>NW_024881276.1:26556733-27260292 GCF_018691265.1 Tyto alba
GGAATGCCATGAACTGGCTTCAGTTGAGGTTAAAAACTTGAGGGGAGCTGCAAGCTACCAGAATTTGCCTGGGTGCAGATAACATCTTGTCTCTGTGAGGTTCCTTCAGCTATTGGAATCGATCAGATGGCAGAAGTGATGCCAGTAGTACCTCTGTCTCTCACTGGGGACAGCAAAAACATGGTGTACTGCTCCTGAAAGCTTGCTGACACCTCTTGAGTACTTCCTTCCGCACTCCTGGCCAGGGAAAGCAGCAGATAACTTGATGCTTTGTAGCAGTATTTCATATCTGAAGGGTTACTGTGCCCATTGCTCCTTCCCCCAACACATAGACCTGTCCATCTCCAGTTTGCAACATTTCTGAAATATTGGAAGCCCCAAATACTTTTTTTCCTTTTTTCTGTTGTTTTGATTTTTTTTTTTTTCCTTAACCCACCTCTCCCTAGTTTCCTTCTCTCTAATTCTTGGTGACTCCTTTGCTTGCTCTCTTTCTGAGATCAGACAAGCCCTGAAATGTGGGAAACACATAGACTCACACTATGTTTGGTTGCTGTGCAAAGGCTCATCTCTTATCTTTAATCCTCCTGGCAGCTCAGCAATAATTCACCCTGAGGCAGTGTGACTAAACTTTTCAGATGTTTTCTTATGCCTTGCAGTGGTTCTACTCATTAGATCTTTTGTCCAGAAAATGAAACTGAAAGATGTTCCAGAAAATACAGATTTCATGTTTTGCTTCAACTTCACAACTTTTTATTATGGGAAGTAAACGTTTAGAATGGAATACATAAGGGCCTGCAATTAAACATAAGCCAAAACCAAAGTTCTGGTCTAAAAATTCTTAATGCAGTGGAAGTTAAATGGGAAAAGAGCACTCACATTGCCAAACTATATGCATCAAACAGGTGCCTCGTTCCTCAGAATAATGGACATTTCTTCTGTAATCTTCTAAGGAATAGTCTCCTGTAGAGGATTATTCAATAGGTCTAGTTTCGGTGCACCTAAAAAAAACTGCCCTAAAGCTACTTTGAACACTCTTTTGACATGCGAAATAATAAAAATAATTGTAAACCTAACAGAGCATAGATCTGGAAACCTTATATCTCTGCTCCCAGACCTTCTCTGGCTAAAATTATGACACAAGGTGTTCCACACTTCTCTAGTAAAATCAAATCTGAGATATTTTTAAGTGGCTGCCAAGCCCTCCACATTGTTGTTACTATGAGGCTATATCACACCATTAACTCCTTTTTCTTTTTTAATTTTTTTTTTACATGAGGAGAAACTTTTCTTTGTAAAATCAATGGTGCAGTGTGTTCCACTGCTGCTGTTGAAAAGCAGATCATGGCCTCCCATGACTTCTCTGCTGGTGTTCAGCTAGAGACATCAGGCCAGAATTTGTTTAGCAGGCTTGAAATCTCCAATGTGGCAACATAAAAGTAATCCAGGCAGTGAAGCAGTCAGCCTGGATGAAATGAGTTGATGCTTCGATTTCATGTAATGCTTGATACTGATTTTAGACACCAGAGGTCAGGCACTGCTGCTGATCAGCTTAGGAAATGTGAACAGCTCTAGCAAAGAGTAGGAAATCAGTTTTCCTTTCATTGTGATCTTATTTATGGGTTGTCTAGCTTTTTTGCCCCATTACCCTTCAGAAAAAGAAACTGCTCTTTTTGAAATTCCTCCTGGTAGGAAAATAAGCCAAGCAGAAATGCCCAATTTTTAAGAATTCTTTGTGGTTTTGTCCCCTACCCTTTCTACTTTACTTTTTCTAATAAGCTGCTTGTCCTCTTCACCTGAGGACTTAATTTACTAAACCATTAAAAATTAAAGTTGTTCTTCATGTTCTCTTCCTCACTGTGTTCAAAGTACAGTTTCTAAAGCTACTCCATTTTGCAGCGATAAGGGGGTGACAGATTCCCTCTCTGTTTCTGCACTGCCAATGTGCTGTGAGAAAACTAGAGTTGAGACAACGAATTTTCTCCCCAGACACCTTGACCAACCGCAGTGGCTCTGACCTTGGGCAGAGCTGGCCAGCGGAGGACACGGCCCCCCGAGCCCCCTCCCAGGGAAAGCTTCCTGCACCCAGCAGTTTGGCCCAGCTTGGCTGCTTTTTACTGACCGTCTGGCAGAGGTTGCTGCTAGGGTTTCTGTGATGCAGGAGAATGCATGTTTCTCTCTCTCTCTCTCGTATCAGTTTCTTTTGAGAAAATGCATTCTTATGGGCAGAAAGCTGTTTGTATATCACAGAAGACTTTGCTTAGTGCAGCAGTGCTGTCCTTCCAGGTCTCCTCTGCCAGAGAGGTTGGCGTTCAGAGCAAAGGGAAAGCTGCAGCAAGGGAGCAGCAGGGACTAGCTGCAGGGAGGAAGGAGAAATAACACTAAACCCCTTTGCCAGCCTCTTTGTAAGACTTTGCCTGAATCCAGGGACATTTCTCTCCTCTCCTTTCTTTCTCTGGACTCCAAGCTTCCTGGCCATTGGCATGAGAGAGATGGATGTACAGATACCATATGATGAAGCCTTATATTTATTTTTAAATGAATTAGCATAAATCCAATCAAGTGTATGTTCAGTACTCTTTGGAGCAGAGCTCTGCTTGGGCTTGTTCAGCTGATGAGGATGGCTGTGCAGTTCATCACCTGGGCGCTATGATGGAAAATTGCCCTTAATGACCCCTTAATGTGTTTTTTTTTTCTATTGTCAGAGATCTCCAATTTAATCTCTTTGACTAATAAAAAAAGGTACAGAATAATAAATGTTCCCCTTGTGAAGCTGGCAGGATTTTATAGAAATGGTGTGGTTAATATGAGGTCAGTTCAGAGTGAATGAGGGGTGGACAGAACATATGAATGCATTTTGGTTAGCATAGGTCTAAATTGTAGGTGGGATATCTACATGAACAAAGGCAATACTGGCAGCAATCAGGAGTTTATTTTGGTTTGCTTTTAATAAATGTGACAGTCAATGGGATAGTCCTGTGCAGTGCAGAATTAAAAACCTGTTATGGAGCAGGGTTTAGTTTTCTGATATATTGGTGATATCACTCTTAAGTGCACCGTGCTCTGTGCATTTGCCTCCCTGCTGCTCAGTGCTGTGAAGAAAAATGGTGATAATCTCTCTGCTTATGAAAAGGGGAATGAGAAATTTCCTGGAGCTCCTCCCCATTATCTGGCACATCTAAATGCTGTTTCCTGGACTAGTCGTATCAGTATAATTGCATTCTCTACATTAGCATTTCACTTGCACTGTCAGGAATACAAAATGTTCTCCTTCACATGAAAGCAGCATGCTATTTCCGTGTCTTTCAAAGCCTTGCTAGCTGGAGAATGAGGCCATCTTTGATCTTAAATTTGCCAAATCTGCTCCCTGGAAGGTTTCAAAGCTGACTGGAAGCAGTCCTCGGCTTCTCTGTGCTCATCCCTGCTTGTTCTCCACCTTCTTACCATTATTTACCCCTGGTGATCATGGAAAAAAAGAAAGTATGGTATTGTGCACACTTGGCATGTCTTTGCTGGGATCTGTGGGAATCAGTGTGCTAAACAAAGATCCATGGAGAATTCAGTACGACAGCCCAGGTCTCCTGATACTGCTGTTTCATAATGACTGGATATAGTAAGGCTACGGGATGCAATGGCAATGAGAGAACATAGCCTAAATTAGCACAGAAAGACTAGGGTTCCTCTCTGAGTTAAGGCAGGCACCACATTCCTCCACCACAACTTCTTCAAATACTCAAGGAACCCATGATTAATAACAAATGTTTCAGTTAGTGCTAAGCTAGCTCATAATAATCTTGCTTAGGTCCAGGGGATGAGTTTGAACAAGGACTTTACACTCTGGACAGAGGACAGTGGTGGTCTGTAAGGCATCAGATGACAGTCTCCAGAATTCTTGCTAAGGAAATGTAAACACTTCCCTACACACAGTCATTTCCACATGCACAACCCAGCAAACAAAGACAATATAGCAAAAAGAAGAGTAATAAATGAACATTCAGAATAATTTTGGCACCACTGCAAAAACTGTTGCCTGATTCCAAACCCTCTGCAACAAGATGGAAGGGTCTTTGGATTAGGAAATCCTCAGAAATTTGACTATATGGCTTACTGATTTTGTAGACCTTCTTTCTGCTCGTCTGTATTCCAGACAGTAATACAGCAGTGCAATGACAAGTGATGTTTTCCACATATGTCCATTGACTGGAAAATGCTAGATGAATTCTAAGTTAATCCCTCAACAGTTGACAGCCATGACCAATTACCATCACAACCTGTCCCTATAGATCACACCCTAATTTAACAATAAATTACTTTAACCTCATACATCTATTTGCAGTGATTTCCAGAAAACATTACTAACTGTAAAGGAATCCTCCCGTGGGTTAAGTAATTACCCTGGAGAGCTAGTTTTCACTCTTCAGCAGCAGGAGCAAATAGCATTTCTAATGAGCTGGGTATAAATAACAAGTTGAATGCTGTCAAGCATCAATATTTACTCTGCATTGGATAGAACTGCTAACTGAATTAGACCCTTTGCAGTGAGGGGCTGGGTTTGCATGCAATTATAATCATGACATTCTTACTTGATGCCTTATTAGCTTTCTCAATACACTATAAATAGAAAATGCATATTCAGAAATGTTACACAGAGTGGCTGCCTATCTGTCAGTTTTCTTTCATCTTCTGGTAGTACCTGTACAGATATAAAATTTAAGTTCTTGTTATATGCTTTTTACAATCTGAAGCAGCTAGCCACAAAGCTAAGCAAATTTAGACCAGCTTCTCTTTATAGGCAAAGTTTGAACCTTTGACTATATGGCTTCCTGTCTTTCCTTCTACTGGTCTGTATACCAGATTGTAATGCAACGTATATATTTTAACAATTTAACATGAGTATTCACCACATGCAGTATTAAAATATATTTCAAATTACTTATTTTGATCTTTTAAAAATATTTTCCTCTTGAAAAAAGGTGTTTTTTTCAGGAAACTTTAACACAATTTATTCTGATGTTAAATGTAGGCCTTGCTATTCTGTTTAAGTACAAGCCTATGTGTAACATGATATTCTACAGTGGAGGAATTTTTTCACATTAGTATAAGAGTGTTTCCAAAGTTGGAGAATGTTGTACAGTGTAATGTGTGTTTGAAAAATAACATATGCTCATGAAATTAATGCCTTTCTCAAAATGCAAGCACGCAAAGAGATACGGTTAAGATTATGCACCAAGATTTTAGCATTTCCTGGCTGAAATTTTTTCCATGTGGTTTTAGAGAGGAGGTTTGTTGTTTTTTTTTTTCTTTCTCTGTGACAGTTTTTGATGGCTTATATAGATAACTGCTGTAATTAGAGAAATAGATATGTGTTCACATCCTGCAGTGCCAGATAGAGGTCTTAGCTCTGGAGGGCAAGGCTGGGGATAAGGATACTGTGTGGCCGTACATCTGCTCACATGTCACACCACTAGCTAGAGCTGGGTCATGTCAGGCAGTGCTCATTTGCCCTCCACTTGATTAAATTCACAGTTCTACTGTGTATGCCCATTAAACTGTTTTTGTGCATATTATTTATACAGTGAATAATAATTTGGCATGTTATGTGTTCAAAATTGACAATTTATAATAATACGTTTGACAGTTTCACAAATAACAGTCAACGTATTTTCATGCATGCAGGCTAGGGGTGATACTTCACAAAAGTTTATTCATCAGTGGCAGCTTCTGCTTTGAGGCCCTCTGAAGCAGAGCCTCTCTCCTCTTAGGGATGGGGGCACAGCCCTCCAAACCCGCTCCCCTGGTGTGGGCAGCACAGAGGCTACTTCCTAACACAGGGTGTCCATCTTGGTCCACGGGGGCATGGTTACCAAAGTGCAGCGCTCCCCTTTTTCTTTTTATTCCTCTGTTACACAAGGATGACTGAGTGTCTGCCTTGGGCCACTCTAACACATCTTGGCTTTCCAGTTCCAGGTCCTCCGGCTGGTGTTAAAGCAGCTGCAGCCTCGGCCTCCACCGTCTTCGTCTCCTGGCTCCCTCCCCTCAAGCTCAACGGCATCATTCGGAAATACACTGTCTTCTGCTCACACCCCTACCCCACAGTAAGTCCCACAGGGTGACCGCAGATAGGCAGCACTGACTTGTGGTGCTGAAGCAGTGTTTTTCCAGATCCTCAGTGCTTGATGTTCTCTTTGCCACTTCCTTTCCTGCCATTCGTTCACCCTAAGCAAGGGTGAAGGGGGATCCTGGGGCTACGGCGGTAACTGAGAGTTGGTTTTGTTTTTTCCCACATATCAAACCACTGCATTGATTAAAACTTATTGCAGATCACTGGCTTACAAATAATTTCAAAACTCACAACTGAAGTTGAGTATTTTTTAAGTTTGAGGTTGTTTTTTTTTTGGAATGGACTCAGTTACCTTTAACAGGACCAGCTTCAAGAGCCCTGTTGCAGCTGGAGACATGTATTTATATACCCATACTTAGATGAGCATCTAAGTTCCTGCCTTTTTGGCTCAACTATTTGTGTGTGAAGGAACATAATAACTTATGAACAAACACAATTGCTTGTGAATAAGTTTCTTTATGCCTGGAGTATTTGTCCACTCTAGGTCTACATGGTATTACTTGCTGAGAAAGTGACAAGAAAAAAATTTAATTTAATATATGGTATCTTTTTCCCTCTTTGATTCACAAAGGAATCCAGCTATCTTTAAACACAAGGGCCGGTTGCTCTTTGTAAATACCCATGTGTATTTCTTTTAATATACATTGAAAAAAGTACATATTTAGTTTTTATCCAAGGTTTTTATTTAGTTTTTAAACAGGACTTTCCATCAAGGGTAGCATTGCAAATTGCAAAATGCAGTCTTAGTTTAATAGACAAGGAAAATATTGTTCCAGAACTAGGAGGAGTTTGAGAGGGAAATTTCCAAAAGTGCCTCAGGCTTGTTTTCAAATCTGGCTGAAAGAGAGGAAGGCTTGAGTGTATGTCTGAATGGGACCCAGTGGGCAGATACAGCCTCACCCAACCCACTCTTCCAGCAAGTGAAATAATTCTGTGGGTACTCAAGGGGAGACTGGGCAAAACACACATGTCCATTGATGACTATGCTTAAACTGATATGTCCTACTATAAACAGGATTTATTAGTCACATCCAAAGCTAAGTGTTGGAGATCTTTGTTTCATTTTTGTTTTGGGACTACTGACTCCTAACTCCATTAATTTAATAATGGTAGCCATGCAAACCGAACTACCTTGAGCATACCATCTGCATGTAAACTAGCCAGAGATTTTTCCGTCATGGTTCATACATTTCTATGGCAGACAGTGGGTTATAGAAGTCGGAGTTTACAAGACTGGGCCTTGCAGTTAGGCCTCTGGTCCAAGGAGGGACCAAGTGCTTCTCTGGGGTTTGGAGAGGACACCAGGTGGTGCTGCTGGCTCTTGCTAGTTACTTACCATGCAGAAAGCTGCAGTGTTTCTTCCTGAGGATTTGCTAGCAACAATTTTTTGTATGTTTACATCACTAGGAAAATAAACATCCTTGGCTAAAATTTTTTTCTCTAACATGCAGTTCTCTCATATACAAAATTATTTTTTTAAGACTGTTTATTGTATGCTTACCTTTTGGAGCACCTCAGTGATGGACAATGACAAAGAATGGTTGCTGGTCTTACCCTATACTGAATTTTACTGCTATATTTTTGTGGTGTTCATTATGGCATGATATGGGGTTATCACTGTATACCTTAGCCCAAGGTAAAGGTGCTTGGAGATGTTTGTGTTTTCTTTTAGTTGTTAATGTGTGCATGTATAGTTATCCTGTTGATACCTGCGTGCATGAAAGGGTGTATGTGTGTGTGCATACATATAAATATATGTACATACACATATGCGTATATATGTGTACAATATGTATCTATGAAGAAAGTCCCTATACCACTTCTCACTAGTGTTTTGCAGATCAGCATGAATTGTGGTTTACAGAGCAGGTCTTCTGGATCAGTCCTGTGTGGTGAGGCAGGGATCACACTCAGTGGTCAGTTTCCAGAAGCCAAGTTGGACATCTTTAAATAAGTGGAAGACCTCAGGACACATCTAATATAGGATGCACTCCTCCAACTTTATTTCTAACCAAATGCTTTATTTTCTTTTATTCTTAAAAGGATTGTGAAATAAAAAAGGTTATTTTATTCAGAGCTAGCTTTGCAGTGTAACAAGCCAGCTGCAGAGGTGTTTGAATGCTAACCTTCCTGTGCAGGTAAAGTCTGTATACCCTGAAGAGTTCTTGAATGATTCTCTGTTGGCAGAGGAAGTAGTTGACAGCGAAAGCGGTCTCTAAATTAGGGTGAGGAGTGGAATAAATAGAAGACTTGTGTTTTATCATCTCTGCCACCACAAGTAGCAAGTGCTGTAGTTGGAGGTATAGAGCCATAAAAACTTCCTGAACAGACCTTACTTCAGTCAAAGAGCTGGTTGCAAAATAGCTTTGCTAAAATTCTGCTATTTAAGCAGAAAGGCAAACTCAGTTTTTAAGAATGAGTGAGGAGAAGGAGAAAAGGACAGCGGTAAAGGTAGACTTACGAGAAGACTATGTTATTTGCAGATTGCATTTTACAAGCAGTATGCATTTGCTGAGAAATGGTCAATACAGTACACTTCAGACACTTAGGCTAACAAGACAGTTCTTTACACAAGAACACTGCTTTAGTGTTTAAGTCACCAACAGGAAAACTAATTAACTCTGTTGGACGTATTGTGCATATTTTTGCTAGAAAGCACAACCCTCATATGACCCTGAGATATTATAAAATGAACTGCCTCTTACACAGTTCAGTTTGCTTTGCAGGAGCAGAAGCTGTTAAAACTTCTGCTGCCCCTGTACAGAAGGATGCAGACATTTCCTTTTTTAATATTTTGAGTCCTAAGGACATCATTTGCCAGGGATTTTTCAAGACACGAATATGATTAATGTGTGAAGAATAGAATTTGTTCTCCACTGCAATCTATTCTCTAGGCAAAATAAAGGGCAAGAAAGGATCCCATGTCATACTGTTTAACTGTTGTACCTATATTATTGTATAGGCATTAGTAGGCAGAACTTTTTCATTCTGCAAATGTAGGAAAAAAAATACAGAAATATGACTTAATGGGTCCCTCATTCTTCAAATATAAGAAACAAAGCATACCAGGATTTAAGTTAAAATAATTTTCCTCTGTGCTAACTTGCAGCCCACATTCCCATGGTTCTTGATCCCACTTGACTCCTTGTAGGAGCTGGTTTGAATCCTAGAAAGAAGTTCATACGGTTTGGCTCCTACCTGGCTCTGGGAGGAGTTGCTTTAGGTGGCTGCTCCACCACCTGCTGCCTTGCATTGTAGATGTGTATTGCCAGGGCTTTTAAAAGGGCAAGAGAAAATGAGATTGAGGTGATTTCTGAAAAAAAAACCCAAACAACTACACCAACCTCTTGTTGCATTCAGGTCAGTACACTACATAAGGAGGAATCAATGGGATTAGATTAAGTAAAATTTAGATGGCAGAAAGTGCCTGGAAAGGTCATTGTGACACAAAGCACGGAATGGCTAGCCAGCCCGGGAAACTGTAATCTCAGAACAGCTGAAAAAAAAAACACAGAAAGAAGGTGGGAGAACAAAGGTTAATAATCAGGATTTCCTGGTGCAGCAAGGGCTGAGAAAGCATTAGAACTGACAGGGAAAGCAGAGAGAGGTTACGAGCTGAAGAAATATAGGCGAACTAAATCATTTGGGTGTCAACAGTATGTCATCACTCAATCAGAAATACACATATTAAAATCTAATTTACTTTGTTGATTAGGAGAGTGCAGTCATTGCTGTTGTTGTGGCTGTTGGGGTTTTGTTGGGGGTGATCCACTGGTCAGTCATTCACTAATAGGAGCAAACATATTAAACGGGCTTATCCTGCTCTTTCCAGCAAATCAGGTCATTAAATTTCACATCAGTCTTCTGCTTTCTCCATGGGATGCTTGGAGATTAATGGAAAGGAATCATGTAAATAGACCTGCACTATAAAAGGATAATAAATGGAGACTGCTCTCCTTCTCGGGGATTTTCCTTTTCAGGACACTGTCAGTTGGTTCTAGTCTTCATTCCACTCATACTGAGATGTGAAATAGGGTGACCTCATTATCACTCTCTGATTTCCTCTTAGTGAAAGCTAAAAACAGAACTTGTTTGGGCAACTGTGCATAGAAAGTGTTCAGATGTGAAAGATATACCCTGATGCCAATGGCCTAAACTGTCATGGGAGTTTTTTTGGAGCTTTCCCCCCATCTGACTTAGGAGACATCTTGGTGGCTGTCTAATGTGTTTATTTTTCTCAGAGAGTTGCACACAAGCTCTGCCGGTGTTTGGTTTCAGTTGTCATATACATATTTTGGCCAAATGGATTTCCATGTTTAAACTTCCATAGGATAATAGAATTTAGGTTGGAAGGTTCCTCTGGAGGTCACTTAGTCCAACCCCTTTCTCAAAGCAAGTTTAATTATATCAAGTTGCTCAGGGACATGATAGTAAAGTCTTGAACACTTTCATGCATGGAGTTCCCACAGTCCCTCTGGGCCCCAGTTCGAGTATTTGACCATGGTTTCATGGTGATTTTTTTTTCTCACAGTTGATCAGAATTTCCCATGTTGAAACTTTTCCTACCCTGCATCTTCAGAAAGAGCTTGGCTCCATCTTCTCTGTATCATCTGATGAAGTATAGGTAGATGACAATAAAGTCTCTCCTGAGCCTTTTCTTCTCAAAGCTGACAGTCATAGCTGACAGCCTGTCCTTTTATGTATGTGCTGTGCTCCAGCCTCCTGACCATCCCCTGACAGCCCTGTCCTATGCTTGCTCCAGTATGTCCATGGGCTTTTTGTACTGGAGAGCCCAAGATTGGACAGAGTACTTAGATGCAGCCTCACAAGTGCACAGCAGAGGGGAAGGATCACCGCCATAGACCTGCTGGCTACACTCTTATACATGTAGAGTTGATAATACCAGACCTGCTTTTCTGCAGAGCTGCCTCTTGGACAGTCAGCCCTCAGGCTGTACTAGTGCATGGGGTTATTCTATCCCAGATGCAAGACTTTGTATTTGTTCTTTTTGAACTTCATGAGATTCCGGTCACCCCATTTGTCCAACCTGTCTAGGTCACCCTGAAAAACAGCTCTGCTTTCCATCATACAAATTATTCCCCCCAAGTTTCAGGTCATTCACAAACTTGCTGACAGTGCACTCTTGTTCTGTATCTCAGGTCATTAATGAAGACATTAAACAGTATTGGTCCCAGAAAATGATCCCTGAGGGGTGCTACTAATTTTTGTGTTGCAGCTGAACTTTGCACCACTGATCACAAGTCTCAGCCCAACAGTTCAGACAATTTTCCACTCATTTTATTGTTCACTTATTCAGCCCGTATTTCAACAGTCTCGTGATAATGAGGCTGTGGAAGACTGGTTCAAAGGCTTTGCTAAAGCCGAGGTAAACAACATCCACCACTACTCGCCCCTTGTCTACAGTGTCAGTCACCTTGTCCTAGAAAGCAAACAGGTTGGTCAAGCATGATTTACCTTTGGTAAATCCATGTCAACTGTTCCTTCTTCTCCTTCATGTGTTTTAAAATGGCGTCTATTAGGATTTGCTCAAAGCCCATCTCATATTATTGAGGTTAGGTTGGCCAGCCTGTAGTTACCTAGATACTCCTTCTTGCCCTTCTTGAAGATGAATGTGGCATTTGCCTTTATCCAATAATCAGAAGCCTCCCCTGATTGCCATTGCCTTTCAAATACAACCAAGAGTAGCTTCACAATGACATCAGACACCTCCTTCAGCACCATCAGATGCATCCTATCTGGTACCATGGGTTTCTGTATGTCTAATTGATTCTGAAGCACTCCCTAATTCAGTCTCCCTCTACTGTGAGTACAGCTTCACTCCCAAACACTCAAGAAGGTTCAGGGACCTGGAGGCCTGAGGGCAAACCCTAACAGTGAAAACTGGTGCAAAAAAGGTTTTGAGTACCTTAGCTCTTTCCAAATTCCTTTTCACAAAGTGCCCTGCCTCATTGAGCAATGGACCCAAACTTCCCTTAGCTTTCCTTTTGCTGCTATTGTACTTAAAAAAAACCCTTCTTGCTTTTATCCTCCAGAAAAACAATTGTTCTTGATTTCAATCAGGATCTACATGTTCATCCATGCTGGCCTTCTGTCACACTTGTTCAAATTTCCATACATTACAAAAGACCATTCTTGTGCTCTGAGGAGGTTGTTGTCGAAGATTAGTCCACTCTCCTAAGCTCCTTAGCCCTTCGGAACAGATTTCCATTGGATCACTCCTCTCAGGATCTTGAACTCTAGTCTTATGGTCACAACAGCCAAAGTTGTTATAGATCTTCACATCTTCAACCAGTTTTTCCTTGTTTGTGAGCAACAGGGACAACAGAGCGTTTCCACCAGTCAGTTCATTGATCACCTCCAACAAGAAATGGTCTTCATTACTCTCTAGAATTCTCCTAGGTTGCTTGCTTCCAGCCTTGTTGCCCTTCCAGCAGTTGTTAATGCGGTAAATGTCACCAATGAGTACTAAGATGTGCACTTGTGAGGCTTTCTTCAGCTGGTTAAGGATGGCTTCATCTGCCTCCTCCTCTTGATCAGGAGTTCTGTAGCAGACACCTACTACAACACTATGAGTCCTGGTCTTTCCTCTGATCCTTTCCCACAAGCCCTCCACTGGCTTGTCACCTGTCCCGGAGCCTCACTCCATGCATTCAAGAAACTCCTGTACACAAAGTGGAAGCCCTCCTTCATAACTTCCTACATGTCTTTCTTGAAGAGACTGCATCTCTCCATTGCAGAACACCAGTCATGAATGCTATCCTACCAGGTCACCATAATCCCAATGAGGCTGTAGCCCTGCAACTACATACAGACTTGCAGTTACTGTTCTCTGAGCTACATGCATGGGTGGACAGACATTTGAGATGGATCCTAATTTGTGCTGCTCTTACAGAGGAAAATAGAGATCCTCTTCTATAATGTTGTCTCCTAGACACATCTTCTTTGCCCCTTTGTGGCCTTGTTCCTCTATTATGTTAGCTCTCCCCAACCACACCTAGTTTAAAGCCCTCATCACTAGGTTAGCAAGCCTCTTTGCAAAGACGCTCTTGCTGCACTTTGCCAGATATATCCCATCCCTGCTAAGACCAAACCTGCAACATCAATTGATTCGTTTCTGCTTGAGTTTTCTCCCTCATCAGAAGGTTTGAGGAGACACCATCTGGGCACCCCCGGTCTTCACTATCATCTCCCGAACTCTGTTGCGACTCGATATGGTTCACATTGCCCCTGCCAGTGTTGGTGCTCCCATGGAAAAACAGCAAAGGAAAGCAGTCCAAGGGTTGGATGAGCCTTGGTAAAGCCTGCCAAGCAAAAAGTTCCCAAGATACTAGGTCAGGTTGGCAGATTGGTGCCTCCATCCCCTGCAGGAGGGAGTCTCCAATAACTATCACATGCCCTTTTGCTTTTGTGCAGACACTAGATTAAGGCTTAGATGGCTCTTATGAATTCTCCGATGGGTCTTGTTTCATTAAAGAAAAGAAGCTAGATGTCTGGGAGAAGATGGATGAATATTGTTCCAAAAGCTTTTCTTCTCTTTGTTTACTTTAGAGCAGGTATAGTTATCTTAAACCAGATGATATGCATCTTAGACTAGATGATATGAAAGTATATACCATTATCTTTAACTAGATCTTTAAAGAACCAGAATTAGCTGGCATAAATTTCCAGCATCCATTTTTTTTCCACACAATTCTTTCAGACAGACACAAGTCTTGTCTTGATTTTGCATAGGATCTGTCCAAATTCTAACTCAACGTGATGTGTCTTTGCATCATGGCTTCTGAACCCAAATTCCACTCCAGGTTAAAGACTTGAATAAAAGACATGGAAAATAGAGCAAAAGCAGTTATAAACCAGAAGTGATTTGTTGTTATGCACTGTAGAGACTTCAGTGATTAAAGGGATGCTGAAAGTCTGTTTAAAAGAGGGAAGAGGTAGCTGGCAGAAGTTGGCTAAGTGGATAAAGTTACTGATGAACAGAAGCTTAGCATCAGCAGAATCTGGAAGATCGAATACAAAATATATGTTCATTGATTTGTGTACTACAAGGACTAGTTATCACTGTGTCTATACACTACTTTTTACAGCATGAAGGTACTTACTAATTCTTGTTCTATATATAGCATATAACTAGTGTGTAATTTGGGGGTTATTGTAAAAGCTTATTTTGAATGGTATTTAAAATATGTCTTCTTTAATATACCATGTGTACTGTTATAGCTTTTTCATAGTTATTTCACAGCTTTGTTACCAGCTCCCAAACACAGTACATTCATTCTTTTAATTACTTTGTCAACTTTACATTTTTTGCCTATCTCATTTTTGTCATAGACCAGATCTCAGGAGAGATGTGACAGACGGTAAATTAATTCTGATGATGTGCTGTTTTATATGATTTTGAAAAGGTCTCCTTGCAAAGCCCTACAAAAACAAATTTGATACTGATTTTTTTCATAAAACTCTGGTCTTGTCTCTCTACCTAGTCTTAAATACAGGTATATCAATATATTCTTAACAGTAAGTCCTTGGTGTCAGCTGCAGTGTATTTCAGCAGGTTTGAATTAATCCCATTCCCTTCTGTATCATATAAGGGAGAGAGCACTTGGGACCAGATGGTGTCACAATTTGTGAGTTGACTGAAATGTGCTGAACAAACCCGGTGATTCTTGGGGCCACCAAAGGAGGCAGCAGAACTCCTGGTAGCACAAAAGGTGCCAAAGGTGGTCTCCTGGCCTTTCTGTGGTCACCAGCCCCTGACACCACATGCTGCTTCCCTGATTATGAGCCCCAGAAGGATGATGGACTCTCTGTGAGTTGCTGCAAAGGGGCAAGCAGGTGGTGTGCCTTGGTGGCTCCCAAGCAACAGACTCCTTGACTACATGGCTACCTGGAAGTCCAGGCAGTGGTCTGTTCCAGGCATAATTCCTGGAAATGTGTTTGCAAGATTCTTCTGCAGGTGGGATAGGAAGGTGTTGTCTCTGTTGCTTCCAAAATTTCCATCTTGCACTTTCTAAAATTTCAGTTCTGCATTTAAGGAGAAAAAAAAAAAAAAGGATAAGGATAAAATTTTATATGGAAGTTGCATTCTCTTTTGTGCACAGCTTCTGTTTAAAACAGTTATCTTCAATAATGCTGAGTGAAAAACAGATGCCATGTTTCAATACATGAGCCAAAATAGCAAGACTTGAACAGAAGCTGTTATATGACCAAAATGGTATCCAGGGTCTTACTGAAAACTGTGGTCCAGGATTGGTGGTTATTTGCAGCTCTGACAGTCTGTCCATCTGTGAAAGGAAACGGGGCAAAAAACAGCAGTCCTGGAGAAAAATACTAGCCCATTACCTCAGGCAGAGTTTCACATCTTTAGGGCGTTCACCAAGAAGGCACATCAGTGGTCTGTCTACTCTGTTCATAGATGCAGAACTTGAAGTTCATGCTCTATAAATACAGTAATGTATTGATTTCATATTAACTGAATTTGATTCCAGATAGAAGCAACTTGTCGTAGTCCCCATTACTAGATAGCTTGTCAGTCCAAGAGACACTAAAATGTTATTTCCAGGAGCAGGATAAACAGGGTAGACAATTCTGTGATGGTGTTGTGCAACATGATGGAAATCTTTGTGATTTGACCTTGTAGAACTACAAACTTATTTTATTTACTGATGAGACTTGGTGCTCATTGTAGACCTCATCTGTACAGCTGATTAAATAAGGGCCAAGAACCAGTGCCTGGCCCCAAGAGTATGTGACATTGACTGACGTCTGTCTACTCTGCTTAGCACTATTCCCTCTAAAGCAGGTTTGCTTTGAAGAGAGCTATCTGGAGTAATACAAAACTGAGCTAGAGATCAAGTTTAAAAGCAGTGTGGATCATCAGGGTGGAGTGCTCAACAGACTCCTTGGCTCTCTCCCATTTAGCAGTGGAGAGATAAGCCCAGAGGATGCATATTTATTGAGAGAAACCTAGGTAAGTAAACACAGTTTCACTGAGGTATAAAACTGATTGCTGTTCTGTAGGAGGCTATGAAACCAGTGGTTCATTGTTGTGGGCAGGGGGGAGCAGCACAGGTGTCTCTCCTGAGTCCACTTTTGTTCGGTGATTCCATTAGTGACCTGGATAATGAAATAGTGAGAGTGCCTATTAAATTTGCAGGAGATATAAGGCTGGGAGAGATTGCAAGTACACTGGAGACAGAACTAGAATTCAGACAGACCTTGATGAACTGGGAAACTGATCTGGAAAACCAGATAAAATTTAGTATGGGTAGGTGCGATAAATGGGTACTATGAATAACTAACTGTAAAAGTACTGGATAGAGAGCAACTGGCTAGATTCTTCAGAAGAGGATTTTGAGGTTATTGTGCATCCCAAGATAAACATTAGCTATCTTTATAATCCTGTTGTGAAAAGCTAAATGCCATACCCTGGGATTGTTGAATACAGGTTTGGAAACTGTATTTAAGAAGGCTATGGACCTCTGTTACAGGGTCTAAAGGATAACAGCAGATAATATTAGAGAAACTGTTAGAGAAAATGTGGTTTCTGGACAATGTTGAAAGCATCAGGGTTATGAAGCTGTAAAAAGATAAGGGTATTGGTGGGGAAAAGAATGATAAAACTTCATGTAGACTAAATACTCATGCAAAGATGAAGGTAATAATCTATTCGCTGTGTTCCTAATAGACTGGAACAGAAACTATGGGTTTGAACTGCTGCAGGAAACTCCAGCCAGATTTCAAGACAGCTTTTTAATAGTAAGATTAGTTAAGCAGTGAAATAGGTCTTGCAGCCTAGGGAGTTTAAAAATCTCCATTTATTGTAAGTCTTCAAAATAAGGTTGGACAAACATCTGTCTGAAATCGTGCAGATATAGTTGAACCTGGTTTAAAGAAATAGGATAGACCTGGATAAACTCTAAGGGTCCTTCCAGCCCTGTTTTCAGATGTTGGCCATATTTTATACTTAAATTCATAGTGAAAACACGTGCCACTGTAGGTAGTATATATATGTATTTTTAATTTTCAAGATGAGGCAGCCAATATACAGGTATATTTTATATATATATTATATGTATAATATATATACACACTATATATATTATATACAATAGTACATATATTGTAGTAGAGATATAAAAATATATAATAGTGTGTATATATTATATGTAATACTATATAACTTGTATAAGCTCTTAATTCACAACACACACCACAAACCTAGGATGGTTCTTGCTTTTCACTCTTATCCATAAAGTCTCCATATGGCTTTCTCAGTTAATCTCTAAGTTTCCTGCAATCTGCAGAGAACAAGGAGATAGAGATCTTCAGTGCACCCATGTTATATCAGAAGTTGTGTAGATGCAGTTTTAGGCAAGGTGCAGGCTTGGTTTGACTGAATAATCTTCCAGTCCTCAGTAAATGTTACCTCTTACCTTACCTCCCTGCTTGGGAAACTCCCCAATTGCTTGGAAAACTGTTACAAACCTATTTTTATTCTAAATCGCCCTTTTGATGTTTTATCATGCTGGGTTAAAAAACAACAAACAAATCAAAAAACAGCCCAGAGTTCAAAGTTTATGCATGTTACTTATCTGATTTGTTTCTAAAAGAGTCAGAAATGCCAGAAGATGGCATACTGCTTCAAAGAGTACAAAACAATGTACACCAGTAGAACTGAAGTTGCATCAGAGGAAAATTGTGCTCCCTGCAGTGGCTGTTGCTCAGCTTCTCTTGCTGTTTCCTGGTTTGGGAAGTAGACTGACTGCAGCCTGATAAAGAATTTGATTTCATTTTATTCCTCACAGCCCTTGCTGGCTTTTTAAAGACTTAGCTCTGTCTGTGTGTCTTAGACAGTGAGCTAAAGACAGAAGAAAAATTAACCCATCACCTATGAGCTGAATAAAAAAAGCAGTTAGAAAAAAAAATCCCTTGGGCAAGCATGTTACTGCTTTTGGGATAAAACCACAGTATATGTTTCATACTGGAACATGCAAAGACCAGTATATGACAAGATAACATTGCTTTAAAATATTTCTTATTTCAATTGTTTAATCTTCTTTTTGCTGACAGAGCTCCCTTTTTTCTTCTTGTGTAATGAAAGTCTCTGGCATAGTAGTCTAATTGAAATGACAGGCAAAAGTTAAAAGTAAAATCAGTTCTTTGTCACTGGAGCATCTCCAGGTGTTTAAAAGGGAATGTTAGCTGAGGAAACAGATGTATGTTAGCTAGTTAGAAACCAAAATCTTTTGCTATAGCAGTTTGTGTTAAGAAAATAAGTATCATTAATTTGGTGAAGATAAATTTAATAGATTCAATTAATAAATTAATTCAATGAATAATTGAATTTGTGTTTGGAATAGCTGCTGTTGCAAATGTGTGAATAATGCTGGCTGTCTGTGGGCGAAAGAAAGGCATTGAAGACAAGGCATTTTAAAAGGCATTAGAGAAGCTAATTCTGTGATTATTCCATCTTTGTAGTTCCATGGAGAGACAATTCCTCTGTTTCAAAACAATTTTGCCTGTGTTTCTAGATGACCACATTGCAATCAGAGGAATTTTAGGGGGGTTGTTTGTTTTTTCAGTTTTGTCTTTAACTTTGGTTCTCAGAGCAGGAGCACTTAGTGTCAGTGCTGTAGCTTCAAGGCTGAGGTTTTCCTTTTCTACATAGCTGCTCACCTTATCCCAAACATATAACCTCAAACCAGACTTCTCTGAGCCCTGTTTAGCAATTGTATACAGAGTGTATGTCTGTCTGCCTGTTCTGATCTCTGCCATTGCAGAGGGGAGCAGAGCAGTGAGGCATTTCAAGCGGGAGATCTGCAGTATTAGGAGTGGCTTCCAAAGGCAGCCATATGTCCCTTTTATAAGCCATGGGAGTCTTGGAAAAAAAAAACAGTGTAAATTTAACTGAACTGGTGCTTGATGGGATAAAAGTTTAGCAATTAGGAAATCTGCAACGCTTGGCTGTTCCTAAATGCTATATCCACGTCCCATGTTAATAGGTGGTTTAGAAGTAGCTTGTGCTAGATAGGTTCATTAATGAGTGGAGCCTAAGTGCCAGAGACAGCCTTGCATGTTTGACTTTCAAATTAACCCTAGGAAATGCTGCCTCATGAATACTAAAATTCAGCCTCCTGTGCCATGATCAATACCTTAATTTTTATGTATGACCTCACAAAGATCCAGCCTGTCAAGCTGTGGGCATTTGTCCAATATTCTTGTGTAAATGTCAAGACAGATGATTCTCAAAACCTGCTGTAATATTTCACATAATAATATAAGTGCCTGCCTGCACTGACCTCTTCATATGTGAAGTGGAAACCCAAGTAAACGCTTACTAAATATGACAAACTGACTTGGCATTTTGACAGGAGCAATGAGATTGGCTAGAAAGTACAGCGAGGTCCCTATTTGAGCTTGTGTTGAGCCTAGATAACTGTTAACTGGAGGAAACAAGTCTCACCAGAAGAGTTAGTCTTCGTGAATGAAACAGAATGTATTCTTGTAGAAGCAAATAGAGACACACATTTGTATAAAAGCCAAGGAGTTAAGTATTTTAGTTAACAAGCACATTAATTTCAGATGCCTTCAGCACAGATGACTAACTGTACCTGGGCTAGATATATGGACACTTCTATAGTTGGTGGAGAAACATAGGTATGTCAAGGGCATGATTCATCCTGCTGCAATGTATGCATCTCAAATAGACCAGAAGAACCTTGCCTTAGAAGTTACCTTTCCTTTGAGTGGTCTCTGAAGGGAGTCAAGGTGGCCGGCTTAGAAACAGATATCTTCACTCTCGATTTCAAAAGTGTGAGGAGATGAACTCCCCTCTTCTTCTGGCTATAGGAGATTCCAGCTCAAGAATAGAGAAATGCAGTGACCCATTCAGCAGTTGAAACTGGCTACCAGTTCACACTGGCAAAGTGTTTAATGATATCTCAGAAACATCCTTTATTTATCTGGAATTCACTTTGAAGGACTACATATTCCAATGCTTTCAGGTCAACCTGCCTTTTGAAATGCTAATCAGATTAAATTGACCTCTACCACCAGCAGATACTTGTATATCAAAGAGATTCCTTGAACACTTTCTGTCAGTCTGAATCAAGTTTAGATTACACTGATACATTATTTTTAATGCTGTTTCCTAGTAAAATCTTCTTTTCTACATCATTAACATTCCAATTATTTTTAGCCTAGCACTAGTTAGACATTACAATGCTCAGTATTGCACAGGGAAGTGAGTATTATTCATTCTAATGGTTCATTAGCCCTCTATTTTTATGTACAAGAATCACAAAGCCCATGTCAGAAATAAAACTGGCTATATTGGGCATTGTAATACTGTTCACTTTCCCTTCTCCACCAAGGAGTCGTTTCCTGTGGAGGATGTGCTGAGGTACACAAAGCCCACATCCCCTGGAGGAATCTATATATTCCTCTGCACCTTTCCTTGCACAGGTAACTTCATGCAGGCTGCCGAACACCTCACCAGGAGCGAGGACTGCACAGCAGCCGGTCGGCTTCGCTGCAGCCCACGGCTGAGGCACTTCAGTGGCAGTGCAAGAATAGACTGAACCGGCATTTCTTCCAGTGCTTGTCCTTCACTGCTCATGCAGCTAAATAGCTGAGATGACTCTGCTGGGAATCTTTGAATGGAAGTAATTTTGTGATTAAAAAAAACTAGACTTGGGGGAAGTTTGAACAGTCCGTTGCAGAATACAGTTTTATTTCTTGATTCACTCCATTACTGAAGGAATAAGCCACCAAACCCAGGGATAAGTAACTCCAGCAGCACAAACATTCTAGGTGACCAGACATATCTCAAGTAGTAAACTCCAAATTTCACAGCAGATGCAGGACTGAATCCTCTGTTGGGAAAGTTTTGTGTAAAACGAAATTGGTTTAGCAGAACTATTGATGGTAAAAATTTGTCAAATATGTTCACTTAAATTGTTTATCCAACCCTGTAAAAATAAATGTAAAAGTCCTGATCTGAATAAAACCAATTTGTAAACAAGATATAGGCCCAAATTCACTGAATACAAATTGTTTGCAACAAGTTATTGTGTCTTCTCTGTTTATTTGCCATCTGCCATCTGTTGGGAGCAATTGATACTCGTTCAAAGTACCCTGAAGTAACAGGCTTTGTAGCACTCATCTTAGCAGACTTTCTCCAAATACTGTTTATTTTAGTCTGGAAACATTTGTCTCTCCCACCACAGGTAATCAGCGAGTTTGAAGCCTCTCCCGACTCATTTTCCTACAGAATCCCCAACCTGAGCCGTAATCGCCAGTACAGCGTCTGGGTGGTGGCAGTGACTGCTGCGGGAAGAGGCAACAGCAGTGAGATTATCACTGTGGAACCGCTAGCTAAAGGTATGGTAACAGCACTTTTTAAAGCAATCCAGAACTTTACAATGCTAATTACTGTTATAATTAGCACGTGGCTTCTTTATGCCTCATTGCTTACTGCGAGTGGGATTTGTCAGGAGTAACTTCAGTTCTCTCCAAAAGTTAGATGACAATTCTCAGCTAATTGCCCAAGTTTTTGCTGTAGTCAGCGGAGAAAGAATGACATGCTCATCTAGAGGGTAATTCATCCCACCTACCTTAGAAGGAAATAAATTGCTTTTTGGAGCAATTTTTATCTTCTTTTGTTGGGTATAGATGGTTTGCAGATGATTTCCCTCCCCTTCTGAATGTCTCTCTTTTTTGTCTTGCCGTACAAGATAACTTCTTTATCACTGCTCACCTTACTAATATCTCTTGTGTACTCCACAAGTACTATCTTCTGTATAAAATGGTCTGATTAACATATCTAAACTCTGAATAATTGTTCTCAACTTGCATTAGCTTTGAAGTTTGCTACTTCTATTTCAGATATGAAGAAGGGATACTGCACCTTCAATCTTCCATATTTTTTTCCAGCTGTATTAGTTGTTCTATTAAAAGATATTGCTTGGGACCATGAATTTTGCCTTACCTGTACTGTGGGATGGGATGCTTACAACACTGTAGCACCTTAGCTTGGAGATAAAGATGTAATGTTTTAGACAGCAAAGTGAGAAGAGTCCCACCAGTACTCAATCTCTACATGAGGTCTTCAGACTGATTTCCTGTGCTCCCCCCACTCCCTCTCCCCCCCAAATTGGTAACATCACAGCATGTGCCAGTATGAACAGTGTGTTGCACAGGTCACTAGAGTTGCAAATCTAGATGTGTTTAATTGACTTTACAGTTTTAACAAGTCTGCTAATTCAGTCATGTGGCTAATGATGTAGTAATGAGTAATGTAAAATAAAGTGTCTAATGCTTTATGATGACAGTTTCTAAAAAAGCTTTGCAGAACTTCAGCCAAATGCCGCCATGAAAGCACTTTCCTCATGGGACACCATATACCATCACCATAGGAAAGCTTGCTGTTTCTTCCTATCTAGGTGGTAGGTAACCCATTTGATGGTGGTAGATTAACTGTCAGAACTATTGTCATGGATGGTGTTTGGAGGATAGTATTTCAACACATGACATATCTTCCTAATGTGTGAAGTTGCAAACAAAGTTCTTCAAGCTTGTAATGGGAACTTTCATGTCTTTTCTTTGCCCCTTCTCTAGACTAAAGTTTTTATCATATAAGTGGATATTTTTCAACATTGCTGTGAGAAGCCTGTAGTAACTACTATGTTACTACTGTAGATCACAGTGGAAGATTTATCAGTGTAAATACAGGGAGAGTCTAGCAAGGAAAGAGGCCTGAGTCAGAACAAGCAGGGAAATGCTTGCTCCCCATATCATTGCTTATGTTTATTTTCTGTCAACTGAGAAGACTCACCTTCACTTTCTGCTTTTTCTAGCATTTTTTTTCAATCTTTCAGAAGATCCTTTCTCTTAGTAGCTACACAGTGTTAGTGGAGTGACCTGAAAGATGTCTGAAAGGCTATGAAAAGTCTGAAGGATCTGAAAAATTTGGAGCTTTCCCATTGTTTCATTTCTTGTAGGATAACTGCATAAAGCATTATAAACATCGATGAGACCAAAGCTGAGATCTTAAAAGGTGGATGAGGAGTATAAAGGACATCTGTGAAGGAAGATCATGAGTAAACATCTCAGGGAAACAGCAAAGGTTTCAATGTGCTTTTCCTTTTAGGACAGCTGTTACGTGCGTGTAATGAATGTGTGGTGATGAAAAGAGAAAAAGGAAACAAAAATAGGCATAAAAATAGATGCTCACATAAGAACAAAAACAATTAGACAACAACATGATGCAGTACTAATAGATTAAGGATGCAGGCAAACCCAGGATTGCGCAGGTACTGCTGCACAAAATGCACTAGAAGTTCTCTTTCTCTGTGTCCTGTGCATTTAAAAAAAGAGGGAAGTGTTCAGACAAGATGAACACAGAGCAATGCAGAGTTTGCAGGTATCAGGATTCATAACCTCTAGTTATGAGGAAATGTAGTATGCGATTGGTCTTGGTTTACCAAAAATAGAGAAGCTACAAATTGACCCACATGTACTTAAACTGAACAAGCTTACCAGAAACTGAAATTAATTCTGCTCTCCAAAGCTTATTTAACATGATCCATCATGACAAATAACTGAGCTTAAAAATAGCTTGTATGAAAAGAGAAGGAGACTTCAAGGAAAAATTATTAATTACTTCAGTATAGACAAGTCAGTGTGAACAAGACTTTATTTTGAAGGACAGTAGAATGTGTCCAACGTTAGAGCTAGTAGTGATACTCCAATATAAACTCTGCATTAGATGATGCTCAGGACAAGCCTTGCTTACATGCACTTAGGAGTGATGAATAATCCATTTGTGGAGGTTGTGATGGACACTAGGAACACTGATAGATAGCAATTTTATGAACTTTGGATGTAGCCAAGATATAAATTATTGTATCATGTACAAGATTTCCTGTATGAAATGCATCACTGGGCCTTTTAGAAAGCTGGGAGAAAGTGGCGATCAGTGATAAGGGCAGTGGACACACAGTGAAGAAGGAAGGGCAGAGCTAATACCCTTGAAGACCTTTCTCACCCTCCAGTATGTCTGAAGCAAGTAACAAATTACAGGGTTAGAAGCAGTTATGGCCTGATTTTGCCACAAATCCCCAGTGCAAAAACATCCTATGGGCCATTATTTTGAAGTTGTTTGCTTCCTTTTTTTCTCCACTTATTTAACAGTAGCTGTCCAAGTAATGATACCATCATGACAGATAATGAGAGTTAACTTTGAATTGAATTATGTCACCTTAATTATAACCCCTATAAGAACACCTCTGAGAACAATGAGAATGTCTAGATGGGGGTTTGATGTGAAATGGATAGTCCAATTTAAATGAAAGCTTCATTCAAGTTAACAGTTCTTTCTTTAGTGTCTCCGTTTCTTGGAACAGATTGCTATTCCCTGTAATTAACTGACAAAAATAAGGAAAAAAACCCCAACAAACAGAAAATAATCACAGTAATGAAAGTTCAGTCTCCATGTAAGCAGGCTATGCCCCTACCCCTCAAATTGCTCTTCATTGCTGACTTGAAAGTTGTAGGTTTTGCTTACCAAATATATCTAAAAGACAGAAAACCTTGCATGCACCTTGTTCCTCTTATTTCCTGACCACAAGTCATGCAGAATGGCATTTACCAGCAACATAACCGTAACAGATCTAGACCCATGGCAATCTGATCCTCTGGGGAGAACTCTCTGAATTTAATGTTGAGTTTCCCCTGCTCTTTTAGACCACCTGAGCATTGATGTTGAACAGATTTGCCTCCTGATCTATGTTGCTTTGTGTGTTTAATGTTTGTAAACAACATTTTGGGGTTCACATGATAGTACGCACACCCCATTGGTCTGTTTTTTTAATGGTTCATCATACCGGAATACACAGAATATTCTTCTGTGATAAAGTAAGTGAAAAAAAACTCCTGACCCCCAGGGTATTCACTGATGGCTCTTGTATTTGGATTAATCTGAGCTGCAGTGAACTATCATAGATCTTGTTCAGTTTCCCTATACAGTTTGCTTCTAAAATTCAGTTGTGTCCTCTAGAGGAAAAAAAAAAAATGTTATGGCCTCTTGCAAAGAATTTCTGCCTGTTTCTTATCCTATGATAATAAGTGTAGGTAATAAGATTCGTAATTTAAACAAACATGCAGAAAACTGCATTAACTTAAGAGAGTGTGCTGTTCTGTGAAGACACTTCTTTATCTTCAATTAATGATTGGGTAATCTGCAAAAAATGGGAAGAGACTCGGTCCTAATCCAGTGCCAAACCACCTACCGTAAGGCAGGTGGGTAGTGGGTAGGTATGTGGGTAGCTTCAATAACAGAGAGGTAAGCCCTCCAGATGAATTGCCCTCATGCTGCATAAAGCTCTCGTCTCAAAAGTGAGAGGCCTGTGAGACTTAAGGTATTTTAACCTTATGAATGCCTGTTAGAACTTCAAACCTATTGCTTTCAGATTAATTTCACTACACATTTATTTTGTTTCTAGTTTTCTTTTGTTTGTGTACCTGTTAGCAGTCCTAGAACACTATTAGAAGTTAAGCTATAAAGAAAACTGGACTTAAGAATTTTCATGCTGTTTTACCATTTTTTTAAAAAGCACTCAGTTCATGAAAGAAATAAGATAGTCCGCAGAAAGCTGTGGGTACTTCCATAAATATAGTGCAGCAGGCTTTTATAATGTGCATTTCTGATTTGCGGACTGTGATTTTACCACTTGGTTTAGGCTTCTGTGAGGATCGTGTTAGTTCCACACATCACTGTAAAATGGGATGCACAGGATATTGAAAACCACGAGGTACAACATAGATATTTTTCGAGAAACACTGGTGAGGTGGGAAAGCCAAAGAGAAAAGGATTAATAGCTCATTTTAAATGAGTTTTCAGGCTTCATATTACAGCGGGAATTTTACATGGAACAGGAATTTGAGTTTCTAACTGCCATTGCTCCAAACGCACTGTAGCTACTAGTAGTAGTCCAGATATTTACAGAGCTGTTTTGTAGATAGTTACACCTGACAGCATCTCCTGAGGCTTTATAAAGATGGCATGAACACCATTAGGCATCTCCTGCAATGAAAACCTGGCACCACTGAAGACAAACAAGCCCTCTAACACTAACTCCTGTGGAGTCAGCATTTCACACCATGTCTCTGGGTAGACTGATCATTTTCCTGTTTCAGTTAGTTTGGTTAATTAGCCCATGGCTTGTGGCAGTGTACACCTGTGTAAATCTTTCCTAGAAGACATGGCCTTAGGAGTGCCACAGTGGAAAACAAGGCTAGGCTGTATCATGAAAATTACTTGACTGACCAGTGTCTTTGCATCAGTCTGGCATACCACCTCCTTAGGGCAGCACACGTTGGGGAGAGCCATCAGAGCTGCCAGAATGAGGGAGACAGGGACCTTCAGCTGCTCTTTAGCCAGGGCAGGACATGTCTATGCTTGGCTGTTAGGAAAGTAATATTGTCCCATTACCTAACCTTGACTTTGTCCATTATCTTAAGGCTTTAAAGACCTACTTCTTGTGTTTTCAGCTAAAATTTTGACCAGAGAAAAAACCCTCAAGAAACTTAGTCTTCAATAATGCTTGAAGAGAACATAGGCAACACAGTCCAAACTGATCATATAACCTATGAAATCTTTTCTTTTTATGAATATCTCAAGTCCCACTGCAGCCTACTCAAATAATTTCCCTTAACTCTTCAAGGCCTGTTCTTTCGCACATGACTTTTTTTGAGATGAACTGTCCCAGTTTTTATTTGATACTCGTCTTCATTTTCATATTTTTCTAATTGGTGCAAAATGGATTGTTAAGTATAAATTCTGACCAGTGTGCATGACTGAAGTAGGTCAGGATTACAAATAGAGTATTTCATGTAAGTGCCTTTGAAATGTATATTTAGAGGCCAACAAGAAGTCTATTTCTATCAGGAGTCATCTTGAGTAATAACATGTAATGAAGCTCTAACACCACCCTAGTGTTTCTGTATATTATAAACTGAGATTACAGGAGTGATATTTTTGTTGATATATTTAGGTGATATGAAAGCTGACACAAATTAAACTGATTTTAGAGTTTTTTCATATTTGTGGACTTCAGATAGACTCTTCAATGTACTAACATGCACATACATGAGGGTTTATTTTGCCTAATACCATAGCTGTTGGACATAATTTCTACTATGAAATATATAAAAATCAATAACTGGTTTTGGTCTGTTTCTCCACAAGGACTCTTCCAGTCCTCTGCCTCATCTCTCTCTTAGTTACTTGCCTTCCAGATACTAAAACTAAAATATTTGTGCTTGAATAAATAACTGATGTAATGAGGTAAAAGAAATTAGTTTCCTAAAACCACAGCTTGAAACAGATTGGTTTGGTTTTTCACATTTAATTCTGGATGTCTGTGTTTCCCTTCCAATGGCTGTATGAATTAACACCTCATTTCAGTCTTTCTTGCTCTCTCTTGCTCAGCTCCTGCCAGGATTTTGACATTCAGTGGCACAGTGACAACTCCCTGGATGAAGGACATTGTCCTCCCTTGCAAAGCTGTGGGAGACCCAGCTCCAACAGTCAAATGGATGAAGGATAGGTAACCAGCAACTAAATGTACAGCTCAAGTGATGCTCATTTGCTTAAAATCCTCAGGGTTGAGGTGCGGGTGATCCTGGATGACTGTGTCAGGACAGAGAAGGACCATTTGAGGGGACTGCACATAGTCACAGTAGGCCAGGAGTTAGAAATTCCTTGAACTAAAACTAATTGGCTGTGGTGATTAGAAGGTATCAAAAGGGAGGAAAAGTTATGAAGAAGAGATAAAGGTAAACATGCAAAATGTAAAAACTAAGGAGTTTTCTGGTTTAACTTCAGGTGTACCGAATAGTTTTAGTCTGAGACAGAAAAATGCTTGATGCATTGAATCATGCTGTGGAGTACAGTTTACATGTCTTGCACATTTCTTGTTTTCCGTTATTCTGTTTTGATTTTTAGTTTCACAGATTGACAGTCACTTGGAAACACACATGGACAATAATTTTAATCCAAGCACTGTGTAAGGAGTGAAATTGCAGTGCTATGAAAATATCTTACGCACTGATACAAATAGCTATTTTTTCATAAGGATGGACTTTGTAGCCAGGAACTGTCTTTTACTCTCGTTTTGTCACTTTCATGAAATAGCAGATAGCAAAGGTAGGAGTGAATTTCCATTTTCACTCAAAGTGGGGCCAGGATATTTGCATTCTTTAAGCAACTGTCAGGTGTTTCCCAATAGAAAATATTCCTTTGCTGTCTTTATCGAAGAGGACACAGCACCCCAGCTGCCCAGCCTTTCCTCCCCCCAGCCTTTTTCTTCCTTTCCATTCTCCATTGCTTCAAAAAAAAAATCCAATTCTGAGTAATTTTGATTGTAACTTCTTTAATGTATGCACTTTGTTTCCTGTGAGGTAGTAACGGGACACCCAGTCTAGTAATGATTGATGGGCGAAGAAGCATCTTTAGCAATGGCAGCTTTGTCATCCGTACTGTGAAAGCAGAAGACTCCGGATACTACAGTTGCGTGGCCAGTAACAACTGGGGATCAGATGAAATAATTCTGAATTTGCAGGTACAAGGTAAGACTATTGGATCGATCTCTTAATTTTTATCACAGCTATTAACTGCTATGTTCTGATAATGTATAGGTATGTCTGTATTCAGGTGTATGTAAAATATTAGTATTAATGTGTATTAATACAAATTTTATTCTTCCAAATTAATAAATAAAATATTATGCAGGTCATTCTGACTCAACCATCAACATTTTATGACACAGAAACTGTTTTGCTTTTGGTAGAATAATTCACACACTTGCAGTTAAGCCTCTGCGTAAGATTTTGTAGGATTGACAACTGAGTGGTTGTATTCAGTTATTGTCTAGTTCTTCACACAGAAAATACCAACTTATGCCTTCTCCTTACAAATATTAGATGTATCATTTAAATACTGCATAATTCAGAAAGACATGAAGACCTTTACTTTAGCTTCTGAAAAGCTATCAACAGAAATTTACCTCTGTATTGAGACCTTGGACAAAAACTTCATTAAGCAAGAGCAGAATTTTATTGATGGTTAACATGAGGAAGCATTTAAAAGGAAACATCAGTACACTTTCAACTAGCACATATTACCTGCTACTTTTTATATGCATGTTGAAATGTATATAATGTATCCATTAAGGTGCTGATGTGTATAAAAGCAATTGCAATATAGGAATACACATTCATAGTAAAGTGAAGCAGAGCATATGTATTCACATACCAAGAATTACTATGCAGGGGATTTTCTTGCTTACTTGCAATGAAGTAGATCTTAAGAGTGCTTCAGTTGACTAGAAATTGTTGTACCAGAGGGAATCGAAAAACTGAGTTGGGAATATGGGCCATACTGTGGTCAGTCACTCTCCTGTTCCTTGATATGCAATCTAAACTTCTAGTGCAAACATACAAGATCACAGGGGATTGTTTCAACTGCAGTCCAACTCTCTCTGCATAAACTGTTGCCTTGAAACAAATGTCATAGCACATACTAACTTACCTACAGTCCTATGGAGCCTAAAGATGCTCTTCTGCAATGTTTGAAGCATGACCACAACAGGAAATAGGGAGAGAGAACACTATCAAATGGAAACATTTATTTATATTTATATTTATATTTATATTTATATTTATATTTATATTTATATTTATATTTATATTTATATTTATATTTATATTTATATTTATATTTATATTTATATTTATATTTATATTTATATTTATATTTATTTCACTAAGTACTTTTGTAATTGCATATCCTTGCTGTTATTAAACTGCAGTAACTAAAAGCAAATCAATATTATGCCCCCTGAGGGACTGAAAGACTGGCATTTAATATGTGGAACCACCATCTTTTGTAGGTAGGGTGAAGCTGTGATAAAAGGTTTTACAATTAATCTTTCACAGTGTAGCGACTGCACAGTCTGCAATCTCTCTCAATTAAATCAGTCAAGTCAGTCAGAATAATGGAATAAATCCATCTCAAACAGAATTTTCCTTTAGAGTATAAACTATCTTTTTTTATTTTTTTTTTTCTTCTTCAGCACTGTTTAGCCCTGTGAGGGCAGTAAAATCAACTTCTCTTTGAACTAGTCCATAGCTGTAAACCAGCAGCCTCCACTTCATATCAGCACTCATTATTTTGCAATCTGTTGACTTGAACATGAACTGCAGCGGGGAGCTTTCCCTGGAGTTTCACTCTGCAGGTAGAGCTACTCATTAAACACGGGCAAAGCAGCCAGCGTCCTCTGGCAGCACGTCTTCCAGGCGTGACAGAGTGTCTGTGACTTCTGTCCTGCCTTGCTTACGGGCTGGTGTCTGGTGAGCAGTAACTACCGCAGGGAAACAGCAGCTCCTGCCAGCAGCAGTCACCAACAACACCACCTCCTTCCCACGCCTGCAGTGGCAGTGACCAGAGGAGGTGTGACTGCCCTGTCGTCTCTCCTCCCTGGTTTTCCATCCCAGATTTACCACTGCTTCTTGGATCCCTTTCCATGATGGACACTGTCAGTGCCTCACTCCCTGTTCTCAAGGCAGCAAAGCTCAATTTTGTCTATGTTTCTGAGGAGCTTGGAGACCACTAGTAACACTTGTTCAGGAAACAATCCATAAACCGAGCCAGACACGGTGCTGCTGTGTATCACCAGAGCAGTGCAAAGGATTTGAAACAGGAACTTCCCTTTCTCCCCCTTTCAATTTCTCAACTTACAATTGTAGATATAAAACACTTGGGTGAAATGTTAGTAAACATTTACCCTTCAGGGCTCTAATAAATATTCGACTATCTCTTTGAAGTTTCACTTGTCATTCTTCACTGTTTTAGCAAACACTATCTTCTACAGCCTTAGTGGTTTTGTGCCATGGTTCTTGTTACCTCACTTGTACAACAGGACTAGCTAAATGATTCAGGCAGAAGTCAAAAGTGAGCTTTCCAGACTATAACTAGTGTATGACCATATTAGCTCATGATAGATTGGTCAAGCTGAAAAGCAAGCTGGCTGTTTTGCCACTTTCTTCCCCTGACCATTGAGCTCTGGAAACCCAGCCACTATAAGCTGGTGCAATTTGGGGTTACTTAGGCTGAGCCTAAACTGTCCCAGCTCCTGGTCCCATTTCCAGTTCCAATTCCCTGTCTCAGTTCCCAGTCCCAGTTCTCCTACCCTGGGAAACTTGTTGAGATATAACATGTCTCCTTCTCTGCTATGTCATACTGGATTTTTCTCCAAAGGAAACTGGACACTGGGCAGAGGATGGGAGATGAGACCTCTGTCTTATTCCTGCGCTCTGTCAGGATCTGGTCCTGGGAACTGTGCAGTTCTTGTGTCCCACAATTGAGACACAGTGATAATGTTTACAGGGAGCAGCAGAACTAAAGAGTTTCCACATTTGGTCAGCCTTTACTGATAGAGTTGCGTCTTCATTATACAAATAGCTTCAGTGAACAGATGGTGTGATCTGGAAGAGGTACGAATCTGCCTCTGATCACAGATCTACCTATGCTACATAGTTAGCAATCAGTTACACTAGAAGAAACTCTTGTTATGCACTTTTTTTTTTTTTTACTTTTGCCATCATAGCCTGCAAAAACATGCATGAGTGGTTCATCACTTGGAAGTGGACATCTCTTTCCCGCCACTGAAAATTCAGCTTCTTATTGAAAGGTAATGGCTGAGTAGCTCATACGCCATTTAAGTCTGGCAGGACAGACACAAAAAAATCAGAGAAGAGCGAGGGTTAAGAACTGAAAGACAAAATTCTGTAGAAAATTAAATATAAAAAATGAGACCTTGTCTGCTCTTGTCTTAACCAAGGATGCCAGCTAAACAGACACTTTGACAGAAATAATTTGCATTTTCTGCAACTCAAAACAGTTATTTGATAAATGACTGTTAGAAGGAATTAAGATCATGTCTAATCATATGAATCTATTTTCTATTTTTAACTATTTCCAATCTAGTTCCACCAGACCAGCCAAGACTCACTGTATCTAAAACTACATCTTCCTCTATCACTCTTTCCTGGATACCTGGAGACAATGGTGGGAGTTCTATCCGAGGTAATATAATTCATGTTAATTGCAACTTCCTACTAAATTTTCATATGTTGATAGGATTAGTATATAATTATGAATGGCTACAAAAAAAAAAAAAAAAAAAGAAAAACAAAGCAGTCTATATTTCTGTCAGTGCTTAATATGCACTATCATCATGATAACAGCTTTCAGTAAATTGCAGTTTCTCTTTGTGGTGGTTTAATCACAGATTTAATCACTTTCTTCCAGCATACCCTTAGATGTTGTGACAGTTACTATCTCTGATTTTCCAGACATGTAATCTCTATCCATTCATTTTTTGAGGGTCCAGGTTCATCATCTGGTCTTTGTTGCTGATTGAAGGGTATTTAGAAGTGTCTATCCCTTTTTTTCTCCCTTTGAAGCGATCATAAAAATTGTATTTAAGCTGTTGTGAGGGTCAGCAAAATGTATCTTTTAGTCAGGGGAGAGCTCTATGTCTTCCTGTGCATGGGTTTCTTCTAGTTTTATTAGGTTTTTAAAATCACTTGTCATATTACCTGCAGAATTTGTGGTTTGTGTCTGGCTTCTCATTGCCATCTATGCTTTTCCTCCAGGTTATATTTTGCAATACTCAGAAGACAACAGCGAGCAGTGGGGTAGTTTTCCCATTAGCCCTAGTGAGAGGTCCTACCGTTTAGAAACACTGAAATGTGGCACTTGGTACAAGTTTACTTTAACTGCTCAGAACGGAGTGGGACCAGGACGCATCAGCGAGATCATTGAGGCCAAAACGCTTGGAAAAGGTATGTTGATTTCCGTCCCCTTTGCTCACCTAAAGCTCTTGCATTCTGCTGTAGATCTTGGTTGGATGAGGAGAGAGACTTGGATATTCTAACATTATTGGCTTTGGAAACATTTCCAGTTTTGTCCATGCTGTGACAGAAGAGGCTGTTGCTGCAGGACTTGAAGAACATACCAGCAGATATTCTATCCTTGTTTCTCTAATAATTTTGTTCTAAGATGGATTGGTAGATATTTGGGAAGGAGGTGTCTCCACTATCATGGAATATAGCAATTCCAACTACTGCTGTTGCCATGAGGAAATTGTTCCTGCTCTTCTTGTAAAAATTATTTGTCTGGATGTTGGAGGAAGATGGGAAATATATTTATGTGTAGAGGAAATGGAGCCAATGTCTTATTTCTACTCCAAGATAGTGTTGCAGGAACCATGCAAGTAGCACCCTTTGAACAGGATAATGTCAAAAACAAAGGAAAAGTTTACATAAAGCTCTGCAAGGCAAAACAGCCAATATTTGTGGAATTCTTAGCTAACTCAGCAATGGGTCCCTTGGTCCTGGTTGCTGACAGTAGTTCCACATTGCAAGTATGTGTCAGAATTATGAGCAAATTTGGCAACAGATCCACTTAAAGAGGCACTTTAGAGAGTCTTACCTCTAACTCAACAGAGTGCAGTAGCTTTGCATAATGCTTTAAAGATCACCTCATCTTGCATCTCTTCGCCAGTTGTAATATCCTTATTCAGGAGCAGTTTCATAATAAAGATACTTTACTTTGATAGCTATATCTGCCCTTTTCTATGCTTTTCATCACACCTGTGCTGTTGCAGATCTCCCAAACGTCACAGCAAGGTAGACATTTCATTTGACATTTGGTGGCATAGGGAAGACCTGGTATGCAGTAGATGTGAATGGTATGACTTGCTGAAGCTCAGAGGAGACTGCAGATCAGCTGTGTGCTGTGCATGCCGAGACAATCAGTGGTCAGGGAGAATGGTCTGCTGACCTTAAAGAGAGGGGATTTTAGAGAAGTAGGATTTGAGTGTGCTTATTTTCATTGCATGAAATGTAAGGTTTACACATGCTTCAAATAACATCTAAACGTTTTATGAGAAAGCAGATCTCCCAATTTTTTTATTTTCCCTGGGGCTTGATATATATATGCCTAGAAACTACCTATGTTACATTTGCAAACTGAACCAGGTACTGTGTGATTTGGAATGCTGAGATCATTCTCATTCATGTGAGAGCTCCAAAAGCATCTCTATCCAAAGCTATTAGCAAAACCAATGGAAATAGTTCATTACACGTGGAAGGAATCATCAGTTCCATTTAGATTACTGTAGAATTTAGAAAAAAGACTACATTTGGGTAAATCTCATCAAAGCACAAGAATGACAAAAAGACCCCCATTGGATAAGTTATGTTTTATTATGAAGAATAAAATAGCATATTATAGATAATTTTCATCACGTTAGATGTAACTTCCAATAGTAAAAATAATGTTTCTGCTAAGCAATTAGCAATAATACTTTTAAGTACACTATGGCAATATTTAATATAAACAGCATTTATTGATGACCTGTCTTGTCCACCTACCACCATTATTTCAATTCTAAGGTGCCATTTTTACTGTCATTATTCCAGTATTATATAGAACTGTCAAAAAAACTGTAATGTATATATCAGCAGAAACCAAAATTTCATTGCAAAACTGGACAAGTAAATAGAAATGTCAATCCCTTCCTGAATGGAAACATGTTAACTCAGAAATACAAAATTCAAAGTATATATTATTTTCAAATATATCATGTACAGTGTCAACATACTAATACTTTTAAAATTTTTATTTTTACTTGAAAGTTCTTCAAAATTGTAATTTTCCACAAATGAAAGCCAATGTACTCTAAAAAAAAATGTGTTCAATTCCTATTCAAAAAAAAACTAGAGCAGCAGAGGACAATCTTCAAGTGTATTTGTCTTCTATGGTATTTCTACATGGTATTCTGAACCCTTTCTTTTTTACATAGCAGTGATCAGGGGCATTTACTGATACAAAGTGTCTGCACTAGATTTACAAATTGACTCATGCCAGTCCATGCAAACTGGCAAGTCAGGTCTGTGCAGAGAAGTATGGATATTTTTTTTTCACATATGGCTTTGAAAATCTAAGTTTGTGAGTCTGACATAAAGTGTGAAAAAACATTTAAGAATATCTATAATACTTAAGGATTTCACTTGAAATACATCATTGCTTCTAGAGCCACAGTTTTCCAAGGAACAGGAGCTCTTTGCTAGTATCAACACCACGAGAGTGAGGCTGAACCTGATAGGCTGGAATGATGGCGGTTGCCCCATCACCTCCTTCACCCTGGAGTACCGGCCATTTGGGACAACAGTCTGGACAACTGCTCAGCGGACATCGCTGTCAAAGTCCTACATACTGTATGACCTCCAGGAGGCAACCTGGTATGAACTTCAAATGAGAGTGTGCAACAGTGCTGGCTGTGCGGAGAAGCAAGCCAAATTTGCAACACTCAATTATGATGGCAGTAAGTATATCTTTTTATTTACATGTCTGAGATACTGGCTTTACTCTAGTTTCTTATGTGATTTCTCGGTTTGTCTTTTTTTTTTTTTTTTTTCCTCTTCATAAAACCCTTCTTGAATCTGCTAGCCATGCTGACAGTGGGGAAACAGACTCAAAGATTTAAAATGCCTACTGATTTTATGACAGTAGGCTACCAGGCAGAAAAGAGGAGTTGTTTATTTGTCCTCACTGAGGAAAGTCTCTAGCACCAAAGTCCATCAACCACGAGACAAATAAACATAGGACACTAGGTGTCATTAGTTCCAGTGGTCACAGAAGCACTTGCTAGTATTTCATGCACCTCTTCCATGAAATTTTTGTCTCACATAGAGTTGGTTCCTGCAGCCATTCATGGCGGTGACTGGCCTCATTGCTATTCCATGCAATGTCCTTGTGACACAGCTCAAAACCCATTATGTGACACAACGGAGCAGCTAACTAGCTTGTCTTCCGGGAAAGCCTCCGGACAACATCCTCCAAGGGCAAAGCAATGACAATGCCATTATCCCTATTTACAGACAGGGAAGAGTGAAACTAATGGCTGTGACAGATGGCTCTGTCATGCCCAGCAGCAGGGCACAGGGCATGAAGGAATTGTTGCATCCTGCCCTTCTGCAAGAGGTTACTGCCCACCCTGCAAAAGCCAGAACAAGAGGGCAAGAGCAAACATGCCAATTTATCAGTCACTCCAGCTCTTATCCTGATGTTCTTATTGAAAGTGATGGTGCTTCTGCTGTGTGCTTCTGCTGTCTCTATAGTGGGAAATGGCAGTAATTCTGGCAAAAAGGCAGTACAAATGGCTCCAGATGGCAGTCTCTTCAATTGCTCTAGTGTGAATTGACAGAGCTTTTCTGGAGACATCCAGTGTAAAATGTTGTTGTGTTGCCAGAGATATTGTGCTGTATTGTGCAACTACCTGATGACATCTGTACTGTTAAACTAAATAGGACTAGTGAGCAAGTTCAAACACAAACTGATAATTATCCAGAAACAGCCCCAAACTGCTAATCGTTCATAACTGTGTTGGTGACACATCTTCCTGACACAGTTTTGTCCCACACAAATCAGCGTTCTCCAGGACAATACCCATATATGGCTCAGGGAAGAGCAAGCAATAGGGACCATTCCCCATCAGAAGTGTGGGATATGAATCAGGCAGGGTTTAAACTTCAGGATCTTGAGCATCCTCTAATGCTATCCCAGTCTTTGCACTAGGTACTCATCAGTTCTTGCAGATAATTAATGACAAATGCCCTCCTGACTCACCCTTTTGCAAATAGGACATCCGCTCATGTTTTCCTGAGAAAATATCATTTTGGTAAGCTGTTACACAATCCTCATGTTATTTCAGACAGTCTAAAAAAATAAGTGAAAGGTTTTGTCTCATCGCTTTAGAGACCTAGAGGAAACCAAGATCCAAGTAGTTATTATGCACATGCTGCCAGGTCTTGCCAGGTAGACATAGGACCTGTTTTGCTGAGCCATATAGATATTGTCAGTCATAACTGTTTAGGGTATTATGAGTTAATTTCCTGCCACTTTACTTAGCCTATCCTCTTTTCTTTCCAGTATCTTTCTACAGGCAGCATCTAACTTTCAGTGATCATTTTTATACATCCACAGTTATTGTTACATATATATGACTGAGCCAAACAGTCTTGAACCATGCCTTAAAATGAGATTATATGAAAATCCAGGTCCAGAGCCTTAAATTCCCACTGATAGCAGTGAAATCAAATGTATTCTTACAATTAATTGATTTGAAATATCAGACTCTGCTGTTCGGTTAGGTAATGATACTTACTTTGCTTTCATATACTGTGACCTGCATGCTATTTGATTTTATGTGTTGCTGTATGGCATCTTTAAAAGTGAGAAAATGAAGGAATAAAAATATTTGTAGCGTTAAATTTCCTGGGCCACTGCTTCTGGTCAGCTAGAAAATTTCTCATTTGCAGCACTGATGGTTTTGTTTGTCAAGCGTGCTTTGCCAGGACTATGTTGTGCCTCAGAGAGACATCATGATCTGGAATACTGACTGCAAGGTTAAGAGAAGAAAACATGTATGGAAAAGCAAATTTCAGTTTTCAAATTTTCTGAATTTGTTACAGTTGGTGCAGAACTAAAATGATAAACTTATTATCTTCATCATAATAATATTTTTTTAAAATTAAGATAATTTATTCCCACATAAGAGATTTCATGGAAGAATTATTTCAATACTTCTGAAGCAAAAGTTATCCCCACAGAGTCCCAACTCCCCATTCATTTGTTTCTTGGTAAACTGCATAAACTTAAGGTGCTTCAGAGTTGGAAAATAGTCTGATTAGAAATCAACATTTTCTATCGATACTTCATTCAGAAATTTTTGGTTTCATAGAGAGTGAATTTTTCATTTACAGAAAGCATGCCAATGGAAACTTCTTGGCCAGCTCCATTTTTGAGTGCTAACCCTACCTCTGCCATTGATTTGTTTTGTGATGTAAGATTAGTCCCTTCCAGGTTCTAGGGGTCACAGCTGGTCTTAGGATAAAACAGATACAAGGGTAGTACTTTGAAGATTGGATAACACATGTATGAAAGTTCTAGGATACCAAATGCTAAAAACAAGCTCAGAAGCTTTAGCAGTCTTAAGATAAAGCCTTTGTAAATTTTGTAGAAATCCTTGAGTTATGTGGTCTTCCAGTCATTTGTTTGGACTGCAATAGCTGATTGTTACCTGTGGTAGAGCTCCTGAGAAATATCATGCCTAAGTATCCTTTACCTTAAATCTCTTTATGGTGAATTAGGTCAAAAGGTTAATGACAGATCTATGTGAGACTTTTTGCTTTCCGTTCATAGATATTTCAGCTAACCATTTTCAGCTTACAGATTTTATGACCTTCCTGCCCCTTGTTTTTCAGAACATTTCCACTCATTACTTAAAGATGTATTTTTAGCAGTATGCAGCTTGTAGTGTGTTGCACTGCAAAGAAAGCTCCTGACTCAGGCATCAGCTACTCAGTAGCCCTGACATTAAATCAGGTCAGCTTGGTAGCTTCTCTAAACTATGCTAATTGATTTCAGCCCACCACAGGACTTCCTACCGTGAAGAACAGTTAGGACACAGGCAAACACTTGGTAGTTGTAAAGTCACAAGATGCAATGGGAGATGCTGGAAGGGCTGCAGCATAGGAGAAAATGGGGTCAGAGACATTCAAATTACAGCTTCTGTGAAGCACCAATAAAGCAGGCTAACAAAGGGCGATGGTGAACTGACCTGGAAAAAAAAAAAAACAACAATAACAACAAAACCAATCAACCAAAACAAAAAAAAAAAAAAAAAAAACAACCAACCAAACAAACAAAAAACAAACTCCCAGTCCCAGGTTGACAGGGACTTTGTTCTAAGAAAAGCTTTGACTCTTCAGCTCCTAGCCAACACCTAGAAAGACAACAAATGTTGAAATGTTGCTTTCTCCATGGATAGCAGGTTTAGTTTTTGTTAATTTCTAGTACGATTGCTGAATATCCACAAATGGATAATGTGAAAGATATATAAGCTTGCAGTATGTTTTTGTAATTAAGCTTGCACTGCCTGTATATAGCGTTATGAGGTTTACACTTTACTTGGAAGAGGTATGGAAAATGATAATGACTTACCTAAACACTTGAGGTTTAACTGAGAATAAGGACACTCTTAACTGTATTTTCATCAAAGTATAAGGAGAGCAAGACATAATTTTAGGTAATCTTGAACCTAACAGTCCTTAACCAATGGTCTATGTGACTTGAATTCAGAGCAAAATTTGGCCCTTTAATATTCAGCAGGGTTTAGGAGGATTTAGAGACAGTTATTAGTATTACCTTCAGGAGCTTGAGGTTCTTTCCATTTCTTCATCTAATCATTTTCTTTGCCTTTAAAGTAGTGTAAAAGCTGCGTTTGTTAAGACAATATGAAAAAATCCTGCTGTGTGTTTATTCCAAGAAATAGAAAATTAGAAAAAGAAGGAAAAATATGGGGAAGAAATGCAATGGAACAGTAGAAAAATATTCAAAATGCAACTGTAGGAAAATAAATTTTCTGAAGTACCTGATATAGGTTTGGATGGTTTTAGCTTCTCTGTTTATCTTCATCCCTGTGGGGAACTACCCATCTCATTATATGCAACTCAAATATCCCTTCTGAAAAAACATGACTTAGAATTCTACATTTTCTCTGTGGTTATGGCACTCACATTGTACTGCATCATATCACAATTTTTTTTCCTGGTACTGTGTAGTACATAATGAGATAAAACTATATCACTCAGTGCAGCAATTAAAATGTAAAAATGGATGTGCCTGTTTTTCTATCTTACCCTCCTATCCTTTTAGCAAGTAAGTAGCTAAGTAGCCACTTTTGTGTTTCAATAGCTGGTTAAAATTGAATAGCTTCCATCAAAAGTCATCACAGTTCACAACACGTGTGTTTCTACCCATTTCAAATAAATCCGCATTTTATAGCCTCATTTGTGGTTGCACTCAACACTTTAATAGTAATCAGGAAATGAGTGAGAAGTCTTCCATGACTAAACAGCCTTCCAAAGAAAGTGCTGCATTCTTCTCACGTTCTTTAGAAGTAAAGAAAAAAAAAGAATTGAAAAGTTCAAGTATTATATATCACCAGGAAGCCAGGTACATTCAAAATGCAAATGTGTCCTAAAATGAAAAAGTGAGCTGCCTGCTGATGCCGGTAGTTTGTAGAGTCATTTCCCTCATTTCACTCACCAAATTTGATTATTTCTATCTAGTGTTACTTTCCTGTTTTACTGACGAGTATAATGTCAAACACTTCTTAGTAAATTAGCATCAGATTTGCTATCTGAACTTCAGATCAATATCACTGCTGCACCCCTAAGATGTGATATAAGAATGTTCCTGTGCAAAGGATTCATCTGATATATGTAGCATAAAATGAACTTTGTCAAATATGTTTCTTACAAGGAAAAGCCCAGCAGAAAGTGTGAATATGTCACAGTAGTGCTATTTTCCCATAGTGAGGAGTAAAATACATAGGTAATAATTCTGAGATCTCTTGCAGCTTTGTAACAATTTAATATGACTTAAAATTAATCATAGTATTTGACTGTATAATGGGCATGGTTTTCTTTCATCACTTAAGGCATTTCTTCTGGACTTCTGATAATCTGAATCTCTGCAGTCAGTACTTTGTTACCAGTGTGAATGGTTATGTGTGCATTGTCATTACACCCGCAAACATAGCATCCACCCTGAACATGACAAATCCTTCTTAATGTTCTGCATGCAGCTGAAGCGTATGATGTGCCATATTCCCTGAGAACTCAATCTTTTGTCTTCATTAATAGGCATCTAATATCATGACACTGTTTCCAGGTACAATCCCTCCACTCATTAAGTCAGTTGTGCAAAGTGAGGAAGGGCTGGCAACCAACGAAGGGCTAAAGATGCTGGTGACCATTTCCTGTATCTTGGTTGGGGTCTTGCTGCTTTTTGTGATGCTACTGATCGTGCGGAGGAGGAGGAGGGAGCAGAGACTGAAGAGGCTGCGAGGTAAGATGAGAGCTGTGGCACTTATTTCTAGATAAGCATACTCTCTGAACATGAACGTATAAGTGTAGCTGCACAAGACCAAACTGTCCTCTCCTCAGTTGGTAATATTTTCCTGCAATATGTAAAAGACACGATGCAACAAAGCATATGTGTTTTCTACAAAAATGCCTTCATTTTCATTTAGTAGTAATTTTCTAAAAAATTACTCCTGTCTCGATTGTAATTTTTTTTTGCATGGGGGAAAGGAAAATAATTCTCATGTGCTGTTGTTTGTTTCCCTTGTGAATATTCTTAATAACCTAAAATAATATTTTTTTCGAAGGGTAAGATCAGATGTTCTGAAGATGAGGGGATTTAAATTTTCTAGCAGATGCAAACCATGATTCCCGAGTTATAAAATGAAGGTAGCCACATGTTAGTAGGCTACAAAACACAATCAGATAGTCTCAGATTTGTTACGATTTTTTCCTTATGGTACATCAGAACTACAACAACACTTCATTGTTCACTGACCTTTCACTGTTGCTAATCTGTACTTTTCTCTAATCCTTATCCAAATTCTGGTGTTTTCTATGTAAATAAGTTTTAAATCTGTGAATTCATTCAACTATATGAGTCTTCTAGTAAATACTCCTGTCTAAGCCGAAGCCAGGTTTCTGACCCTTGCAGTCTGCCACTTCTGCACTTGGCCCTGTAGGTTTTGTACCAGCATACAACAGCAAGCCTTACACCGAAGGTATTTGGGAAAAAGCTTTTCAAATCACACGCTGAATAAATAGTAAAGCAATTTATCATCTGCAGAAATAAGTCTAATCTTTTAATAATTTCCAAGAGCCATATCAGAACATCAATTTAATTTGAATACCACCACCACTAATTTACCAATCAAACACAGTAGGATGGTGAGAAATACAACCACCTCCCCCTCACTCCTCCCTTCTTCCTGGGCACAGCTTTACTCCTGATTTCTCTACCTCCTTCACCCTCCAGCAGCATCGAGGGGCAGGGGATGGGGGTTGCAGTCGGTTCGCCATCCATTGTTTCTGCTGCTCCTTCCTTCTCAGGGGGAGCACTCCTCGCTGTCTTTCCCTGCTCCAGCATGGGGTCCCTCCCACAGGAGACAGTCCTCCACAAAATTCTCCAACGTGAATCTTTCCCACAGGGCTGCAGCTCTTCATGAACTGCTCCTTGCCGTGGGCTGCAGTCCTCACAGCAGCAGACTGCTCCACTGCAGGCTTCCCTCAGAGTCCTGGCCTTCTTCAGGCACAGACACCTTCTCCGTGGGCTGCAGGTGGGCACTGCTCTACCGGTGACCACCATGGGCTGTAGAGGGGCGGCCTGCCCTCTCACCAGGGGCTGCAGGGGATTCTCTGTTCTGACACACCTCCCTCCTGCTTCCTTTCTTCAACAGACCTTTGCATAGGTATTTCCCTCACTCCTCCTCGGCCGCAGGTTCCCCTTCTTAATTCCGTTATCGCATAAGTGCAGCCACCATCACTAATTGGCTCGTCCTTGGTCCAGAGGCAGGTCCAACTTGGAGCCAGGGGATCTTTAGAGAAGCTTCTCACAGGGGGGTCACCACTGTAGCCCTCTCCCCTGCTACCAAAAACCCCTGCCACACACAGACCCAATACACTTGTATAACAACGTTCCTATTCAAAACCTTTTCAGTCATTTACCTATGTGCAGTTTTTTTCATCAAAAAAGTGGTGGGTTAAGGGTGGAGAAGGTGTTATCTTCTCAGAAATACTGTGGAATTCCATCCAGTAATGAGCAGGATATTTTGAGCTCCTTGGCTCCAGGAAATGACGTCTCTGCACATTCAGTTTTTCATGGTTAATTTACAAGTATTCATAAATTCTTGAGTTACAGACCCTTAAGGAAGGCTGATGATCACTGGCCAGTATGGCTTTTGCATAACTTAAGACTTCTCTGAATTATTTCCTCTCAGAATATAGGATTTTAGAAAAATATCTGACCTTCACTTAAACATAGGCAGTGACAAAGAATTCATCAGTACTTTTGATAAAAGTCATCAGTATTTAACTATAAATCCTGTAAAAGTTGCATCTCACTTTTTATCTGAATTTGTCAAGCTACAGCTCAACATCCTATCGATCTGGTCCTGTTATACTTCTGTCTTCCATACAGGGACTGAAGTTCTTTTTTGTAATCATATTTTCAGTCTCTAAGGATAGTCCTTTTACATGGTGGTAACCGAGTAATTTCTTAATGTTTTAATTCGTAAATGAAACAGATGAATCTTTATTTTTTCCCTGTAGTTTCCCCATCATTTATTAATTTCAAGGCTTTTATCTGGTCCCTTTGCAATCTTTAGGTACTTTTCCTCACCTGTATACTAGAAATGAGTATAGTATTACAGCAACAGACATATCAGCATCAGAGAGAGCAGTAACAGCCTTCTTTCCCTTTATGGTCTTCTGTCTATATCTGCAAGGATCACCTTTTTAGGTATAGCATTATTTTAGGAGTTTGTGTTTAACATCTTATCCACTGAGATCATCTGACAATTCTGTGATTACAGTGCAACAGGATAACATTGTATAGCTATGGCTTGTGTTCTTGATATATGACCTTATACTAATACAGATACATTGCTAACTTGTGGCCAACCTACCTGATGATCCAGATTGTTATGCCTTAGTGACCTAGCATTTTCATTATATTTTAGCTACCTAATCCTTGTGTCATTTTCAAACTTTTAGATATTATTTCATTCACTCCAGACCATTGATAAAAGTACCAACAGTCCCATGCTGCATGATGAAAATGAATACTAAACAATAATTCTCTGCTTAAAATTGTATTTTGAATATGTTGAAACCCATGTGAAATGGCTGCTGTGTTAATTTTTTAAGTCATGATGTTTTGTTATTAAAATGTTTTGAGGTACAAAAACTTTGCTCTAGAAAAATACGCATATAGTATCTTATGTTAATTAATCATATCTAAGGGAGAGTTTTTTCAATATCATCAATTCTCAGTGAATTTTAATCTCATTTCAAAAAATTCAACTTTATTTGACATGGATGATTGACCACAAGTCTATATTGCTTGGCCTCAATTATTCCATCTCTTTTAATTCATTTCATCAAGTTTCATTCCATGTTTTTCATCATTTTGCTCATTGCCACGATCAGATTGATAGGACTCTAGTAAATCAAATTTTCTTTTTTCATTCTCTTTGAAGACCAATCCTATGTTAGCCTATTTTCTGCTCTTCTGGTGGTTACTTCAGGTTCTAAAAGTCTTACTGACAATCAGTATTGCTGTTGCAGAGAACTCCTTAGTAAGTTCTCTAAAAAAAATCCTGTGTGCAAGTTTTTCTGATCTCCTAACTAAAAAAAAATGGTTTGCTCTCATGGTTGTTGTGTTCAACTTTCATCTGAATTAGTTTTGAAATTGAAATCCTGCCATTATCGCTTGATATGTATCACCTGATGGGCTTTCTTTGAGGCACAGGACTCATTTTTCCGAAATCCTGATTCCACCATCAACTTTCCTCTAGTTTACATCAGAAATACTAGTTTACACAGTGGGACCTTCTAAAAGAATTTATACAAGTTACAGGTGTAATTCTTGTTTTGTGGCTCCAGGAGATTTGTTTTCTTTGAACCTGCTGGGCAAAAAAGAGTAGGAATTGAAGATTTATTTGCAGTACATTCTGCATGCAAATATTTGTATCTGTGGTTTTAGACAGTGGTCTTGTGGTTCCAGTTTCTGTGGGGCAAATGTAGCATAAGAACAGCAGTCCCTCAATACTTAATCCTTTCACTCCTTGTTTTAGCATGTAGGGACAGGTAAAACTTTGTCTTTCTCCTGCATCACACCCAGTATGATTTATTTCTCTAGGAGTACTCTGCTTAGAAATGAAGTGTAATTTTCAGCAAAGCCCTTATTTTTTCCCAGTTTAGTAGTTCTGCAGGTCAGGTCACAAGAAGGTCAATTGACTGCTGGAGTTCATGCAGCAGCCATTCAGTAGGTCAGCATATATTACAACAGAGAAACCTGATGACTTACCACTCTTTCTCCTTGCTATTAACCTAGCTCCACTACTAACGTAATAGTTTTCCCTCTGTCTTTAAATCCAACTCACCTTAATCCAAGCAGAAAGCACCAGCATGGCATGATAGTTCAGAAGTGGCAGCAGGCAATTTAAAACTGTATCATGGTCCCTGATTTCCCAGGGGGCAAGACAAAAGTGTTAAGAATTTTAAAGGTGGCTGCCCCAGCAAATGGAAGCAAGGGCTGTCACTGGGTCGGTGCCTGTCGGCGCAGTCATGTGTCAAACCCACGGTGAGGAGCAGTTTGTCTTTTTCACTAGGGCATGGGGTGATGCTTGGCTGGTGCAGGAGATCACCCCCTTCACTCTGTCATTCATGGCCTCCCAGAGCCCTGTTTTTGCCATCTGGGAGATACGACACTGGCAGGGATAGTGACTCATTTTATGAACTATTCTCAATTTGTTGAACAAAAGTGTAATGGAGGAAATACACATTACAATCCATAGTCTATACTCATTGGTTTTTGAAACTAGATTTTCTCCTGTAGCTGATGTTTTGGACACACTGTTATCATACTCGGTTCCTTTTAGGCTTCTGTGTTTTACTTCGACAGATACATAAGATCCTGTATCTTATTGGGACATTTGTTTTGATCCACTAGCCTGTGTGCCCAGTACAGCCATAATTAACTACTATAATGCTGTTGACCATTGTAACAATCTGCTTGAATTATTAGTACATTTAAACTGTGCTGATGGAGTTACTTTTTTTTTCTGCAGTACTTCCTTGTTCAGCTTTTAATGTGTAGCATGATCCTGCATGATGTCTCATGTTATTTTTAATTGAAGATGAACAATCTCTTTTGCATCTCTTTGACCAAAAATACATATATGTTAATAAGCATTTGAATATGTGCCACATACATTTAACAGCGAGAACATAACATTTTTTCCAGTTGCAGCATGGAACACAGCTATATGCTGTGCAGCACCTGAGAACATGTAAGGGAGGTTGTTTGTCATTTAATCGTGGTAAAGAGGTATAAAAAACTAACTGAACTACATTGAGCCAAACAACCTTCAACTTTGTTCCTTCAGCTTTTCTCAAGTTGTGAATTACTTGCACAAGTACCCATAGCCTTCACTTAAGGAAGCAGCAGTTGCTTCACAAAAGCTGCTAGCTGAATGAAAACAGTATTTCCATATTAAAACACCCTTATTATGTGTGCCAGAGAGAGAATGTGTGCATAGTCTCTTCACGATCCTAGTGCTACTAGAATGACAAGAAGCATCATAAAGTTTGCTAAAAAAAAAACGTGACTTGGAACCAGAGCTTCAATTTTCTGTGTATTCTTTTGTATTCTTCAAAAGAACTGGGTCCCTTCCTGGGTCCTTAGAAGTGAGTAGCAAAACTATCTCTGACATCATTTGGGAACAACAGCAGTGCTAGTTTTGTTTGACTGATGATAAAGACATTGTCATCTACTACATAGTACCACTGGTAAGAATCTTAACAGCAAAAGGCAATCCCAAACAAAGTGAAAAATAGAAAATCTGAGTGCCTAAGTGCAGCACTGTTTGGGTTAGATGGGACATCGCAGATTAAGAGTCCTTCCCTCCACCAGGAATGTGCCATGCTTTGTACTGAAAAGGGGTAGGGGAAGGTTAAAGATAAAGGAGTGGAGCAAAGAGACCTAGAGGTAGCACAGGCTTTCAACTTCTCCAGTAGTAGGTGAGCAATAAAGCTTAAGACAGGCAAGCCATCACAGTATCAGAGTAACAGAATGTAGAAAGTGGGTGGAAGGGGTTTTGCTAAGGATCTTTTATGAATAAGAAGAGCCCTTTGTCCATTCCTTTTAAAAATTAACACAAACATAACCAGAGTGATGCGTTAAGACTGGTTTGTTTCTGCATGCATCCTCTGAATTTTAAAGGCACGATGTTTAATAGGATCACAAGCAAGGAAATTGTAGGTGTAGGAGACCCGAGAGGTGATTAAGGAATAAAAAAGGTGAGATGGGGAAAACAAAGACAGATTCAGTAAATGCCTTGGCAGGTGCTGGTAGATTTATAAGCACCAGATGAAAGAAGAAATTTTCACCTAATAGGCGAGTTACTTGAAGACTTAGAACTTGGAATTGTTTTCTTCTCAGGTTTGCTTCACTTGGTGGCACAAAAGGCTGCTTTGTTGCTGTGTGATATACTTAAGGACTCTGGAGTCAGCTTTTTTAAGTGTTTGTTTAGCGGCAAACTGCAGGAGAACAAAGCATAATTGTCTATTTTTGCTGAATAATACTACAGAAATTATTACTACAGAAATTTTTACAGAAAGCTACCTGAAGAACACTGGGTGAACCAACCTTCAGCTGTGTCTTTTGATCTGATAAGTACTGGAAAATTACATCCCCAAAGGATTTTATGCTAATGATAACAGCAATGACAACAGAAGGAGTATTTCTCCTTCAGCAGTGCCTTGTTTTGCAGGGCTGATCCATGTGGAAATAAGCCAGCACTATTCTGTGTATAGACTGTCCTCTGAAGACCCGGTAGTAGTTTTGAATCATTTCTAGTGGAAAAACATTCGTATTTGAGAGCATCCAAACAAGCTGACTCCTTGGAGACCTCCCTCGCTCAGACCTCCATGCAGTCAGGTTTGGTTTGAAAATGGCAGGTTGGAAACTGCTCATCCAGCTTTGGTTTGGCTCCTGCCCAGAGATGGATGTCAACATTTCTGTCTTCTTGCCTTTTCTTCTTTCCTTACCTGTTCACTCGCTAAGAGTGGCATGAAGGAACAGAGATCCCCTTTATTTGTTAAATGGTGCCTACTTCTAATAAGTTTCTGTAGTTTTTTCTAGTTAAGTCAATGGTAGCTTGTGCTTCTCTACACATCTCTGGTGCTACTAAGGAACTAAACAGGGATGTCTGGGGCAGAAATACAGTTCCAGCAAAAGTAGGGACTTCTGGAAATTATTTTATTCTTGACACTGATCTGAGAAACAACAGTGGTCTTACACATGGCTGCTTCAAATCACTTCCTAATAGTCCATCTATCAAATAGATTTTCATTTGTGATGACATTTCTTCTGCTTTCTTCTAGATGCAAAGAGTTTGGCTGAAATGCTTATGAGGTAAGAATAGATTTAATATTTTTAAATTGAAAAATATCTATCAACTATGGCATTGTATTTAAAAATTATTACAGGTACAAACAGAGAAGTAAACCTATTCCTAAATCATTTTTCCAAACACACCATTTGACTGTTATGAACTAGGACACATTTTTGGTTAGAAAAAAAGACATTTTGTGGACAGTATCTGTGAGGGAATACAACGGTAAAAAATTGAGAACTCTTGTGTTAGTAGATTAAATTATAGAAGTTATGTAGGTCTGTTTGAACATTTTTCCTATTCGGAAAAACAATTTCGTAATATGCACCAAAGTAATTGCTCTTCAGAGAACATCTGATTGAAGGCAGTAAGTGCCTGGCTGCAAACATCTCTAAACTTTGCAGTTATATCTATGTAATTCACTATTGCTACCTGCTTATACCTGAAGGTAAATCAATTTATTATTTTTCAGTTCTATTCCATCAGATCAGCATCCAGAAATCTAATTCAGTTGTTGAATTGCAACAGAATGACTGTTCTGACACCACAATTCTTTCAAATATGGGAATTTCATATCTTCATTGTTTATTGTTTTGTCTGGGGAAAACATTGAACTTGAAAAATGCTGCATATGTTTGAAAATGGAATCACCAAGGGATTATTTTTAAGTTCAAATGAGTGTTGGTTTGCTAGAAAATCTTTTTATTTTTAAGAAACAAATTTGAGAATGTCATAGATATTTTACCAAATGAACCATACTCTAGACTTCCTCAACTGTGATAAACTTCACCTGCTATTGTAAGAATATACTTACCAAAAACGTGGTGACAGATGGGTTTAGTGTAAACTCAGCTCTACGCCATCAGTCTGCAAATACATCTGAATAGTCCCACTGATGTTAACAAGACTGGTCATTCGGGTCAGGTCATACCCTTCCTATCTGCCAGTTAGAAACCCCTGCTAGCAGCAGATTGCAGATTTAAGCAATTTCAGGAAGATATATTCTGATATTTTTTGGTGTCACAGAAAACAGCACAGATTAGCATATGCAGCAAGTCTGGTTCCTAAAGAAACCCAGCACAGACTGACTGAAACTCCTGGATGAAGATATTCAGTCCCAGTGACAGCTACACGTAACACCTCTGCAAAACTGGTAAACCTCTGCCTTAACCCTGGTTAGCTTCACTAGTCTTGTTGCCACCTCTTCAAGGCCATTTCGGAGTCTCAGTCGTCTGATGTTTAGAAAACTTTATCGAGCTGGTAACATAAGTGCCCAGTTTTGACCCATTTTTTCCTCTGCTGATGTCAACCTTCGAATTAAAGATCTTCTTTTGCCCTCCCCACCTGATGCACTCAGAGAGCAGCCAGGTCCCTTCCCAGACTTTAGTTCAGAGTTGTTTTTCTAGGTAACTCATCTGCCACAGTCTCTGTTTGCTTTTCTTTTCACCAGCATTGAAATATGATCATCAAGTCAATTTCTCCCAACTCATTTATTAACAATCTGGTTTTTATTAAATAGTCATATTTTATATTTCTCTTCTAAAAGTGTGAACAAAGGCAAATCATTATTAAAACAGAACTTTAGAGGAAGTAGAGCATAAAGCTGTACATGTGCAGACGTGTCATAACTTGGAGGTCTCACAGTGATGCTATTGTGGAGACCATGCTTTCTACAGGCTAAATGATCTGTCATTTGTGATAAATCTGTGAAATACCTCCAACTGAAACCTGAGCTATCTGCCATCACTAGATGTTCCTGAAGATTTAGCATGTTAATGGTCAATGGATAATAAGCCCTCTCCAAAGCAATAGTCATATATTATAAAGGTCCTGCTATTTTATATCCTTTTGTGATACACATATCAAGAAAGAGGGTATGACATGGTTTGTGCCTTGCTGTTTAAGTTTGGACAGAAAGCAGAAAAGATGGTTCCCTGCCTGGTAGGAAGGCATGAGGGATGAAGAGAGCTTTGTGCATCTTTATCTTTGAGGAGATTTTTGTTAGCATGTGTAAAGCGGATTAAGAATGGAGGTTTAGCCTTTTTTTTGAAAGTTGCTGCTTTGGCTGTGTAAGTTAACTGTGGGGACCAGAATAAGCCACAGAAGTTAGCAGTTTAATAGGAGCTGCACAACTTGTTGCTGATACCTTAAATTCACAAATAAAAATCCCTGCTGCAGATTTTTACGTTTCTTTTAGATGAAAGCGTCAGTCCAGCCAACTTCTTTGTAACAGTTCACTGTGAATCAGTATAATGATGGACTGACCTTTCTAATTTTGAACACAAGGTGAGGAATCTTTTCTCCCCAAATATTCCTCTGTCAGGCTGATTACTTACAAGATTTAGCTTTCCATATGTTTTTACAACAATCAGCTGAGACATCAGGAAGCCATGAGGTCCCCTGACTTTCTGCCAAAGACCTGGAATGACTTTTAGTTTACAGAGCACCATATTTAATCCCTTTACATAACTTGCTTGATAGGTTTAACCCTCTCCTGTGCATACAGATAGTCACTCAAGTAAATACTGTTTTATTAAAGATCCAGAATGATTATTTAAAAGGTCACCCCCTTTTATCTATGCACACATTTTCAAAATATAGTATACACTCTACTTGCTCTGTAAAATGACCCATTTATCCACAGATTGTACAGAAAAACTGTACTTTGTCAGTCCCAAAGGCCCACATACCCAAGTATCTGTCTGCCATAGTGGCCAGAATCAGACACCTGGGTAGAGTAAAAGACTACTGCAAATACATACTTGTTCCCCAGACAGGCTCCCAGTCTCTAACAATTTGAAGCTCATTGGACCAGAGGGAATGAACTGTATTATACACAGATCCTTACAAGGTCTGACAGGTAAAGAACAGCCGTAGCTCATGTTTAAGTTTTGGAACTGTATGTCTGTAGGTTAAAGAATATATAGGTAGATGTGTTTCCTCACTTTAAAGAATTAATCATTGGACTCATCATCCACCAGACTGTTATAATACTTTGATGACTGAATTTTCCTAAGTTAGAACATACTTGGGCACCAAACTTCAAAATTGCAACTCTAAAAATCTTTGCCTCACTGCCAAGCCCTAGAGGCACTTAATTGCTGTTGGCACTTTAGGTTTTTATAACCTGGAAGTTGAGCTACTGTGATCTGCAGAAAATAATTCAAAATACCAGGAGCCAGAAAGATCTAGCATGCTAATCAGCAGCTACTCTTTTGCTACTGCCAGTTGCCTGTTCTGTTTGGACACTCCATGTCACCGTGCTGCTGCACACAGGAGAATTAATTAGACCAGTAAGGAGGAGGAGAGAGATCACACAAAATGGGGCATAACTCTCAAGCATAGTAGGGAATTTTCCTGAATATAGACAGGCCTGTGTTCCTGTTCTGGCTTGAAGCACCTTCCACGTATTTTGAATGAAGCTATCCCTGGAGTCAAGAATGGGATTCAGAATTCCCTTTTGGCAGGTGAGCAATATAACTGCAGACCTGGGGAACTTTCCCCCTCTTTCCTGGGGTCCAAACAATACTTTTCATGCAGATGAGTACTTTACAGGAGTAGGGATATAGAGCATTTGTACTACAGAATAGCTTCTAGCTCTCACTGGGATTCTGGGTTCTGCGTTCTCTGAGGAAAATGTCTGATTTGATCCTTTTGTCTCCTGCATTCCTGGTAAAGCAGAGGAGAGGTGCAATGATGCATTTATTAGACTCAATTATGTATTGCACAGATTCTATATGTATCTGATTGCATGTACCCTATAACTATTGGATTATTGATTATCAATTGAAATCAGACCTCAGAAATTCAGTTTCCTGCCTGATCACAGGTTTACTCTATGATCTTGGACAGGCCCAAAGTAGTCCAACTTTTCAAGGGCATGTATTCAAGCATGTTTGACATGCAGATAATATATTAGTCTCTGATTCTCTCAATATTTCAGCAACTTGAGTGGAAACCAATAGGAGAGTGACATCTAATCCATGCAGAGAATTCAAGAACATCAGTGTGGAATTTATCTGCATTTTAGGATCCTAACTGTCTTTGAAAAGTTATGTGCTTAATAAGACACTGTGACTACTATTCTCCACTGATTATATATGGAGAAATGTCTGGCAGACCTTGGGTAGCTCTCCTGATATTTTGCTTCCATAATGATTAAACAAGGCACCAGCTGTAGGTTGTTTGAATGCATTTCAGCTGCCCATCTGTACATGATGGCAAGAGTACCACCTAACCACCTAGGTAAAGGCAGAGATGTTAAAGTTTAAGATGCATAGATAATGTTAATGTTGGGGACTACAAGAACAGGGAAAGCCAAGTGAGAATCATCCAGAGAGACATGCCTTGCAGACCTCACTCTTAGATTTGGAGCAGAATTACTGACCACCTGATAAGAAAATTCCTCCTAAAAAGGAATCTAGGGGTACCTCAAAACATGCAATAGTTAGGTCTTGCTCACATGGAGACACAGCAGGAAGGCAAATTGTCTAGAGATGTGGGTTCATCACACATGCATTAATCTATGTAGAGGCCGGCACTCAGGGAAGAAGTGTGTTTATCATCAAGCAGCTTAATAGTCCTCTGCTGATTCCATTAACAATAATTCATTGCCAAAGGGGAGATAAACCAAGTGATCTACAGCTATTTTACACCACAGAATGAGCCTCCACTTGGACTTTAAAGCTCTTTGAAGTGTGAGTACTTGGAACACACTACTGGCTGATTTGTCTTAAATTTCCTCAGTCTCCCTATGTGAAGAAGTATTTGTAAATATTTCCTCTCCTCTAAAGAGTAATTACATTTAAAAGGATAGAAAGTTCTTGGGTGTTTAGCACATTCTGAAGGTTTCTTGGGGCAAGCTCTGTAGTAGAAATAATTGTAGAACTCAGTTTTACTATCCATTTTCATTTACTTTCGGTAGACAGCTCATTTACGAAGTCATTTTCTGGTACACAAACTTCAGAATGAAATTGTTTCAATTTGCATGATGATAGAATAATTGGTTTATGTTCTTTTTTAGAATATTGCATCAATCAATTAGAAATAATCCATGAATGTAAACAAGATTTGCAATTTTAGTCTTGGTACATCAATGGGACAAAAACCTTTATTTATTTTATGCAATTTATTAATGGAATCCCTAGTTATTAATTTGCTTTTTCATTTATCAGTTCTCATGATAGTTGGAATTTATCTAATGAAAGATAATGAAAAGTTAAAAAAATAGTTAGGAATTACTCAAAACGTCATTTTCCTACCAACCTGTTTGATCAGTTCTGTGTTTCTTTACTCATATTCAGGAGGAAAGAGTGAAAAGGTCAGTCTTGCAAAATGTTTTTACTAATTTAATTATATGACAGCACTTGAAGAAAAGTATATGAAATTTTCAGGAGATTCCTACTAATAAAGAATAGACCAAATCCCTCAACAATGAGCATTCATCTAACTGCTTGTCATGTGCAATAAATTAATACTGTGAACTTCTTCTGAAGAGAGGAAAATAAGATGTATGAGTATTTTTGCTGATTATGGTTATACCATTTTTTGTTTGAGCTAGACAGATTGAAAATTATAAAGTTTGCAAGTATCTTTTCATTTAGGCTGAATGTTAATGTGTTTGCTTCTCTTCTGTTTTTAGCAAGAACACCAGGACATCAGATACACTTAATAAGCAGCAACAAACGCTGAGGATGCACATAGACATTCCCAGAGCACAACTTCTCATTGAGGAGAGGGACACGATGGAGACCATTGGTAAATCCTTGTTGGACTTGTTTCCACTGGTTAATGTAAAAGGCATGTTAGGTGGACTTCCTTTACCCCACACCATTTCCCCACTGCACACGTCAAGAAAAGAGCTACAGAGTAATTTGCCACATTTGAAAACTGAGCTTCTCCCCGTTGAATAATTTTCCATTTTAAGTAATCTCAGTACAGTATTTAAAATAATGCGGGACATTAGGAAAATGAAGCTGGTAGAAATTGCTGCTTAAAGAAAATGTAAATGAAGACTGGCAGTTTTATGATTTTCATTTTGATTTATCTTTTGGCTTTGATTTGGCAGTTGGATCACTGTCATTACTTACAAGGAAAATGAAATTCTGAAACTACAATATCAGTATTTAAAGATTTGTAACAGCCAACTTCTAAAACTTACATGTTGCATATTGTATCCACCTGTTCATAGCAAATGATATTTCAACATTTTGACCAGTTTTCAGCTTTTGTGTATCTATGCAAAATTCAAATCTAAACTGTTTCACACAACATAAACCAAGATTTCTCATGTGTCTGGCACATAGCTAAACTGTCATGAAAAATAGAATTGTTTGGTGTTGGGTTTCTTTCCAAATAATTTAAACACAAGATGTCTGAAATCTCAACAAAATAAAAATACAACCTGATCTCTTGACTGTATGGGTACACACTGTGGCAAGACCTTGCAGAATAACTGATCATGTTAGATTTCTAACTTTTTTTGATCAAAATCTGTGTAGAAGAAGCCTGTGGTGGCTGAGATCATAACAGCATCCCATGAGTGGTGTGGCCAGAGAGGAAAGCTCCACAAGCTGGGAGCAGCATCTCTGCATCTCTTGTCCATGCCCGGACTGGGGAGGGCCAAGCTGCTTTAGCCCAGCACCCTGTCACACTTGCTGTCAATCTGGTATGGAGGGGTGGCCTCAGGGGACATTTCACAGTTTGGGCTACAGGTCTGAAAAGGAGATCTATGCTTCACCTGAAACACAGACTTTCTTAAATCCCGATTTGAGCTTTTCAAAGTTTGCCTCTGTGATGCAGTCTTTTGTGCCAGGTTTCATCCTAAAGGCAGTTTTTACTTTTGAGTTACAGTTGCTGAGCAATAGGAGGGTATAGTGGAAATATCATTAGTGCCTTAACTGTAGCAATGCGATCAATGCCTTGGTAATAGTCAGCTCTCCACACAGCACTCAGAATAAGCAGGCACTTTGGCAGTCTTTGACATAGTTTACTGCCAAGAGGCTTTATTCCCAACCTGAATAAGAGCTCATCTTTTGCCAGAGACAGAGTAATTTGATTTCATAATGCTCATTCTATTTATGGCCTTCTTTGGGTAAAAAATGATAGTTATGTTATTGTGCAGAACTGTTCTCTTTAATGGTATCTTGTCAAATTAAATGAACTCAAATAACAGGAATTCTCAGAAGAAGTGGATCAATCTCTGCTGACTAATAAATGCATGGAAACCCCACTGCTGCCGGTCCCCTTAGAAATATGCTACAAAGCTATATAGCATAGGATAGATGGAACTTCTTGTGGCTTTTATTACTATTATGAATGGATAAAAAGACTGTAAAGAATGCAAAAGAAAGTCTGATAGCATGCAAATAGTTGTTCTGCAAACACAAAGTCAGTGGAAGATTTATTGCTGTTAAGCCTTCTGTGATCAAGCAGATGAAATTCCTCTCTGGAGCAAAAGAAATACAATACAGAGATCACAATTGGGGGGGAAAAAAAATGGTAACTGCTGTATAGCACTGACTTTCTTCAGGGATCAAGGTCTATGTAGAAATTTGGTGAATATATCCTACCTTGCAGGGAAGCAATAGGCAGCAGAACCATACACCAATAAAGGGTCAGTGTTCACCTTTTTCTTCCAGTCCTTCCCAAGGTCAGGCTTCACACCTTACTTTGCAGCTGCAGGAAAGCCCATAGTCAGCTAGACTGACTATGTTGAGAGAAACTTATACAACTCACATAAAGCTCTCCAAAGCCTCTTTTTCAAACCTACAGTAGTGAGCTTTGGTGCAGACGGCCAGTAGGGCTTAGCCCTTATCTTCCAGAGAGTCAAACACTAGACTTAAGGATGCTTAGTTGCCTTGCAAGTATATTTCTGTTGTCTTCACTACAGTACTCACATGCTTAAAAATACACTGCTCCCTAAGAACAGTCTTGGGTCATGGCCTTACCTTCTGCACTATTCTGTCTCTGGAGAAAAAGCTGACTGGTAGAGGGTTAATTAGCAACATTACCTAATGACCTCCTCTTGGGCAGACATGGGTGATTTCACTAAGGACATTACTAATTACATCAATAAAAATAAATAAATTGAATATGCTATTGAAAAGCTCAGCTGAGGTCACTGAAAATGAAAGGGAAGAGGGCAGTGTTCAAAAGGTTGGAAAGAAGGAATTAGGGACAAAAATAATTACATACAAATTAGCTTTTTGGAAGGATTCTTAATAGTCTGTCTCAGTTGCACATCTCTAAGGTGAAATCACAGAGAAAGACATCAAAATTACACCTATTCTTAAGTTTTGTATGAACTTTGAGTTTAAACCCAGAGGCTCCCAAGCTGCGGTACACACTTCAAAGCCATCTTCAGTCCTGCAGAGAAGAGGCAGCTGCCACTGTCAGTGGTGGTGCCCTCTTGAAAATAAGTCTGGGGACTTGTTGTAAAGCTCTTACAAAGGCAAACCCAAAATACATTACTCATTTTCTGATTTTTTTTTTTTTTTTTACTTACAGATGACAGATCAACGGTTCTGCTCACTGATGCTGACTTTGGAGAGACATCTAAGCAGAAGTCACTGACTGTCACCCACACAGTACATTACCAGTCTGTGTCACAAGCTACAGGACCACTGGTGGATGTTTCTGATGCCCGGCCAGGAACAAGTAAGTGTATAAGAGAATATGTTATCTGGAGAGGAGAAAGCTCTAAGAAAACGAACACTGTGCTCCAGCATTTGCATCCTCATGGGGTTTTTTATTCAATCTGAAAGTTGAGAGGAATCTATTTAAGTCAGCAGAGAACATTTCTTATACAATTTCATTTAGTGATTCAATATGGTAAAAATTGCATATGCATCTGAAATGTAGGTGTAATTTGAAGTAATTCATACCTGGCTTTCATTAAACCAAAAGCATGGTAGATTTTAATTTCTAGAATTTATTGGGTAAATTTGCTTAACAGCTTTTAGTGTCTAATATATTTTTTTTCTTGGTGATCTATCTTTATTGTATTTCAAAATACGTCTTTCTTCCTTACCTCTCCATCAGGCTATAAATACATTCTTCATTATTGCTTTTCTGAAAAAGTTGTATTTCCAGTTTTAGTTATTACGGTAAATTACTTTTCCCAGATATATTCATGCTGAGTTATTCCTATAGTGATTAAAAAGCGATCATAACTTAATATACTGCTGCAATCCATTCTTCTTATTTCTCTCGTGAATGTGCTACATATCTATGTAAATGGAAAAGAAAATCACTAGATCAAAGGAATACTTACGAGTTGGGAATATTACCAAAGTGTAGTTCACTAGCAGTGTGCAATTTCTAAACTCTCTTGGATTATTTCTATCCCTGACCATTTCAGAATCGGTTTACTTGGTGAGTTCGGTGAACATAAGAGCTGAAAGCTCAATTACTAGAATGCAGATTATTTGAAAAATCTTCATTTCATCTTCATTTCCACCCCAGTCTTTATAAATGATAGTAGTTCTAGTCCTGACCTTGCTGCTTGTCTAAGTCTGACAGTTTTAAGATACAGTTAGTTATTTCTTGAGGACTAGATTAATACCATCATTTTTCATCTGTGGAGAGTAATGGCATTTGAATTAGAAGAGTCAAGATTCAGTATTTGTTTTCTTTCTGCTACCACTCCCGTCTCGCTCCTTTAGTTCATGTACATGCTGGCTAGCCTGCCCACTAAGAGCAAAAATATCATCATATAATTTCTACGATATTGGCAGGTCAAGATCGCCTGAGTAAACAGTGGACTCTCCATTGTTTTCCAACCCTGCCTTTTCTAATAAGGAAAGAGGCACCACCCCATATTTGCCTGCCTGTATCATACCACAGCATTTTATAGCACAAGCACCTTCCATACCTAATCCCTTTTTTGTGTGCAGTTATGTGCTTCATTCCACTGAAGTCAGGGAGAGACTTCCTTCAAGTTAAACTTGGACTTAACTCATGTATAGGAGTATGATCAGTGTCCAGACCAGCTTTGGAAATAGAAATCCACCATCACTTTTATTATACAGTAAGGATCTGATTCCAGCAGCGCACAAGGCTGCGTCAAAGACTTTTTGGTAGTGTTCTCTGGATTTAAGACACTAATATAGCTTTGATAGAGTCTGGGCTATGAGATTTTTGTCTACACCCACAGCTTTTGCTGTGAAGAGGTGAGCTGTGTCCAGCTGGGTGGCTCAGAGGTTATGGATCCTTCCGTCTGAGCACACTCATACTCACTGATTGGCAAATATTCCCTTACAGCACTTTTTAAGTTGTTCCCTGGTTCTTTTGTGTTTATTTATAAAAGAGGTATGCTCCATGACCCTTTGCCTTGCTCACCTCAGCTCTCTACAGTTACATTTCAGCATACAACAGCAGAGCTGGCTGAACAACCGAGGCACCAGATGTGCGCTGTTTTCCATCTCACAGGCAGCTCTGGAGCTTGCTGTGTCCCTGCTGCAGAGCCCCTTGTGCAGACGCAGCACAGCTGGTGCAGAGCTGCTGCTCAGCACATGCTCAGCAGGACGAGCACCGACAGCCTGCATCCTGGCAGCAGGCTCTCCCACCTGTAACGGGATCAGAGAGCACTTGAGGTTGGAAGGGATCTCTGGGCACTGGCTAGTCTAACCCCTCTGCTTAAAGTAAGGTCAGCTAGAGCCAGTTGCCCAGAGCTATACCCAGATGACTTCTGAGTATCTCCAGGGACGGACACACCACCACCTCCTTAGGCAAGCTGTGCCGGTGCTCAGCCTCCCTCAGAGGAAAATGTCTCCTGATGTTCAGAGGGAAGGTCCCACATTTCACCTTGTGCCTGCTACCTCTGGTCCTGTCACTGGGCACTGCTGAAAAGAGCCTGGCTCTGTTCTCATTGCACCTTCCCTTCAGGTGTTTAGACACGTTGATGAGATCCCCCCGATCCTTCTCTTCTCCAGACCAAGCAACCCCAGCACCGTGCCAAGAGTTTTCCCACCAGCATGCTCCTGTCTTTCAAGTCTTCCCTGAAGCAGGCGCAAGGTTCATTTCTGGCTACACAGCAGCCACGTGCCAACTTTCCCCAGCTGGTACAAGTGGTGGCTTTTACTGACAGGCTGGTCATCTTGTGCCAAGTGCATTTTTGGATATTATCCATGTGAGGCAGCTATGAGTTGCTCTAACAGGAGGATCAATTATCAATAGCACCGGGTTCATATCTTTCCACTGCTGCAGGGGAAAGATGTGAAATAGGAGAAGGATCAGACCATAGCTGGTATTTGTAAATATATACCTTGTTTCTTTGAAGCAGCAGAATACAAGTTCTTACTGGGAATACTTAGACAGAAGCAATGTTCAGAGTCATTATCTGGGTATTGTTTTTTTTTTTCCTTTAAACTGCTTCTGCTGAAGTCTCTTACCTCAAAGACTGACAGCTTCACCATTTGAATGTGAAAGAACATTTTAACCAATTTGAATTCTTCATTTCTAATACCCTTTCTCTCTATTGTTAGTAATATCCTTTCAGAAGCTTCAAAGATAAATCCTTCTGTGCTGATTTACTCGCTTTCTGTTTGCCACATGATGATCTTTCTATTCCACTTGCTTTGTTAGGGAGTACAAGCCTCAGTTTTACAGAACTATTTATTAAGAAAATTAAGGAGGTCAGTTTTGACAGACAGTTTGCTTTTACTCCCTTGGTCATCACATTATCTCTAGGATAATAAAAAATAAAACATTGCTGACCTTGAACAAGTAGCAGATGATTTTTAAAGTTTAAGAAATTGTATTTATTTGCTAATATTTTTTAAACAGTCAAATCTTTACAAACCTGTTCCTAGTGAAACTCTAACGGCACTATTACAGGTTATGTTTTATGTCTTGGCTACGTATTAAAAAAATAGGGAATCTGTAGCTGTTTAATACCATAATATAGTAAAAATATTAGTAAAATGTTCAGAATAGGAGATCATATCACCGCATTTCTGAGCATATGTTTTTACAAACTGAAAGCAGGTACCTAGTGTAGGGTGTTTCTGAAAGCACATCTACACTGATAATTCACCTTAGACTTCACCTGAAATGTGGTGTAAAATCCCCAACCAGATCTACTTGCCCTGTGCTCCCTTACATCTCAAAGCAGTTTTGGAGAACTGTTTATGTTACAGTAAAGGGATAATGAATGTGTCAGTGCGAGATTGGTGGGGCTCTCAGCTCTTCAGCTGCACGCTTTTTAAAATGTATTGTTTCATTAGAAAGAAGGTATTTCAAAAAAGCATTAGCAGTTTCGTAGTAAACTGCACTTTCACTGTTCATTTTTTTTCCCCAGAAAGAATGTTTTGTGGGTTTTTTAACCAGCATGATTTCAGTGGCCATCCCCTTCTGACTGAGATTGTTTCTTTATCAATTCAAGAGCCTAGAGGCAAAGACCCTCTCTGTTATCCATCACAGATCCTACTACAAGGAGGAGTGCCAAAACCGGGCCCACAGCTCGCAACCGCTACGCTAGTCAGTGGACCCTCAACAGACCTCACCCCACCATATCTGCTCACACCCTCACCACGGACTGGAGGCTGCCCACCCCTAGGCCGGCAGGATCAGTGGACAAGGAAAGCGACAGCTACAGCGTCAGCCCCTCGCAGGACACAGGTACAGGGTCCTTGGTAGGGCTGCGCTGGGAAAACGGGACAGCAGTAGCTGCAGTAGCCTTCCTGCTCCTTGATGTACTTCATCTGATGCTCAGGTGCCATTATTTCTTCCTTCCTAGGGTGTTTTTTTTCTGTAGGCTGTTCATAAGGGGTGTCACAAATGCATATAGTGCTAATAATAACAAATATTGTGCCTGTGGTTCCTCTTGCCACACATGCATACTGGAGTCCTTTGAAAAGTACAGTGGTAATTTTTCCTGTAGCCACCAAAGCACTGTATTTCCTTCAGTGAAGGGAAAGGTAGGAGAATTTGCTGCCTGAAATGGCATTGACCAGGAAGGGGCAGTATTAGCAATCAAGAATATGCCTGAGTCATAGGTGGAAAGGTTTTAAGGTTTGAGCTACACTGAGGTTTGTGTTTTCCTTTTCACATTCATGTAATATGTTAATAAGGTTTATTCTAAGTGGAAAAAATTAGAGGGAAAAATCTGGAATTAGAGTACAAGTCTAAATCCATTCGAATCACTGAATACTGCAGCAACTAGCTCTGATTTTTCTGAGAAACAGTATAAGCTTTATTCTTCTAGATGGTAAGTGGGGAGACACTGAATACACATTCTGCCTGCAGTCTTCCCCTCTTCATGCTGTCTTCACATTATAAATGCAACTGTAACTGGAAAAAAAGCTTTCTCCTCTGCCCTACACAGAAGTGACAAAAAAAAAAAAAAAAAAAAAAAAGGCAAATAAATGAGTAAATGATTAAGCAGAAGAATAGTCACAAAGCAAACCTAATAGAGGTTAAATATGAAGAAAGGTAAAATACTAATCAAAGGTATGCCTGACAGAAGTGAATCCAGGCTTACTCTGGCCTCCTCAGAAGGAATTGCCTACCTTCTATCCTGATTTTAGGGGGAAAGTGTCAAGTAAAAAAGCTAGGTTAGAGCTACAAAGCAATAGGTGTGACTGGCCTGTCACCATGAAAACCAGTATGACTGGTTTTATTCTTTCTGTAAGAGCAACCATCTGGCTTCCTTTACATCCAGTAAGCTATAGGTTGAAGTTCTCATCTTTTCACAATTCATCCTCTTAAACTTGCAGACCCCTGTGTTGTCTCCACAGGGTAATGGCACTCAGTAGATACTGCTAGCCAGCTGACAAACTTCTTTCTGATTTCTTCAGGTAGAATTATTATAAGGCTTTAAGGATTAACCCTAATATCTGTACAGATGCAAATATAAACAGCAAATGTTATCTTAGAAACCCTTTTTGTAGATATTCCAAATTTCAGGTGCACTTGCATGTGTTCTGACATTTTGTCACCCAAGGATATTTTCCAATGCATGTCACAAAGGGCAGAGAATTCAATTTGCTGTGTGGTTTAATAGACAAACTACATGCAATTTTTTGAACAGACTTCATAATCTATGTTCTAACATGGCTACTTTCCCGTGTCTACCCTTGAACACACAGTGATTTATGTGAGGGAGAGCAAACTTTAAATCATGCTCAAGAAAGGTTTTCTTGTGCCAAAATGTAGCTCTATTATGCCACTTGGTTTCTGGGAAAAGAATAGAGTCAGTTTAATCTGAGCACTCCAGAAGTTTTAAATTTCCAAATAAACATCATAATAGATGGAGCCAAATTATATATTCGAGAATCAATTGAACTAATGCACACATTTGATCATTTTTCCAATATGGAGTTCAGATTTCTGAATCTAGTTGATGCAGTTAATATTTGGCAGAATTTAGCATTTCTTATCAAAACAATTCCAGGTTAACAAAGAAGTAGCTTTTAAGCTTAGGAGAAATGTATCACAGCAGTTCATAGTTGTAACCAAGTTCAAATGTTCTAACTAGACGTCATTAGAAATCTTCTGATGAATCTAGGTTTCATGAAGTTCACTCTGAGCTTAGATGAACTTTCATCAAATCTAAAGTAGGTGTTCAAGAGGATTCTTCCTGGAGTAGTGTCCCCAGGGCATGGGATATGGGAAGCTGCAGGTCCTGACCTTCATCGATCTAACTGGGACCTTTGCATGACCATCATATTTACAGACACTACCCTATGGCACTGGGCAATTGCAACCTTCCAGGAGTTTCCAGTTGATCAGAAATTTGGCAAGATATTATTTTGGTCTGATTTACAAATCAAATGGGAAAAACAGAATTATGTTTTCTGTGTGGAGGAAAAAAAGAAAAAAAGTGTTGTTTAAGTTCTGGCCAGCTCAAAATCTTAAACAAGTTACAGCATATTATAGAACTACTTGTCATTTTAAATAATGCATGGTCCTATTTACAAATGGCAGGAGCATTGTTCTTTGTGCACAATGAAAACTGATGCAAAGATCCCAGCACACAATAAAAAAGATAAAGATTTGCAATAACAACACAGTAGCTTCTGGCTGCTATAGGAGTCCCATTTTTATGAATTAGCTATTACATTGTGCCTGTTTATTGAACATCACCAGCAATGTCTGAAATTGTGCAGAACTTGTGATGAAGCATGATCTTCTGCCCAAGGAACTTTTGAAAGTCTTCTGTTCTTCCATCCCACTGAAGTAGAAGTGCAATGGGTGCCACAAACCAGTGATTTGTCCCGGCAAATATGAGTAATGCATTTCCAGAATGCTTTTTAATGTATCAGTAGCCATTTACATCTTCAGTAATAGTACTTGTTTAAGAAATATTGATATTCTCAGAAACTCATCAGCAGAAGAGAGCAGCTTGTAGGTCGTAATAGCCTGTGTGTCAAATACGAAGCCCCCATTAGCTTAAGCAGCATTGAAAAAAGCACCTGCATGACGGCAGGCTGGTGGGTACCAGAGTATTGCTTTCTTATGACCTTTGTTCCGCAGGGAATGAGCTGGTGTTTTACCTGGTGCCTCAGAGAGTCAGAGACAATGTCTGAGAGACACTGCCTTTATATTTGACCTTTCTCCTCAGGATTTTCTCAGAAAAACAGAGATAAGATTGAAACACATACAGAAAGACTATCCTCTCAACTAGACATCACCTTGCAGAAATATTTCTGACATCAATTGAAAAGATAATGTGAAGATGTGAAGTAGCTCTTCTTCATTTTGCTAAATCTGTTTTGTGAGTTTCTAACGTTTTTAAGGCATTTAACTTATAGAGAAAGGATTTTTTTGTTAAAAAAAAACCAACATAAAACAACAAAAACAAACAAACAAAAAAAACAGTAACCTTTTTCAATTATTAAGGATTATTTTTTTCTAAACCACGAATTTAATGCTAAGCCACATAACGCAGCTAGCAGAATAAGACTTCATTTTAGATTATCTGTAATTATCAAGTAATTGACTAAACTAAAAATGGTGCAGACATTTATAGTGAAGTAGATTCATTTAAATCACCTTGATAATTTCAAGGGCTCTGTGTTTTATTAAGAAATACTATCATGTTCATAGCTTTTCTTCCAAAAAGGGTTGTGCAGATGTTGTCCTTATCCCATTAATTTTATTTCTGATGTTTAGATCGAGCAAGAAGCAGCATGGTCTCCACAGAAAGTGCCTCCTCAACATACGAAGAGCTAGCGAGAGCTTATGAGCACGCAAAAATGGAAGAGCAGCTGAGGCATGCCAAGTTCACCATTACAGAATGCTTCATATCAGACACATCGTCAGAGCAGCTCACGGCAGGGACTAATGACTACACAGACAGTCTGACCTCAAGCACGCCGTCAGAGTCGGGGATTTGCAGGTTTACCGCATCCCCCCCCAAACCTCAGGATGGAGGGCGAGTGATGAACATGGCAGTTCCAAAGGCACATCGGCCAGGTGAGATGTTAGAGGTAACATTTTGGTCCTTGGGGTGAGCATTTCACCCCACGCCTAGGCTGGTTAACAGGAGAGAGGATATGACAAGGAAGAAAAAAAGTGCACTGTGTATTCTGCAACTACTTACAGAGATAATTGCTTTTAGTCACAGTTAATATAACATTTGAGTATATTGTCCCATATACAGAAAAATTAGGAACTTGGAAATTCAGGAACAGAGATTGTCTAGTCCATCAAATCCACTCCTCTACAGCTGCAGCCATAAGGCAATAGACCCTTCTGGGATAAATAGGACCATATGGGGTACATATGCCTATCTCCAACTCAAACCACCCACCAATAAAACGTGTCTTACAGTAGTACTTTGTGCTTGAGAGCAGAGGTTTTCTATCAGAACAGTTCTTAAAGGCATTGTAAATGTACTATCCTTTATGCCTTGTAGCATCTTGTCAAGTTGTAATAACCCTTTGGTGATGTTCTCAAGCTGTTATACTCTCTCTTTGACATCTCTGAGTATCAAACTAGGATTATCTAAACAAGGGAGAATAAAGAATGAAGAAAATTAATACAGCGCAAAAGTTCAAGGGATGTATAGCCTTCTACCTTCAGACAAATTTAAACCCACTCCAACTTCTTACTGACTGAAAGTGCCTGAGGGACATCCATCTATTGAGCTCAATCAAATTTCCAGTTCAAAAAGGATGCTGTTTCTAGTGATACCCCAGTGCATAGTAGTGTAGGTAGATTATTTGTAGTACTCTGAAATCAAACACATTATAAAATCTTCTTAGAAGATTTGTCAGTCTTTGTTACAGAATACATGATGTGACATCATGGAGGAGGATTCAAATGGGAAAAGGGCATAATTATATTTGTGTGCTTTTTCAGAATGTGATTTATTTTATTTTATTTTTATTTGGTGCATGTTTGCCAGTGTGGGTGGAGCTACTTATATACACAGTAAATAATCAGTGGTGCTTATATATGTAAAAAAAGGGTAATGAATAAACTATGGTCTTTTGCTTAATATACACCATAAATGGAAAAACAGTCGTTGGGAGGACAGAGGAATGGAAGATAGACAGTGGTATCAGGAAAGTAATTCAAAAGTGGGATCTGACACTGAAAAGAAAGCATAATGGATTTTGCTAGAGAAAGCTAAAAGAAGAACATGGGAAGAAAAAGACCAAGCAGAAGGTAGAAAGTTATAATACAAAAGTCAGGAAATTAGTGTATAATAGATATAGATAAGAGGGAAAATAAGTAGGAAATAAAATAGTGAGAGAAATGATTGATTTCTGGGTAGTCATGGCATAGAACCACAAACCCAGGAGCTGTAGAAATAGATAAATATGGAAATAATTTTCACTTCTAACTCAAAAAAAGTAAGATTAATATTTGTCCTCATTCTGCAAAAGAGAAGCATCTGCATTCACAACTAAGTCAAAATTGCAGCCTTCTCCTTCCAGTCAGCCAACAAATATTTTTATAATTTCTTTAACAAATAACTTACTCTCTTCCTTTTATGTTCCAAATAGATTATTTATGCATATTTAGTATTTGTAAATATTCTAATATATTCTATATAAAGATCATTTTCTTGAGGACACACAGCACCAAAATTTGGTCCCTGTGCTTAAGTTAAAAGCTTCCAGGGTTGGAACATCATCAGAGCTCCTCTAGTGAATTACAGACTTGTAGCCATCTTTACCTCTGTTAGTGTAATTGGCTTGAATTTTTACCTGCTTTTCTTGATTAGCTCTAGCTTTCCTTTGCAGTAAGGAAATTAAATATATTAACACATTAATAATTAGCTTCAAGGCTTTGAGAAAAAATGAGTGTTCCAGTGGAACAGCTAGAATGTTGGCCCATAAATATTGAATGATATGTTATTAAAGGTTACTTTATGAAGGGCTTTAAACAAAACTTATGGGTAGAAAGAATTTTCCATAGTAGCAGACGGACCAATATTTTTAGTGTTCAAATCAGTGAGGACTTACTAGGCATCTTTTTTCTTTGACCCACTACTTCAGAAATTCTGCGGAAGTACTTAATAATTCAGATACAATTAAACAAAGTAATTCTACATTTGGGAACATGGAGAAGAAATAAAAAAGTTAAGGTACTTAGATTAAGTAGATGAGAACCTCTGAGAGGAAACACTGGCCGTGCTTCTTCAGCACAAATTTACAAATTTATTCTTCCATGAAATCAGTCTTTTCTTTCAAGATGACTTTTACCTGTTTTCATAGTGCTTTGCTTTTCTTCTCCCTCAACTTCATCTCTTTCTTGTACAATGTCATTTTCAATAACTTATGCTTCCTCCTTCCTAATTTCTGACCTCACTTTTCAAACTGCCTAAAATACTACCTATTGCAACTTTTATGCCTGCAATAAAGGTTTACGAGTCTACAATAAATAGTATTTGATTTTGAAAATAACCCCCAAAGGTTATAAGACAGTTTCAGAAAGACTGTAACAAAAAGTTATTTTGATAAATGGGACATTTTGTAACTAAGCTACACAATGGCAAGGCTTCAGCTTTACTCAAGAAAGGTGACAGTGGAGTTTATTGGTGAAGACTTTGTCAGCCATAACTGACTGAGCTATTACAGCACCTATTCCTTAGCTTGTTGCTACCATGAATGATTGGTACGAGCAAGCAAAATGTTAGACCACCTGAGACTTGGCTTCAGAAGACCTTCCTCTGAGCTTCTGAGGGCATCCCAACTCATGTCACATTGTTCCCTTGGTTTTCCTGAGTATCTCATAGGATTATTTTGTACCGCAATAGTCAAGCCAGCTGAACAAACCATCTGTTTTATTCAGCAAGCAACATTTGAGACTTCAGGTTGCTCCAAACTGAGATAGTTAATGATTAGAAGTAGGCAATGCTTTTTTTCTCAGAGGAAGAAAGAGGATCAAGATTCAATGACTTGTATTCTGGGGGATGACATCAACTTGCTGTGAAGTTCCCAACTTCCATACCATTTTCATTCAGGAATTGAATAAAAACATTAGATCACCCCATCAGCTTGAATTATATTTGGATGGCTCATCAGATGGCTAGACAAGCTTAGTAATTGATCATTTCTAGCACTATAACTATGAAGTATGACTGCCTTTTCAGAACTTCTACACATTATGTATAACTCTAGCTCTGTAACTAGTAATGCATAATAGTTGATTGCCTCATTCTAGCCCACTGTAAATCTTCTAATAGACCTTTTCCCTTCCACTTGGCTGGTACTGCAGATACACACTCAGGTGAGCAGTCAGAACTGCTTCTGACTTCTGGATTTCTACACCTTTTTCCTGACATTTAGTTTACAGGAACAAGAATCAGTTTCATTAAGTCATCTTAGACACAGGAGCTAAAAATGCAAGGATTTTGAAATAAAAGAATCATGATAATTTTATAAAGAAAAATAGAGCAATCATACTTAATGTCACAGTAAATAGTAAATAAGGAAACAAAGTTGATTTTGGCATATTGAATCTGAGACATGCACCAGGACTTTAGAAAGATCTGGATATTTGGTATGGTTATTCTTTTATAATTCAGAGTGAAAAATGTATTGTGCTGTAGTACACATCTCTGCATTTGAGCTGAAGTTATTACATCACAGAATGGTTGAGGTTGGAAGGGACCTCTGGAGGTCATCTGGTCAAATACCCCTTATTCAATCGGGGCCACCTATGGTGTGTTGTCCAGGACCGTGTCCAGTGGGTTTTGAGTATCTCCAAGGATGGAAACTTCACAACCTCTCTGGGTTGCAGTGCTCAGTCACCCTCACAGTAAGTAAATGTTTTCTGATATTCGGAGTCCTCAGTTTTTCAGTTTGTGCTCCAGACTCTTCCACTGGTCTCTTGGACCTGGGATTCCTGAAAGCTGGTCTTGCTAGTAAAGACATTCAGTACCTCAGCCTTTTCTGTGTCCTGTGTCACCAGGTTTCCTGGTCCATTCAGCGTCAGGGCCACATTTTCCCCGGCCTTTCTTTTGTCACCTATATACTTACAGAATCCTTTCTTGTCTTTGATATCCCTGGCCAGATTCAATTCCAGTCAGGCTTTAACTTTCCTAACCACATTTCTGCATGCTTGGAAAGTGTCTCTATATTCCCTTCAGGTTACCTCTGCCTGCTTCCACCCTCTGTGTACTCCCTCTTTGTGTTTGAGTTTTGCTAGAAGGTCCTTCTTCATCCATGCAGGCCTCCTGGCATTTTTGCCTGAGTTTCTGCTCATTGAGCTTGGAGGAGATGATCCCTGAATATCAATCAGCTTTCTCAGATGTGAGGCTACTTATAGGTGTCTGTATGAGCAGCTGTAGATATATTCTGCATTATTGCCTAGACACGAGGCCAAAACTTTCAAGCATAGAAAGAAGGTGTTACTAAACAGTCTTCAATAAAAATATTCTAGGAGTTGCATTTTTCTTAAACTTTTCAAAAGTCATAGCCACAGGAAATGGAATAGAGAAGTAAGATTTTTTAATTACTTCTAACATTCAGTGTTTTGAAAGCATGTCTTATGCATCCCTGTGTACTGATCTTTACAACTTCATAGGCAGATTTTTGGAAAAAGATGAGATTATTTTTAGACTTTGCTTCAACATCAACAATAACATAATTAATTTTCCTTTAAAATAACACATTATAAACCACCAAGCAAACTGAAATTACTGCTTAACAACAGCTTCTGCGTAGCTTCCAAAAAATGAAAGGATGGATGCAGACTGGCACATGGGTTTTTGTGGACTTCGCAGACCTGGCAGACCTAATCTGCCTAGACCTTGAAGCTGACCCACTGAAAATGCTGACATTTCTCAGTAAGCTATCAGAACAGTCATGTATGCCAGGAGGCATGTTAAAAGAGAAAATTGAAGCACTAGAAATAGCACAGCAGTATTTTAAACATGTGGGATAAATCACATCCTTTAGAAAAGTGGGTCTTCAATTCCTAACCTCTGTGCAGTGTTAATATTCTTCATGGTATAAAAATTATGTCAGTACATTGTTAGCACTGCATCTTTCTCAGAATCAAAATGCCCAGAAGTTTTGGATTACGATTACTGTTCTCCTCCCCACAGTTGTCACTAGCTAGAAGTTTGGTTAGCAAGATCAGGTCTTCAAGGAACAGGCATACTGGGCAATCATGTCAACAGTATACTAGGCCATTCCAGAGCAAAACTGAGGCACTTTTTCATATTAATACTGAGAAATTTCAACAGTTGTTACCCAGAGTTTACCTGGGAGGTTGACAAATGAGTCAGCCCTTCATCCTCCAAAGTTTTCATTCAAATCTTGCATTCAGACACTGGGTGGGACAGAAATTAGAAAGAAATATACCCTATTCTTACCTCCTACTGTACCATCGGAGTCTGTAATGTAAAGAAGTAGAAGATAATTGTAGAGGTTGAAAAAGTTTTATAACAATGTTTCTCTTTTCTGTTTTAAAAATATTAACCACAGATTGAGTTATCATAACAATTATTCTTAACTGCAATAAACATTGCGGTAGCAGTTTATTAAAAATAGATTCCTGTTATTATAATTTTAAATCTCAGTAATAACCTCAGCCAAGAAGCCTCTTGGTTTTTCTCCTCTCTTTACTCCTAAATTATTGTGCTTGAGAAAAGAACAGCTATTACCTGGGAAATATTTTGATATTTCTGTGCTTCCCATGTGCTATTTATGTCCTTTTTGTGGACAGACCACTTACTTGCATCCTCTGGCAATGGAATTCATGCTTGGAAGGAATAATATCTGACCAGTGCTTGAATAGGAAATATCTAGAAAGTTTTCATCATGTCTCCTGCTATTTGCAGAAGCCTCCCTTTCGCAGGGGCACTGCAAAACTCAGACCCTCAGATTATATTTTTCTCTGATGCTAATCAGCACTAAAAAGAACCTCTTCAAATATGTGACATTTTCCTTAAGAGTTAGCTTGACTTAAGGACGAGGCAGAAACTTGTCTACCTGATGTCATAAAACAAGTACAAGCTCATTTTGACAATCCCACTTCATTGCCTCTTTGGAGATCACATTACTATATAAACCCTGAAGGACTAACAGCATCTCAGACACACTTCCAGAGAAGAGATAGCATTCACCAAACATATCAGACTAGGAGATTTTGAAATCTGGTTAAAATATCCCAAGATTTTTTTATCTCAGAACCTCCTCTACAAACTTTCAGCTGATGAAAGGAACCAGTATGGAAAGAAACCTGCGTGTGGGTGGGGAGAAAAGGCAGTTGTAGCCAGGCAGACTCTGAAAAAAAAGATTTTCCAGAAACTGATTTCACAGCCTTCATGGCAAGAACACCCCGTTCCTCCATAGGGAAGCTGAGTGCTTCCCTGAGTGCTCTCCTGGGTCCCTACCCCTGCCCAAAGCAGGAGCACCAGTGTGCTAAGCCACTTCTGCACCGAAAGCATTTTCCTCCTTCTGTCCTTGCACTGTCGGTTGATGCATGAGAGCAGAGGTCCATTCTTGTCTGCCAGCCCTCCTGCTCACCCTCTCTGTCCCAGAGGAGGAGATTTGGCCAGCAGCCACTGCTGCCTCGCAGCAGCCGGAGTACAGGACAGGGCTGCTCTCAGTAAGCAAGTATGGACACTTCTTTGGTCTGGGTTTTTCAGTTGGGCACATAAATCAAGCAGCCTGAGTTTAGTCCTAAGCCTACTGCGTATTTACTGGAAAAGAACACTGGTCCAACCTCTCCAGCTTTGACGATTGATCAAGTTCTTTCAGTATTTAAGGTGCCTTAATGATCATTCTTCGCCCAATTTACAAGTTCTTTGCTGCTTTGACTAATCCTGCTAACTTGAATAGCAAAGTCTGAGCTTGTAGACAAGCCTTAAGATACTGAATGCAAGTGCTTTACCAGGTAATTATTTACAAATGTCCCTTAAAATACAGTCTGGACATTACCTGCAGTACATACATGTTGTTTTAAACATCCAAGTCAAGAAACAAATCTTCTTTTCCAGTATTCAGTCACTACAGCTAAAAACAAGCTGCCTAGCACAGTAACAAAAATATGAACGATGCAGTAATAGAAAGCACAGTATATTGCCAATGTCAGCCCTGTAACCTGAGATAGAGATGTGAACTCTTTCCCACTGATCTATGAGTTCAAGGGTGAAGAAATTATTTCCCTCCTCTACTCAATGCAGGCAAGTACGATATAGTGATGGCATCTATTTAGAGACTTGCTTTCTGTTGAAAAGTTGCTGACAACGCTCGATCAGCTGCAGCAGTAACTGAACCCAATACAAATTTGGCCACTGGGGATTCAGTAATGGCTGGGACTCTTAGGGCTTCCAGTTCACCTTTTGCCTCCTTTTCCCATGCCTATTATATTATTCTGCATCGACTGAAAATGGAATTGTACAGTTCCATGGTTTCCAGGTCCAAAACTGAATTTCTTGAAGGTACAGGGTGAACCTACATTTGACCTTTTTTGTTCAGAAATCCTGCAGCAAAGTACAAAAAGGCTAACATATGGATTATTTTCTTTTTTAGCTCTTTACTTGCACTGTCTGGTTTAAAATACAATAGAATATATATATAAATATATATGTGTATACACACACCATATATAGTGTGTATATAGAAGAAAGAAATTACCTTCCTGACTCCACAGCTGGAGACCAAAGTCCAGTTTTGAGAAAACTGCATAAGGAGACAAATCAAAATAGGCAGGTGGGAAAACAATAAAACAGGCAGAACAGTTGTAAGTGGGGAAAAATACTTCTTGCCTATGTTTTTAACTGTAGTAAAAACTCTTAACTTGTATGTTAACTTACTTGTATGTATACTTAGATGTACATTACATATTTTGAAATTACTCCCCTAGATGAGCATCTTTAATGCTTCCATATTAAATTCTCCTGTGCCTGGAACACCTTTTTATTTTCTATTGCTCTGTTGGAAAACTAGGAACATGTCACAAAGAGACAGACTGTGCCATTTGCTCCTTATCATAAAAATGGTATATCAATGATGAGAGTAAATTGCTTTTATCCTATCTCAGGCTTTATTTCTGTGGAGTATCAGGAGCTTTTTCTCCTTCTGCTGTGAAAAGCTGAATGTTCTGCAGGGATGAAAACCATTTAATTCTACATTTAATTTGACATGATTACATACTTGAAATCACTGGCTCACATTATTTTTCTGGTGGATTTACAGAGAGGAAAGTTCACACAGCAAGTTTTTTAACCTTGCCAATACAACAAAAATGAACCTAAACAGGTTCAGATCAAGAGGTAAAATATTTTGAGATCAGAAAGGAAAACTGTACTGGTGTGAGCTGTAATTTTAAATAGGACAGCTTTTCTGTTACAAATACAGTTTCTGTTCAATTGTAATGCGAAAGCTCCATTTTAGGTAGTGTACAAGACATCTGGAAGCTAAATTCAAGTAATTGATGCTAGAAGAAATTTAAATTATTTTTACAACTGTCATCTATGAATCAGTGATAGGTGTTAGGTGTTAGGAAGATTTATTTTTTTATTAGAGGAGAGAAAAAACTGGTACCAGTTCCTCAAGGACTCTGAGGAGTGTGTAGCAGCACAATTATCTTTTCCTGTTGCTATCTAATTTATTTGTTATTTTGATTTGAAAATTAGCCTTAACTTTGGAATAATACAGTATCCCAAACTGTGCTGGTTTGTAATACTATTGGCTTTTTTGAGTTCTTCTAGATGAAAAGTTGCATGTTAAGGTAAACCACCTTTCAAAAAGGCCCATTTACTATATTTTTGTTACCAACAAAATCTTTCTTATTAAAAGTGAGATTTTTTAAAATTTTAATTTTTCTAAAGCTGATTATTTGCTTCATGATCTTTTTTATTTTTTTTTTCCATAAGCTACAACTACTGAACTAGACTACTCATCTTTTCTGTAGGTTTAGAGGCATTGGATTCAACTGTAGTTAGTGGAGAGTTTTATGCCTAAAGCAAGGATTACATTTATCAGTAAATTTTCAGCTACTTTCATGTTCTTACAGTCCTAACTGCAATGTTACATTTCTAAAACTACCAACAAAAGTTTCAAATCAAACCAAAGTTGCTGTGTCCACTTCAGTTAAAATAATAGTTTTTTAGAGCAGTTCTGTTAAGAGTTGCTATCTTAAACCTCACTTCTACAAAAACTAGATTTCACCTGCTCATGCCATTTTAATTTTGAGAATGTTAAAGCATTTCACTTTGATAGTGTTGAGACACAGTGTGTGTGATTTCTGTGTGGACTTTCAGTCAGCCCAAGGTAACGAGAAGCAGTTGTTTCCGTACAGGCAAGTACTGATCTAGCTTTGTTCTAAGGTCCTTGTGGTCATTTACAGCTGTTACTGCTTTAACACACACAGCAGGCTCTGCTAATTTCCTCCGTGCCAAGAGAACCTTAATGTAATCTGAGATCTATAGGAGAACTGAGAGACTATGGCATCTGAAATAGAAACTAAACCTTACCTGCAAGAAAGGTCAGGCTTGTGCTATTTTTTGAAAGTAAAGTAGTGTCATGGTTTGAACCTGGCTGGCAACCAAACACCACACAGCCACTCGCTTACCCTCTCCCTGCCCCAGGGGATAGGGGAGGGAATTGGAGGAGTGAAGGTAAGGAGACCTTCAGTTGAGATAAAAACAATTTAACAATTTAATAACGGAAATAAAATAAAATTAAAATAATAATTATAATAATAATAGTAATAATAGAATATACAAACAAGTAATGCACAGCACAATTTCCCACCACCTGCCTACCGATGCCCAGCCCGTTCCCAGTTACTGATCCTGGAGGAGAGAAAGTCCCAAAGCTGCAATCCTGGATGAGAGCCCCCCAGCTTCCTGGCTAACCCTCACCTATATACTGAGTATGGCGTAGCATGATACGGAATATTCCAATGGCCAATTCGGGTCTGTTGCTCTGGTGCAGCTCCATCACAGCTTCCTGTACACCTGCACACTAGCAAGACATGGGCAGTTGGAGAGTCTTTTGTTTCTTAGCAACAATTAAAAGCATCAGTATATCAACATTCTTCTCATACCAAACCCCATCCTGAATCCAAAACACAGCACTGTTCTAGCTACTAAGAAGAAAAATTAGCTCTATACCAGACAAACCCAGGGCAGTATCCACCCCTTATTCCATATCATTTACATTGTGCTCAGGTTCCACATCTTCCAATACGTTCTAATTAACCACCACCACTTTTCCTGTCTTTTGATATATACACACGCAGTATCATTCCCTTAGTTTATAGGCCATGCCTCTAAAATGTGTATTGAGTTCATTTAGTCTGTAACTTTGGGTTCCATCTGTCATGACAGTCTTTCAAAGCAGGAGAGACGATGCAGAGTTTGTGCAGCCAGTGATGTGGGTGACACTCATCGGTGCAGTGGGACCAGGTTTTGGTGTGGTGCAGCTGATATTACTAGAGAAACAAAATTTTGTTTTAACAGCATGTTCTTAATCTGACTGTAGTGATAGTCTTTGCCATCCATATAAGAGCTTCTTTATATGCAGACTTTTAAAGCGTAGCTGTAGGTACATGTACATGTATTTCAGTATTGGTCACCTTTTCATGCCAGTATCCTTAATTTAAATGTAAGAGCTGAACTTCTGGTCCCAGTGAATTAATTAAGAAAAATGCAGTGATTCACCTTTTCAGCATCACTCAGGTGATTCAAGATGATGGACATGTAGTGACCGAGTTATGGTAATTCATCCACAAATATATCTTCAGCAGAGCAGCAGGGCAGTGCTGATACTTGTTTCCTTGTTGTATCATGACCTCCCTGTAGAGTGTTACACTTACCACCTTGGCACAGTCAGGTTTAGCTGTGCATTCACGGGTATGGTGCAGAGCCTGATGAGGTCAACAGAGTGGCTCCCACTGGCTTCAGTGAACTGTAAGTATGGTTCGAACTCCTCACCTCTCCAACCTCTGTGCTGAGTCTAAGCTCCCAAGATACCCCAGCAATAAACCCGTGAAGGATGCCAGTTTTCATGGAGTCACGATCGATTTAACCCTCAGCTGAAGCGATGTACAACTGAACAGTTTCCATTCGCCCAGGATCCACAAACTCCATCGTTGCTGACTAGAGGCACCTGAGCAAGGGCTTCAGCACGTCTCTCCTAGCTCAGCCAGCAGGAGGAGAGCGCTGCCTCAGAGCATCCTTAAAAATGTATGAAGCAGCTTGTGTGGCAAGGTGAAGATGGAAAGGGAGAGCTCCCGTACTTCACTTTTCTACCATAATTTAATTATTCATTGACAACTTTTATGATTTTAGTTTTGGAGCGCATATTGATTTACATGGTGAGGTCCCTTTTACAAGTTTTTATGACTTAGGTGTTTCATTAAATCAAAACATGAAGGTCTCAGTTCTGCAGGTGCACTGGCCCTGTGAGGTTGAGCATCCATATGGCAACTCCATAGGGTCTAAATCTATCTGGCCCCTGGAGTTAATCAGTTTTTCCTTCCTTACACAGCCAGTTCAGCAGTGGAAAGGCCCTTAAAAATATGTCAATTCTCTTTAAATTACTTCTGAAACGTACAAAGCATCTGCCAGGTCTATTAAAAGTGCAGCACAGTATGAAGGACCAAAGTTCTGCTTAGAGAAATACAAACCAAAAATGTGCTTCAATTCCTGTTTCATTAGACCTTTCAGGAGCAGGCAACAATGCAATAATCAAGTCTTCTGGCATTCAGTTAAACATATGCAGTGTGTTATGTTGATGTAGTACAGATGTACGAGCTCACTTAAACTATAGCAGTCATGCTTTTGCTTTAAGGCACATTGATTAAGGACTTTTTCTTGGAATTAGAAGGCTTAAATCTAAACAACAAAATTAATCATCTTAAAAAAAAAAAAAAAAAAAAGAACCACGTTAGTTGGAATCCTCATTTTCAGTCACTTAAACCTAATCTCCAGTAAGTATAAATCAATTTATAGTCTTGCTGAAATCAATATAGCTACTCTGATTTATACCAGTAGCAAATTTGGCTCCTGAATTACAGTTTTACTGATACTCTGGTGTTTTTTTAAGAGAGAACTCCAATGACTGTAGTCAACAGCAACTGTTGGTTTTATTTTGTAATACAGCTGGTATTTTTAATGCTTTTATGAAAATGCCACTTTTAGAAGTGTGCAACGTGTGACATTTAACTAGGTGTTACAGATCTTCAAATTATCTGTGAGGGTGAAGTTTTCATTGAGAAAGAAAATCTAAACTTGCCGGTTACAAAGTACAGCCCTGCTGGGACGGTAGGGAATTCTGAATTCTCTGTCTAGAAATGGGAAACTTGGCATATTTTTTTCTAAAGTGTTTTGGCTGTGTCCTATCTATGTGATAACAAACACGAACAATGGAAAGATGTGAATTTTAGGTTGTCTGCTGAAACACTCTGAGAAGCCCAGAAGATGTAATGGCGTGAGTCACAAAGCCACGAAGGGCAGGTTAGCAGATGAAGTGCATCCAGACACCTCATTGGCCTTGTTCAGCGTTATTCATTCAGTCCGTTCCATAGTGTCCCCCAGACACTGAGCATTTCAATCATTTTTCTTGGGCAGCCAAGCAGAGGCAGAAGCTATTCTGAAGGCAGGAAGAGCGTGTGCCTGCTCCCCCAGCAGCTTCTTCGCTAACGAGAAAGCTGTGCCCTGCTTGCTCCATCCTTCCTCTCCCCTTCTGCCGCTTAGCTGCTCCCTAAGATTACAACTTAAGGGTGTGCTTGGACCTTTTGTCTTTTATTCTGAATCATCTTAGATTATTAAATCCAGCTTTTGATTTGAAAAAGTGGGCTCAGAAGGAGTCTGTGAGCTCCTGAACTTGTTAATGTGCTCCTGTTGACCGAGAGCAAGCTGAGGTTCTCATTCATTCAAGTAGTCGGTAATTTGCATGGGGAAATTTCACCTCCATTTCCATTACTGATCAATACTGGCTCTAAGGAGTGCAGCCCTGTTATTCAAAGCATCATTCAGAAATCTTTTCTTGTTCAGTTGTGGTACTTTACTGCAACACTTACAAGAAAATAATAATTATTAAGCAAAGTGCATTGAGAAGGCAGTTACACACTGAACAGATCCTGGGAAAACAAAATAAAACAGAACAAAACAACACAGGCATAAGTTAAAGCCTTCCCACTGCTTTGGTCTGCTTCGTTTCATTATCTTCCAAGTTTCCAACAAGTGTCCATCTGACCCTTCAATGGGGTGCTGAGTCAAGGGAGGCACCACAAAGTTCAGCTGGGTGCTGGGAGCAGCTGCTCCCCTCCCCACTTCAGGGCAGGAATGACTCTCCCTCTGGAAAGGATCCCCTTGCTTCCCTCTGCAGCCGGTCACTATTCCTGGCTAACAAGGCAAGAGGATGGAGCTGGTGCTGGGCTCCTCACCGAGGTACCACCAGGCCAAGACCTGTATCAGCCAAGGAAGGAGGTGCAAGACTGGTCCTCCTTGCCCTGCTGCGTGGCTGAGCAGAACACAGGATTGAGGTCACCAAACAGTTGGGTTTCTTGCTCAAGTGTGTTTATATCCGATGGTGCAATGTGCTGTGAGCCTTGCAGGTCTGACACTTAGCCTGTAGGTCTGGGGATGATTGCAGCGCAGTGCAGACTGTTCTGTGGGTCCAGTGCAGGACACACGGACAGTGAGGGAGCACCAGTAGGCTTCAAACACTGACAGCAGCAATTGTAAGAAATGTTGTTGCTGCTGTCAGTCCGGCTTCAGATCAAGCTGCTGCTGTCCAAGAAATCTTTGCCTGCTAGCTTTTAGCAGTGTGTCAGTTTTTGAAGTGACGACCTCTGAACATCACTTGTGCTCTTTTTTTCATAAAACCTCTGGCCTTGGCCTTGCAAACTTCTCCACCCTTACCTCGATTCTAATCTAAGCTTTTCCTATAGGCAGTCTTTTTCCTGAAAACCATTCTGAGTATCAGCAAAGACTTCACCAGTCTATTTACTGTGCTAGTGAGCTGGAAACACCACTAAACCTTTTAGTCAACATAAACCAGAACTTAAAGCTATCTGTCAGCAGCTCTGTCTCTCTTGCTTCCTTTCAAAGGAAAACACAATATCCCATCAGTTCTTCCCCTTCCAAACTCAGGACAAGCCACAAGATGCCCAATGCAGTGGCACTGCCATCTTTACCAGCACTTGTACATCCCCCCAGCACCGCACAATGTCGTGAAGAGTTGTATAATCGGGTCCCAAATCAATGTAACTATGTCAGCAAGGCACCTTACCCGTGTTAACAGAGCTGTCTGAATTCAATTCTGGCATGATCTCTGTTCCCATGAGATCATGCCAGTAAGATCTTTAAGAGCTTTTTTACCCACTCGCCTATTGAAGTAATCTGTATGAATGCTGTATTCACCCAGTTTTATTTTTACTTTTGTTAAATAAAAATATCATGTCATAGTCACCAGTCCTACTTTATAAACTTTTCTAAAATAATCTTTCAAACAGCACAGAATTTCCTTCACATGGCAACCAAAACTTGAAAATCATCAGGCAGTCATCATCACTGAGGGTATCTGTGTTGGAGAACTGTGAAGACAAATTTTCTTTTGCTTTAGTGGAAAATGCATATAGCTATCATGTGACAACTTGGTAAGAGTATCTTTTTTTTTTGCAGTCTGTGATTATATGATCTTTGCATTGAATATAGCACAAATCCTCAGATTTTTATGGAGCAGATGCAAGCATAAATACATGCAAGCTCTCTAGCATTTGAAAGAGGTATAAGGTAAATCTCTGGGAAGAAAGGAGTGCATCTCATCTTGGTTTAGTTCTGCAAACAGAATAGCTATCTTGAATAAAATCCCAGAAAAGTTGATCAGTGATATTTTTCCCTCCATGTAGCCTACTGAATTCATCCCAACGCTTCCCACACCTGAAGCTGACCTCCAGAGGAAGGATAAAAATATTTATTGTTTTTGCAAAATGTCCTACATCAGCTTAATTGTACTGAAATAAGGGTAAATAATTTTTGCCCAGCGATGCATTAGTTCAGAAAAAAATGCCTTTTTGGTAGAATGTATTGCTCATGGTAAATATCATAGTAAGTGACTTTTAGCATTTGTTTACAAATATTTATTGAAGCTAACTTTTTGTTAGATATCCTATACTAAATAATTCATTAGAGGGTTGGCCACTCAGAAAAAAAGACTGAGGTAGCTCTGGCTTGAATTGGCTCATTCAGATTTGACTAGATGTTTTTTACTTGTGTGCAAACTCTGTGTTTCTAAATACAGCACATTTCCCTTTTTAAAAAATGTATCAGCAAACTATTGTTTTAAAATGTCTTTTGTACTAATTAAGCCAAAATGCATGAAATATTAAACATGCTCATTTTCAGTGCTCATGCACTTGAAAGCTTTGCTTTCATTACTAATAAGGCGCACACACACAGCTGAAAAGAGGTAATTAGAGCATCAAAGGCAATGAACCACCCTGAAACTTCACAATGCTTTGCATGAAAAAAATCGTCATTCAGCTGAATAGCAAGAAACCAAAAAAATGTCTGCACTATTGTGTCCAGAAGGAGAACCAAAGTCTTTCCAAGTAACTCCACTGATATGAGGCTTTTAACCCTCTCAAAAATACCTTCAGAATTGATGTAGGAATGGCAAAAGTGAACCCCCGTGGTTATATTTCAAAGACTGTGGGTTTAAGTCAGAAACACATTAGTTCTTATAAATCAAAGACATTTTTCATCCTCTGAGACCGTTTCAATCCTAGCAAAGAAGAAAAAGTTCCATTCTCAAAATTGTTCTTTTCCAATGGTTTTAATAATCTGCTTTGTTTTATAAGCAGTTGCAGGGAAGGATGCTTCTTGCAGATAAGAGGGAGCACTGGCACTTTTTATGATAGGAGAATGTGTACATCATATCAAATGAGTGCTCTGTCTAAGCCATGTCAGAGATTTTGCATTGCATATCCAGCTTTGGAGAACAAGTTACACTCTCTGATTTCTCATTACTACAATCCTGTTGGAACTTTGCCCCCAGACATTTAGAAAATTACAGTAAAATGACTGCATATTGTTTACACAGATTATTGAATATGCATTCTTATGTAGATATAGGGAGGAAAAAAAGGTCTTTTTTACATAGCCTGAAGCTATTAAATGCACGTGAGAAATGTCTAGACAGCAGCTTGAAAACCAACCTTCATCTCTGTAAGGTTCAACCCTCATCTTTTCTACGGTCTATGCATATCTGTTGCCCTCAAGAAGCACGATGTTTTAAGATGCAGAAGCGGCTCTCCGAGGCCACCGTGGGGACTGCTGATGAGCCATGCTCTGGCTTCTTTTACACACCGGCTCCTTCCTGGAAAGTCAACCATAAAATCAAAAATGCAGTAGTAATAGGGAATGTGTGTGAAATGGCCTGGCTGGTCTTAAGAAAGCAGGGGGTACTCTGCCGCCGGGCAGCAGCCAGTGTTAGGGCCACAGCCATCGTGAAAAGGCCTGTTGATCTGGGAAATAGGGGTGCGGGTTCCTTGCAGGAAATTTTCTGCTGAGTCTGAGGAACCCCTGTTTCACATGGGGGCCAGCTGTGGGAGCACAAGCGAACCCCCACTTTCTGACCACGGCAGTCTCTAAACATCCCGGACAAGAGGGAAGGTATTACCTTGGTATTACAGTTAGTTACAACGTTCTCACGCCTACTCTTGCCACCTCAGAGGTGTGCTTTGCTGCCTGCCTTCGCTGGGGCCCTGACAGCGACAACCCATGCCCGAGGCAGCCAAATGAAGGCCCTCGCCACCTTCGTTAGCAGGCAGAGGCAGGTATGCGGGGGCAGCATCACTCACTCCTACACTTGGGTCCCTCTCCCCCGCTGGGGAGGAGTGGGTAGCAATAAGGCTCCTTATTTTAGGGTACTGCAGTGCTGCAAAAGATATAGCCACAGGGAGCAAGTGATACAAGCATTTTCCATCCAGGCTGTCTCCTCCCTGCAGCCCACGGGGTATGGTCATTGGAGCAAGCGGTCCCCACACTGCGTTTTGGAAGGACTCGGTCCAAAAGGGAACCCAGAAGCAAAATAACTGGGGTGCAGTATGGGTGGCCGGGGGATTGGGGACTGGGTGCCAAGGGAGCAGCAAAGCTGTTGGGCAGCAGGGACGCCGCTGCGGGCAGCTCCGTTTGAGGCATACGTTGCTGTCTCAGCTGAAATAGGTCTCGTGCTAGATGCGTTTGGCATGAAGGGTACCGTAGGAAAATAAGGTAAATGAGTAAAACCCATCAATGTTACCACAATTCATTTTTCAAGGGGCAGTCAGTATGATTATAAGTGCAAACCTCCCCCTCTCTCTCCAACCTTACATAAAAGTTGACATGGTGCATGTCAGCCTAATCTTGAGATACATGAAACTTACTCTGTGGGGCTTAAATACCGTGTACCATGCATCTCTGTTGGAAATGTAGCTGGAATAAAACACATGGAGTCAGACAGTGCCTGGGGGATTTCTATAGGAGTAAACAGTTATTCTGTCCAAATATAACTTCTCAGCAATTCTCTGTCTGTGACCTAAAATTACAGAGAGAACAGATGCTGTTAGTCTTTTAGGTACGATCTTCAGTGCCTTGACTTCTCTGAGAAAGCAAAGGATCTGTTTTACTTTAGATGATTGGGCAGCTTTTAGCATGGTTAGGAAACATGAAATTGTTATACATTGTTTTATTATGAAGAAGTGTTTTCCTGGTCTACTGTTTATGTCACTGGCACAGGTCAGCTTCATTTCTACTGCTGTAAATAGCTCATGTAGACACAGGTGTAGTAGTGCCAAGAGTCTTCTTTCAACATTCAGGATGCATCCCATCTGTAGATGAGATTATGGTTTTGATATCAGCCATAAAAAGGAAGCTATATACCTGCAGAGGTCTGTAAAGAAGAGGAAATACTGTTCTTGAATGTGCCTGTAACAGTGCTTTTTTTCATATATACGTGAGGTTACGCCATCAAATATTTTTAGAAGGAATGTCACATGCCTGATTGCCTCTCATGTCCTTGAAGCAGCTTTACAAATGACTAACAGGCAGGGCTAGAAAAAATAAGCCGGTCTGATTTCTATAGCAGGTCTAATATATGTACAGATATGTGGAAGGTAACACTCACCCCTGCCTAATTCCAGAGAGTAGGTCCAAGACACCCGTTTAAACTCAGTAGATTTGAAAAGGTAAATCCTCTACACTCAGCAGGCTGCCATCACCGGGCTTACATAGAAATGCCCAGGAATTAGGGGAAATAACGATTAAGAGGTTTCCTTGTCAATACAGAACAGAAGGGAAGGTTGATGCAAGAACTAGGGTGCCAGCCCCAATACATTTCGTTGCCACAAAACAGCAGCATATTGATGGCCATAGTGGTAGAAAATCTTTAGTAGTTTAAACACAGTGATGATGGATGGCAAGTAAATGTTGTTATATTGGGACAAGAATGCTTTTCTGTTTTATTCAGAAGTCTCTTTAAAACTATAGCCTTAACACTCACACATCCGTTTTAAATAATTTGGTCATTCTACTCCAGATTGGGAGTCATTAATGATAATTGTAAAGATTTTCATTTAAAATGGAAAATAAGAAAACAAAGTCTACCAAGCCTCCACATTTTCTAAGTTTTGACAAATGAAAAACAAGACTCTTTCTTTTAGGATTTTGAGAAAAACTTCCTGGTCTTTTCAGTTTATCTTCTCCATCCTGTGAGTGCATGTAAACCACATCGCACTTCCAACTATAGTCATTCTGTTATGAAAATGAATATTAGTAGTGAATTCTGATGGATCTGCCTAAAAGGAGTTTGTTGGCCCTTAATTCTGTAAGATCATAGCATAGTAAATGGCTGGCAAACAGTGTACCAATTCGAAATGCCACAGCTGGATTGATTACAGATTTGGTGGCCAAACCCATTGGCTCCAGCTCCCCCAGCCAGCAGGTACATGTAACGCAGCTCATGACCATAAGTAAAGACTTGGTTTTCACTTTTTCCTCCCCAGGTGATCTCATGCATTTGCCACCCTACCTTAGGATGGACTTTTTATTGAACCGTGGCGTGCAGGGCACGAGCAGAGACCTGGGTTTGGGGCAAGCCTGCTTGGAGCCGCAGAAAAGCCGAACCTTGAAGCGTCCCACCGTCCTGGAGCCGATACCCATGGAGACATCCTCCACAAGAGAAGTACAGTCATGGCAACCTGGTGCTGTGGCAACGTTACCTCAGCGAGAAGGAGCTGAGCTAGGACAGGCGGCAAAAATGAGCAGCTCCCAAGAATCTCTGCTGGACTCCCGGGGCCACTTGAAAGGAAACAATCCCTACGCAAAATCTTACACCCTGGTATAACAAAAAGAGCATGGCTGGACAGTGGCTGTAAATATTTACACTGAAAAAGAAAATCCAATGAAAGCTACCTTTTTTTTATTGAATTCCAATATTTATAATTAAAGAAGAAGATTGCCAAAATATTTGACAAAAAAATATAATAATATGAACGACAGACAGTGCAAAGACTCTCTTGCTTTTTTTCTGTCTGAGTGTGAGCTTCATCTGACTGGACATCTGAATTTTTGGGTAAAAGAGTCCAGTTTTCTGATCTTCACAAGCGTTTGTGTTTTTACTGGTTTTCTACGAAGTGCATGGAGACTTAACTAAAACATTTTAACTGGAAGTTCCATCAGACAAGATTTAAAAGGGAATAAAAATCACAAAAAAAAAAATAATAAAAATCACCCTATTTGTGATTTCAACAGGAACATTGATTTGGAAAAGCAAAAAGTCTTTTGTCATGTTTGCACTTTTTTTTTAAATTAGAAAATGGGTCCTTGATTGTTCTTTTTTTTGTTGTTAATTAGGATGAGTGATGTCAGTGGAGTGAGGGGACTGATTTGGGCTTTTTTTTAATATTAATTTAATGAGACACTCTTTGCATTTTGTCTATGCGAAATAAAAGGGTCTTCTGCCTTTATTTGTGATGTCTGTTTCCATTGCCTTCTGCTGTACTTGGTTTTCCCTGAGTGTAATAGCCATACCAGTACCATACTCTGAACAATGCCTTCTTGTGCCTTGGGCAGAAAAGGAAAGCAGGGGTCATAACTTTGGAAAAAAAATGAGGTTCACTTACCCACAGCTTTTTTGCTACCATGAGGCAGAGGGCCAGAACAGCACAAGTCCCAAGTGCTCTGAATCACACTCACCCTGGACTCTGCATTGGCTTCATCTGCCACCGGGAAGCTTTCGTTCGGCTTCGATATTTTTTGGATCAGAAGAAATGTGTTGATGTTACTTTACTTACCCCCTAGGAATGGATTTTTAGTCCATTTGGGAGCAGCACTCACAGAAATTAGTCACTTTTGTAAGGACTGGGGGGAAAAAAAAACAAACAAACAAAAAAAACCCCAGCTTTTCCTGTAATAGGAGAAAGGGGAGGAAAAAAAGTTATTCCAGGTCTAAGATCAATGTAGCTTTCTTTAGAGGAAAAGATCTCTTTCACAGAGGAGCTGTCAGTTCATATTTGTTGCATCTTTTGATTACATGAGAAGTAATAGTGCTTGTTTTACACAAAGCATAAATGATTGAATACTACAGTTGGTGGGTTTAACACAATATTTGAGCCGCCTTGCTAAGTGCCTCCTTGTGTGTGTTCTGGCTACCTTGGTGTGCCCTGACCAAGAAAACATGGAGCAGAGCATCCCGGATTAGTGCTAATACAAACAGATTTTTCAGCACTGGCTGGAAATGCTAACTGGGGCCTGAAAACCATAAAACTTGGTAAGCTTGAGCAGGCTGAGAAACTCCTGCAATTTCCCTGCCTGGTGACAGTGTGGGCACTGCTAATGCAAACATTTCTACACCATGCTCAATTCAAGTTATTTTAAAATAGAAAAATGCAGTTATGTATAATTGTGTCATTACTATTATTAATGTAATTATGTTGTTATAAGAGCACTAAGTTAGCAAAAGTACTTAAGTGTCTTGAAATGAATCAAGTTGCACTTTCATCCTTAGCTCTGTCAAGCCCAAGTTCTAAAGTCCTGTAAATTCCTACAGAAGACACCAAATGAAGACATCCATGAGGTATGTACTTTTTACAGACCTACAGAGAAGTGCTGAGATGTCACTCAGATACGGAACCATTTCCCATCTAGTCTGCCTATTTGACCAGTATTTTGATAAAGCATATTACAAAACAGAAACCCCAAGAAGAAAACAAGCAAAAAACCCCCAAACCTTTGCCTCTGTAAAAAATTTTTTAAAAATCAAAAGTTAAGAATTACACAGTAAGTATTTCCAAATAGAATTTTAAAACTGTGTTGAAAAAAGATTAAATTATGCATTTGCTTTTTTGGGTTTTTTTCCATATAGAAAGCTTTTTCTAATACAAACCTAATTTAAACATGCAGAAATAAATTTCTTTTACTGTTTCCCATTGAAAAAATCCACAAAAACCTAAACTTTTATTGGAGACTTCATTTTTGGGCAATCCCGTTCTTTTTGATTTCCACAAGAGTCTTTGCAGTGTACTCAGCTGGATGGGGCATTAGTACTGCATTTACAAATAAAAATTAATTTTCTCAGTAGCATTCAGGACTTTGGAGTCTCAGGCTACTTTCATCTTCCATTCAAGCTTCCTTCTTGTCCTCTGAAAAAAGGCAAAAAGCTTTTGGGCAATATGGGGGCTTTATCCATTTGTTCCTGTGGCTCTTTGCTGCCCTGAAGCACAGGGCTGATGGGACCCACGGCAGCACTCTCCACCCAAACTCACCTTCAGTGACAGACACGAACCAGCACAAGATGGAGGGAGGGAATATTCACTTTTTAAGCTCCTGATGACTGCCGATAGTGGAAATATTCCAATATCTCCCTAAATCTACATTTGGCTGCCAGTCTGCATATTGTCAACTGTCCTCGACTTAACAAGACTTCCTTCTCATCTACATTCAATATGCCTGGTAATATTCATCCTCCTTATGAAGTGAAGATGCCTTTGGGGGCCCCATATTCAAAGAAATTCATGGCCATGCTCCTGCTGGTTAAAATCAGAGTGGAACTGGGCTGTTGCTTAGTCCACGGGGGCTCAGACCAGCAGGGTGCCTGGCTGCGTGCTCTGGATCCAGCCAGCTCTTCACACGCATAACTGTAAACATGCGTATGGTCCCCTTGGCTTGGGGGTTTTATTGGCTTTTAATTTTCCAAAGAGCACTGGAGCTGTAGAGCCAGTTAAATGTGTAACAGAAACATTAAGGAGATGTCTGTACTGCTTTCACCTAGCCATGGTTTGGAGGTAGAAGTAATCTCTTTTTGCAGATCGATACAGCTGGGAGCAGTCAAGTGCCTGCAGGTTTGTAAAACCAAGATAAGAGAAAACGTGCTGATGTGTCCCTACCAGCATAAATTGACACACTTCTCTGTAACAGTACCATCGAAATCCATGGATTCTGTAAGTCTGTATCCCAGCATGTGATATACTTCCCCCATTGTACCAAACGCCGCCTTAGAAAATATTCATGTAAGTGAAAAAAAAAAAAAAAAACAACAAAAACAAAACAAAACAGTTGGCACCAGCACGTGATCTCGAAAGATACTCCCTAAAGTACCGGAACATCTAGGTATCAAGCAAGCCCACCTTGCACAGAACTGTGACTCCATCTTAGTCTTGAGGAGGATAGGAGACTTGATAGGAGACTTCAAAAGATGAATTTAAGAGCTAAAGTTCTTCCCTGTCTTACATCTGCTAAAAATCATGCATAAGGATCATAAAAATCCTTAGAGAGACTCGTTCTTTTTCACATTGTACTTTTTCCCATGCCCAAACCTCAACTAACCCTTTAATGATTCACAGACAGTAATTAACTCTCCCTTTTTGTCTCAAATGAATTAGCAACTCCCTCACTCCTGCCATTTCTAAGAACCCTTTTATCCTTCTTTATTCCATTACTGTTTCACTTAAATTGTCTGATTAGCACAATTACATTAAGCTCGATAGAGTCTTTCCCTCTCCTTGTTTTTAGGTTTGAGCTTGCTTTTCCTATTCAGAACCAAAGAAATTTTGAGCGTTTAAAAGATTTCTTTTGGTTGATTTTTTTTTAACCAGGTTTGCTCCATAACAGCTTTACTGTAGCTATGTGGAGTTAGGAGTTATAAGCAAGGTGAGGTATTATTGCACCAAATAACACAGTTGAAAAACAAAAACAAGCAACTCTGGGCTACACTTTGGGACAAACATAAAGTCCAGAGGAGCTTTGTGCAACTGGGTTTCCCACTTTCCCATGCAGCTGGGAGGGGGATGTGGGGTGAGATAATACCCACCACTGGCTTGCAGGTTGGTGAATGGCAATGTGTCTACCTGATTCTTTGCATTAAGTAATTTAGAGTAAATTCAGAATTTGAACCCCATCATCCTTTGCTTGCACAGCCAGGTATGTATGAAGAGAGATTTTTTGGTTGGCTGGGCTTTTTTTTTTTTATTTTGGGAGGGGGCATTTTTTTTTCTGAAGACATGAACAGAAAAGAGCTGGGTTAAAGGCAAACTCCTCCAGCACACCATTTACCTGAGTAGGCTGAAAAGCTCTCACAGAGAACGGAGCTCTCTTTTAAAAGAAAGGAAAGGTAAAAAGGGGAAGAAAAAAAAAAAAAAAAAACAACAAAAAAACCCAAACATACAGTTTGACAGCCTGCTCACAGTTTTAGTGTTACTCAGGTTATTTTAGGTCACAGTTGTTGCTTAATGGGCTCTCACAGTTGACTATGAGGCATTCCAGAAGGGAAAAGAGAGTGCTTTTCACCATTAATTTTATCTGGGCTTGCCTGAGTCTCCCAAAGGGAACCTAACCACCTCCCCAGAAAGAAAATGCTGCTGTAGGAAGTTCACCAGCCCAGTGCACATCACCAGCACTGCTGGGGGCTCACACACTGTGTGTCCCTGGGGGGGTTTTTGTACCTTCTGAACTATTCCGCCTTTTTTCACAATGAATGCTACACTCCTTTGTTTCAGGACTTCAGGGCAAGAAGGTGCTGAAATTGGCACCAAAAAAAAACGATCTGTAACTATTTTCAGGGTTGACAAGGGCCCTGTGAACTTCCCAGCAGGTCTTTAGCGTGGGAGCATTTGGTATGCTGGCTCCTCACGCCACAGCAACCTCCTCATGGCTCTGCTTTAAGCGCCTCTGTCCTCTGAGATGAATGATTTCCCCCTTTGTAGGCACACGCTGAAGGTGCTTGGTACTTTTCAGGCCCGATGGCAGGCGAGGGGACGAGTATCAGGGATGACCCAGCGTGCAGAGCTGGCTGGACACAGCCACAGCAAGAGGTGGCAGCATTCCTGCCTGTTGGAGAAATCAAGTGTAAAATTAAGACCCGTCTCTCTGTGATGTGCTTGTCAGGAGGAAGGCTGCTGCAAGTATTTGTTCTGACGCTGCTGGACTAGAAACACAGAATTTCTAATCAGTGACCTTTTTTTTTTTTTTAAAAAAAAATAGGAAATATATACATATAAAAGATTTCAAAATCTCTGGGACTGAGTGTGAAAGAAACTGATCCCTACCTTTGCCCATGGAAGAGTAATGCCAAAACTAATTTCTCAGAGAACTGAAAAAAAAATAATTCTTTTGAGATAAATTGTGGCAGTTACCGGTTTTACCCCGAAACTGTCAACTTTTCATTCTCTGAGTCTGTCAGAAAGCATAAACACACACACCCCAGTTCAAACCTTTGGACTCTTATTTAATTGAAAGCAAGTAAGATAGGTGTTTCATAAATGGGTGTCACATAATGGTGAGATAATTGAGAAATCCACAACACAATAGGAAAACAAGGTGGAAAACCTGGAGAAATGCCATATTAAGGAAACTTGTCATCAAAACTGTAAGATGCAGTAATATGATTTTGGAATATTGCCCAAGTTCAGTTAAACTACATCTTTCCACCTAAAGTTTTTCCTGTGTGCTTTCTTTAACAGTTCCAGTCCTGGTGGGTTAACACAATTAACCTGATTCAACAGTATGATAGAGATAGTGGAGGTTTCAGTGCTATTTGTAGCGCAGTAGAGCCCTTGGGTGGCATGGGGAAGGAAGGGAGCATTACAGTCAGGAGCTTGGAAATACCAAGCACACACTGAAACATGTACTGTGACAGATCTTCCACCAGCTAGAGACTGGCTATGGTTGATCCTGCAGCTTTTCCCTAAAGACAGCACACCATGCTCACCGACGGCTTGAAAATCCTCTCCTCCCATCCCCCTTGCAGGCCTCCTCCTCTCTTCCCTTCGAGTCCTGCTGTCAACTTCCAGAGGCTTTTGGTGGATAAGGCTCAGTCCAGAGGCTTGAAATCGAACAGGTGTCCTGCCTATGGCACCTGGCATGTCTACCTCACCAAGGGCTGCAGCTCCCAGCCCTCCCGGGCGTCTCACTTCGCTCCCAGGCCAAGAAAAAAGCTTCGGTTATACTGGAGAGGATAAACAGGCTGGTAGCATTAAGGACCTCACCTCTGTTCCCAGGCAGGGACAGGTCTTCTGGAGCCCATTTGTACCTTTGCACAGCAACATGCTGGTGACTGATGTCTGACTGTCACCTCCTGTCTGTCTGGGCAGCCAGAGATTTGCAGGAAAATGGGAGCTCATTGGGACGCTGTTGGGTTTAAATAACATTATACCAAAAGCACAAAGCAGGGATAGATTATTTTTTTTTGTGTGAAGAAAAGTATTAGAGCGCTGTAAGGTTCTGATCTGTACCATCTTCTTTGCCTCTGTGTAATTGCTCCAATATTAGTAATAGTAAATTTATATGCTTCCATAAGGAAATTTAAATTAAATTTAACCTAAATCAATCTGAACTTTAAAACAGTGAGCTTGTACCACCTGTCTTTCCTATAGAACAAATTATATTTCAGCCCCAAGGTCAGGAGCAAAGGGAAAGCTTAATTAAAGTTGATAGCAGACTACATAATCACACCTGAACCTACATACAAACAGATGAAGCACCAAAAGCCATTTATTTTATTCTGCTATCCTTGCCTGGACTCTAATACGATTTTCCTTTTAAAATGGCGACAGCTTCAGTTGCATTTCACCTTACATGTACAGAAATTAATGGATACCTTGGCAAGCTGCTCTCTACCAACCACAAAAGCTCGTTCATTAGTCTCTGACATGTTGGGCCATAGCTCTTTGCACTTCTAATTAAATCATCATCCTTGAAGGTGAACCCTTTACAGTATTTATAAGCAGAATCACCTCAGGTGGAGGAGCCATGAACCAAAGCAATAGGCAACACAGAATTGATGAGGTACTGTTAAAAATAACTCTGCATTTTTCCCGTCATTTCAAAGAGAGACAAGACAAAACTCTAGAGAGAGGGTGAAGCTAATTTCAGGGCAGACTTCATTTGAGGAAGACTTGGGATTTAGCAGCCAAAAAAGAGTAGATGTGAACACCCAACACACAGGGTACATTTGGGATTTAGGCTGCTCTTCACTGGCCCAGGGCAGGAGTACATCATAGCTGAACAGAGTTTGCCAGACCAAACAGAGAGAGTTGGTGCGTGGGGAATGGGTGGGATTGCAGGTTATTTCTGGTCAATTTGGCATTACAGAGCCAGCTGCCACCTGCTCCATGAGTAGCTTATGATTAGGGTGCGCAGACAGGCACACACGTACCCATACGCACACACACTCTTTGCCATCTGCACAGAGAATGTTAAGATCAATGTCAAAGCTATCATCCCAACCTTTTCATTACCACTGCAGTGCACCTGGTGGAAGGGAGAGAGGAAAGATGCAATAGCACCATGAAACCACAGCTATTGGACACTTCCAGTCACATTACTCTTAAGTGCTTGTCTTAGCTGTGTGTGGGTGCAGAGGCAGGTATTAACTATTTATGGCCCACCCTTTAGCAAAAATTGTCCTATCCAGGAGACAACGTCTCCTGGTTATTTTTATAACTTCATATTCTATTCTTTACTCCTCACAGCAAGAAGCTGAACTTCTTAATCCATTCAGCACAAGAATACAAGTCAGAGAATTTTAGGGGCAAATGCTCAGGTCAAGGTGAAGGATGTCATTTACACTGACTAGGACCGGAAGAAAAATAATTGGATGAAGTCTGCCTGCTAGAAAGTGCTCTGCACACCTTGAAAGTACAGCAAGCCCATGATCCCCCTTTACAGCTGTGAACCACTTTTCATTCACTCATGCATATAGGACATCCCTGGGAGCTGTATTCAGTGCTGACCCATCCCCTCCTAACGCAGCGCAGCAGAACCACATCCATTTCAATAGGTGTCACCCAGAGCAGGTATGGAGATGGTCAGTGTCTGGCTCCTCAGGAATATGCAAAAAGCTTTACACCAAAGCTGACAACGTCATGAAGAATAAGTTTGTTCGAAAGACTACTGTTACTAATTATGATTATTCTCGATAGACTTGTTTCAGCATAGCCTGATGATTAGGGTTCTCACTGGAAAAGACCGCTTAGCGGACCCAAAATTTTCATTACAGTCTCTCATTTTCAGTAACATCCAGCGTAAAAACAGCCTGGTCTCCTGCTTGTTCAATCAGTTGGTCCTAGATAAATGAGAGTTACCTGTATCTGAGGCTCTGAGTCCAACAAATGGTCCCCTAAATCAGGCCTGAGCATCCCATGGCATCCACCTGGTGGTATCCTCTTTCTCCTGGATTCAGGGTCTAGCAGAGTTTTGTGGGGGGTCAGCTTCTAAGTGGAGCTTCAAGAGTTTCTCTGTGACACCAGAGCAGATCTCCACTCTTTGGATGACCTTGGCAGCTTCCCCCAATTACCTGGAAGCATCCCAAGCCACCATCTACAGCCACAACAGGCTGGAAACAGAAAGAAAACATTTGGATTACTTTTTTTTTCCTCCTTATAAAATAAAGTCAACTTTCAGAATTTCTATTCTCCTGGCAAGCTGCACGTTTAATTTCTCTGCCCTGAGACGCAAATGAAAATGTTTCCAACACTTGCATTATCTGAAGAACATAAAGCGGTTTTGGCCACATGATTATCACATTGACGTGTTTTCTCCATGCTGCATTGTCTGAGAAACAGAGCAGCCAGGACAAGGCTGGACAAGGACTGGGTCTCCATGGGCTTGAAGAAATTAGCTGATATTTAGCTTAGGATAAAAACAACTTGCCTTGCACCTCAGTGAGGGTTCCCATGCAGCACTTTTTTAGCTGTGTGTGCTGGGCCTGAAAGAGGCTTGAAATTTTGCCATGCAAATTAGTAACTGCTCAACTGACCAGGCAGCTGAACCAGCAGAGCAATCAGCCTGTGCTGACATGTTTGAACTTACCAGAGAGCTCAAGATCCAGGGAAACCAGGGTATATCCCAGCCCCTGGAGCAAATTCCAAACACACTCACAAAAAGCAGTTTCTGAAGGAAAACAGCATGTTACCTGCATGTGAATGAAACCGATTCCAGCCCGTGAGCTCTGAGCACTCATTAGAGCTCAGTAAGGAAGCCAAGAACATTAGCCTGGACCACATGAGAAAAGAACAAGTCTTGCTCATTTACCTAACAATATATTGGCTTGTTTCTTGTATAGTTATTGTGGTTTGAGCCTACTCAGCAGCTAAATGCCACACAGTCGATCACCCACCCTCCCCCTACTTGGGAATGGGGAGGGAATCGGAGGGGCAAAGGGAGACTCGCGGGTTGAGATAAAAACAGTTTAATAACAGTAACAGAACAATACGGTGACAGCAGTATCAGCAGGTAACGTACCATACAGCTGCTCACCACCCGCCAACTGACACCCGCCTGCTCCCAGCCAGCGATCCCAAACACAAAGGCCCCACAGCCACACTCCCAGAAGTGGCAGCCCCTCCTGGCCCTCTCCTTCCTTTATATAGTGAGCGCAATGTCACGTGACACGGACTATCGGCCAATCGGGGCCCAGCCCTCCAGCTGTGCTCCCCCCGCCCCCGCACACAGGTGAGGGCACTGGGACCTGGGGAGCCCCTGGGGTCTCAGGGGGCTGCAGCTCCTCCCGCTACTAAAACGAACAGGAACTCTAGTCCAGCCCGAACCAGGACAATAGTTCAATAACAGAAGCTTCTTCAAAGTCTGCATAGTCCCAGTAAAATACATGCGCAGGTCTGACAGGACAAAATCTTCCCTATGTTTACAGTAACTGGAGTCCCAAAGACTTTAGTTGGGGTTTAGGATAAGAGAAACAGGCGGATAAGTGTGTATACAATGTGGTCAGCTCAGAGAAGAAAAATTAGAGACCAAGAGCTAAGACCTTGGCAAAATTCACCACAACTTTAAATTCACCAGGTCTTGCCATGTAGACAAAGTTATCCACAGCTGATGTCTGTGTCAAGATGATGTTTGACAGTACAGTTTTTACCTTTTGCAGTTTAAATCAAAATAATTGAAAATGTCAGCATTTAGTAACAGTGGCAGTGTCAAATATTACTGTGGCTCTGACAGTGACATGATGTCTCCTCAAAGATGGCAGAATATTAAGGTCAGATGACTCTGAGCTTTTAATTTAAACCGATTCGCACTGAGAAGATAGGACTGTCCCCTCTGAATAGGGTACAGCGAAATTTCTAGTACTAAAGACTCAGGAGGTGTACATCTCATGGGGGGAAACTGCTGGTGTAGTCTTTCATTGGGACTGCTACAGCACATACCAGGAACGTAACCAAATAACTCAGAAACCTGAATACTTTATCCACCCACCGTCATACCGATGAGGAAGGGAAGTCTGCAGTGATCAGGTGCTTTCTTCAAGGTCATTCTGTAGACACAAGACTTTCATTGGTTTTCACGAAGGGTTTGATTCTGCTCAACTGAGCTTGGTGGCAGGTTACCCAGAAAAGTTGTGGGGTTTCCATCCTTGGAGGTACTCTAAATTCGGGTGGAGAAGCTCTGTGTCGCCTGATCTATGCTGGCCCTGACCTGCGCAGTGGCAGGATAATCCCTGAGGTGTCCTCTGGACTAAATAATTTTGTGATTTCAAAACAGAATTTCCCATGGGAGCAGAATTGCACCTGGAGAACCTCAGCTGTAAAAACCTGCTTTCCTCTTTGTTGTTAACAGCAGAACACTGAAGATTTTCTCTCCTGACCCCTGGGAAGGAGACAAGTACATCAATAGTTGAAAAAAACCCTCCCTTTTCCCTGGTTCTTCTTTTGCACACCTTGCTGGGGGTCCCAGGGAAATTTCTGGCTTTAGGTTTAATGCATGTTACTATCCAGCCACTTATCAATTTTCACCTCAGCTTTGTGTATATATAATGCTATAAGTATGTTCCAAATATGGCCAGGTGAAAGTGTGTCCTCCATTTCCCTATAGCATAACATGCAACTCAAATAATGGATTATTTTCACCCAGGATTAAATTACCTTGAGGTACAGATTGGATTCCCCCCATCCTTCTGTATTACCCACCAAGTGCACCCAGGTCCTTGAACAAAAACAGTCACACAAATAGGTTTACCCTTTCCCGAGGAAGGAATAACCCAGTCTGTTCTTCCCAACAAATTCCTTATGTGTATTATGGGGATCTTACCTCCTTCCACACTGTGCAGGGGTTTTGATTCGGCAGGGCCATGTCAACTGGCAGATCCTCTAGAGTTAACTAGCCAAGTGGCTTCTGCTAAATGAGTATCCCAATGCTTGAATGTTCCGGCACCCGTTGTTGTCAGTGTAGTTTTTAACAGTTTATTGCATCACTAGATTTTCCCAGAGGCTGGTGCATAGTAGGGGATGTGATACACTTATTCAATGTCGTGCTCCTTGGCCCAGGTGTCTATGAGGTTGTTTTGGGAGTCCTGTTGTCTGGTTCAATTCTTTCATGGGTGCCATGTCACCATAAAACTTGCTTTTCAAGGTCCAAGATAGTATTCCTGGCAGTGACATGAGTCACAGGGTACGTTTCCAACCACTCAGTGGTCACTTCCACCACTGTAAGCACATGCTGCTTGCCATGGTGGGTTTGTGCTAGGGTGATCTAATCAATCTGCCAGGCTTACCCCTATGGGTATTTCAGCCGTCATCCTCTATACCAAAAAGTCTTTAGCTGCTTAGCTTGTTTGATTACGGTACACGTTTGACATTTATGGATAACCTGTGCAATGGCATCTACAGTCAAGTCCACCCCTCAATCACAAGCCCATTTGTATGTTGCATCACTTCCTAAATGTCCTGATGTGTCATGGGCCCATTGGGCTCTAAATAGTTCACCCTTATGTTCCAAATCCAGATCTACCTGAGCCACTTCAATTCTAGCAGCCTGGTCCAGCTGCTCATTGTTTCAATGTTCTTCAGTGGCATGTCTCTTGGGTATGTGAGCATCTACCTGACGTACTTTTACAAACAGGTTCTCTACCCAACCAGCAATATCTTGCCATATTTCAGCATTACAGATGGATTTATCTCTGAGCTACCAGTTGATCTGTTTCCATTGCTGTAGCCACCAGCACAGAGCATTTGACACCATCCATGAGGTGGTATAGAGATAAAGTACTGGCCATTTTTGTCATTCAGCAATATCTAAAGCCAGCTGGATGACTTTCACCTCTGAAAACTGATTCAATTGGCCCTGTACTTCAGTAGTTTCTGCAACTTGTCATGCAGGACTCCACACAGCAGCTTTCCTCATTTGATGTTTTCCCACAATACAGCAGGATCCACCTGTAAACAGGCCATAATTTTTTTCATTTTCTGGCAATTCATTGTACAGTGGGGCCTCTTCAGCATGAGTCAGCTCCTCTGGTGACACTCTGAAGTTTTGGCCCTCTGGCCAGTCCATGGTCATTTCCAGGATTCCTGGGCAGTCAGGGTTTCTCATTTAAGCCCGTTGCATTATCAGTGTAACCCACTTACTCCACGTAGCATCAGTTGCATGATGCACAGAGAGGACCCTCCCTTTGAAAAAACAGCTGAGCACAGGCAATTGAGGTGCTAAAAGGAGCTGTGTTTCAGTACCAACTACTTCTGAAGTGACTCAGATTCTTTCAGATGCTGCTAATGTATCTTTTACAGTTGGATTTTAACAGTCTTCAGATCCCTTACATCCCCAGCTTCAAAACAATAGAGGTCAACCTCAAGTTTCTCCAGGTGCTTTTTACCAGACACTCCAGGTGGGGCCGTTATCCCTGGCTGAGGTATAAAGCACATTTTTCACATTTTGTCCTGTCCAGACTGGTCTACTGCATGAACTATCCTGTTTAATTTGTTCAAAGGCCTTGTGCTGGGTTTTTGTGTGTGGTGGAGGGTTTTGGTAGTGGGGGAGGGTGCTACACTGGTGGTCCCCTGTGAGAATCTTGCTGAAGCTCCCCCAGATCTAAATCAGACCCACCTCTCGTCAAGGCCAAGCTAATTAGCAATGGAAAGAAGCCTCCACTGTTGTAGTTCAGCACTGGGAGGATTGCAACATTGGGGGGGGGCGGGATGGACCCACACCAGAGCAGCTCAGAAAGAGCTGCAGCCCATGGGAAGGACTCATGCCAGAGAAAGTTTATGGAGGACTGTCTTCTGTGAGAGGGACACAGTGCAGAGGAGGAATGAGAGGAGTCCTCCCCCTGAGAAAGAAGAAGAGGCAGGACTTGGCTGCACCCCCCATTCCCTGCCCCTTGCACCCCTGGGGGGAAGGACGTAGAGAAAACAGGAGCAAAGCTGAGCAGGGGAAGAAGGGAGGGGTGGGGGCGAAGGTGTTTTTTAAGGTGTGGTAATGCTTCTCACTGTCCTATTCTGTTAAGCAGTGGAGTTAGTATCTGAATTAAATTGTTCTTTTTCTTCCTCTAACGAGTCTGTCTTTTGCCCATGACCATACTGGGTGAGTCACATCCCTCCCTATCCTTATATCGATTCCTGAGCCTTTTTCTTAATTTTAACCTTCCTATTTCCCAGGAGGGCAGGGTGTGTGAGCGGCTGCGTAGCGCTCAGTTGCCCTCTGGTCTCAAACCATGACAGACTTGCTGCTGCTCAGGTCCCCATTCAAAGTCATTCTTCTTCTGGGTCACTTGATAGAGAGGACTTACAATCAGACTGTAACCTAGAATATGCAGTCTCCAGAAATGCACAGCACCTAAGAAAGGTTGTGTTTCTTTTTCGTTAGTTGGTGGAGACATAGCTGTTATTTTACTGATCGCGTCCATTGGGATATGACAACACCCATCTTGCCATTTTATTCCTGAAAAGTGAATCTCCTGTGTAGGTCCTCTGACTTTACTTTGTTTCATAGCAAAACCAGCTTTCAAAAGAATCTGGATTATTCTTCTCCCCTTCTACAGCACTTCCTCTGCTTTGTTGCCCCCCACAATGGTGTCATCAATGTACTGCAGGTGTTCAGGAGCTTCAGCCTGTTTCAGGGCAGTCTGTATCAATCTATGACAAATGGTAGGACTATGTTTCCACCCCTTGGGGCACTAGATTCCAGTTATACTGGATATTCCTCCATGTGAAAACAAACTGTGACCTGCCCTCTGCTACCAGAAGGATCAAGAAAAACATGTTGGCGATATCAGCTCTTGCATACCATCTGGTTGCTTTGACTCCAGTTCATACTGGAGTTCTAGTATGTCTGGTACAGCAGCACTCAGTGGCAACGTGACTTCATTCAAACCTCAGTAGGCCACTGTTAGCCTTCACTTGCCATTAGACTTTTGCACTGGCCATATGGGACTACTAGAGCGTGAATGAGTCTTACTGATGACTCCATGACTCTCCAGTCAATAGATCAATTTATGGATGGGAGCCAGGAAGTCTCGATTGGTGCGATATTGTTGCTGGTGCACTGTCATGGTAGCACCTGGCACCTGCTGTTCTTCAACTCGCAGCAGCCACAGATGGATCCTCTGAGAGACCAGGGAAGATAGACAGCTCTTTAATCTGCTCTGTACGCAAGGCAGCTATACCAAAATCCCAACATTACCCTTTTGGGTCTTTGAAGTGCCCTCTCCTGAGTAAGTCTATGCCAAGGATACACAGGATCTCTGGACCAGTCACAATAGGATGCTTTTGCCACTCATTCTCAGCTAGGCTTACCTCAGCTTCCAACACAGACAGTTCTTGGGGTCCTCCCATCACTCCAGAAATACAGATTGTTTCTGTCTCTTTATAATCTCATGTTATTAGAGTGCACTGGTGTCCCCTACAGTTTTATACTCCTGTGGGGCTGACGTGCCATGCCATTGAATCCACAGAGTCCAGTAAATCTGGTTGTCCCTTTCCTCCTCCTGGATGAAGGCAGTGCCTCTCTATTGCTGGTCAGAGTCTTCATTACTTGATTTTTATAACTGCAAAACAGAAGTCCATCAGTGTCAAAAGTACGATCAGCCCTTCTATTCTACCCAACAGACACCAGAACAGTAATTTTCCTGGATGGATGTTTTTTGGCTGTTGTTTTCCCTTGCAGTTCATGTACCAGAGCTTCTTGTCTTGAGGTAGGTTCACCATCCCACTTTGTCATGACCTCCCCCTGATCATGCAAGAAGACCACAGGGTTGCACATGGTGTGAGCCACCAGTATCCTTTCCCTTGAATGGAAAAAAGGCTGACTTTTAATAGCTGAGGCCTTGATTGGAGTGTGTGAGGAAGACTTACCCTTCTTGGTTTGCATGGACATTTTTTGGGTCAGTCTGTCTACAGCCGAGACAGGCACTCATGGAGGGAGCGAGATTATCTTTGTATTCTTAGAACTGTCTGGCCAGTTCATCTATACTCAGTGTCTCCGTGTCTGTCTAGCTCATCATCATCATCAGGGTGTGGATATATGACATCAGTGCATTTTGTACAAACTTTTGCCACATGGACAACATGCACCAGATTTCATCTGGGTCTTTGGATGCCAGGTCATTATACACCACCTCCAACATAGCTAATTCCCTCAGATACTGGATACGTCCCTCAATGTTGGTCCATTTGCTTTGGGAATTTGCAAGTTCTTCCTTGAAGGGATATCTGTCCTTCACACTTAATAAGAGTTGCTGCCAAAGACTGAGGACTCTTGTCTTTTTTCCAATCCCTTTGTCAATGGTCTTATTCTCAGCAAGAGATCCTAGCTGCTGGGCTTCCTTACCCTCTAATTCCTGACGACTGGTCCCAGTATCCCAGCATCGGAATAACCAGCTGAAAATTAGTTCACCGCATTGATAGCTAAAATCTTTTCACATATCTCACAGCTCGCTTAGGGATAGGGATCAAGTGGTTTCTGTCTCATTTATGATCTCAGTATCTTTGTTCTCCTGTTCTTGTGACTGCACTGCTGCAGAACAGTCTGCCTCTTGATTCCTTCTCCTGTTACCTCTTAGAAGCTTCTTCTTCATCCCTTACTAAATGAGCTGACTTCTATTTCCATTGTTTCTTTTTCATTATAGCGGTGACTGATACAGTGTCTGGTTTAGCCACTGTGTCTGTTGGTTTGTTTTCCCTCTCTTTTCCCTGAGGATGTTGCATAGTATCGAACAGTGTTTGGTAGATACTGGCCAGGGCCCAGCACACTGCAGTAAGCTGTACCTCTTTGAATAGACACGGCAATTTTTTTTTTCTTTTCAAACATTCTACCACTTCATCAGGATCCTGTAGTTGTTTGGGAGTGAAGTTCCAGACCGTTGCAGGTGAGAAGTTCTCTAGGTACCTGCCCATATTCTCCCACATGCTGTGCCATCCATGACCATACTCTCAAGGAGCCTGGGTCATATTCTTAAAGTATTTGTTAACCTTAGACAAACCCAAAGTAATTACTTCTAAGAAATACCAGTAGAAGTATTTTGACTACCCAAGGATGTTCAAGATAGTGAGAAATTACTGTACTGAGCAAGAAAACATAATGGAAGAAGTTAGCAAAGGTGCCATTCTGTATTTCCTCCACAAAAAACCTCACGGAAGAAGAGGTATAATTGTTAATTGTCTCCATGAGATGGTACCTGAAGTACAATAATGTCTTCAGTACAGTGCCCAAATACCAGATTAAGCTTGAGGTTAGTGCTTTAGCAACAAATCTCCCAGGCAAAACATCACTAATCACTACAAAGCACAGCAAACTGTGAAAGTCAACACCAATCTTTAACGGGTACAGGAAAAAAAAAAAAGAGCATGGTGCAGATCAGAAAAGCTAATATTAAGAACAGACGAATCAATATTGTTACTCGCAAAACTGTTAATAGATATAAATCCCTTCTAATATACTCTAATCAATCTGTTATTATTTCAAAACCTTTGAGTCCCACACTGGGCTCCAAAAAGGACTACTATGGTTTAACCCCAGCCGGCAACTAAGCACAACCCAGCTGCTCGCTCACTCCCCCCTGGTGGGATGGAGGAGAGAATCAAAGAGTAAAAGTGAGAAAACTCATGGGTTGAGATAAGAACAGTTTAATAATTGAACCAATTTATTATTATTATTATTATTATTATTATTATTATTATTATTGTTGTTGTTGTTGTTGTTGTTGTTGTTGTTGTTGTTGTTGTTGTTGTTGTTGTTGTTGTTATTATTGATATTGTTATTGATATTAATGAAAAATACATTTGAAAAAAAAAAAAAAAGAGAGAGAGAGAAATAAAACCCAAGAAAAACAAGTGATGGAAATTAAAAACAATAGCTGACCAATGCCCAGCCAGTGCCTGAGCAGTGGCCCCCAGCCAATTTTCCCTCCACCTTTATATGCCAAGCATGATGTCATATGGTATGGAACATCCCTTTGGTCAGTTGGGGTCAGCTGTCCTGGCTGTGTCCCCTCCCAACTCCCTGCCTCTCACCCCCAGCCTTCTTGCTGGTCGTGTGGGGTGAGAGGCAGAAAAGACCTTGGATCTGTGTAAGAACTGCTCAGCAGTGACAAAAACATCCCTGTATTATCAATTAACACTGTTTTTAGCACGTATCTAAGACATAGCCTCATACAAGTTACCATGAAGAAGATTAACTCTACCCCAGCCAAAACCAGCACACCTCTGATAAAGGGTGTGGGTAATTGCTACTTCATCTCATGGTGACCTCATGCAAAGAAACTCAGAAATATTTGTGCAGCACTTGGACACTGGTGACAGTGTTCATGAAATGAAATTAGAATCATGAAATCTCCAGGGAGCCAATGAATAATTTTATGTTCAGTTCAGCCTCTGAACAGTGAATTCGAAATAAAATCAAGACACCATAAAAGAAAATAAGGAGTAATTTCCCATTCATAGAAATAGGAGAGGGTTGGGGAGCAGGGGGAGATAGGGTTATAAAGCCCAAAACCTGTGTAATGACACATTTCATCACGGAAGAGCAAGTACCATTAGTACTGCAGGGGTATTTAATTTTGGCATTTCCAACTTCAGAAGGTTCCTTTGCAGCCTAGTTATTTTTGATGTGCTACATAGTGTGCAAAAACTTTCTGATGTTTTGCTAACCAATGACCTTGTTTGAAAAGAGTATCTATTGTATCTTAATGACTTTTAAAGATAACTTTTATAGCTGACATTTTCAACCAGCAGGATACTCTGGGGTCTAAACCTAAATATATTCTGTCTGAAGAAGTGTCAATTTAAAAAAAAAAAAAAAAACACACAAAAAACAAAAAAACAACAAAACCCTTTACAAATTTACAGTGAAGGATGTCAATTACATCTCAACATTGAAAATATCTGCTTGAAAATATCTGATGAATCAATACATACACATACACATTTGTTTAAAAAAAAAATAGAGCTAATACTATTAACAAAGCCTGTTACTCTGTAGAAAAACTCGCAAAGCTGACTGAATTATTTTAAAAAATCAAGTATTTTCTATACTTTTAGCAAAAGCTTGCTATTTACCCCTCTTTTTCTACTACAGTATTTACTACATCATTTCTAAAGACATTATTTTCCTTATGCAGGTAATTTCTTATGCTGTCTGACTGTGTCTAGAATGTCAGTAGCTTTTTACTCCAAGATACCTTTATTCCAGCACTCTTCATTCTCAAAATAGCATTTTCACATATACAGAAAACATCTCGGGATTTTTCACAAACTAAAAGTCTTGGCCACATCAGAAGATGTCAGGTATAACCTTGATTCTTCAAACAGTTAAGCAATCTCCTTAAAAGAAGATTTAAAGTATAAACACAGAAACTGCTTTGACATGTGCAGCCAAAATACTTTCCAGTTGCAAAGCCAAAACTCTATTTATGGTGCACTTCTATCACGAAAAACTGATGGTGTGGACATGCTGTTCGCTGACATGTTTGGGGTGGGCTGTGATGGGTTGTCCTGAGTACTGTGCTCTGGAGAAGGCTGTGGGGGCAGTGGTGGGAATTTGCTCCTGGTGGGACCCGCTGGTCCCTCCTGGGGCCACTCCAGGTGCAGCGGCTGATGCTGCCCAGCACACCCGGGGTCCCCGGGCCCTACAGAGCTGCAGGACTGGGGGCTGCGGTGGTGAAGTCACCGAAGGCTGAAAACACTGCTGCAGGCTGGGCCATGCACATGGTTTTGTGCAGGGCTTTGGGGTCTTTTTTTTTTTTTTTTTCAAAAAAATGCACATACATTTTTAAAGGTTACAAATTTTTGTGACGTTTCTGTTTCTCTTTTCTTGCGGGTGGTGGTGTAGCTGACGAATTGAAGCCAAAGTGTAACCCAAATAACTGTTTACTGAACTCTTCAATTTTCTCTTCCTGGCTACCTCTGAGACCTGGGCAGTGCTCATGTGGCTGTTCATAAGTGCTTCTGAATGCTGAATTTGACCCCAGTCAACCCAGACAGCATCTGTCAGATGGCAAAAACTGGCTCCTGACTGACAAATAGAGGAGCAGTATGACTATAAAAATAAGGGTGGTAGGTGCAGCTTATAAAGCTATTGGATCACATATCATGCAAGAACCTCCCATACAACTAATCCCAATTGACACTAATTTCCATGTTTTTTGAAATGTTTTTAAATTGTCATTACACTTTTGGGGGGCAGTTCAGAGCTCCTCTCTCCTAAAGTTAACCTACAAAGAAGCTACAAGGTCTGCAGGAAGGCTCTTTCACCAAACAGCTCCTGCAGAGAGGGATCCCTGCTTTTCTTCACTGAGTCCCATATAATGGGAATTCATGCTATGGGCCACATCCCCAGCTAGTAAAATTGAATACCAGTCCTCTTCCAGCTGATGATATTGTATTGCTTTACACTACTAATAAAATTGGTCTCCCTCTTTTATTTGGGGGTGCAGGGGGCGGGGAATGGGGGGACGTCTGTCTACAGATACAGACATGGTTTTGCATCTGTATGTATAAGACACACTGTTTAAGTTACAGGTACCTATGTATGCAAACACATTTAAATTAATATATGCTTGCAATATAACCAGTGTGTCTTCAATTCATATGCAGGTATTAGGTAATACAGTACTTTACACATACACAGAACTCAAGTAAAGAGTATGGGGAATAACTTTATGTTGAAAACAGACATGCTTTCGGGCAGATGAGTTCTTTTTCAAGTCATCTTCAGGGCTCATATACCCCAAACTTGTGTTTCTTCCTTTTTTTATACCAGCTATTCTAATAAATAATTGTATCCTTCCCTGAAAACCTTGCTTCACCTAGTAGCCTTAGCCCATCACAGCTATAGCAGAGTTCGTGTTAGCTGAATGCAAACTGCTGCTTTCTCGAAGCTTTCTCATGGACACACCATGCTGCCCAGGCCTGACACAGCCCCCTTTTCCTATCTGTGGAAAATTACTGTTATTTTTCCAGGCTGTGTTTGGGTTGTTTGTCCTATCACAGCCCCAAACACTGCAATGCATAACACAGCCCCTTGGTTCTGTAAGTACATGGGGGCTTGAGATCTGCTACTCTCTGGTGTATGGAAAGAGAAGGCTTAATTAAATCTGTCTATCAGTAGGTGAAAGGCTTCTCTTTTTTTTTTAATGGGAAGATACACAGGTAATTGCCTTTTCGATTTATCACCTCCTGTATCAGGGCTACTGGCACAAGGCATAGAAGTATTGTACTCTGAGTATTGGCACGAAAAGGGAAGATGTGGGGGATTTTCTCTGGCAGTCCAGTTTGGAGGACCATCTGGACAGCAGCCTGGGAGCAATTCATCAGCTCTGTAAAATGAAGGTTAGAAGCCGAATGTCTTTTTTCTTCTGTAAGAGCTAGTTAAAAGTAAACCAGATTCTGCTGTAATCAATTATTAAAAGCTGTTCATTTAACATCACTGTGATCTGGCGTAAGTACAGACAGGGCAAAGTGGTTTTCCAAATCTTATTGACTTCCCTAAGTATCCTATTAGAAGACAAAAATGTGAGTTTGTCAGCAAAAATATCTGCTGGAGGAAACAACACAAAACTAAATGAGATTTGGAGAAGGAAAATAGTTAAATGGGAGCTCCTGGTGCAAAACAAAAATTGCAATGCTTTAATTTTAAGTGGCCCAATAAAGGAAAATATGCTCTGACAGCCCTTTGATATACCAATGTCTGTGGGGCATAAGGGTCTGCATCTGGGATCATGTATATGTTCTATACATAAGATAAAAATGTATGCATGCGATAATATAAGTATGTGTGTAGAGTTAACCATCACAGGTCTGCACTCTGGAGACAGAAGAGGTGATTCACCCCCTCCTTTGCTCCTCTTCTGCTCTGGTCAGTATTTCAATGAGTCATATTTCACCATCTGTTTTAGGAGTTGACTGTGCATAATGTACGTGGTAGAGTTCATAGAATCATAGAACACTTTGGGTTGGAAGGGACCTTTAAAGGTTATCTAGCCCAACCACATCTGCAATGAGCAGGGACATCATCAACTAGATCATGCTGCTCAGAGCCCTGTCCAGCCTGACCCTGAATGTTTCCAGGGATGGGGCATCTCCTACCTCTCTGGACATCCTGTTCCAGTGTTTCATCACCCTCATTGTAAAAATTGTCTTCCATATATCTAGTCTAAGTCTACACTCTTTTAGTTTAAAACCATTACCCATTGTCCAATTGCAACAAGCGCTGCTAAATTCTTATAAGCCCTCTTTAAGTAATCAAATCCCACTATAAGGGCTCCCTGGAGCGTTCTCTTCTCCAGGCTGAATGACCCCAACTCTCCCAGCCTGTCCTTAGAGGGGAGGTGTTCCATCCCTCTGAACATTTTTCTAGCCCTCCTCTGGACCCACTCCAACAGGTCCATGTCTTTCCTGTGCTGGGGACCACAGAGCTGGACACAGCACTGCAGGGGGGGTCTCACAAGAACAGAGTAGAGGGGCAGAATCTTCTCCCTTGACCTACTGGCCACACTTCTCTTAATGCAGCCCATGTACCTTCATTTGGCCTTCTGGGCACATTGCTGGCTCACGTTCAGCTTTTCATCCACCACTACCCCCATGTCCTTCTCCACAGGGCTGCTCTCGATCCCTTCATGCCCCAGCCTGTACTGATACTGGGGGTTGCCCTGATCCAGGTGCAGGACCTTACACTTGGCCTTGTTGAACCACATGAAGTTCACGTGGCCCCACTTTTCAAACTTGTCCAGATCCCTCTGGATGATATCCCATTCCTCAGGTGTGTCAAGCACACCACTCACTTGGGCTAGTATACAGCAGCTGGAAAGCATCAAGCACACTGTTCACAGGATTCAGGATAAATAAGTTCAATAACCCATGGATTTTGAATATGCATCAATTATTTCATTATAGACTAAGGGAACCACTTACATACAACTGCTTTCTTTACGTAGCAAACTAAAACAACAATAAATGAAAATATGAGAGGGCAGCAAGGAAAGGCAGCAGAAGTTAACATACCAGTACTGCAAGTATTGCACCATTTTTTCTCAGTTCTTCCAGCAGAATTTTTGTTTTCTCCAACTGATCCTCTGTACAATGCTTTGTAATTCAATTTCTCAGAGCCTTATTAGCTTTGTCAGCAAGGCTTTTAACTTCTAGTTTTTGAAATCACGAGTCCCAGATCACCAAGCAAAATGAGGGTATGCCTAAAGCCCAGGTTGTGAAGCTCAGTCTCCAAGGCAAAGTTCTCATTAATTCAGTATGGCCAGTATTTTTTATAATGGATCTCACATAAAAATGTATGCGCAGCACACACTCTTAAGTGCTTTAATAAATGGATAATGATGTAGAAATGCTTTAGGGTTCCTCTTTTCTTTCCCTTCTGTTGTGGCTTAACCCCAGCCAGCTGCTCGCTCACTCCCTCTCCCTGGTGAGGGAGAGAATTGGAAGAGTAAAAGTGAGAAAACTCATGGGTTGAGTTTAATAGGTAAAGCAAAAACCACGCACACAAGCAAAGCAAAAAAAGGAATTCACTCACCACTTCCCATGAGCAGGCAGGTGCTCAGCCATCACCAGGCCAGCCGGGCTCCGTCACACATAATGGTGACTTGGGAAGACAAACGCCACCACTCCAAACACCCCCCCCGCTTCCTTATTCTTCCCCCAGCTTTATATGCTGAGCATGACATCATACGGTATGGAACACCCCTATGGTCAGTTGGGGTCAGCTGTCCCAGTTGTGTCCCCTCCCAACTTCTTGTATACCCCCCAGCCTTCTCGCTGGTGGCATGGGGTGAGAGGCAGAAAAGACCTTGGCTCTGTGTAAGCACTGCTCAGCAATACCAAAAACATCCCTGAATTATCAACACTGTTTTCAGCACAAATTCAAACCAGCCCCATACTAGCTACTATGCAGAAAATTAACTCTACCCCAGCCAAATTCAGCACACGTTCCTTCTTGTGTTCTTTAATATATGACAGCAAATAATAGCTCTCTCTAAAACAATTAAACAGAGACAGAAAAAAGATCTGTAAATACACTTTATAACTGAACTGTTTAATAGACAAAATTTAAAAACAGAGTCCCTGAGGACAGACAGTTCCAATATATTTTGCATTACTAGTACTTTTAGGAAATAAGTACAATATGCAAAGAACCACATTCAGTTCACATCTAACTAAAGATTTAAAGGGCTCCGTCAAAAACTATTACCACAAACATTTGTTAAACTTTTTTTTTCTTTTAATTTACATCAAGACAGTCCAAAAAATGTCTGTGGAAAACTGTCACAGTCAGTGTTGGCACTGGACTGACAAGTGTAATTGCAGAATTTGGGAGCGTGAAATTACTGGTAAGTTTGTTTTAAAAGAGCTTCATGAGGGAGCAAAATAAGGTCTTTGGAGGGCATGTGCATGTGTCCATGTGTCTGTAACCAAGGAGAACATCCTTCTTTAATGTGAACTGTTGAATTCAGTAAGTCTAGTCATGGAAAAAGGTGCAGAGTTTGGATGAATTATGGCACTTCATACCAGCTGAGTGTGAATACCTGCTTAAATTCTCAATTTTAATTTCTTTTCTTCCTCATTTTTCCTTATATCTTAATAGCATTTTGTATAGAATTAAGTAGTGGGATCTGCAGTGACTGCCTTGCTTGTATGTTCACTTCTGAAGAATGATGGCCAGTCGGGATTTTTAATATTTATAAGCAGGAAGATCCTTGGAAACATCACAGCTGTAAACAGTATGCTATATATACTAGAGCTAGGACAGGTAGATGAAAACATACGGTGTTTTTAATTTCCCTAATGAACATGGTAGTTTCCTCAATATCGTCAAGAATCAGTGTAAATTAGTTTCTCAAAAGAACTGCATTTTGCAGCTGATTGGAGTGCTTGGGTACCACAGGATTATTTCCTAAATGGAAAAAAGGCACATTAGCATGAATATTCAAATAGGACTGTGAACCATTAAAGACCCCTTTGCTCTACAAATAGAGCTGTAGTGACTTTTTGAATAAACTCTTCCTGAAAAGCAGTTTTCTACACATGTAAGAGGCCTGAAATTACATACTTACTATGAGAAAAGGAGAGGTATCTATTGTCTTGAAGGAGAGCAACTAAACAGACCAAAGAGATCAATCTGTTTTTCTGCCCGGATTTTCAGGATTGCTGTTCTTTAACATTTTCAGAAGAATAGTCAAATCCCCAAATGAACTTGAATAAAATTGCTTGTTCTTTTGAGTTTGATGGACTAGTTATTTTTAGTCAGGTTTAGTCACTAGAAGCAAGTACTTTTTTTTTTTTTTTTAGAGAGAGTTTGCACAGATCCTTAAGGATTTTTATAACACTTTAGAAGCACAGGAAAAACACTCTACCGCACTTTTGATGCTTTCAAAGTATTTTAAATGTTTTAATGAAAAACTCCACAAAATCTTGCCAAGAAACAATGTTATACATGTAAGAATATTAACACTCATATTTTAGCCCAGTTGCTGAGATTTATTTTCTTTTCCTATTTTATCCAAAATCTGGTACTTCACTTTAATGCACTGCAAATTTGTTTAGTCAATTTTTATTGCAAGTCAGTACCTATCAGTTTTGACATATATAAGGAAAAAACAGTAGGTGTTTTTTTTTTTTCTTTTGTTATTTTATCAGTAAAGGCTTTTAATGGCTAATGATGTTCCTAATAATTTTCTTCATCTTTTATAGAAAGTTTATTCCCTTCAGTAGCAAGATGCAGAAAGACAGTGAAGGAGAAGTATATAATGGACTAAGTAACTTTATATATAGGAGAAACTCTCCTTCTTACTAGTAAACATGCTCAGCCTACTCTATGTGTAACTTGCAGTGGGTCTGAGAGATCAGATCAGAGAAGCTGGTTTCATATCTAAAAGCACGCCCAGTGAAGCAGACACCTTCATTTTTCTCCATAGCAAAGTCAAAGATGGAAAAAAAAATGGATGCACCGTGGATTTCTGAGAAAGACAGTGCTTAATGTAACTGATGGATAATCTGATCCATTTTCAGCTTTATTTTTGCTTTATCTAAAAGTTGAACCCTGAGTCCTTGATTCCTGCATACTGGTCAGGAAGGAGCAGAACTTTTTTGGTGTATGTATATATATGTATGTACATATATTTGCATATACATATATGTGTATATATACATGTGTATGTATACTTTAATACATAAACTCACATGTAAACAAGAGAAGAAAGAGGGGGGCACAGGTCAGAATGCTCAGAGTCGTTCTCAGTATTTGGGCCTGCAAAAATCATCTGTTTGAATTGATTCCTTGCACATCAAACAGTGTTTGCAGCCTAACGCTATAAAAGCCAGCATTTCTAAAGCACAACTAGCAAATAATCATTGTACAGTTTTCTGTTGTACCCTGCCCTGCAAATTTTTCTTCTTATTTCCTTCTTGTTTTCCTTCTTAGTTTTTTCTTTTTCACTGAGGAAATTTACACACAGAGGCTTAAGCACCAAAACCTGAGGTTTGCTCTTTCTTTCACACAGGCAGGCTGAAAGTGCATGTTTTTCTCATTAGATGGCTTTTATGACTTGGAAAATGGATACTGCAATCTCAGTATGCAGTTGATGCATGGTGCACAGATGCAGTGCCTTGGAAAACATTTGCATTGACTATCATGATGTTTTCCTAATTAGATGCCTCAGAATACAGATCTATTTCCAGCACAGTTTTTACGTCGAACTGCACAACAAATTCAGTTCAACTGGCAGTTTAGCTTACTCAAATGCCATCAACAGAAGTTCGCTGAAATAAATTAAAGAGGCAGTAATGTGCTCGTAGCATTAACATTAGCATTTCATGGCCTTTAGCTAGCTGAGGCAATAAACAAACTCAAACTGTGAAGTGTCCTGCTCATGCGGAGAGAAGGGGCATCTGAGGGCTGAAGGCTGATTGCCGCTTCTCATCAGACACCATCACTTGCATTTTTCTGATGGGGTTTTGAGAACCTTAACCACAGTCATAAAGTATCTTGTTCTCCAAGAGAGAGTTAAAGGTGTGAAATAGAACAAAGGAAGGTAAAATGGGGGATGGATGTCAAAGAAAACTTGCTTTAAATAAGCTGATGGAAGGAGTAGCTTGATAGCTGAGATGCAGCGTCTCTCCTTCTTAAGTTACTGATTGAAGTGATGGAGGTTTGCTGATTGAAAACCAGCCGGCATGGATTGTGATTAAAGGTTTTTCCCTCCAGTCGTCCTTCAACCAACAGCTCATGTGAAACAGGCTGTAGGGAGAGCGAGACAATCTCTGTTAAGATTTCTGGTGAAATTCAGAAGAGGTACCTATGTTTTCTCCTATCATCTTACTCTTTCCACCACTGCTGGAAGCAGAAATGCTTTTAAGTACCTGGAGCTGCATATTTAAAGTACAGCTGAAGCATGATTTTAACCACTGCTTCAAGCTGGTTCCCTAGAGCCACAGACAGGCGGGGATGTAAGCCATTACACTTTCAGAAGTGCTGAGAGATCAGCAGCCCTCCCCACAGACGACTATTTGGTACTGATTGAAAGTGGCTCTTCTAGAAATGAACCATCATGGTGAGAAACATGATTTTGTCCAGCTATTAATGCCGTGACTTTATCAAGTGATGGCACAGGAAGGAAAGGGACAGTGCAGAGGTGAAAGGAGGCACAGAAGTGATGTGGGAGCTGCTCTGGTAAGACAAAATGGTGCCAAAAGCTGAGGTCTGAGGTGAGAAGGGGTCTGATGAGGGGAGAAAAGAGAGGAAAAAAATAAAAACTGCACCTTTCTGGAAGTCAAAACTGTGTTGAATTGCTGTCATTTTGTGTCAAATTGTGGTGTTTTTTTTTTTTTTTGAGGAACATGGATTGCTTAAAATATTGGGAATAGAGAAGTATTGTAGCAGGAGAAGAGCTCAAAATGGAGTTATTTCAATAGGTGAGCTATATGCTCTCTAAGCAGTTGTGGATGGGAGCCCCATGCTAAGGGTAATGAAGGAAGGGAGCTGGTTTCTGCTCTGATTTAAGCAGATTTCCTGCCCCAGATTTTATTTCAGCTCAATAAGGAGTAAGTTTGCCTCCAACAAGCAATCTTCTAGTGGAAATGAGCAGGTGACAGGGGTCATGGTGTTTATGGCTTTCTGTTGCCACGGGTGACACATTTGACAAAAGAAAAAATTGTCTAGTGTGGGAAAACACTTCTGGTCAACAGGAGTTCCTCAAAATTAAAAAAAAAAAAAGGACACTTAAAATCTGAATCCTTTCCAGACGCACTGTATGGAGTGAATACATCCACCTTGCTTTAAAGAACCACCCTTTATTTTATTCACATGCCATCTGAGCAAGAGACAAGAAGCCAAATCAACCATGAACTCCCTGCTTCAAGGGTCTCACCTATACTATATGCCAAAACCTGAGCTTTCACCCACGGCATCATCCTTCTGGTGGGCTCCTTAGCAAAGTTCCAGTCCAGAGCTTTTCAGGCTGACACTCAGGCTCCACTACCTCTAAGTGCAGAGACCAATCTGCTGGGGCCTCTGCCATACCCTACAGCAGAGGCTGTAGCTGATAGAGGACTGGAAGACCAGCCAGAGAGGGCCAGCGACCTGGGGCTTTCCAGAGAGTGATGGTGAGACCTTCCCTCACCTGCCACCACCTTCTGAGTGGCTGAGCTGGTTACCACATGCTGCTTCATTTCCACCAAGTGATGTCAATTGCTTGAGAGCAATACCTAAGATGTTATCACAAAAAGTTTACACCTTACCACCAAAGGGTCTTCATTTTTTCATGCCATTTATATAAATGTGCCTTCAGCTACCATGAGAACTGCAACGCCAAAGAGCAAAAATATTAATTCTGTTCCAGAAGATTGCAGTTCATTTAAACACCTGCTAGCTTTACCCTGGCAGGCTAGGCTAGGATTGCTCTGGTATTTTACTGTAGTTTAGTGTTTGATGATCAGTTTATATTCCATGAATTTTTTTCAGGTAATAAATACTAGCTGTATGTTGCAAAGCATCTGGAGTCATTTGTTAGTCCAACACACAAGGGAAACAGAACAGTCAGCACAATCATGGTCTAATTTTAAAGCTAGGATTTATTTATGTCAGCTGGTCAAACTACAGCCTTTCATGCACTGTGATTGTAAAAGTAACTGCAGTAGTAATGGTCCATCAATAAGGCAAATTGCACCTTCAGAAAGGAGAAAAGGCATTGCACTTTCTGCAATCAGTACATAGATGATTTTGCATGGCGGAAGAGAGAATAGCCATGAGATTTAGTACAGCTTCACCTGAAGCCATTTCTAGTTCCTTGGCATGGTACTGAACCAGAGGGGCTAATTGCAAGGCAGCCTGCAGAGCAGTTCATCAATATAGATCTAGCATAGCTTGTGAGAACAGCAATTTAAAAACCATTTTGGTTGCTTAGAAATGTGGGAATACAGACAGCAATATGACTGCTGTAGCATAAAAATACAGCAGGGTATGGTCCATGCTTGTTCTCACCAGTAATTAGACAATGAAAAAAGGTTGTTTTTCAAGACGTTTCGGACCTTAAAAAGATAGACTTTGATAGCAACCGCCTTTCATGCTTTATCAGCTCCTATTTTAGCTGAGGAAGTAAGCAAAGACCTGTTGAAAAGAGTGGAGCTTGATTTTCTGTGGCCACTGATGATTCAAGCTAAAGCGTGTCTCTTGGTATACAACTAGTTGAAAAGGGAGCAGGTCTGCATAAATATTTTCAAGATTGAAGTGAATCGTTAGCAGTGTTTGTGAATATAAACAGTACACTACCAGAAAACTGTCTCTAGCTAGACAACATATCATGATGTGCAGCTAGTAACACTAAAGTTAAGTTTCAAAGAAATCACTGCCTTCAATGTAATAGAAAAGAGAATTGCTGATTGCTTGTTTAGCTGATACACTGCAGAAACAGCAAGCATGGTCTCTCTAAGACATCAGTTTAAAGCCTATAGGACGGGAGGTTTCCGTCACTTTTCCCTCTCTGCCAGAAGATTGATCATGTCAGCCTTGACAACTCGGAATTTCTGAGGCACAGAATACTCAGCTCTGCACAAGAAAGCACAAAGAAACTAAAAATGTTCTGCAGCTATAACAAACTATGTTTTAATATTATTTTATATTTGCTAAATTGCATTTTTTAAGCCTCTTAAAGATGGTGAAGATGCAGATGGGTGAACACTGCTTTTTTAATATAAAAACTATGATAATCTTAAAATTAGAACAATCTCATCCTGGATGTGCTGAAGTTTGACATAATGCATTAGCTGAAGGCTAAATTACAACAAAGAAGAGATGACAAATTACTTGTTCATAAGAGTAATTCTTCTCTAAAGAAAAAATATGCAAAATTATTTAATTCACTGACGCACACTTGTTCCCAAATAGCTGAATTCACATTCTTATTTCTGAGAGGAAAATTTTTATTCACTGTTTGAACTACATTTTCTGAAGGAATAAAAATGTGACTTTGAAGACTGTAGACATTTGTAAAAGGGGGGGAACTTATGACTGATTTATGTTTGTTTGTATCATGTATGATGGGAACTGAAATACTAAGTAAAGGGTGTGTGTATGTTGGGGAGGACATCAGGAATCCTGTATTACAGAAGGTCAGATTCTATTTTCAAATATCTTTATTTTTCAGAATTCTAGCTTTCCTTCACACTTAATAGTTATGGCATTTGCTGTGTAAATTTCTAACTCAAATATATCAGCAGAAAGACGACCTTGCCAGATTGCAGAAATATGCTAAATATTAAATCCCTTAAGGCTTATGTTTCGCTCACACATGCAGAGAAGTTTCAAGAAATTATTATGAAATATAAATATGCATTACAGTTACACTGAACTTACATAATATCTTAAACAATAAAGTAAAGTTTATAATAACTGAATTTTATGTGTCACAGCCATAGGAAAATGCAGGGAAAAAAAAAATTCTGGGATCCTAAGGGAAACAGTCTTCTCTAAAGGATCCCCTCTTCACGTTGTCCCTTATTTTCACCCAAGAAAGGCAATACCTCTCTTACCAAAGATCTCTGTCACTCATTTCCCCTCAGCCAGATGCTAAGGCAAACAGATCAGCCACCAGTTCCTCCAGCTATTCCTCACCAGGAATTCAATTAGAGAAAACGACTCCTTGGTGAATATACTACCCATTAGCTTCCCCTGGACCTTGAACTCAGCTTCATTTGTAAAGCAGAAATAACCCGCTCAGGAAGGTTATCCACAGAGGAATTTCTTTCAAAGGTCGTGCACACACTTTTGAAAGAACTGAACACCTGTGCATGAGGAATTACTAGAGCTCTTTTGTGAAATGCAGATTTTGTACGCATCAAAATATTGAGCCTAAATGCTTCTGTCTTCCAGAATTTTTAAAATGTACGTGTGTTTGTACCCATATGGGCAATGCATATAGCTAAACATGGCAGTTGGATGTGCTGGCCAGAAGTTCACTGCATATCTAAATATCTCACGTCTAGCATATTTTAAAATTGATTGTTTGTCTGCAGAAGAGCGCTGAAAAAACCCTGTTCTCTGACTGACAGCTTAGTTAATGAACTTAACGAGATAATCCTGTAAGGTCTGAAGTTAAATACCATAGCTATGAAAAGGTATTACCCCTGGTTTTCTCCTTACTCTGACTTCAGTAAATGTAACAGTTCCATGACAAAAGACATGGGTTATAGACCAGTGCCCAGAAAAAATCCCAGCTACTTAAATTGTTCCATTACTGAAGTACAAAGACAAATATTCATCAGCATGTCAACAAAGTTTTAAAAGGTGGCTCTTCATTTTTTCCTGGTGAAATAGTGACTACATGACTCTGTAAACTACACTTAAAAAACAAACAACAACAACAAAAAAAAAAAAACACAAAAACAAAACAAACCAACCAACCAAAGAAAAAAACACAGGGAAAAAAAAAAAAAAAAGGAAACAAAAAAAAATGTTTAACCCCCAAAACTGAGACTTACTTCTTATTTTAGCAATGCAGCTGTTACCAAGGTAGGTATCAGAAATGCAGTACACTTTTCTAAAACTTTGGCTGCACGCAGGGTCTCTCATGTTGCACTAAGTGGGAAAATAACATGGTTATTCTGCTGAACAGTCTATTTAGAAAGAAACCTCTCTAAGATTAATTAATTTGGTTGATTGTATGTAGGCAGATTTCTCTAAAATATTTGGTCTTAATTAATCAGAGAAGCACAGTGTGAAGCTATAGCAATGAGCTATTTTTCCTTATTTCTTTTCAGGTTAGAGGAAAAAAGATTCTGTAAAAATTATCAATTTCTCACTGGCAAATTCCAACTGATTTTTGAATGCAGAATGAAAATCTCTAAATTGCTATGAAGTGAAGTCATAAATATCCTGGGTTATATAATAACAGACTCATATCCTCATTAAAAGTGATGTCTTCAGAAACATTTACTAACTTCTCATTTTTTCCAAGTTTGGTGAAAACTGGTTTGCGAGTAGTCCACCTCCAACGCCTGGCCTATGTTGTTGAGGGATTTATTAGATGTGTTTCCAAGTCTCCATTTACTGTAACTTTCCAGTCTATTAACTACTTACATCTGGTATCACATAAGCATTTCTAACATAAGCACTGCTGTAGTGAATGCAGATGCTATATAAATAATGAAGGAGTAATGGGTTGGATCAACTCCGTCTGGAAACAGGATAAACTCCTCTCTCTCAGGCAGGAGCTCTTTCCGTAGGACCAAACCAGGGCGAGCTTCTCGCTGGAGAAGGAGGCTGGACACTTTCAAGGCTGTGTGAGGCGGTTGCTTGCTGCAGCCACTGAAGCCTGCGGCAGGACCTAAACAGGCGACGGGTCAGCTTGGTTTGCCCTCCAGAAAAGAGAGTTTCAGCACCAGGAAGAGGTCCTGTTCCTCCAGGGTACAGCTTTAAAGCCAGACTCTACCGAGCTGGTGTGTCCCATGGAACTGCAGAAGCCGAGAAGGACGTGTCCCCTCGTCTTGCTCAGCCATTTCTGAAACAGCAGAGGCGGCAGCAAGGGGTTCACAGGAGCTCATTCACAGGCACGACGATTACCAGGCTGCTGTACTCTTCCCTTGGTGAATGCAGACACCTGACCTTCACCTTGCACTTTGCAGTGCCAGAAAGGTGTCTGTAGTAGCTGTACCTTAGTGATACTATTGTACCTGCCTGGAATTACAGGCACAGCTGCTCTGAGCTTTCAAGACACAGAGCAGGTTTGAGATTAATTCAAACAGTCGTGAGGAAAATACCTGTTCCATGATACTGGTTCTCTCTCAAAACTCTCCTTTTCTTGCAGGCAAATCTTGCACAACTGCTAATAGATGCAGATATATAACAAGACAGAATTTGTTTGGTTTTATTTTTGATGCAACAGACATACAAAGAAACAATCAGATGTCACTGCAGCTATGTTTATAAACTGATAGCTAATAACTGGGAACTGGTGCAAATTAAGTCAGATTTATTTTGCTTTAGGTGAGATCTTGTTACTAACAGTGAAATGCACTACGAAGAGTGGTGCTGCTTGGCAGAAACATCATCCATCACAGAATTGCTGCAGTTGAATATAGCACATTTACACAGCCTGTGAAAGATTTGCAAAAGCACCCAGGAGATTGAAGTGCATAAGTGCCAATGACTTTAAATGGTACTTGCTCTTGCAACTTTCATCCCCTGAGACTTCAGTAAACTTAATAATGCACAAAAATACAGTCTGAAGTGTGATCCAGCTTTACATAAGCTTGGCAAGTCTTGCTTTTGTTTTAAATCGACTGATATTGTGAGAAAAAAAACAAAAATGACTGGAAAATTATCAGACTGGAAAGTAGACTCTATAATAATAATGAACTCCTAGGCCCGCTAATACAAGTGTTCCTAAATGCCAACACATAAGATGTTTTTCAGTGGAAATCAACAGGTTAGTTTATGTCAGAGAAGAGACAAGCAGAGGGAATTAACTGGCCTTGACTAATCATCTCACCTAAAGAATACTGCTGCTGACAGAGCACAGGAAAATGGATTCACAGAAGGGAATAACACAGCTTAAAGTGTGTAAACAAAAGTAACCTTTTAAAGTTGATTTGCATCAGAGGCCTTGGCCTATTGTCTAAAAATAATAATGTTGACTCCTGCAATCCAGTCAAGCTTTATCTGTAGTGTATCAACAGAAAAGCTATTCATCTGGGAACGTTTCAGCAAAAAGCAACAGGAAAATGAAGAGAGTGAGATCTGGTTGCTAGGACAAAGAAAAAGCAACACGAGTGCGTGCCTGTTCATGCCACAATAGCTAAGTCACTACCCTGAAAGACTAGCAGCAGCTGGGAAATTAACTTTCTGGGTATATGTGTCATCCTTGACCATGTGGTTTTGTATTCCCGAGATGCAAAACATTGTTCAGTGGCGTTTTGCAAGTCTTAGATCCATCATCTACACATATCGTCGGCTATTTCCGAGGCAGAGAGTAAGAAGGATGCTCCAGAACTGGCAAGCAGGCTGCTGCTCTGCAGAACTGCAAAGGGGACTGGGTGACGTCTTCAGGATTTTCTGATTAATATCCTTTGGAATTAAGCAGGCCCTTCCCCCCCACAAACACACTTTGCAATCTGTTGTCAGGTGGGTCTCATGGTGCGGGAACACACCACACCTCACCAAAGCTGCCCATGGACTGCCCACCCGTGCCCGCAGGCATGCTGCATCCACCAGCCTGAGCAGGCTGGGGGAAGGCTGAGGTTTAGGACACTCTCAGACAGACATGGAGTGATAAATTTTGAGGTGATAACTTTCGATACTGGCAGTGGGGAAGCAGAGCCAAGAGTTTGATCTCACCTTTATGCAGCACAACCTCACTGGTGCTGCAGTCTTGCAGCCCAGCCCCCTGCTCCACACCACTGGGCTGCTTGCGCAGTGAGGTGGCACGCAATGCAAATAAAATTCAAGGGCAGAAACAAAGTGTAAGTTGTTCTGGTGCACCCAGGGCTGCTCTCCAGTGCCTGCTTTCCTGGGTAGCAGCTGCACATCGCTGGTGTACATTTGAGCCAGAGCTCTGCCTGTGTGTTGGCACTGGAGGGGTGCTGTGCAGATGAAAAAGGGATGCTTATCATTTTGTGTTTGTTGCCTCAAAGGAGAATTGTCTGCTTCTATGCAAGCAAAAAAATGTCATCAAGAGAATTCCCCTTCTCAACAAACACTTTCAGGATTTCCTTTACTCTTTTTACTTTTACTCTCTTACTATTTTGTTTGTCACTAGTCCTAACCTTGAAGCTTTGGCTGCTATAAACTATAAATATAATTGAAAATTACTTATTTAAATTAGTCTTATGGACTACAAAGCTTGTAGGATTACAATTTCAGTGTGCAGTACGGAATCAAGATAATGGGCTTTTAATTCAGATGATGAGCACTAACTCATGTATATATGTAAGAATGGAGAAAATGTAGGTAGCTCTCTAATGCCAAGAAAAATTTGCATTAATAGAAAGTGCTTCTTTAACTATGAAACAACCATTTATTTCCTTTGTATAGAAGTATATAGAATATGATGCATAATGCATACTTTTCCCTTGTGTGCATGCACAGCCATACTGAAAAAGAGCAGAAATAGAGGAGCTAATCATCCATCTTTTTGCTGTGCAGCAGATGTCAATAAACTGGAGCTTGTGTTCCATTCTATTAAAATCCCAATGTCCCAGGCAATAACCTATCTCTCAATAAACACAAGTCTAATGTCCATTGAGATGCGAGCTAATACTGAGTGGAAAATGACTTCTGTGTTTACCTGCTTCCAAATTGTATTTTATCCGTTTTCATTTACCAGATAAAAACAATTGATTGCCTTAACTTATTCTTTGTAAAGAAAAAGCCTCTATGATCAGGGAATATTGATGGTAGAAGAATTCTAGTGGAATAAAATTGAACAATGATTTTAAGTTCTCCAAATATGATGTCTCCCCATTCACTTTTTAAACCCTAGATGCAAGAGATGTTTCCGACGTTCTCCAGAGACTGTAGGTACCATATGTCAGGAGAAAGTCTAGAGGGCAAACTACAGGATGACTGATCAAATACTGAGATTTTTATTTTTAACTCTAAGACAGAATTTACGCAGCACAGCTGTGATCCCTAAATGCCTGCCAATTGCCTTGCATAACTTGAATTCATCACAGTGCCTCAGCACTTGTGATGTTGCCCAGGTATCCCCTAAAGACAACACTACACAGTTTAGTTTTACATAACTGAATGGGAAATATCTAAGTAATTCATTATATTAGCAAAAGAGTGAGTGGGAAATTAAATGCTCCAGCTCTTCAACATCAGGCAATCACCTCCCTTCCCTGCCACTGTTCCCCCTCCACCCACCCTTCCTGCTGTAATTCCCCACCCACACCCTACACCTCCTCCTTAATGTATTTTCATTACATATGTCCCCTTCGCCTTTCCCATATCCCCACTCCTTCCGTTACAGCAATCGCCTTCGCTCACCCCTGCTCCCACACCCTGCTACCATCCTCCATCAGTCTGTCACTTCCTCCTCTTCCTCAGCTGCTGGGGACTGAGAAGCTGTGCCCAATGCTGGGACCACACTGTGCTTTAGGGGAGTGTGTTGACTTCACAGCCCTGTGCCTGATCCACTCAAAGGTCTAGTGCTGGTGCTTATTTTTGTCCTGCCTGGTGTTGTGACAGTGAGGCTTGCAGATGTGCACTCCCATCTGCTAACAAATGACCCTGCAAGCTAGCCCTACCTCAAGGCTGTGCAGGACCGGGCTGAGTAGGACTGGGGTGAGTTTTGTGTAATTATCTGATAATCATAGATTAAAGAGAAACAAAAAAAACTAAACATATTCCTAGAAAGGAGACCTAGGTATGTCCATATGATATTTAAGTGGGGACCAGGCACGTTTCCCATGGCTGGTTTGCACTGCATCACCTGTGCAGAAGTGGGGAAAGTGGGACTACAGCGACCCTGAGCACAGTAGGGATGCGAGCAGCAAGGTCCCTGCTGCCAAGAGGAGCCACTTTGCTGCCACCACGACAACTGAGTTTGGTCACACCAAGAGGAGGATTTTAGGTGTGCCTATATCACACAAAGAAATGTGTAACTGTGGTTTGTGTGTGTGATCTGAACTATTTTAATGCCTTCAGGAGAGATGCCAGTCTTCTGCAGGTGTGTCAATTTTCCCCTTCCTATAGTTGTTGTTGTTATTATTAATCATTGCCACCATCTTGTGGTTATTTTTTTATATCATTCACTGTATTAAATGTGGACTTGGCTCCCAGGAAGAAATGACAATGGTTATAGAAAAACAGTAAACAGTGGTATCATTTTGCCAAAAGCTGCAAACTAAGTACAGAAGGTCACTGTACTTTGTGTACTTGATGAGGCCAACAGACCATCCCCTTACACACTCTTCCCCTGTCACATTAGTCCTGAAGACTTCAGTGGGAATATTTATGGTGGAAACTGCTACTGAATGTGAGTAATAGTATCAGTTTGGCCTTTGTGAAACAGCATTAAATCACAACACACTGAGAAGGGGCAAGAGTCCTCAGGCTTATTTCAAGAGCTTTTTTTAGATATGGATAGTCAGACCTTTCTTAAAAAATAATTAGTCATCACAAGTAAAGACAAGATAACTTTTGAGAATAAAAGAGGAATTCATTGAAACCTTTTCCAAGCTTCCAAGAAAGGTTGATTTAGAGATCATTGAAGCCTCTGCACCTGGCTCTAATAATTTAGTAACAGGAAAGGGGAAAGTACAAAAAAATCTGAACCAATTACAATTCCTGCCTGATCTGAAGGCCAAGGAACTACAGATAAAGACATTTACCTGCATTTCTGTATCATCCCAATATTGCAGAGGTGCAGTGGGACTATAAAATTAATAAAGGTGTTTTACAGCAGAGAGGCTCCATATTCACTGGAAATGATGTTCTGACTATAAGCCAACAAAATAATGCTGTCACAAAAAATGCCAAAAGCCATGTAAATTTGTGGTAAGGGGACTGTCACTTGTAAAATAGTCAAGATAATTATGCTGCTGTGCTTGGCACTGGTTATGTTTCATTCGGATGGCTGTGTTTCCTTTCAGGCACACCAATAAATTGGCAGAGTTCAAAGGAGAATAATGGAAAATGAATAAAAAGGCTGGAAAATGAGACCTATGAGATAAGGTTAGGGAAACTGGGTGTAGCTGCTCTGGAACAAATTAATCTAAATGGCAGGAGGGAGGATTTAGGTTAAGTACAAATCAACTTTTATAGCTTTAAGAAAAGTTCAGCCATCGAACAAGCTGCCAAGGAAGGTTTTAGCCTCACCATCGCTAGAAGTACTAAAAGACAGGAGACCATCTGTCAGGGAGAGTGTAGGGATTAAAAAAAAAAAAAAAAATTGCCACAGTTTAAGACTTGAGCTAAACAACCCATTTGTGACTAGACTTTAATGGACTAAAAGTGGCATGGCTCTTCTTTTTAGAGGAATGTGAAGATTCTCTTGATCGTATAAACCAACACAAGTCAATTCTGCTAATTTCAGATTGGGAAGGATGTCTGCATTTGAATATTTACAGGACATAGATGCATAGGTATTGATTTAATCCTATCAATAATACATTATCTTTTTCTTCCCATCAGGCCTTGAACATGTGTATAGAGCTGATATTAAAAAAAGAATATTTAATTTAGGTTAAACCATAATTAAAATCTGAGGTTTATTTTATCCCTTTGTATTGCAAGTAAATACTGGGCCAGCCCAGGCCTGTCCAATGACCTTGGGGCTTGTGATAACCACATTCAAAAAGATTTCAGATCAGGTCAAAACTGTGATGAGTGGTAAATGGTCAGTAATGGATGTAAAGGTGGTTCTGCATTGCCATACTGTTATGGCAGTGAGATGACAGTGGGGTCTGAGCATCTCTTGAAGTCTCACAACAAACGGCTGGCTGTCAGAGGACACCTTAGGAAGCTTCTCTTAGCTGCAAGGCATCTGCTAGCTTGTGGGTCTCAAGGAAACATTAAGCAACCTTGCCCAAGCGCCCTTCAGTGATGATTCATTTGAACCACTGGGACTTTATTTTGGAAGTTTCTACAGTCAGCTGCCAGTTCTAAAACTGGAGCTGGCAGGTAATATCTGAGGGTAGAAGAGGGCACCTCAGACACCTCTCAGATGCAGAGGCCTCTGGTGATGCCTACATGACAGCACCACCACGGAGGGTTAGATGTGCACCACAGCCATGTCCCAAATGCAGGCTGTCACACCACCTGGGTGAGTATCATGTCTTCCCTCCCCTGCACCCACCTCAAGCTTTGGTTTTCATGAAGGAGAAACCGTGACACGTTCCAGCTGGTCTTATGAGGTGGAACAGCAGGGACTGTGGCCATCAGCAACGCTCGCTGTCCCATATGGGAATGTCCCCACTCTGTTGCACAGTTCCTTGGGATCCAGTGGGCTTCAGACTGGTGTTTGGGAAGTGCCAGGTGTCAAATAGGATTCACAGGGCTGCAGGAACACCTCCTGTCAGCAGCCAACTTCACACCAGAGAGCCCGTGCTCCTTTGAGGCTTGAGCTCTGAAACAGAGCAGACACAAGGAGTTGATTACCTGAGCCGAAGAGAAATCACCTTCAGATGGCTCATTAAGATTTGGCAGCGCTTTCCCTTTTCTCCTTTCCCAGCTGAGCTCCTCTTTTGCTCAGAGGATTCCCTTCCACCCATTCGCTTCCATTGCGTACTGTGGCAGATGCTTTCACTGACATATTTTGGCCACTGTGCTCGGCCAACATACTTTGGAGCAATTTCAGGCAGGCTGCAAGCTGAGGCATTGTGCCGGGGCTGGAGCAGACGACAGAGGCGATACTGACGCCCGTTTCTGTGAGCAGCCTGGTCTGTGGGCACGTTCTGCTGGCAGGAATCCAGCAGGGACCCTGCTGCACCCACTCTGGACCTGCCTGGGGCATCCTGCCCATTTCTTGGCCTTGCAGCATGGCATCGAGCTGCGTTGTGTTGCAGCTGGGGTGACTGAGGGCAAAGAAGCCAGGGGAGGGAAATGGGACCTCTGACCTTCATATATATTTGTATAACCAAAAGCTGTCTATATCCCTCTCTCCTCCCTGGGAGGGACACTGGGATATGGAGAGATACAGACCCCTGATGTGGACAGGGAGACTGCAGGGCTCACTGGGGCTGGCAGGTCCCTGGGGCCAGGGCGTGGAGCTCCAGCCAGGAGCAGGGCAGCCAGGGAGCACCAGGGCAGCTCCAGGCCCGGGCATTGGACACCTCCCTTGGGATGGGCCGAGGCCAGGACATGGGCCTGAGGGTGGGCCCGGCTTGGTGGGGCCATGGCTGAGCAGGGCAGGGCTGTGGGGAGCTGGAGACTGGCCTTGCTGTGGCACCACTGGGGTGAGGGCTGAGGGACCCGGGGAGCTGAGGTGAGGCCCTGGACCCTGGGCAGCGTGGGTGAGCCCCAAGGGGCAGACATGGGGTCCTGGCCCTGGGCAGGGTGGGGTGGGGCAGTCAGGGCTGTCAGTGCCCTTGTAGCCTTGACATGACCTTCCTCTCCTCATGGGTCTCAGGGAGTTTTCTCTAAAACTAAGGATCAAAGAATGGGATTTTCATTATCTCTCTTTTCAGGTGATTTTTAAGATCATTGCACAGCATATATGCCATTGCGAGTTTCACTGGTGACATCCTGCTCCTGTGAGAACCAGACACGCCATCCCACCCTTTCAGCTCTTGTCCCTTAAACAGTTGTTTTTCTGCAAGACGACCTAACCATTTGTTCCCAGACCACTTAACTTATCCAAGAGGCATTCATGAGATTCCTGTCAAAACTTCTTGGAAATCCAGCTGCACCCGGATTACCATTACCCACCAGTTTACCCCACCACTGACCACCAGCAGATTTGTGAATCACGGCTGCTCTCAGGCTGGTGTTGATGTATTATGGTTGTACTATGTCATGTCATAGTTGCTCTTGAGCTACTTAATGAAGACAGGCTTTGTAAATTTCTGAATACGCATAGACCCCTTTCTAAAATCTGTTACTAATTTGCCCCTGCCTGTTCCCCTGGAATTGAGGCCAGCGTGAGCAATGGGTTGAACAAGTTGGCCACTGTGTATCTAAGCTCCTCTACAAGATGTGGGTGAACCTCCTCCAGTCCTGGTCATCTGTTGTTACTGATTTGGTTGAGTTACTCCAAACTCTCTTCTATTGATATTTCAGTTTGACAATGAATTCCTCAGATTGATCTAGTACAAAAAAAGCCCCTGTTGTGGGTGCATCTGCTCTGAGCATTAATGAAAGATTCATTTCTACTTTCTGCAAGACCTCTGCTTCCCTATATCCCCATAATTCTCCAGTAGGCTACCAGTCTGAGGAGTGTTTGAAAAAAGTTTCATTTATAACTCTGTACCTTCAGCAAGCCACAGGTTTGCTTTGGCTTGCCTTTACGTGTTTAACTTGAGAGATTTCACATCTTTTGCTGTTTTCCTCATTTGGGCGTTCTTGTGCTTTCTAATGGTGTTTCTTTACCTCTAATAGTCTCCTTTGTTGTTTACTTCTACGGGTTATTTTATGGTCCAAGTAACAATGCGAACAAAGGATTTCTAAGGCTCAGGCAATTGTTCTGATCACTCAACTGTAGGTTATTCTCTTTTGGGACAATCTGAGAGTAATTTGGAGCAGAAGCAGTATAGACATTTCTGTCAAGGGTGTGGGTGTATGCGGTGGGAGTGATAACCCTGTTTCCTGCAAAATTTACTGTTCTGAGTAATCTTTCATGTTACCAATGGGAACTTTTGGTTTAACAGCACAGATATCCACCCAATTTAAATTTTGCTTTCTGTGACTTGGTTACTCCCAGCTAGGTAGTGCTAGTTAAGTACAGAGCTCGGTGAGTGTCTTGAAGTTAAAAGACCCATCAGTGTTCTCTTTTACCCATCTCAGTGAAGTTCCTGGTTAAATCAGACTCCTTTGCTCACCTCAGCAATATCCAGATAGGTCTTTGAAAAGTATGAGTTACTGCTAAGAAAGGAAATTAAAAACTGCCACCTTGGATATGAACAAAGGATCAATGAAAAGTAAGACTCAGGAGCGAGAAAGCCCTCCTCTCCTGGGAACACAGACTGAATCTGTGATACAAACACATTTTCATAAAAAGGAAATTGTCTGACAGGGGCAGCCACAATTAATCCAATTTTAATGCCAGTTCACTATTTCCTCATTATGTTTCACTTTATATTAAGACTGTATTTGTAAGATGCACTCTGAACTTCACATTAAAGAATAGCCCTGCTGCTGAAAGAGCCATAATTCATTTACTAACAGCCCCTGTTGCTGTGCTTCAATAATGTAATTGTTTCTCTGCGTTCCAACCATATGATTATTCCTGTTGTGTAGGAAATTTAAGCCGAAGGAATGTCAGATCATATATAAAAGCCTAGTGCTTACCCATAGTTTTTATTCAATTAAGTAGCCATTACAGAGCTCATGCTATTTCAAATGACATAATGCAGAACACAGATGCAGTCCTTTATTACAGATATATGTTCATCAAAACAAAATGGCACCAACATAATCCAAACCCATTACAATTTTTAAATTATTATGCTAAGGTGATCATTATATGGTGAGCAGCCTCTGTGAAAGACAAGCGGGGAATCCACGGCCTCTACAAACCACACTCTGAGCACAGCAGCAGTGTTATTTGAGGGTTTTTTGTGCAATTCCTAAATATGAAGGAACAGTGATGCTAATACATTCTCCTAGAGTGAAAGCTCTGAGCTGCAGCTTGAAGAACATGACTTTGCCGGTGATGTGTGGGTAAATCATGCATAGGGCTGGGACCTGACCCAGAGAGAAGTCCCTAAGGCAAGGTCTGGGCAGCATTTAGGTGTTTGTCCCCAAACTAAGATCCAAAAATGCCTGTCCATTCCCACCCAGTCTTGCTGTGCTCATTAAGCACCTCACACGTCGTCTCTGCACATGCCTTCTGCATCACCCACGGGATCCATAATGCTTTCTCTGCTCAGCATTTCTAAGGGCTCCTCCTAACCAGCACAGTGCCGGAGCTCCTATCACCCACCTTCAGGTTTGGGCTCCTCACTAAATTGTTGCCCAGCACCACAAGTGCCTTAACCTGCCCAGGGCTGAGGGCCTTCCCCCTGCAGGGCCGCAGCCCGCCTGTCAGAAGCAGCTCGCTCTGCAGCCCTTCAGTGCTGCTGCTGTGGAGGGCTCTCATGGGAAGCGACTGCCCCCAGCATGAGATCCCTCCTTTCCCTCTGCTCCTACCCCTTGGTCCTGGCTTTCTATTCACACGAGAGGGCTAATGATATATGTGTCCTTCGCCACGGTGATCAGAATGCTCCTGTGGAAGGTGGGAGAGGGAGAAATTTAAGACAGATGTTGTTCTGGCTGCTTTTTGTTAATCAAAATTTGGGATAATACAGTAATAAGGTAAGAGGCACATATAAAATTGAATACAGAACAGTGCAAATACAGGGAGTCTGTTATGATTTATTCATCAAATACTGAAAATAATATGAAAAGAGAGAGATGGCACAGAGATAGTTACCGATTATGTAGAGTGAAAAGCTGCATCAGAAAGAGTTCAGAGGGTCAGTTTCTATTTTTACAAATTAAAAAAACAAACCACCAAACCTTCCAAAGGTTTCTGGAATTAGATTTTTGTATATTGTGTCTGATTTTTATTTTATTTCCATAACAGTCAATGTGGTCCAAGATGAGTACTTCTAAATGTTATCATATAAAGAGGAAGGACAAGGACAATTTCTCCACTTAAGCCTCTTTACTGGCATAACTGCAAGACGACAATAAACTGCTCAGTGATTCCTACACCTCTTCCCCTAATGCCAGATTCTGTCTGCAACTTTTTACTTTCAGCTCATTACATGAAAGCAATTTGATTGTCACATTTGGCTAGCAGCTGGAATTCTCCAACTGAGGTAAGCAGGGCTCAGATACATGTTCTCATCCCTCAGCAAAAACCTTGTGACATACGGTAATGTTACGTCTCTAAGCTTTACATGAAGAGGAAAACAGGCATCTGGGCTGGGTTCATTTATAACGCTGTGGTTGCTGGATTAATATGAAAAGACAGATGAAGGCAGACACTTTAATTACTTCACCCTAAATTTTTATTACAACATCAAGTAAAATGGTGAGTTACAGAGGATAATGGGTGTGAAGCATCTGGTATGAAGTCACACACAAGCTCATGGTTTGTTATCTGCCAATGGGGTTTTAAATATTGGTAATTTCTGTACATGCATCTTTGTGTTACTTCTGATTTTCTTGGTAAATCATTTCAGCATTACTTTGTTTTAACCTGTGAGGTAGCTACTAAGACTGGGACCCCGCTTTTTTCTTCTGGAATTTTCTGAACTGGGACTGTATCGCCACAGCTGCCCTTTCTGTCTCTGGCGCATTCATGTCTATGTCAAATTCCTCTTGAACCTTCTTTTGCCCATCTGTTCAAAGAAAACAAAACAAAACATCAAGTTTTTTCAAACAGCGATAATCACTGGACAGCACAGGTGAAAACCCCTGCCCCTCCTTCCTTCACAGACACAGCCATGATGATGGGAAGCATATTCAGAAGAAAACCTGGGACCAGTTTCAGCAAACACAGATGATCAAATCCCCCACCCCCTCCCAATAACAGAGTCTGTGACAGCCCCTTGGTAGCCAGGCACCGAGTGGCGACATCCAAAAGGTGCTCACGGTCACCGAGCATCACCCTGACATCTCAGCAAGTCGTCTCCTGCCCCAGGAGCTGACCGTGAGGGGCAGAGGGACCCCCCTGTGCCACCCTGTAGGTAGAAGTTACTCATATCCCCATGTTTACTGTAAAATAAAGGCACATTAAAATATTTTAAAGTAGGGATGAAGGCTCTGTTCCAATCACATCTCCTGCATTAGAGGGAGAGATAATACTTCCTAAGGCAAATTTCCATCCTTTTCACTTCTTTCCTGCCTTTCAACACATACTGCTCTTCCCCTTTGAATCATTTATGTTCAATCTCTCTCCCACTGTGCTGCTTCCCTCCCTTCTCTCCAGGCTCTGTTGTTGCCTTTCAGCCTTGGTCCTTGGCTCTTTGCCTTCCTTTATTCCCTGGCCTCAGCTTTTCATTCAACTACATTTGGCCTCCATGTGGACAACCCAGCTGACTTTGCTGAATTTTGTTTCCTCCACCTACATGTTAAAAGTGCAGCCCTGGGAAAAACCCCACCGTCATGCAAAGACAACCCTAATCTGCCTGGACCAACGAAGTGAGAACACACATTCACTCCACTAACCTCATCATACCACTGAGTTTCTCCGCTCTATAAATCTGTTTGTTAAACTCACATAACCGTTGTGTCCTGGTCCTGCCGTGAACGACATGCCAGGAGTCTGCAGAGAGCTGTACTTAAAACAGCTGTGGGAATTCACCCATTTTGAACTACTTTGCTTTATATTGTTGAGGTTAATACCTCTGGGATGCTCATCCCCAAGTACTGTTAATGCAAATCAAGGGGAACAATCTCAATGTAGTATTAAAATGAAAAAAGAACTTATTCCCCACTCTCTCTCATTCCCACTAGAAAACAGGGATACCATTTAATGATTTTAGCATGAGTCTTGCAGTATTTCTTGCTTTTACTTCTTGTTCTTATTCAGAACTCAATTTTTGTGTCCATTTTCCATCACCAGAATCCACTCTAAACTGGGCAAATATTTAAAGGGAAGGTTTTGACATATTCCATACTGATTTTATTTTAACTACAATAACCAAATAAATGCAGCTATGTCAATGTATAAGAAGTGTTCACTTAAAATTTTATTTTACTTAGAACAACATTTAAGAAGAAAGATTAAAATGTAAGAAGAAGGAGAAAGTCTGGAGAAGAATAGCTTGAAAGCTTACCAAAACTTTGATTATACAGTATAATAAAAAGTTAGGTTATCAAAATGAGGATTTTATGGAAGAAACTAAATCGTACTAACATTAAGTCACACTTCCACAGCCATTAATTCCAAGAATCTGTACAGTTTGTGTAACTATTCAAGAAACACAACCATAGGAATACAAGTATTGACTTATTTTCATGGGGAAAGGGAGGTGAAGGTTGGAAGTGACTTCTTATGATCACAAGTTGTTGACACAGCCAAGGAGAAAACTGAACTCTCCCATTAAAGCCATGTTATATACTGAAACTTATAGTGGCTTGTCAAAGAAATAGAAATTTCCGTACCAGTTCCTAAACTAATAATACAACACTTCATGAAACTTTTCCTATTGCCAGATACCACCATCTCCACATTGCTAGGTACACAGAAGAGAAACGGACATTATTTTTTTAAATCAAATTTCAGAAGAAATTATCATTTTCACAATGACACGGTACCATTTTGTTGGTATTTTGGGGGGTTGGTTCTGATTCAGTATTTATGGGTTAAAGGAAACTAAGACAAGAATTCACATTTTATATGGAAACAAACCAAAAAAGGACTTAAAATCATCCTGTAAAAAACTAGGAATTTTCAGTCAGAACATGTAAATATAGACTTTTCATTTGAAATTTTTGAGAGCCTGATTAGCTATCTCTAACATCAACCACTTTGTGATATCAATAATACGAAAATAAAAACTGTTTTACTTGTCCATGTGTCAGAATCTCTCCTTTATTTATAGGGTCCTATTAACTTATTCTAAGGAAAAGAGTATCACTTATGGAGAAATATTCTTATTTCTTATGGAGAAATATTTTATCAAAATGTTCATATGTGCAATGTAATAAGCATTTAATCAGCTTTGAAAAAAATGAGACTGATGTCTTCTCATTGCTTGATGATTTTCATTTTTGTTGCAACATTCCAAATTTTAAGCTCTTTCCTAGCCACGCACTAGACACAGCTCCCAGTCTTAACAGTAGAAAACAAAAGTGGAATTTATGCATCAATTTTAGCTTTTCAGTATATAAATTACTGTCCCTTGGAAAGGTCAATAGGGAAAGCCAGATGGATGGGTGAATGGGCACAATTGGTTTCATACCTCTCGATGAGCTCCGGCTTGTACAATACGTTTCCTATTACAACCAAGTCTTAGCAGTATGTTAACTTGCACTAGTGACTCAGCAATCTTACGTTAAGATTTGGTTGATTTAAGAAAATCCAGCATTTAGTATATTTTTTCTCTAGAATTTCCAGGCCAGTTAATCTTTGTTTGATGTGAATCACCATCACTGCTTTAAAATCAATTGTACTACAATAATTTACCATACCTCAAGATCTACAGTAATTTACCATATCTTAAAATCTACCTGACTTCCTTTTATTTTTTGACCCGTGTTCATTGAAATCAAAACCAAAATTCCTGATGAACTCTTTCTGCATTTCTCTTTGTCCCATCACTAAGGAGAAATGGTAAGATGAGAAGTTTTCAGCCATGACTTAGAATTGTAGATTAAGAAATTAGAAGTGTTCAAAAGGACCAAGACACTTATATGGGTAATAAATAAATTGTTAGCTTACGGATGGTATAGAAGTATATATATAACTATCACAAATATATGCATAATGTACATTATAAAACAACATGTATATCGTCAATATGTAATGTATATGACATACCTGTGTTTTCTTTCTCCCTTTTTTCTTTCTATATACACATATGGTTTATCCACATTTGAATATATAGAAAATATATATGACTATATATAGACATACACAAACATATTTGCTTAAGGAGTTTTAAGTCCTGTGTTAAAGTGAAAAGAGCTGGATGGAGTATTTCCTAAAATTTGGGAGTGGATTTTCTTGGAGTTCTCCCTGAAACATTTTCTACTGATGACTGTCACAACACAGATACTTTAACAGATGGATTGTCAATCTGGAGGGAGAATTCAGTGGTGTGCCTTCTTTGGCTTTGTCTATGCTAAGGAAAAAATATTCTAGTTTTTACCTTGAATTGCTTTACTAAAAGTAGCCTAATGATTTAAAATATATCACACCCCACTAACTACACTGGTTTTGTTTCACTGGTTAGTTAAGCGTTAAGAGCATGAGTCCCAACCCCCCAGGGCAGGAGGCTTTGAACTAGGTGATCTTTAAGGTTCCTTTCAACCCAACCCATTCTACAATTCTGTGAATTAAGAATTCACCCACTTAGCTACAGTGAAAACCCAGTCTGTGCTCAGGATATGCACAGACCAGAGATGATCTCACTGCACCAATATGAGTGACTGAAAGCCTTTTTGGACCCTTCCTACTATGTACGCCCCTATGCCATGCTAGCTTTTACTTGTCAGTAGTTGTTCATATACCTCAAACATGCAGGCTATTAATTTTTCATGCTCAAATCGTTAAATTTATGCATAGAACTGAAATCAAGCCCATAAAAATGTTCCTCTTTCATTCACTGTCTCCCACTCCTAGCTTGCCTTTCATGAGGGATCACTAGCTTGGAAGTGATCTGAAAACCCAGGAAATTTTCACTCTCAGCAGGCCAAGGCATAGATAAGCACAGGGTTTACTCTTTGACTTGCTTTCTTTGTTCCTACTGGTGGAGGCACCTTTTTCTAAGCTGCCTTTACGTAGCAGTAAAGGTAGATCTGGATTCCCTCCCCATCCTCAGTCATACACACACACACTTTTGTTGATATCTACACTTTCCAGACTAGGAGCAGATTTCTTTCACTTGGATATCTGAGGATCCCTGGACTACCACAGGCCCACATGAGGAAACTATGAAGAACAAGACTGTTCTCAGTAGATTTCAATTCACAAGCTACTTATGATTTTAAGGAAATCAAAAATCAAAAAGGGTTGATAAACACTGGCCTGCACTTTCCACTTTCTGAGGGGAATTAGTTTCATTAGCACCATAAAAAACAAAACCCCTAACCTTTCTCACTACACTCAGCTATTTCAAGGCTTTCCCTGAAAGATTTACTTCATACTTAGCCCAAATTCCCTCTCCCAGACAGTAACTCCCACTCTTCTGAACATGATGTGACAAGACAGAGGAGTCAGTATGTGTCCCTGCTGGGTTCTGATCATCGCCAACAGAGGAGGTGAACAAAACAATCCCATGCCAACAGTCATGGGTTGGCCATAACAGAACTTTAGTATCCACCGAGTTTTTCAAAATCAGGTGTTTAATGTGGACTGAGTATGGCCATGTGTCAATTCAGGCAAAGGTGAGCTGCGGTGGAACAAACTCCTTGGAGCACATCAACGGCTTGTTGAGTCCTACCATGATAAGGAGCATCCCATGTCCCAGCACCAGTCTGGTGCTACAGGCTACTTTGCAGGACTAAAGACTGAGACAACCTGTAGGGTGCAGATTTTACTTCAGTATAGACAATAGTCATCCCACTAGGAGAGCCTGAAACAGCAGCTAATTAGTTGTTTTCCAAATCTAATATCCTGAAAGCTCATTTCACATCGTTGCAATTGAAAAAGATCTATTTATTCCATTTCCAGATGAAACATTAGAATGCTGTCTCTACAATCTGCTACAGTGCCTCATAATCCATTGCAAACAGTGGAATGATAATGAAGCTGTCTGTAACAAGGAAAACAATGAAGTCTTACACACAAATCACCCTGCAAACTCTCAAGAAAGGTGATGTGAGTGTAATTATTCACAAATATGCCTTCAGCTATTTCTTTCATTTACTTTTCAACTACACAGTAAAACGAATTGTGACAACACTGAAAAAGAAAACACTGTTTATTCCATATGGGTCAAAAGCCTAAAGGAGTCTTTTGTGGCCTTTGAAGACAGGCTGAACAGACTGGTCTTTCCTAAAAGTGTTCATGGAAGGGCAAAAGCTGGTGGGATGGACTTGGGGGAAAAGGGGACTCACTCTTTATTCTCAGAATTTCTCCATCCTCCAGATGAAACAGAGATTGCTTGTCACCTTCTGGAAAAACATTCAGCAAGAAAAGTTGCATGGGCTGAAGCCTCTAACTGGCATTTCACATCTTAAGTGCTATCCTCTGCCCCTGCCCACCTGGCCCACATCCAACAGGAATTACAGGACTGTTCTGAAGATGGAATATACTCATAAAAATACTGCATTTTTCAGAGGCTAAACTGCAGCCTTTGGAAAAAGATTAAATGATGTGTGGGACAGAATCACAGTGCCCCATAACATGCCAGAAGCAGTATTTTGCCTCAGGCAGGATCATTACCTCCCACTGCTCAAAAGATTATTCAAGCTGTGACAATCTTTCTGCTACTCTGATCCTAAGCTATTACACCAGTCTGTCCAATGAGGCAGAACAGTCCCTAATTAAAGAGTACCAAAAAGGGCAGGAATCTCACGGATGTTGACATTCATGTGGAGCATTATCTTTATCTTTGTGTGATGGAAAGAGCCATTTTATCTGACTAGACTTCACAAAGCAACCATCCAGCTAGAGAAAACATACAGGTGCTTAGATGTATGGAGGTCAGATTTAACTCCTTACAAGTACCGGTTTTGAAAGCTTAGAGTTGATGTGGCCATTCTTCCCCCTCTGTATTTCACTGAGGGTGAGGAAGTAAAATGCCAGGTAGAGGCCTCTCTGAGATCATCTGCTAAGCAACTACAGTTTGTTGCTTTCTGTGGTATCAGGAATGAACATTTTCCAGTGCCTTGAACATGGCACTGGTTTTGCGGCCTCACTAGCTTAGTGTATACAGCTTGCAGCTGTGGTCTGGGGACACAGGCTGTTGTGAGGACTTTGCCTCAGCAGCCCTCCAGTAATGGGACAATCCAAAGAAAATTCTGTGTATGAGGACCCTGTTTGTTATAGCCCACTGGGCTGATAAAAGCTCATTAGCATGGTATCTATGTGTGTTGAGAGACTGACCTCCATGATACTGCTGGTGTGATGTAATATTCCCATTGCCTAGAATGACTTTACTGCATCAGGATATTATTGGCCTTTCTGTTAGGTATATCTGGCTTCTGAGTTACTGTCTAGGCACAAACTTCTTGGAGATTATTTTTTTCACATGCATGTTCCTGATGTCACAACACAAAATTCTATGAAATTTTGGTCTAACTTTCCTAAACGGATGGAGTAATTTAAAGCCATTGGCTCTTGTGATATTGCTGGCTAATCTCCAGTTTGGTGGCCATCTGAAAAAGACCTGAATCACTGGGAGCTGTGTAATTACTCACTTTACCAACACGCTAGCATAATGCTAATGCAATACCAGGCCTTTGTGGAATTACCTCAGTGTGACAGTCTTGTAGTCCCATCACCTCTTCAAACACAAGAGGCACAATCCCTTCAGACCTTTAAGCAGTGACCATGGGACTACACAAGACAAATTCTGTCGTCTTCTTCCTGTGCATAACCACACAATGGATTATCACTATCTGACTGTTGTATAGATAATCCAACTCAAACTTTCAGCTACTTCATTTTTAAGGACAGAAATTTTCTCCAATTATTTTAGGAATAACACAATAATTTTCCTTCCTACTCATTAAAAATGTTGCAGGGTGAAAAACTCATTTTGTGACAAAGACTACATCACCACATTTGTCCTTATTTCTTCACTCCATAATGAACTCAGACATTCAAGGGCCACCTTTCAAAGTCAAAGGCTACCTATCTTGTTTGAATGTCAGTGGGGGAAGTTACAGCTTTATGCAGTTTTCTGAAGGTGGTAGGCTCTGGAGAAGTGTACTGTCTACACAACAACCATCTCTGAAGCTGAAGAGCAAACTCTGGAGCTCAGCAGTCTCCTGTGACTTCAAAAGCACAGTGTGAAAGGAAATAAAGGTTATTGTTAGTGATCATATTAAATGTAACAGCTATTCTTACCTGAACCACACCAACCAGCCCCTTAATATCACTCAAAGCAAGCCAAAAAAGAACATCTTCCTATTAGACTGTAAATTACAATTTGGTATAAAGAAGATGACTTCATTAAGCAACCAGAATACTTTCTTCTTCAAATTGACCTTTACTTTTGTAACGCAGTACTGTTACCTCAAATTTGAAAAAATAGTTTTGCTGTAGAAAATAGTGGTTGTTCTTTTATGATTGTAAAAATGTTATTTTGGCATGAAGCTTTTGAAGTGTCTGATTAATCTTTTTTTTTCCTAGTTGAAATAACATTGGAGAGCAGCAGCACTATTTCTGACATAAGATAAACAAAGTAGCATAGAATTATGTATATTGGGATGACATATAATAAAATAGAAAGGAATAGTAATGAAATTTAGTTTACAAAAATTGTATTTTCAACTAATTTGTAGCCAACTACAGACAAATTGATATTGCTCAACAATTAATACAGAGACAAATACTGTTTTTCTTTAAATTCTAATATTAAGCAATCATTCCTCATGTCCAAAATAATTAATGTATCATTTACAGACTTTTAAGATGGCTTACAAATGTATGACTGATGCATAGATAGGTACCTAAGTGTTAATGGGGATCTATGAGGTATTCTGAGCATAAAACTAGAGGCCATAATTCACATCCCCGTGTGGAGATCAAACTTTGTGGAGGTTTAACAAGGAACATAGCAAATTAAACTGGCAATCAGCTGTATAATTTCATCTCTTACTAGCTAAAGCTGCACCTGAGGAGTGCTAGACTGACTGGCAAAAAAATGGAAGCCTCTAGGAGCTAAAAGGATATGGTGCTGGGGATCAAGAGCTGGCACAGTCAGGTCCCTCTGTCACTGCAGAACGATACCACATTAACCGCGATAATACAGCCCTAAGTCCTCTACTTCAGGAGACAGCACCATGATCCTCCTCACAAATTCAGTCCAAGCTTATGAGTGTCTCTTTCTGCAGATGCATGCATGTGATTCCCATTGCCCCAGCCAAGTTTTAAATGGGAATCAATATGATGTGGTTTTAATTTCCCATGCAATTTCCAGTTCTCACTTCCTCAGTAAACACTGCGCCTTTAAACAGCTTTGCTGTTCAACTGTGGAAAGAGCTGCATTTCAACAGTGTGTCAAGCAAGCCACCCTCTTGACTCACTAGTCAACTGCTTGATTAATATATGATCAGTTACTTCCCTATTATGGTAGCATTCAGGCGCTCCAAACTATAGCTGGGAACCCTAATGTGGTTACAAATGCAGAACAATAAATTCGCCCCCCTCAGTACTACGACCTTTGCAACAGTGTCTTCCGCAATCAAGTTCAAAATAACAACAGGAAGACTTCCTCAAGGATACCTCCTAGGCTATGGCTACACCAGGACAATACCCAAGGCTCTGGCACCATCCACAGCTTATCTAGAGCAGGTAAGAGTCAGTGCAGCCACTGGCACGGCTGAGACTGTTCCAGCTAGCTCTCTGCCATGCACTGCCTGGCTACTGTAGCCACATAGCACAGCCAGGACCCTACACTGCAAGCAGGGTGAATGAGAACACTGTTTTTTTGGGGGGAGAGTTTAGCCCTATTGATTCAAGCCATGCTGTGCCACTTTGCACCAAAGTCAGAGAAGAGGCCCTAGAGCATTTTATTTTCTAATAGAGAAGTAGCCTCCAGCCCTTCAAAACACTCTGTAGTTCTAGACTGGTAGGGAGCTGACTCAAAGTGAGCTGGCACTTGCTATTAATTGCATGATGACAACAATACCCAAGAGGCCTTGCAAGGAAAACGTGAGAGGTGTTCATCTCCCAACATGGTACTGCATCCCTTGTGTTGCGCAACAGTTTCGCTTTCCAGGAATGCTCCCCCTACCACCACCTTTGCAGTTTATAAGAGTAGCTAGGGAATAAGCTCAGAGAAATGGCAGCGATCACAATATGCCACACAGAAGTGGCAGAAAAGGGGGCTCAAATTCATGCACTGCCAAAGTGAGATGAGCTGGGGAAGACTGCATAGGTTACAGAGGAAAATCTGTCAATCAGAAAAAGGAGATGAGTCAATCAGAAGAACTCTGGTGAGGAGTCAGGAAGTGTTTCTCTTGACACACAAAATTAGGAAGAGCGAGATTTTGCCCTGCTCATCTTCAAAGTGAAAAACAAGAACATTTTCTAGGCATCATTGTATACCAGCAGATCTCTGTTAGCAACTAATGAGAGAGTTATTTTAAGTTTTCACAGTAAGTTTAATAAAAACTTGTTACATGAGAGCTTGGAAAGTCACACCAAGAAGATATTCTCCACTTGTAAAAATCATCACTTGGTTTTAATTACAATGTATTTAACCACACACTCATCACTGGACAGTACAAGGAATAGGAACTGCACTTTGCCATTCAACATTACACTCCTAAGCAAAGGAGTCACTTCAGTATCTTCTATGCCTTACCACATGGTACCAAAAACCACCTTGTAAATAAGATTATCTGTAAGAAGCATTTACTTTACTGCATAGATTAAATGCAAGAAACAAACAACCTTAATTATGTCCAAACACTGCAACTTTTATTTGCATGAACAAGAGCACTCTTATGTGCTGATAATAGGATAATTACTTTGGCACAATCTCACCATGAAAAAGCCACTCCTTTAATACAGGTGTGTACCATGTTTTTTTAATATTTTGCATTACATGCCAGCTTGGGGGATGCTTATGTAGCAAGCCATGCCATTCTCAAAGTCCTGCAGAGAGCAGTGGAGTTTGTAAGGCTAAAAATGCCCAAGCAAGCATCTGGAGTCCCTTGGAGACAGAACAAAATTGTCACAGGGTACTGGATACAACCCCCAAGCTGAGTCAAACAATCATGCTCTAATATATTCTTTTGGGAGTGTATTGGGCAAAATAAACTTTGCCACCCCTCCATTAAACCAAATGCATCCCAACAGTAGAGCCCCCGAGCTGTGATGGTTCTAAAACCTAGGCTTCTGGAGCAGCTCCAACGTAGTTCAGTCACAGTCTGGGCAAAGACCAGCATACCCTGATAGACATCGATTTACCATGAGACTTGGCCTACCAGTAGACCTTACACGCTCCTGCATCAATTGGCTTTGTAGGTTCTGCTCCAGCATCCGCAAGTGTAACCAGATGTCGTACTGGATTGATGCAGTCTGGTCAGTGGTCTTACTGAATATTCTGTATAGTGAAATTCTCTCAAAAAAGGTACAGAACTTTAATGTCTCTGCCACCTGAAAGCAGTTATCCAGTTGTAGTTGTCTACCATAAAGCAAAGAAATTCTGTTGCTGGAGGGGTCCAGGAAATTTCCACTGTTTTCTTTTGCTTGGGATGTTACCTGAACAGTCTTCATTGAATGCAAAAAAGCCACATTATATATTTCCCTTGCAGGCTGGTTTGCTTAACTTTCTTAGCAAGAAAGGGGACCTCAGAAGAGTGCATGAGAATGTACCGAAATAGAAGCAAGGGTGTAAACAAATGATGATCCTGTGGCAATATGGCTCTGAAAGAGGATGAGAAGGAATTATATGCTGGAGGGTGTTGCCAGTGTATTTCAGGCCATCTTGCTCAACAAACATTTGGAGAGGCACGTTACTTGTTGTGAAAAAGTTCATTAGCCCAAACACTTAAAAACTAGATTCTAGATAAAAAGCTCTGTAAAATTCTGGATAAAAATTCACCTAACCTAACTTACAGGTATTTACATCAGAGCTCATCAGCAGATCACTTTAGAAACCTACCACTCAACAGAGAAAAATAGGCACTCCAAGGGTGCAATACATCTGACCTACTTTAGGTAGACATTTTAGGATAGCATGAATCTCACCCTTGAATCCCCTTCTTATATTGGCTAGTTCTTTATTATCTATAAAGGGAGCTCAGGGTGACTACTTCAGATGTAGATATTGATATATAATCGAATAACATTCCCTGAGCCCGAGTGGTGCCTCAACAACAGATTGCAGAATTTCATATGAACATACTTATCTGATATTTTATGTGAAATTCTTTTTCATCAAACAAATTATTTAGCCCTTATGAAAGGTACCACACTGAAACTGCAGCAGTCAAGAAAACGTACTTGCTTCAGGAAAGAAGAAAATAAAAGAGGCATACCTTCTCACAGTACTCCATCTGTGTGCTTCCATCCCATTGATGGCAAGGGAAGAACAGCTCACTTTCAATAGAGGGTCAAAACGAGCATTTGGTCCCTCTGCTGAGAAACTGCCAGTTGTGCAGCTGATCTGGATCCTCTCGTGTTCCCTCAGGAGCTGACTGAACAGTCTGCATACATTTCTCTTTTTATAGATATATAGTTGAACAGACAAAAAACCTGTAACAGCACCTCTTGCTATCCTTTCAATTTATTTCGAGAGGGGATTTTTGTGCATGTATGTGTCTCTGCTTGATATGGAGAGACTATTTCATGCTCAAAAGCCTTTTTTATTTTTTTTTTTTTAAATGTACATCAGTAAGACTTCTTATATTTCCCTAATAAGGGATTACAGTTAACCCCATGACAAATACTTGATATGAACAAGTAGGCAAATGACAGTTGCTGTGAGAACTATAATTGAATTTGCAAACTACTGCAAACACCAAATCTCTGCTCTGCTATTTAACTAATAATGAACCAGATGACAGCTACTTCCATTCTGCTGAAGAGTAGAGATGCTCAAAGGAACCTTGCTGCACCTGCACTAGCAAGTGTCAAAGTTAGCCATTATTTGCCTGCAAGACTAAGACTACATAAAGGATAAGAAATAAAATGGGTGAGTCAGTTGTACTGGATGTGCTGGAAGAGACAGTTACTTTTTAAAAGGTATTGCTAGTTGTGCTTCACATTGCTGATCCAAGCCAAGGAAAGCCCCCACTGATATGAGATTACAGTCTGCATGAAATGCACAGAAAACCATACTGACCACCTCCTAGTACAGTTCCCCAAAATGAATCCCCTCCCCTTCCTTTCTGGGTCCTGTGCAGCACCAGTGGGTAAAGGAGGCAGCATGGCTTCTGCACAGAAATCTTAGCTGATGTGCACTCAATAGAGGATTCTGATTTTACAGGACAATATACACATATTTGTTAAATGTCAAAGCACACAAGTTACTGCATCATTCTTTAATGGAAGAAATACAACACCCATTCCCCATGCATCCTTGTCTTCTTTTTTCTTTTCCCTTCCTCTACCGTAGAAACTGATACTAAGGTTAAAATGACTATTGGCTCTCAGAACCTGAGCATAGCTCTGCTCTGCCACAAATTTCCTCACACTGACTAATAGAAAAGACCTTATTGGCACCTAGGACAATTTACTGTTTGGCATAAGGGATTAAAAAATGGCAGTGAATAGATTCTCTAGAAGAATGGGGAATTAATCCAGAAGGGCGAGGTGTCCTTCACAGCAGCTTGTTCATTACTTATAGACAGTTACTGTATTGTGAGGCTAAAGCCTGGAATTCTAAAAAGTCGATACCAAAGCTCTGTGGGATTTCTCATCCCTGACTTTAGAGTCTGTGTTTATTGAGTGAGGACTGATGGTATAGGGTAATGTAATTTTCCAAGCCTTTTCAAAGTAGCAGAGATTAATGAGCAAGGTCAGGCACCAAAGGCACTAGACAGTACTTCAAACCCTGTTTCTACTTTCATTTTCTTTTCCCCATGTCAAAGAAGAAAAATTACAAACCTTCTGGGTTCTAGGCACTGACTCAGCAACATCCTGTTTTGAACTTGATGCTATTTCAGATAAAGGGTGGAGGGGTTGTTCGCCCATTAGAATACAGTTACATGTTCTGACAGCAGCTGGTAAGCATCTGGCTGAGGTGTAGATCATTAAGGCTGGGTTCCAATGGGCTTATTCTCAGGTGTGTAGCAAGGAGCATCCACTTGTTTATAGCATATGTATTGATTAATCACACTTACATTTTTTTTTCTTTTATGTTGGTAAAAGCAAGCATGGTTTTCCAATAAAGTCCCAGTGAAAGGAGAAGGTAGGCCCATATTCCTAGCTCTCTATATAGATCAGGAGGTTATGGAGCAGGGAAGGGAAAATGGTCTCCTTATCTGACAGATGGTGCACTTAAACACACGGTACACTGAGGACACAAAGAAAGGTTGTACATGCTTGAAGCACAGTGCATTTCTGAGCTGCCAATGAAAGTGGTGGCTATGAATTATCACACTGGCTCACCACTCAAGGTGGCTTCCAGCCATCAGAGCTGTAACAAATTACTTTTGTCACCTGGAACATTCCCTGCCCCCTCCTTCTCCGGAAGAGACTGTCCTCCCTTTTCTCCCTCCCATCCCGGTCCAGCAACACCTCCTTTTACTTGACAGTCACACCTAACAGAATTCATCTACAGCCAGCCCTGCTGCAGTACTCTTAGTGCAGCCCCACTCAACTTCATGAACTATATACACGTGGCCTCGTGATGGAGGAACAGGAAAGCAAGAACACAATGGTGATCCATATGCAACACATTCCCCTGCATGTATATGACTGGCTTTGTTCCCCCTGTCGATCTCTGCCTTGTGCTGAAAAGACTTGCAGTGACAGTAAAACAGAGAGAAAAGTCATTAAGCTGCACAGGGATATTGACAGGTGGTCACTACACATCCATTCATTTGTCATTTTTTTTGTTTTGTGTTTTAATTAAGAGTCAGGAGTGGGTGTTGACTATATCTCAAGCAGAATCACCAAAAAAAAAAATACACCTTCCAGCCAATGAATTAGGAAGTGTTAGCGCAGTAAACCCTCAGCAAGGTTCAAAGAAATTCTTTGCTATAAGTTTATGGTAAATGTTTTGTATCCTGGCAGATTCATAAGGTCTCCCTGAAACTCCAAAGGTCTTGGGGTGGTTTGCTTTTAAATAGAAAATGTTTTAAATACAGAACATGCAAAACCATTTTAAAACAAAACAAAGCCTAAACTTTAGTAATGTGAGATTGTCTGGAAGAAAATGAGGGTTCCTATTCATTCTATCCCTGTTTTCACCTCACTAAATTTTCACCTGGCACCTTTTAAAAACTGCTATTTAAAAACAATTTTATCAGGAAGGGTAGGCATTGATTTAGCTAAGTGCTTCAAGTGCAATTAGAAAGTTATTAAACCCAGTGCCAGATAGCCTAATTGACATGAAAATCTAACTGAGGCTAGGGAATAAAGGTTTCCCTCTTACTTGTTGTACGTTTATTGCACACAGAAAACCATCTTAGAATATGAAGGTTGTAAAGTTGAGCATGAAAAAGTTCGTAAACAAGCTACACTGATACCATCATGCAATTAATTCTGCATAGACAACTATAATTCTGGAAAATCCTGTTTCGAATTCTTGACTTTGCAATCTTCATAGTCTTAGGAGCATGTTGCACTTCCTATATTTAAAGAAAAAAATTATATTCTGCTGCAACATATGGACAACCACATGGTTCCTCAGCATGATTGCTTGGAACTGTTAGATCCACCACATAACTTCTTGTTTTAATGAGGTAACTGATAGTGGTAGTAGGCTGTTGTCCTCTACTTGAATCAGCAGGAAATGGGATGAGTTGCATATTTTGCTGGTGGGCTTCATATAGCTGACAGGAAAGGAATAATGAGATAGCAGAAGGTAGGGGCTGCAGGCTCAGGGACTTAATCATTCATTGATGCCTTCAGATGTGGTGGCCATTCCTGTTCCATCTCATCTGTACAAACTCAGTGCTAGTTCCATTTTTTTCCCAGTCTACATCCTCATCATGGTTCCCATTACACCTCTACAATGCTGTTTCTTTATTTGGCTAGTCCTAGTCCCCAAAACTGTACCAAGGCATTCCCTAATCTCAGAACTCCACCCAAGGCCCTTCCCACACTAGCTGGCTCCTGGCTTCTTACAACCCAATTCATATTCCTCCCTCCCAAAACCAGTTTCCATTCAAAAGTATCAAACCCTCCCTAATACTCTAGGGTTCTAGTTTCCTGATAAGACTTGCTGAACAACTGCATCATTCCATCCTTTGACCTCTCTGCTCCAGCTTCTGTGACCATCTGGTTACAAGGAGGTACATTTCCTCCTAAACAACTGTGGCGTCTTGGGAACACAGAGGGGGCACAGCCATGCTCCTAGTTTCAGTTTCTGGCCAAAGCGTAGCTTAGAGAAGCAATTAGCAACAACTAAGAAAAACTAATTTCCTTAAATCTTGCAAAGACTGTGTTTGTATAGTAGTTTTAGTGCTTACTGTTTGGCTCAGTGATGTTGAATTTCCATTAAAAAAATTAATTGCTTCACTGAACGTATGCAAATTTAAGACTTGTCTTTCTAAACATTTATAACTTGGCCAATTTTGAAGACATAAGTTGCATCCCAGATGACAAATTTTACATTTCTGTTCATAATTACAAAGGCTCAGAACAGTCAAAAAAAGGCCACAAGAAATTGCTTTTAATTGCTAGACATGCTAGAATTTTGTTCAAGCCTCATTTTTGGAAACAACTGGAATGACTTTGCTGAACCCTTCCAAAATAATTCTGCTTGAGGCAAGCAATCTACATGACAAATTTCAGCCCAAGCAATTGGATTTCAGCAAGGCTGTCTACAACTGAAAAGGAAGTTTTAACCAGCAGAGTTCAGCAGCTCTGTTAATTGGCCTTGCCATCAGTCCAGATTGTAATACACAAAATAAGTGTATATAATATGAGTAAAAGAATGTAAACTAAATTAAATAAAAAGTTATGGATAGCTAGAAAATCCTTAAAAAGGGGTCAAAACCAGAGTGTGAATATGCCTGTGCTGGTGTTTTAAGAGTTGCTAATGATTTCTTGCAGTTTTAACCTCGGGGAAAATAAAACAGTTGAGTCAATTAAGAATTATTACAAAGCTCTCCCTTACACATTTTGTGTTTGAGGATTTCTCTAGCACTTAACTCTGCTACTCATTTAAAGCTTCTCTACAAAACATTTTCCCTGGATGAATTTAAGCAATGACAGGCACTTTTTAAGTTCTGTTTGGATTTACAGGCATTTCAGATTGTCAATAAAGCTGATCAGAAACAGCATCTTAGCTGATACACAGTTGACTAACCTCAAATCATTACACCAGCCCATGTTTTCTCATCTATAGAGAATCATTTTTCCTTCTATTTCTGTGGATTACGAGCCCCATGAGCTTACAATGTTAGCACCTAGAAGGAAGACTAGAAATTTCATGCATTTCCTCTGCATCAGAAAACACAAGCTGGGTTAGTGCAATGAAGAATTTAAGTTAGGACTTAAACGCCTAACTGACAGCACAAATGTTGGCATATGCAGAATGCACAGTACACAGCACACCCAAAAACTAGTCTCTCTTGCACTAAAACCCACCTCATTTTATCCACTGCTCAAATGTTAGACCTGAACGTAAGCAGAATCAATTAAATATTTTTCCTTTCTTCTGCTCAGGAAATCCAATATTTAGTCCTTCCTTCCCAAGCTAACAAGGCAGAGAACAGTTAAAAGTCTTCTTTCCAAACCCCCTATTTTGAATACTGTTTTGTCTATTCCTTTTCATTTTGTGGTGCTCTTCCACAGGTGTTCATCTGCTGCCTACTCACCTGGCCCTTACTCATATCTAGTGTGGGAAACAGTAAATGTTTTGTGAGACAAGAGAAATGAGAGACTGGGTGAGGGTCAATCATGTCTCCAAATTAGAGCATTAGTCAGTAACCTTCTTTTGATGAATGTATACTCTTTAGTAAAGACCCCAACTGGAACTCTGCCTGGGAAAATAAGGAGAAAAAATTAGGCAACTAGAGGGAGAAGTAGCACTTGACCTAGCTGTGCTGAAGACACATTAAATTCTCTGGGGAAGGAGAAAGAATAAGGAGTGAGACAAACCCAGCATGAGGGAGACAATAAGAATGCAAGCCAGGGAAGAAACTGCTTGCGGAAAAGATGAAAGAAACTTCAGTTTATGAAGATGGAAAGAGAGTAAGGAATAATTAACTTGACCCATCATAGCAGCCCATCCTGCTTGGCAGAGGACCCGTAGTTTGGAATTGCCCCTGATCATCCCACTGCATCACATGCTTCATCCCACTCTCACGGGCACTCTCATTTGTGAGAATAAGGGGTCTCACTGACAGAAAAGTATCTACTTATACAAGACAATGACTGGTTAAAAGCTTCAGTATAGCAAGTGCCTCTTGGGCCTTGCATAAGCCAGCAGAAATCACTGCCAGCATAGCTGTGCACTAACTGAGGATCTGAGTCTGTTTTCTGTTGCTTACCTTAGTCTGTGCAACCTCTGACTGGCAATAACCAGAACAATTTTTTTAAACAAATCAGACTTTCTCCTGAAACACGCTACTGTGGGGGGTGGGGGGGTTGGTATGGAACACCTTTTCTTGAACTGCCTGAAAATCTACATTGCTTTTTGGTTTTTTGTTTTCTGGCATGCTTGGTCAAGCTTATCAACTGTTTTATCACATCCAGACAGCATCACCTACAGCAGAAGTTATCCCTGACAGTGGGAGAGGCAGCTGGCAGCTCTAGGCTGGATACTCACCACTCTCAGCAATTATACTGAAATGTTAAGCTGTGATGAACAGAAGTAGAAGCTGTACTCAGCCTCTTGCAGCTAGGTCAGAAACCTCACAAACACACAGCAGAATAGAAGCAGCTGCTCTCTATCTCAACTCAGGATAATTAGATGCTAGTTTCTATTCTGCAAATTCAATCAAGATCTGGCCCTAAACATGCTTTGTGGTACTACATAATCCTGTAGAAAACTATTTACAAGCATAGAAAATTACTGTGATGTCCTAAGAATTGTGTGAAGCTTGAAACTAAGGTTAGACTTATGGTAGTTATAAAACTTTTCCATGCCAAGTAAATTTTGATCTATTTATACTTTGGAGAGAAACACAGTAACTTCTTGGTGATCTCGCGTAGTACCCACTCCAAGAATAATGGCAGTTGTGGATGTGCTTACATTTGGGTTCATTAAAACCTGAAACTTAGAACCAAATGGAGCAGGAGTGACAAGCTTACACAGGGGGAGAAACTACAAAGAAGTATTACTATCCCTTGATACAGCTTGCTTCACTGATTTTTTCTGTGTGCAGCATTTTCTACTGCAAGAATAGGAAGAAAATAAGTATTCTAATTCCTACTCACTCTGGACCTCAGCTGTCTACCATGTAGTAGAGAAAATGCTAACATTAGCAGCAGTAATCGTTTTAAGATGATGAGTAAAGAACAAAAATCTACACTAATTCTGCTGCATCTGAGAACAGCCTCCAGATTGCATTATTCACAAGGTCTGACTGTGGCATGGGAGGAATGGTGAGAGTAGCCAAAAACTACAGTTTCTTTTTGATGTTGTTCCATAATGGAATGGTTTTTAGCTGAGAGACCTCCAGAGGACTCCATCGGATGACTCAGTCTCACTTTTTATTTATGTGGTCCCTCATTTAAAAACCATAACCACTTAAACAGCAGTTGTGACACTTATCTTTGGCATAGGGCCACAGTTTCAAAGAGGTCCAGCAGTCAATGCAGACTAGGTCCATCAAACCTCCTGGACATGGGCAGAACAGCTCTAAGACTTGCACTGGGTCCTACTGTGCATGACACAGGCCTGTCTGCCAGTGTGCTAAGCATATACAGTATTGTTTACAGATCCTTAATTTCCAGATTTCTTTCCACTGGAGTCTAGAAGAGCTATTTCTTTACCTTGAATTTGACAGTTTGTCTGAAATGAGGCAAAGAGGCACTGATGGACAGAATGACTCATGACTGAATAGCAAAGCCTGTGTCCATGTCCTCCACTGACAGCATCTACCACCCATTGATAAAAAAGGTCCAAAGTTACCTATCTTCCATTTGTCCTTTCACCTTCTTGTCTAAAAGAAGCCAGGAATGTTTTTTTCCAGCTTCTCCTAGGCAATACAACACCTTTGCCTCCCAGAGGTAGTCCTCAAAAGAGATACACAGAGTTTAGTTACAAATAGATTCATTGTAAAGGTCACCAAGAAATTTTTGCTAGTGAAAAATACAGCTGTCTGCTTTATGAACAAAATCATTAGATGAGATCATAATACACCTGTGCTTTGCACTGTCTGCTAGTAATTAGTCTGCTGGCTGCTAGACCAAGAGGTAGCTGCTTTAGGATGCCAAACAGCCTTGAATCCAGCTGCCTCAGCTCCATCTAGACATCCTTCCCTATGTGGGTTCTGACCCCTGATAATTTGAGGTGAAAAGGGGGCAATATGATTCTCATCTGTGCTATATGAACAGCCATCCATATAAGCCAGGATGGGGGTATTTGCATTCCCATCACACCCCAAAATGGGGCCCAAACATAACTGGAGGTCTGTTATTAACATGTGCATCCACATCTTTCCTCAAAGGTACTACACCTGATAATCTACATTCAACTTGCTGAAATCAGTGTAAAGAAGAATAAACATAGCTTCAAACTTTACTAATCTCTCCCCTTCTACTCTTCTGTTTAGCTGTACCACATCTGCCACAAACCAGAGAATCCAGCCCAGAACTTCCTCCATAGCCAATTCTTGCTTCCTGTCAGGAATATGGGTCAAACTCCACAGTGTCTATAAGGACTTTAGTCCCAAATTCTTAAGGTGCTACCAATTTTAATGAAAATTAAACTATTTTATGAACACTGAAATAGAAAATTAGTAAAAATCGTTTACAGACAGTAGTACAACACTGTTTAGCTGGAGAAAACAGTGCCTATATAAAGAAGGCAGAATGAACAGAACAAGCCCTTAGAACACCTACAAAAGGAAAGTCTGATAAAGGCTAATCTAAGCTTCAAACTACAGAATACCGAAGTCACAATGCATTGGAAGTCACCACCACTGTGCAATGCAACAAAAGATCCTCAGCTGAGGAACTCTGTCCTACACACTTGAAAAAGAGAGCTGTTGCAACACATTCCCCAGAAGCACTCCTTCCTGAAAACCTATGAAAAGTAGAAACAGCCTAAAATCAAAAGGCCATTAGCAATCCAAAAGGCTTTTAGCTGTCTGTATGAGATTGGTAACTTAGATTAGAAACTGCGGAGCCAGGATAGTTACTGTAGGATTAGTATAGACACAATGAATTCCAAAATCCTACAATAATGTGTTATTTTTCTATGTATTATCCTGGATTTTAATTAGTTTGTGCTAGCAAATACATTTGTACATGTCCCTTTTTTACTGGCAGCTTTCAGAGGAGCTAGTAAATTGGTCACTGTGGAGGATCAGTGTTTCACTAAAACCAAAGAAATAATGTTTTCCCCACCTAGAGTCAACCAGCAGTCTCAGGGATTTTTAGGTATAAATTAGAATGAGAGATACTGAAAATACAGTTAGAGTATTCATTCATCAACTGCGATTAAATAATGTTACTGTGAAACCCTAGAGAAGTGCCGAGAGCTGAGTTCCAGTCTCTGGACTACCCACAGTACCTCCCAGAGGACCCTGCCCTATTTTCCACTGTGACTCTTGAAATGCCTTTTCCACAGCCAGTGCTATCCAAGTTTCTTCTTTTCTTGAGAATTCCTCCTTAGAAGAGATGTATTTTTCTCAGTCCTTCCTATTTGTAACCCGCTGTGATCTGGGGAAAAAATGAACCAATATCAAGTATGCTTGACCAAAGCAAATGCTTTCATCAGATCCAGTATCCTAGCTAACAAAGACCTCAAGCCAGGAAACATTTGGATGTTTTCACATCCAGATTTCCAAAGAGAAAATGGCTGGAAAAGCTGTCACAAGTTGCCAAGATCAGCCAGTTCTAAATAAGGATGCGGTTGCTTGAGGTGGGATTAGGGAGAAATTAAATGCTCAGGTCCAAACCCAACATTCTGAAAAACCCTGTTGAGCATCCACTTAACTCCAGAGATATACAGGATCTAGAATTTCATTTTAGCCTTGATAGAGTTGAGCAAATCAGAAACCATTTTATACCTAAATCAGGTTAGAATCTATAAACAGACTCTGGAGAATCTCATTCTGATAACTATCATGTCACAAAAGAATACATTTCTCTGTTGACAATAAATGGAGCTTTAGGTCTCTCACACAGTTGTACACCAATACATACTGGCAAGAGGCATTTCACCCCTAACCTGTAGAGAGGGACAGTTTACTATTATTACAGCTCCTGTTCAGCACAGGAACCCAAGACATATGTGGGCTGAAGACCCACTTTGAGACACCCTTCTCTCACGTTGTACAGACAACCTAGGCACTTTACATAAAATCCTGAAAACCACCCTGAACACCAGGACTGAAGGTGCAGTGGTCCACTTGTTCATGCTGTAGCATCTAATTTCTTTTTGCAGCCTTAATTGTTCTTAGTTCTGGTCACTAGTTCAGCTAAGGACCAAATTTTAATCATGTTTGTGACATTCCCACTGCTCTAAGTTCTGGTGCCTGCTTACACAAGGGAGCTTGATAACACTAAATTACAAGCTAATTTTGGAGCATCGAGGTAAGTGCATTAAGACAGCTGTGTGCTATAAATTAAAATCTTCAAAACCTTCAGAAAAAAAAAGATTAATCATTTACCAAATTAACAGACAAGGAACTCTCAAGTGGAAAAGCATTTTCATTTCATTTACAAAATCAAGACTTCTGGAAAAGAAAAACAACAGAACAAAACAAAAGCCTATCATATGAAGTAAGGCAGATAGTGCATACAGTCAAGAAAAGTCATGTTTCCACAACAATAAATCCTGGTAACCACTGTTGTGCATTGACTGTATTCCTCTTTCATTTTTTACTTCCATTAAACTAAAAAACATGCTGCTGAGCTACATCCACCTCTTGTAGCCTTTTAATCATCTGTTGTTAATGTCTGGGAACATGCAGAGATAGATCTGCAACTTGTGCAAGTCAGTCCAGATCTATCAACTGCTAGTGTAAATATGCTAGCTTACATATGTCATTGACTCTAATCCTGATAAAGCCCTAAACCATCCTTGATGAAATAGGGAAGATTCATTTCAGAGGCAACATTATTGGTTTTACTAGGGACAAACAAGTCTCTAGATAACCCATGTCCTTCAATTGGTTTCCTACCAGCAGCAAAACTGAACTAAACATTCCTTGCCTCAGTGTTGAAGACAGTACGGTTTCAAATGAGTGCACATGTGTGGCAGCAAGCCTGTGAGTGTCAGCCACATGCCAGTCATGGAAAGAAGTTTCATCCTCCCTGGTGCATAGTCAGGCAGCACACTGATAATTACAGACTGATTTCCAAAAGAAATATGGCACCTGGCAAAGGCATAATTTCAGTTCTGCCTTTCCACATTAATACCTGATGGGAACTCCATGATATTTATGAGTCATCTAAAAGTCAAAAACCAGCAGCATCACCAAAGCTTTATTATTACTGTTTTCTTAATTTACAACTAACTTTTTTTCCCTAATGACCTAGCCCAATCTTTATAGACCAGCTTCTCAAAGGACTAGGGCTCCTAACACCTTTTAAGTTGTTAATACCAATAAAATTAAGTTTAATACCACTGAATTAGGTACCTCTTAAATGCCAGGATCCCAATGCTAGAGGAAGCTGCATCCAAGTCACATTGTCATTGTTGAAAAGACAAAGAAACTGAGACAAAAATCTTACCAAACAGGGAAGTCATGGCTGTCAGCTAACAGCAGAAACTGAGTCAGAAAGCCAAAGCCAGAGTGTAACAGGCCACAGTCAATGCAAATATCAAAAACCCCAAGGACAAAGGAGCATGTCAAGATACTTGTGGGTATTCTGAAGAGGCTTGGATCTCAGACTTAAACACCACTCCTATCTCCATTCTTTCAGGCAATTTCACTGCTCCTCCATATTCTCAACTGAACCTGGTTTGCATGACAGTATGGTTTCGGGGGAGAGGGGGAGGGTGGTGTCTGCACACTATCTAACACAACAGGGCTGTGATCCTCCATTAACTACTGAAACTAAGTTCCAAATGAGCATAGTTCATGATGATTTCTTGGGCTGTTTCTAAACTCAATACTGCAGGAATCCTGCAGCTCTACTAATTTCTACCATCTCCAAAAGTGCAAAGGAGCAGACTGTATGAGTGAACATATATAAGTATACATACTTGTATACATGTATTCAATTCTCACATTTTTAAAAATGAAGGTTAATTTTTGGGTGCACTCAGAGCATCACATGTAAGCAGGCACAGAAGTCTCCCAAGCTGCATGCAGGCACTGTGTGCAAAACAAAGATGCCATAAATTAATCAAGTTATTCTCATAGCAAGCTGGAAAGAAAGAGATGGACTGGGGCAAAAATTGTTATTGTTATCTCTATTTTTAAATACTTGGAAGACACTCTGTTACTATGGTGGTGAGGACCATATAAGTACCTAGGCAGATTCATTTGTTGCAGGAGTGTTAAGTGTGAGGGTTTTTTCATCTCTTCCTCTAAGGGAAGAAAAGAGGGAGAAATAAAAAGATAAAATTATTTCAAAATATAAGGCCTTAGAAAGTGAGTTAAAGCTGAAATTGTTCTATGGTAGTGTTGTTCTGCTTTGTTTTTTCCCCTATGGGACTTCTGCATTTCATTTGCTCCCCTGGTACTCTTTCATCAGATCAGAAACCATTCTTTTCCTCTCCAGTGCAGTCTTAGAGAAGAAAAAAAAAAAAACAAACACAAAACATGCAAGAAAAAGCTGCATAATTAACATTTTATATCAACATACACACAGACACCCTACATGTGCATAATGCTATATTCTTTGTGTCAGTAGATGAACTTATTTGGTAGTCATGAGAGTAGTTATAAATGATACACAAAATGAAAACTTGCAGGGAAGTCCAAAGACAGGACATTGGCCAGACTACTTGAGCACTGCTATCTTTGCTAATTAAACTTAATACACTGGGGTTTCTTTGCTTTAGTTTGTTTTTTTTTTTTGTTGTTTTTTTTGTTGTTTTTTTTTTTTTTTTTAATACTTCTGTCTAAACATTTTAAAATGAAAGCTTCTCATTACCAGAGGAAATGCAGGAGAAATGCACAGTATCAAACCTGACTTGTCAGATAACATAAGAATAAGAACAGTACCTGCTCTCTTACAAGTATTACTTAAGTTTAGATTATGTATATTCATTACTTTAAACTCCACCAGAGGATCCTCTCCATGAAACCAGATGGCCACTGCATGTGTACAGATACTTGTGGGGGTAGGTGAAGTTTCAGTACAGAAGGTGTCTACTTTCTCTCAAGCACACATAAAAATTACTGCTTTAAAAGTTTTTGTTGTAAGACAAACATAAGAAGTTGTTGAAACAAAAATTTTTGTGAACAATCCTTCATTGTCATCATTGCCCCAAATAAACAAACACAGAGTACTCCTCTGGAGAAGACATACTTATCCCTGGCCTCATGAAATGGAAATTCACCTAGGAGAGGAAATGAAGTTCATGTGTGATTCCTCTCTCATCCTTTCATCATCCTCTCTAGGGATGATCTGTGAACAATCTGAACGCCTTGTTATTAAAGGCTTGATCGTTCTTTAGCCAACATGCTGGCTGCCTGAAGAGATGAACAGGCTCCTTGATAAACAGACCAGTCTGGGCAGAGGAAGAGAAAGAGGCCAGGAGGGGACCTGAGACTTACTTGGCTTTGTTCTGGGTAAACTTTATATATAGCTGTCCCCAAGAAAGTGCCCAAAATGAAACTCAGCAGATAAGGCTGCTTACATTGTTTTTGCCATGCATGGCTATGCCTTGACATGGCATTTGTCTAGAACTGTTTACTTTGAATTTTTCTCCTTGCTCTGATTTATAGATCATGGTGTTGAGTTCACACAGGATTTTTACACCTTCCTCTGAGCCCAAGCAATCTGTACATGACCAAATACAACTTATGTAACTATGCTGAGGGTTCAAACAGTTTTGTATTTAGGCTTTGTGAAGGTGTTGTGTTACTTAATGGCTACACATACTTCTGTGAATGTCGCCAAGGCACAGACTTCTTATTTTAAGAGATGGGGCATGAGGTACAGCAAGTAATTCACATGTCACTTCCTAAATCCCCACTAACACCAACTAGGTTGTATGAGACAGGACAGAATTTGGCTCTGGATATAGATTGAAAGAAGTGGAAGAGACTGCATTACTGATTGGGAGATCATATTCTGCGAAGCACTCCTTTCAAGGGACAAGGGAATTTTAGCAGAACACCGTAGTAAAAAGAGATAAGAAGGCAAGGTAATTTTCATCCCAGCATTCAATCTAATACCCAGGAAAAAGTATTAGTTGCACAACAATACTCCTCATTCTAACTTCTGATTAGTGCTGTGGGGTTGAAATATCAGAGAGCAGCAGTCTGAAAGGGTTGGGGTTTTTTTTACATTGATTCAGCAGTTGCTTGCATGACCTATTTCATCTTTGCCACACAAGCAAAGTTTTGTGGGAAAGAAAATGCACAAGGCATTTAAAGACAGCTCAGTCTGTCCCTTCCTGTGACTAAAGAACATGACCTCTAGACCTGGGCAGATATAGCAAACCATGCTCCATGAGATCCTTTGAATATTTATACAAATTAGCCTCATGTGTTCCCTCCCTTTTCAAAATCTTTTTTCCACAAGTTTATTTGTAGGGCTGTTGCCAAAATCAGTACATTTTTACTTAGTCATTGGACAATATTAGTGGAAAATTAATTTCAAGTTCTTAAACAGATATTTATATTAGACCATACTACAATAATGAGCCTGGACTCAAGCCAGGAATTAAAGCTCTATTAAGCTAAGAACTCTGCATAAATAAATATGAGGATTATTATTCACTCTGTCAGACCTAGCAAGATTCTTTATTCCTGAGTGCAGTATGCACAGAATGCAGAATTTCCCAAATTCCTTAAGTAGATGAAGTGGGTGAATGGACTCTTGATAACACTGCAAGATACATATCCCTCCAGCAGGAAAGCTTACTAGAGAGGCATCTTTATTCTACCATGCATGATTATTTTACAATTCTTTATCATTACTGTTAATGTTTTCTAGAAGCATTCAGATTTAAGTGAGCTTAGGTGGCTCCATTTTAGATGTAAAGTAAATTCTTATTTATTAACTCTCCTGTTTCTTTATCCTTATTTAAAGGCATCCCTTGGTGTGCTGTATGGAGAGGAGGAAATGCAGAGCATTTATTCATTTGGTTTTCTGACCACCCCAAAGCAAAGGTCATACACCATGTCCTGGGTTTGAGTGAACAAGACAAATGCTTGAGAATGAGTAGAAACTGAAAAGGGCTTCAGTTTTTCAGTACAACTGACCATTTTGCCATGGTTGTATAGGCCTAATCAACCATAACATCAGTTTATACAAAACTTACTAATTTTCATTTCACTCAGACCCAAGAATTTACGGAACTCATCACATGAAAACATGTATTTTGTTACTATATTCATATTGCTGAATGATTAATCTGATATTCCAAGAAAATGATTAACAAATACCAATTAATAATCACATGCCCTACATAGTTTCAGAAGAAAGGGTGAGATCTATTAATAGGAAAAAGAGTGATTCTAAATTTGAAGACAGAAATAATTGGTTCTGATGCAATAATTTTCCTGCCAGTATTACTAGGCTGTAAAGAGTAGATTGTAAACCAGCTTGCAAATTACATAGCAGAAAAACCACAAGGTGATGTGAAACAGAATGAGAAGTGACAAGTGTTAACCTACAAAGGAACTCTGTGACATTGCCCAGGTAGTAAGGATAGTAAGGTAGGAACATCCTGTTTTCATTTGGGATGAATTTGCAAACATGATAGACCAGATCAAACAGGCGAGCAAAAGAAATTATAGCTTCTAATTCACACTGACTCTATTAGATCAAGTCAGAGTCATATAGGAGGGGGTGAATGGCAATAGTACTTTGGATTTTCAATGATAGACAAATTAAGTTTGTAATGGCATACACAAATAAGTATGTCTTGGCTTTCAGATATACTGAGGTCCTTTCAAGACCCAGTGAGGTTATGGCAGCTACAGTTACATGGCTCCTATGTACAATTTTTTATATATATATACAGGCGTTTCTGTATGCATAGTATTACTGCTAATTATTAGGGTGGTGTATCTTTAAAAATACTCCTTTGACCAGTTTTCACCCAGGAAAGCTAGTTTATGTAATTTACTCCCAATACTTTTGTCTTTCCCCCTCCAACAACAGAATGAAGTTACATGGACTTCCCTGACAGCACTATAGTATCTTTTGGATGGAAAACCTACTCAGCATTATACAGTGCCCACTGAAGCTATCAAGAGCTCTTCCACTGACTTCACTAGCCACTGATGTACCATGAGAGCACACTAATGCAGTAGTCACTCTTCCTTAGGAAGACATGAATCACCATCTGATTTTGATCATAACCTCTGAAAGGACAAACTACAACTTGTTCAAAAGGTCACAATAGACAAATGTCATCTAGGGCTTGACCAACATCCAGAGAAGTCACTGAAGGTTAACAGTAAAATTCTCAGTGTGAGTAAAAGTTACTCCAACATGAGTGATTATTCAGTGTTTGTAATACTGATACAGTTTCAAGAACTACCAGGCTTGTTGCTGCATAAAACCCAAGAAGATATGGTGGTATATACTGCACAAAATATAGTGGAGAGGAATCCTGTCCACTAATGACCAGTGCTCTGAAAGGTGAGAAGAGGGAGCTTTGTCCCTCACACCTTACCACCTAGCAGTCTGGAAGATTATTCAAGGCAGGTGAAGGAAGATAACTGATGAATGAAGGTCCCATGTAAGTACAACACTCCATTCATCAACATAACAGTATAGACTGTGTGTGATAATGGGAAAAGAAAATACCATAAACTCTTGTACTGTAGCATATTACTGCTGTAAACTACTGGCTTTTCTGAAGCTCAGTTCACTGATTATCCACCTGAGCCAACAAGCAAGGCTGCTAGAACAAGGCAATGCCAGTTCAGTAGACATTGGGACTGAGCCTGCATTTTGTGTGATAAAATCCTCCACTGAAAGGGAGGCTAGCTAAGAGAGACCACTGCTGTGACGGTAGGAACTAAATACAACTAAGCATATAATGTTGCAATCTAATGAAGGTCAAACAAGAACATGTATTCATGTCTACCAAAACTAACACTACTATAAAAGGAATCTTCAGAGATTAAATTTCCCTGAATGCCTTACAGTGACAGCAACACCATACTTGTCTTCCAAGAGGGAGAACGCTGATTACCATGCTCATTAGTTTTATTTTCTCCAGTTTTGAGCCAGCCTAGGAACAGGCCCAAAATTAATTTTCTTCAAACACCACACTAACAAAACTTGACCCATAGCAGTGTCTCCACTGTTTGAATCAAAACCCCTAAAAACAGCTGTGCCTCTTTGTTGTGAGGGCTAGTTTTCAGCACCTTTTCCTGATCTTGTAATCAAGAGCAAGGACAGCAACCAGAGTAGTTTGCCTTTGTAAACATTTTCAAAGCATGATTTTAACAAGATGATGAAAGGTTTTTTTGGTTTCTCCCATGCCTTCTCAACAAAAGGGAAAGTTTCCTTTGACAGGGAAACAAACATCTGAGTAAGAGGCTGATAACAGTCACAATGAAAATTTAAAACAGATATACTGTAGACTTCTGGCCAAAAAACATGTAACAGGATTTATATTGTGTATGTAGGTTTACAGCACACCCCAGTTTTCAGAGGAATAAAGCACTTCTGTTGAGTTCTAACAACACACAGCGAATAAGGACAAAGAGCTATACATTTTTCCTGCTTTGATTTAGAATTCAATCTCCGGTTCAAGGTTCTGATTCTGCTTAATTTTCATCCAAGCATGGGGATTAGTAAAATCAGAAGACTATTCCATCTCCCCTACTGCTCTTCTATTTTACATAGGTGACATTTTCTTGTTTTAATTTCATTACAAAAAATAATTGGCATCCATTTGTCTAAGATAAACCGTATATCTTCCTGTTTATATTATACCTAAAACTATGCTACAACTAGAATCATATATTTGTGAATTAATGATGCAGCCCTTTCTCACTCAAAATTCCCTTTGAGAAAAAAAGAATTTGCTTTTAAAAAGGCTGCAGCATCAGTAAATCTAAGCTAAACTTGACAAGAGGACAATTTTATTTGGGAAGAAATACAAGGCAAATGAGCTCAGTTCATAATGTGCTCAAACAGTAAAGAGAAAACATGCTTCCCATGCTGCCCAAATGGCTGACATAATTTTGCTTGCTTTCTTTTCCTGTTTACTTGAGAATGCAAATGGCTTTGCTGTCAGGGTACATTTGTTCCCACTAATTCAAGACACTATAACAAACCAAAATATTTATTTCTTTTTTCCACCCTAATTTGAGTTTTATCATATTGGGAACATCATCTATGGATTTCATTTACTGTAATATTATGCAAACAGCCCTTGTGGGAAAGTCACACCTCTGTAATACAAAAACTAAGCATAAAGAAGTCTCTTAATATTTTAGGATGTGTTGTCTCAAAGGGCCCAAAAATTCTGTTCAGACAAACACATAAAGGCCAAAATGCATATCTCAAATAACTACTCAAATATCCCACCTCAGAAAACCCTTGGCTTTTCAGAGAAGGCTTTTTAGTAGATGGCATGGACTACCAGAATATATTCTGTTGATTAGAACTGGATCATTAAATAGAAGCAGACAGAATATTTGTATAGTTAAATCCTCATCCTGTTCATGAATGAACAAACTGATGCTGCCTCATTCAGCTGGGTATATAATAAATCTAACCAAAATGTTTTCCTTTGAAAAATGTTTTTGACAGTAACTGGATTTTAATCAAGTGATCATTTGTGTGTAAAGCATTTCTGCCTCCTATAGGAAATAAAATGAGATTTCAGCTAAAAAAACTACTGTTTTCTTTGGAAATTCAGTTTGACTTTCTTCAGGAAAAAAAAAAATATCAACCTTTTCCAATTAGAGTTGTTTGTGCCACTTAAGGGGCAGAAATTGGTTTCTGCCAGCCCCTTTGGTAAAGTCTAAAAAACAGTGACTCACCCCTTCAGGCAGTGGAGCATGAGTCCAGATTTGCTCATGTAGAGTGCTGAAGTTAGGAGCCTATTTGCCATATGGTCCTTCCATGTGAGCTGCTCCATGAATAGCCTATCTCTATGAAGACTCAAATGAGCTCTTTGCAAGTGGCTTCTAACTTCAGTATCTTAGTTATGGGCCTAAAATTAGGTGGGATGAATCAGACCACAGAAACTATGTTTATGAGCAAGTCCTTTGTAATCAGTTTACTTTTGTTTGCCTTCCCCATTCAGGTAGCAGTTTCTCATAATACTTAACCTAGTCTCTTGATGTCCTTTTCACATATACTTAACACTGTCTTGTTCTAGCCTCATTTGTATTTGCACTGACTCCTACAGATCCCTTTGGTTTACCATAGCACAAACTCAGAATCAGGTTGCTACTTTAGTAGATGATTTGAACACAGAAATCTAAAGAAAACAATCCCACTGAAGCCCTTCCAGTTTTTAACACACATTCAAAAGGTAAGATCTGAAGCCAAGGCCATTGATACCTGACATTTATCATTACACTTAATATTTTGGCTCAATTTGACTCAATATTCTCCATTAAGAAATACAGTCTACCCTTACCATTCTCACCAGATGTCTTGTCTTTTCCATTTGTAGCTCCGGTTCCTTGTCTCTGTTAGGGGAAAAGAACCCAAAACAAGTGGTTAGAACTTGAACATGCATTTTCCCCTTGAAATTACTAGCAGTTACAGCCTGATTTCTTCTCAAAACCTTGTATAGTCATTCACTCTCATGCAATGTTGCTCCAAAACACTACCAGTCAGAACAGGAATGCTTAGTACCATTTAGGTACAGTTGTATGCATGCAACCATGTGTAGTTATGTTAGTGATGGGATATGTGTAATCAAGTTTCCAGAAGTGCAAGGGTATGAGCTACAGTAGGACATCTCTTCAGGTCCCTGTTGTGCCTCTATTTCCATGATTATTCTGACCTGTCTTTGGCAAGAAGACTCATCTTTCTGCTTTGGCTACAAGTGGAGATGGAGCTTCTCACTTCAATTCACTCTGCCCAAGAAATAGTCTCATGACTTTCCATGAAACGGACTGAATTAAGTCACTCTCAGTAGCATGTGGCAAACAGAAGTGCCATCCAAAGAAACATTTACAGTGGCAGGGCTGTATTAGTGTGATTACACTACTAAGTAACTTTCTAGCTTAGGAATGGCCACTATGAAAATGGTGCTGCATCCCCCAGAGAAAGCATCTCACAGGTGGAATTAAGGTACTTTAGCAAGTATGGCAAAACTTGCATTTATTATGCAAAGGTATTCATACTTGTGTGTATTACTAAAATGGACTAAAGAATTCATCCTCCAAGGCTGTACATGTTAAAAAAACTAGGAGTATTAAATTCAGTGAATAAATCCAGCTGCAGCACATCCTCATGCATCAGGAACATCAACAGCTACAGTAACACTGTAAACGAAATAGTTTGTACCAAAATATGAATAGTTGTATCAATTCACTTATTAAAATTCATACAGGCATACTAATCTGAAGGTATTTACTCTAGAATATCTGGTTAAACTTCTCTACTGCTCTGGTTTCTGTCCTTCATCTCCCACAGCAGTGGTATTTTCAGGGTATTCTGCGTACATGGAGCATAACTACAACATAAGTACAAAACCTTCAGGTGTACTCTTAGCTCTTCTAGAAGCAAAAGGGGGAGAAGAAAAAACCTCTTCAAATCGCTCAGGAGAACACAGAACAGCTACATATGGTTTACCATGCATACATATGCCAGTGGTGGGGTTTCTCATCTTCTCTGTGGCAGACTTTGGTGCATGTATGTCTGCTTTACTGGCTCTGCCTCATTTTCACTCTGTGCAATGAGACAGAGCATCCCTAGAGAAAACAACCAACTCCATAACCACAGCTACAGTCTCCCCATACAATGGAAATATATTTGTTTCTCCTTGGAGCTTCAGAGCTAAAAACAGGAGAGAAAACTTGGCCAATAACAAAGATTGGAATGCTAAAGGAATCAACATCTTTTACAAAAGCATAAGTTACCAACAGCCAGAAATCCATAAATCCATCCAACCACCAGCTTTGCTAAAGATATTAACCTTTATACCTCTAATGTTTGGTTAATATTTCCATATTTCAATTTCAGTACACACTTGAAACTGGATTTTAGTATTAATTTACCGGGACCTCTCAAAAAAACAAAATACCAGATTTTTCCTATCTATAAAATCATAACTATATTGCTTTTTCCTCTCCTGTTTATTCTTAAATGATTTTTTAAGTTATCTTCTTTCCTGAGCATTTCAGGCTGTGCTACTTAGCCTTTATGAAAGCTTCTCTTTCCTCCCTAGGCTATACCTGTCATGTTCTGTCTGATATTGATGGAGTGCTGGAATATGGATCCACACGTTTATTTCATGTCTCAGGATTGCCCCTCAGGGAGAAGGGAAAGTTATCAAAGAAAACAAATAAAAACTTGGCTTGGGTCAGTGAACGTTTTTCTATCCATGAGGTCAAGATTTTTTCTTTAAGTCTGAAATCAGTCTAAGTATTCCACAGCGATTCATTTGACTGGTGACCACTGGACATACACAGAATGAGCCTGAAAGTCTGCCAAACAAGCTTCTGATAGCCTTTCCTTCAGCTATATACATATTTTGATCTATAAGCACTGTGCTGTCTCCCAAGTGAGTGAAATGGATTTGAAAATGAAAATCATTTTCTCATTAACAAGGTATTGCAACTTATGAAAGAAGCCATATATAGTGTGATCATCTAACAGCAAAGCCTTTAGCCTTTTATTTCAATAAATTCAGTGGACCTATTTTTTAAAATATTTTCAGGATGTTCATATTAGTAGCAGGAGTTTCTTGCTTCTTTCATCACCTTTCATGATGCTACCAGAGGCTGCAAAACAAAGCTTATCTTGTTAATGTCCTTCAGAGCACAAGAAGACTAACCATGAGGAAGAGTTACTAGGGGTATTTTCAAGAAGCAATGGATGAAAGCCCTCCAAAAGCTGGTATAACAGATATTGTGCTCAGATGCAACAGATCAAATTAAAATCTATGAAATACAAGAAAAACAGTATTAATTTCTGGGGTTTGTTTTTAAACAGAAAATCCTCAAGCTGCTGACCATATTTTAAAAGATAGAAGCAGTCTAACACTTTCTGTTTCATATAGCTTGTAGCCAGCTTCCTTCATTCAAAGATTGCTTCTAAAATTCCCCAGCATTTTTTAAGGCAGAAGCATTGAATACTTCCCACCGAAGAAGAAACAGCCAAAATGAACATGAGTACAAAACTGTAATGATTATACAGTAAAACAGGATAAGCAGTTTTGTTGCTGTGTTGTGTGGGAGAAAACAGTTCATGTCTGCTTGGGGCTGTATTAATTTTTAACTCAATTTTTTTTTTTAACAGAACATCAAAGGCACATCATTAAAAATGTCTCCAAAACCAAAGTCATTCCCAGTTTGTCAGAAGAGGAAGGGAAAAGGCGTAATGCCATATGCCCAAAATTCCAGTAAGAACAGAACAGGTTTACTTTCCTGTTACATTCTCAATGCTATACACAGCAGGCAGTTAAAGTGGTATGTAGAACTGTACTAAATTAGTCCCCTAGGTGTACAAACTAAGGTCAAAAGTGAATTTGCAGCACAGAGGACTTCTCAAGAAGAATGTTAAATTACTGCTGCAGCTTTTCTACTCATTCTTCTAGCCTCTCCTGCACCTCCAAGCCTAATTTTTGCCTTTAATCTGACATTCTGTTCTTGCCTAGAAATAGTCTGACCTTTTCAGTTATGCTTCCAATTAGCACCTCAGTGTTAGAGACTGTAGCCAGGTGTTGATTACAGAATTTTTGGGGGCAGAGGGGTTGTTTGTTTTTCAATGAGCCACAAAAAGCCAAAGATCAGGGACATGAAGCTGCCAGAAAGTTCTGACAAATGGGCCCTTACAGTATTAACATTATTATGCTACTTTATCCTAGTGCAGAGCCAACAAGGTACAGCACACTGTAACCCAGTAAAGCAGTGGCTGCATATTTTCAAAATATATTATTTCTAGAACAAAAGAATGAAAGAGCATCCAGGGCTAAAATTAAGAGTATAGAAACAGTGGAAAGTTTTTGTAAAGTGAATAGAGAGAATGAGTGTAGACTTGACTCCGGACAAAAAATTATTTCATTGACACATATGAAATTTTATTAGGATGTTCTGTCTGTCAAGTTGGCATATCTTAAGCTTTTCTGAAGCCTTGTTTTGCTACCAACTCCATCCCTAACAAAAGGCATTACATGTGTGACAAAGAAATACATGCTGGTACAGTGTAACACAAAAATGGCTGTGGGTCAGCCAGCTGTGTGCCAAGCAAGCCTTTATTCTGCACCACCATCTCTTCTCCATACAAAATTTTTTCTGGAAGAAATATAAATTGAATCAAACTAAACTATTTCATAAGCACCTTTTTTTTTCATAGCTTTTTGCTTTAATTGAAAAGAGTTCAGCTGCTTTAGCCTTAAAATGAAGTACTGAAAAATGCATTTTACAAATTTATAAAGTTTATGATCTTTCTGAAATTAAAATGTCACTGTAAATATCTGCTTAAGGACCTTCCATGTTCTCCAAACAAGGAAAGCTTCCTAGTCAACAGCAGAACCATCAGAAGCTATAGCAATTTCTACCTGCTGTTTTTTCAGGACTAAGTATTTCCTGTACAGTTTCTCAAATCAGGAAAATTAGGGTTGACTTTATCCAGGAACAACCTAAGTAACAAAGTTTTTACAGGCTGATCTTTAGTGTTGGTTGATCTTTGAAGATACTGAGAGTTTTAGACTACTGAAGTAAGCCCCAGTTGAGGTTCATTAGACTACAGGCATAGGCAGATCCCAAAGCATAGTTCTTACACAGACATTAGTGCCTGAAGGTCCATAGTATGTTTTAGTTTTCCCTATGTGGAATTTTGAGAACACTGCATTAGCATGCACGCCTCCTAAAAACTAAAGAATGAATTGGACAAGTCCATATTGAAAAACAGAAGACCATCAAACGTGGGACCTCCATACTTCACAGTCTCATCTTCCATGTACCTCCTGCCCAGGCATATTATATACAACTCCCCTGGCTCTAGGAATCTAGAGTTTTCCATGTTTTTAACAGCAGGTATAATTTTTGCTATTAAAAAAAACCCAGAAAGATACTCAGTTTAAAAGCAACTGTGGGCACTGAGGGAAGCATCAACTATTACCAGTAGATTAATATATTATGTGTACATGTCACTTGAAAATAATTATGCAGTGAGGTGATATCCTGAGCCAACTGAAATCAATGGGAATTTTGCAATTGCTTCACTAGTGAAGAACACAAGCTGTGTGTCAGAAACTAAATGAAGATTCAGAATTTAAGTAGGGGCAAGAACCAAGCAGCTATGGCCTGGGATGACTGGATATACTCTGCAGAACTCACTATTTCAGTGTGATAATTTAAACTCTTCTTCAATGGAGACTTCTGTTTCACTGTTTGACAACTTTAATGTCACATATCGACTTCAAACGATAGCACTCAGCATTTCACACTTTTAAATGTGAAAAACTACTCAACCACAATACAGTAGAAGGACAAAAGTTATTACCATGTTTAAGACAAAAAGTTAAGAGCAGGAGAAATTATGCTACTGTGACAAAAATTTGTTTGCTGAAGCTGCAAGGGATACCCTGCCTCTAAGTAATGGGGCTGGAACTTTAGCACCACTATTTTTTTGAATTATTTATCAGAAAGCATGAAGATGAACAGCTGGGAGAGAAAGTATAGTGCTAGAGAGCATAAATTCTGCCATTTCACCTGTCGTCTCCTATTATAAGTCTTCACAAAATTAGTCTGCAATACAGGCAGATGGCAAATCCCAAACTTCTGTAATGTACAGGTTGATTCATATTACTAACAGCTAGTCACCTAAAGCACATCTGTAGACAGAACTGAAGAATCCCAGAGAGAAGCTTGAATATAGTAATGAAAATTGCATTGGAAGCTACACAAGCAAACTCTCCCTACTGGTCTATTTGTGTCTCCTTTACAAGTTCTTCCACTTTTTTCCCCACATTTTATAGACATGGTACTGAATACTTACGAGATGAAAGTGTCCTTCAAAGCCCACATTTAAGGTAATTGCATCAGGTGCAGAACATCTAGCCAATATTTTGTCTGAGGGATAAATCTCATAATGTGTCTGTTACTTCTGTCTTACACATCATTGTAAGAAACCACATACCACCTTTTCTGGGCAGCTGACAGAAAGGAAAAATATGTATCAACATACACTTGAGTACAGAGCAGTCACCTCCTGGTTATGACCAAGCTTACATTTCTGGTAGAAGTAGCTTTCTGGAGTCTACCATTTTTCCCCATCCACTCTCACCCTTGGATCTCAGTTCTTTAGGACTATGTAGTACCGTCTCTGCATGCTCCTTTACTCAAAGGGAGTTTTCTACAGCCAGTTGTCTGGCTGTCTTTCATTGCCAGGGAAGCATAATATTGCCAGAACAAGGGTGCCAGAATCTTTCAATACTCGCTGTCAAAACTAAACGATCCCTGGCACTGACAATTTCTGTAATTATCTTTATGGGTCAAACAGTGTTCTACTTGACTAGCTCTTGATTGTCCTTAATTTTATTAAGGCTCCCCTATAGCTATTTTAATAAATTAAAACTCCACAGGTGGACTGAGATGAACTGATGGGATTCAAACTGCAGTGGCTGTAAGTTGGCACAGTGACCAGCACTGGGTTTCTATGACTTTTGCAGTCACTGAAAGCACAAGAGTATTCACACACGTGCACACTGTCATCCTAGAAACCACAGTACTGTTTGTCAGAAATTAACAACAAGGTTCTGGCTAACTACAGATTTTCCTTCTAGACACTGTGAACCAGTGCCTGGCTCTTGCTATTGCAATTATCTGGGCAAGATACAATCTCTTCGCAATTTCCTTTCATCTTTCTATAAAGGACACAACCTGGACCTCAGCATTCATATCCTTGCATCTTTGACAGTCATTTATACTGGTGCAAATTAAGTCTCAAAACACTACTTTCATAGACAGAAGGAAAGCACTATATTCAAGGTATAGCTGTCCATACAAGCTGCAGCTTGTGAAATGCAGTTTGGTAGGTTGTCTGCTGGTGTAGTGGTTTCTGCATTTCCTCAAGAAAGAGGGCATGCAGGTTTAGGTACTGCTTAGCCAGGGTGAACCCACAGCTCCCATGACACAGCACAGGGAGGCATGCTAGTGGAAGGCCCTGGCCCTCCACTGATCCACTGAACAACAAAGCACAGGAAAAGCAATGGGAACTGAAGGAGTAACCTTGAAGCTGTGGCTTTTCAGGGTAGTTAAAAGACAGGGTTGCAATCCCAGCTCCTGGGTTATTTTGTTTGCAGTGTGGTCATTGTCCACGTAAACCACTTTTTGTTTACATGCCTTAATCATAGGGTTGCTTGCAGAGCTATGGGCATTTGCCTTATAGGTGTGATTTGTTCACTTTTGCCCAGAGCTTTTGGCTTGAGGTTAAGTCCTCAAGAACAAGCACTCCTGAGCATACACAGACAGAGCTTCAGCACCCAGCACTCTTTCCAGCGAAATGAGACACCTGATGAAAACAGGCAGAGAGAATCACTGTTTGGGATGTAAGAACCCACTTACAGTGCTGTTTTTAAATAGTCTAACAGCACAGAGAAGAACTTTCACTGTGCCCCTTTTCCCAATGCTGGGCTATAATTTATAAGTCAGCAGTGAGAACCTGCTGATTTTGTATTCAGATTAAATATAATGTTCTAAACAGAATATTTACACCAACACCAAATGTGAACAACATAATTAGCACAAACAGTAGCTTGCTTAATATTTATGTTATAATTTGAATTAAAACATTATTAAGCAGATATTTTTCCAAAGACACTGTAATCACTTTTTTTTTTCTGAGGTAGGGATTAATGGAACCCTTTGAAGTTAATTTCGAAAGCAGCTGCAAGAATGTATTTCCCAAATCCTGTTAATTACCATGCCAGCCATGAGAAGTAATCCCTCTTTCTGCAGGAAATGGAGGATTTGATGCTGCAAGGCATATTTACAGGGGTAACTCATATGTAGTCAAGTCATTGCCTTCAATTCAACAGAATTACACGAGTAGAGTTAGAACCTCAATGTGGTACTGCGGAATTTCTCTAAACTATATGTTAAGTTTTGTTTAGCAAAGGGCAAAGAGGGTAAAATCAACTACAGAGTAAGCCTTCTCACACCACTTGCCAAAAAATTACCTCAGCTCTCATTTGGACATGGGTGATACAGCCCGTATCCCAATTACACTGGAAATTGATACAGAGGAAACATCAAGGTGACCCAAGAGGAATACTGCAATTACATAAAAAATGATTAAGCTAGATGGCATAAATGAAAAAATGAATGATGTTCTTAAGGTGGTCTCTTCCTTTTTTCTCCTGTTATTTTTTATCTATTGGTAGCATCAGACATGGCACTACAGTGCCAGAAACTGTACTTTTGGGCAGGAAACATGCCTAAGAACTCTTACTTCCCAGTCTAGCCCAATCCAGCTGCACCTTCCCATCACCAAGGCCTCACTTGTTTGCCTGCGATTGTTTGCAAGGTCATACAGAAAATAGGAGCACTAAAATTATTAAAGTTAAAAATAACCCTTCAGCAGAGCTGTGTTGAAATCAATCATTAAAGTGATCCAGCTAGAAAATGCACAGCTTGTTTCTGTTGATCATTTCAGTAATATAGTTGATGTCTCTGATCCACAAACAGTTGTACCAGGGTACCAGAACAGGTAACAGGCAGTACCATGGAGAGGAGGCACTGCAATTTTGTTCTGGAAACTGAAAATTGGAGTAAGTCACTGCTTCATACCACAAAACATATCAAGCTGTATCTCCCTGTGATGTTGCATCACCTCCTAGCAATCATTACTCCGCAAAAGAGCAAAACATGGAGCAACATGGGTACATCCATGTAGCCTAAATTATAAGCCTTGGCCACCTGTGCAGGCAGTACAGCTAATGGCAACTGACTGTGGCATCTGGTTAGCAGCAAAACAGAACCTTGGGGACCTGGGAAAATCATCTGGATTCAGATGGTACCTTGGGTATCCCTTAATATCAGGATGCCCAGATAGGAAGAGTGCCTTAAGCCAATTAAGGAGTCAAGAGTCCTGGCATAATATAACTGATTATGGATGGTCGTTTTGTAACAGATATTTATGTTATATTCCATTCTTCCAAACCCTTCTGAAGTTTAGGGTAATTTAATTTGCTGAGCTACAAACCCAGCTGTAATTGAGTTAGAGGCTGTCTTCAAGGGACAGCTTGGGTTATTAACGGCAAAAGTCTGCACTGATAAATTGCTTCATATCTGATCATATTGGCTATCATTATTAAAACAGGCTGCTTCTTCCTAGACTGAAAAAACTGTAGCATTTTTTCTGTTGATTTTTGTTTTTATTTCCAGCTGTACAATTAAAAACTTGTTTCCACTTTCTTCCTATTTCCCCACATATTTCAGAGGTAAACAGATGCTATTAGACTACACTAGTAACTGGCCAGCCAGGTTTTAAAAATGTATTAATTATGGCAGTTTCAAGTTACCATGCAAAGGAACTTTCTGCCCTAACTCTAGGGCAGAGCCTTCTGATTTTCAAGACAAAAGCAAGATGAAGCGGCAAGGACTTTTATGCATCACTTATTCTACTCCTTCAAAACCCTGGGCAGCCAATCTGGTCAGGGAGCAACTCCAAGCAGCCCCCACCAATCTGCAGTTATGACAGTAACTTCCTTATAGCTATTCCAGTAGCAGGGGCATCACTGGACTGAGTGTGTTACAGCCTTGGCAACACACCCTGCCCAGGGGCTGCACAGAGAGACAATGCAAACCTGTTAGCTCTGGCTCTGTGCCACAAAATGATTCATGTGAGGGGAACCCTGAATTGGCTGCTGAAGCTGCCTCAAAATGAGACCTTGCTTTACAGATTTGTCCTACATTGTTCTAGTCTACCAGAAATGACCCACTGACTCTTTAGGGGAGCTGATTTTGTTTAAAGTGTGATGCAGTTCAGCGCAAAGCTGTCTTGGCCTCATGAGTCTAAACTGCAGCCAAACAATTAGAAACAACCCTACAGTACTAAAAAGGAAAATGAACAGGGTAATGCACAAGGTCACCTTGATTGCCAGGAATCAGGGACAACAATCAAAAACACTGACATACAGCAAGCAGAAAAGCCAGATCACTCGCTCTGTCTAAGAGCTGGCCAAAAAGTAGTGATTTTCACAAATCAGAAGCTCCCAGGACCCTGCAGCTGCTCAGTGAAATTGATGCTGCTATCAACTTCATTGTTAATAGCATCAGAGAAGATAAAGAAATTTTCACTGAGCAGCTGTAGGTATTTCCCAGGGTCCCTGGGCTCAGGACAGACCCACCAGGTTACCCACCCTAAGAGTAAGTTCTTTACAGTTCCTGTAGTGCTGTAGCCATGAAATCAGTCCAGGGGAAACACGGTCAGGCAGATTCAGAAAAGCTCCCCCATATTGTTTCAAACACTCCCTCCAAAGAACTGTGTTTTGCAATTCAAGTTCAATGAAAACTTGCAAGTTTCTCCACTCCAATTAGTCATTGGTCATTCTTTGTCTTCAGTCTGCCATTATGTATCAGGCTCCATACTGCACTTCATGCCTTGCATATGAAGTGAAAGAGAATTGTTACCCAACTAGACATTTTCACCTTACTCACACATGAACCTAGCAAACCATCATGCAATGCCATTAAAAAAAAAAAAAAGACCCTAATGTGCTCCTCCAGAAAACAGTCATCCATATATTTTGTTTATATTCAAACATACCCATCCTCTAACTAAACAGAAAATAAGTTCCTCAGAAGTTTAATGCAGAAAGCAGGTAAAAACATTTTCTTAAATTCAGCCATGTGCTGCCTGACACTGCAGTCAGACAAGAGGATTTATTAAAGGCTTACATATCATGACTGCAAGAGATATTGCTAGAATTCAGATATTTTGTAACATTTTTTTAAAAATTTACAGCCTTAATGCTAGGTCCTTTGCTACCAATGTTTCTGCATCTGCAGATACATGCCGTAAGTCCAGTTCCAAAATGGAAATGCACCAAGCTTCTAGTCCAAGCAAAGAGTACAAAGCAGCACTCAGAATAAAAACCCTGTGAAACAAATAACTACTCCTGTAATCTGAGAGCTTCATTCAGCTTGGCTTGGATGTTCATGCTGTCCAGTAGCTTGCTGAAGGAAAGAAGTGATAGCTAGCCAAGTCTGACCGGCAAATTAAAATTGGCATGAAGCTGGTCTGCCTTAGGCATTTGGCTGCCCTGCTTCAGCTGCGGCACATGTGTGATGGCACACACAATTTAAAGTGTGCCAAGCCAACAATGTGTTTGCTCTTTCCTGGTGGTAAGCGTGTATCTGTCAGATCTGAGTGGAATAGTGGTATGTATGAAACAGGTATGAAGCCACATCTTATTTTTCCACCATGTCATCTGCAGAAAGTCACCTGACTAGTCATCTCCTCTTGTATAGTAAATTCTTCCTCTTCCTTCCTATCAAATTAATGTTTCTAATTTGTAGCAGTTTCCATCTTCTGTCTCCCTTTACTGCACATTCTTCTATTATGTTTGGCATTCAAGGAATGAGATTTCAATGTCATTCAGATTTCCTTCCAGAACACCACATACTATCGCTTAAATTCAAATAAAAGGCATTCTTCAGAGTATTCCAATTAGTGTTAAAATTACATGTTTAAGAGTCAACATTCAGAGTACTCAGTATTTTAAAACAAAAATAATTTAATCCTGGGTATTTAAAAGAAAAGTGTATTTTCTACAAGAGAAAGGGAGAGAAACAGCAAGAATCCCATTACTTAAAGCATTCAGGCTAGAGAATGAAAAGCCCTAGAACTGAAGTGAAAGACATGCTTGTAATTTTTATGAGAATTATTTTTCTGTCTCTGTACCTCTCCCCTACTGACCCACTCAAACTTGGACTTCAGCATTTTTCAAATGTGTTTTCATGTTTAGCTAGGCATTACACGGTGGTTCATCTCAGCCCAGCTTCTCCCCTTCACCAGATTATGTTGCATTTGTCTGATGAAGTCTGCACTTGGCTTGTTTGGTCTCTTTTAAATAAAAGTCCATCTTCAACATCCAAAACCTAACTCCTTCATCCCCTAGTAGAAGAGGGCACTCATCTGACCAACCCAACCTCACACAGCTGCCTATTGAGGGTTTTGCTGAAACACACACAGCTTCTTAGCAGAGATGCAAAGGTAGAGTAGTATGTGGGTAGTGGCACCCATCAGGAATGGATCAGTTGACTAAGTCTGGATCAGAAACACCAATTCATCGAAGCCAAACTTTTTGTGGCTGTCCTGGGTTGAGTGAGTGGTGGAGTTTTTTGGTGGCAGGGGAGGGGGCTATCGGGGCGGCCCCCTGTGAGAAGCTTCTCGAAGCTCCCCCAGCTCCACGTCAGCTCCACTTCTGTTTGGGAAATTGAGCCAATCGGCTGCGCCTCTGTGATAATGTATTTAAGAAGGGACGTGGTGACGAGCAGTCGGACTGGTGAGGAGGAGTTGCTGCAGCTGCGTGAACACCAAGGTCAGTGGAGGAACGGAGGAAGAAAGGAGGGGGGAGGTGTGCCGGAGCAGAGACCCCCCTGTATCCTGTGGTGAGACGGCAGGGTGGCCCCCCCCTGCCACCCATGAAGATCTACGGTGGAGCAGACATTGATTTACAGCCTGTTGTTCCTGCTCGGATAATCAAGGTTCTGTGCCCGAAGAAGGCCGGGGTCTCATGGGAAAAGGTAGCCCCGCTGCTGTAATTCAGTGCTGGGAGGATTGCAGCATGAGGGGGAGTCCCACGCCGGAGCAGCTCGGGAAGGGCTGCAGCCGTGGGAGGGAATCCAGTCGGAGGAAGTTAGTGACCCATGACGGAGCAGTGTGGGGAACGCTGCGGCCCATGGGAGGAATTCAAGTCGGAGGAAGTTTGTGGAGGACTGTCTCCTGTGAGAGGGGGACCACAATGGAGCAGGGGGGAACAAGTTTTGGACACTCCCCTCACCGAAGATGAAGGAAGTGGCAGCACTGACTGCACCCCCCATTCCCTGCCCCTGCGCCACTGGGGGAGGAGGTGGAGATATCGGGAGCAGAACTGAGCCTGGGAAGAAGGGAGGGGTGGGGGGAAGGTGTTCTCAAGATGTGGCAATGCTTCTCACTGTCCTACTCTGTTATGTGTTGTTAGTGTCTGTAATAAATGTATGTTCTTTTTTTTCTTCCCCTAACGAGTCTGCCTTTTGCTCGTGATCATAAAAGGGGGATTTTCCCCCATCCCAGTCCTATCTTGAACCCCAAGCCTGGCTCTCTGTCCCTTCTCATTGCTGGAGGGGAAGGGAGAGAGAGGTGCTGCATTGTGGTTGGCTGTCAATCAGACCTAAACCACAACAGTGGCAAAGTGTTGTATCTATAAAAACACCCTCACAAATTGCTGGTCTTCCTTCACATCCTGAGTGTCACTAGGAAAAAGTCCAATAACACCAAAATTCAAGAAGTCAAAGATGTCCTCAGATCTACTCATTTTTGCCTCATCTCCTTAGTTATACACTTGTACCAGTTTAGGAGTTTTCATGATCTTGATAGCTTTTTCCCTGAAATCTAACTTCTCCTGCAGTCAGGATGCTGCCCACTACTATTCCAATGCCTGGCAATTCCTCTGGTGTTAGATTTATAGAGAACAAAGGATCACCAAGGCAGATGGACAGCCAGGTGCCCAGAGCAGGGGTACCTGGTGGGTAGCAAGGCTTATTTTGGAGGTCACAGAGGACATAAAAGTGCAAATCATCCCCAGGCATCAGCAGTGGGTACTGTCTGCTTTCCAGCAATCTGCCCAGTGATTCTGAATCTGTTCAGATACCCAATTTCCTTGAAAGTTCTCCTATACCCCCTACAAAACTATGACACTTTCTGTGAAAAACTGCTTCTCATGTAATCCTACTAGTTCCTGTTAGAGATGCAGACTTGACAGGACTGTTCCGGATAGTCTCACTGATTCACTCCAGGAGAGCCTACTAACCCTTGTCAAGGTTAACAAGCTTTAGCATAAGAGTTGTCCCGTTTCCAAAAATAGCCCTAGTTAGTGCTTAGGCATTTCTGAACTGCGCTCCATCATTCCCAGAAAATGTGCACCTAAAATACCTCCAAATATATTTACACCAGTGCATACAGCTAGCCACAATCCCTACACATCTCCCCGCTTTGCTTTTAGGAGATTCATTTTGTGCTGTGATCCAACACATCCTTGCCTAGTTCCAGTGCACAGCAGTGCATGCCTCTTCTGAGTTTAAGCCATTACAGCCTGAACATTTGGTTTGGGTTTCTCTGGTTCTATTACTGCAGCTTTCTAGACCTGCTGGCACTATCCAGCATCTGGCTCCACATCACAGCTAGAATCAAACCTGTCAGCCAAGGAGTAGCAAATAAGGCTCGTGATAGAACACCTCAGACCTTTCTGTCAGGCATTTGGACACTAAGACTCTGTGGTAAAGACACTCAGTATACACTTGAATATGTTTTGTTACAGTCAGAGCTCTGTCTCTCCATACATCAGAAAATCTGAAGCCCTCATACCTCATGTCACCCATTCCACCAGCTCAGTCTCAGTCCAGGAATCTCTGAAGTCTCTTAAGTCAAACATAAGGGCACTACCTTTCAAGTTTGTTGTTCTTTTTTTCTCTTTTGTTTCTTACTTTCAGCTTTAACAAGAGAGCTCCAACATCATTTTTGTCTATCACAGTACTCTCCATATCAGCTACACCACTGGTTGAAGTAATATCTTACACACTATATACTAAGGTGATAATGTAAGAACATTCAGTGTCTGTAAAATAATACTATTCTCTAAGTTGAAACACAATTCAGCTGTAACTAATATTCAAGGCATGTAGGCAAACAGTTTTCATGTCTTCTGACTAAAATTGTGCTTCTTCCTCCAGATTCCATACTAGTCCATAAACAAGGCTATATCCACTTGGTATGAGTTGATCATATGAGATAGGACCAGCCAAAGACCAGCTATGTGACACTTGCCTAATTTACCTGTAAGTATACTAGCTTGGTCTCAGAGGGAGCAGACGGGCAGAGTGGGGATCAACTGTAACCTCAAATCCTGTCATAAATAACAAGTTTCACAATTACAACTCTTCTGCTGTTGCTTGCTCTAAGTTTACTCCATCACGATTGCCATTTACTTCACAATTAAGAGGAAGGTAGCCTGCATAGTCTTTCTCATGGAAATAAATTATTTTCTTAATTAAAAGTAGAAGGGGAAAAGTATTTCTTGGTTATGATTTGACCTAGTTTCTACTTATCTACAATGTCTTTTTTTATTTAGAAACCCAATGTCCAAACAACAAAAGAAAAAGAAACAGAACACCTTTTCTTAGAAAGGGGGAGAATGTATGTTATTCATCTTCATTAGAAGATGATATGTCTTGCAAAGAAAGCATTACACAGCTCAGTGAATTTAAGGCTCTGTTGCAACTGATAGGATGAAGAAAGGCATAGCTTTCACCTGATACACTCAGCCATAATCTCCCAATCCTCTTCAGCCAAGAAGTAGGTGTCTCATGATTGCCACACTATTACAAGTTTTTCTGCAGCAAAGTTACAGAGAAGAGGTAAAACACATAGACACAGACACATTTTACAAGTCATCCCTAAAAAAAAGCAAGGCATACAACAGCAGTGGCTTGGAAATAAAATATTTTATTCAAATCAATAAGCAAGCACCCAGCAACCTTTGATGAAAAGGACACCACTGTTCCTGTTGAAGTTAACTGCTACCATACACCACATTTCATCATGAACATGATCTAGATGTAGAAACTGTTGGAAGATGACTCTTATAAGATGGCCAGTACATTACAAATTTAGGGATATTGGACTAGAAACTAATACGTCTTTGCAACCTGAAGTTATATTCTATTATCGAGTACTGCAGTACGCAGGTCGGAGTTTTCCTGTTTTATAAATGCAGGAGTTTTTGCTTTAAGTTACTCTTTTATAGGGAAACATGGTATCTGAAGCATACTATTAAAGCTAACTGCCCTTTGTTAAAGTCCAGTATTGTGTGAATCTGTTGGCATTCTCTATATTGCAAGAAAACTAGCATGCTTGTTTCTAAACAGTACATTTGCCTGTTTCACCAAATTAAGATTAATTTGCAACTTCACTTCTAAGTGTGGTTTTAGAAAATGCCTGATCTCACTGAAACCACACTGATGGAAGTAGGCAAAGTGACAGATCTAAAACTTACTGTTCTCCCTTCCTTCTCTTTTGAGCTGCAATTTACCACCCATCTAATAAATAGATGCGAAGTTAAAATTAAAAACCAATGTTCATGTGCCTTATCTGTCCCACCCCCATCCTGTAACAACTGCAGAATTTCCTACTCCACCCTGCCATGTTCTTGATACACTTTTTAGATCAATACAGTTTTGTACCTATTGTGGGTATAGCCTCAGTAAAGCCAATAGTTAACAGTTAGTGGTCATAGCAGTATCTGAAAAACACATCCAGAATGGCCCCCCTAAGACAACTGTCTGTCTCAGACACTACCCTGGACTGCAAGCACCACACAACAGTAGCTCCTTTGGACAAATACGGCATGTTTTCTCCCTACCAACAGCAGCTCTGTGATTTAGTGCTGTCAGGATTATTGGTGTACAATGCTCACTTCAGTGTTTAAATACATCTGGTTCTAAGACCCTAAATACCATTTCAGTGGAACAGATTCAACTGAATTCAGGAGAGCAACCCCTGAAAGAGCCCCAGTTTTCCCATTTAACTACCCAAAGCAGCTAGTTTCAGGCAGAAGCTTCCACATACACCTCATGTTTCACACTCGGCCATGTCCCTCTCCTCCTTTAACAGCCTCCTGGTGACCACACTTGTCCAGAGTGATAGAGACATATTCCAGGTTCACCCTCAACCTGGAAGGAAGACACTATGTGTTACTCTACCAGCTTAAGGACATGCCCAAACCACCAGGCCCTGTGTTATCACCAGTTTTGAAAATAGCTGTAGCAGAGACTGCCTTGCTGATTACTGTCTTACACACACAACACCAAGGGCTGGTGAAGCTCAAGTTTCAGAAAGTCTTTGACCCCTGTGTTAGGCTGTATCACCTTTCCAGTAAAGCCTCCATCTTTGCCAAGCTAGCTGCCTGGGTACCTCCCCCACTGCAGGTGATCTGAGCTCCAAAAGATTCATTACTCCAGGCTGCTGAGGAGAGCTCTCTGGATAAGCAAGCCCCACATGGCATCTCATACCCCATGAATGCCCTACACAACCCTATTGCAGGTCACACAAGCACCCTTCATGATCCTTTTGAAGGTGGATACAACACAGCAGTTACTTCAGGGTTCGAGAGCCCAGAGGCAACATAAGGCAAAGCTGAAGAGCTTTCTGTAGCTCAAGGAAGAAACAAGACCTGATGTTCTTTGTATTCAAAGCCTGACCAAAAAACCTGACATTTATGCAGAGATCAAGTCCCCAGCTAAGAGACCTAAGCACTCTATAGAGTCAAACCCCTAACACCTCTCCTCATGTCTTAGGAATTTCACATGTCTGGTTGGTTGACGCCTGTTTCAAAAGGCAATCTAGAATATTCTTGCTACTGTCTGGTAGCAAGGCTGCTCCTCAAATACATAAAGCTGCTGGCTCAAACCCTGCCTTAAGTGGTACACATCAGCACCCTGGCAATCAGTACCACACTTCACTCTCATTGTGTAAGGCTCTTCCAATGCAAGTTCTTAAATCACAGGTGCCTCAGGCATGTAGGCTGATTAGGCCTATTTCCCAAGCCGGTCTCCCAAAGTCAGACACCTAAATAACACTTTAAAGCTGAACTCCTGCCCTACACACCAGCAATACCACACTGACCTTTCAATATCAAAAGGAAATAAATGTGCCCAGCAAGGCAATCTCAGATAATGCTATTTTAAGTTCTGACTCCTTATACATGTGCTTCATCCCTGAACCACTGGAACAGCATCCAGGGCTGTAACACCATATTGTTTAAGTACACTCCTTCCCAAGTCCAGACCTGATTCCTGATGACAGCTAGAATCATTCAGCACAGGAGGAAAGAGTAGAAGTGAACATCGTAAAAATGTCTGGGTGATGAAATTCTTCTTGAGAACCTTCATTCCACAGGAATACTGCCACCATGACCAGACATCATCTGCAACATGTCAGATAGTTAAATGACTGATAAGATGACAGGATTCCTTGTGGTGAATCAAGCTTTTGTCAGTTGTGAATCAAGAGGCTCGCTGGTAAAACTACTGGCTGTGAATAATCATTTGGCATTGGTGTGATCCCATCATCCAAGACTACTTCCCCTAATTCATCCTGTGTGACCAAAGATCTATAATGGAAGATGGGCTGCATCTCACAGGTGCTCACTGAAGCAGCTGATATTTTCCAGCACAGCTCTTCTCTCTAGGCTCATTAAAAACAACTGAGCACACATACAGACCTAAGGAAAAGGTTCCTCATTTATGTAAGGACAGATATTCCAAGACACTTCAACACCTAAAAATGCATTTCAGTATACAGTGATGTTCCCGAGAAGTTCCTGATACAGCCAAGTGATCTATCTGCCACTAAAACCAAGCCGCAGGAAGCACTCATCATGTTTTGTAATGCTATTAGGCAAACTCTTACATATTAAGTTCCCTGTAACTAGTTACAGAGCCTGACTTCTGCCAAGTATCTTAAACACATTTTCAGACAAATATTGCAGAAGCAGTGTAGGGGGTTTCTGTAGAAAAGTTCTTATCCTTCCTGAAAAAAAGTTATCTTTTAGAAAATAGAAGAGTACTATAGTCAGATGAACAGCTGCTTCCTGTTCAGCTTTTTCCACCAAGAAACTGGTAATCACTGCCCATAAACAGTAAATAAGTTAATTTTGCTTGAAGCATTAAAATAAGAATCCATGCAAAGTCTCAGCAAATAATTTGAGAGATATGAAAGCTCTCTCCACAGATTTCTGCAACCACATTTCAAGCTCCACTCCAATCCTGACAATTGTCAACATAAAGCAAAAAAAACCCTTCCCACCCTCCCAACACCACTCTATTTGGAATAATCTTTTGATGGCTCTAGTTGAGCCTCTTTTCAATCACCTTGTCCTCAGATTTTCTAGCAGATTAAAACAAAGAAAATAAAAATATTTCAGTTATGACATTACAAGTGAAATCCACTGAGACTCCCTTCCAAATACAGCAAACATATGTCTAAGGAGCTTGCTTTCTGATAATCTTTTTTGCCTCATTTTTTTAACAACAGTCTTTTGCAGTGAGGTGGAATGGTCCAGCTGCTTCCATCTGCCTTTTGGCAAAAGAATCATCTTTTGAGAAATAGCTGACAAGCAAGTAACAGCAAGGAAGCTTTTCTCCATCAGAGCTGTGAGCAATAAACTCTCCCATACTGTCAGTTGAGTAACAGTGACAGTAGCACTGAAGACAGAGTGCAGTGGTAAGTGGCATACGTACGGGGCTTAGTGCAGAGAAAGACATCTTCCAGCTCTGAGGGTTTGCTAGGATTACTGTTCTGTGAGGTACAAAGAGATCTATTATGAAGAGAGAACCCCTATCCTGGAATTAGCTTGATGTTTATCAGGACTTTTAAAATCAAAATGGCAAGCAATCTAACTATGAAGGGGTAATTACTGAGCAAATACAACCTGGCAGAGACCTCAAACAAAAAAGTGCTTTGTACAGCTATACAAAAGTACAGCATTATCACCCAGTCATTACTCCTCACTAGAAGATTTTTTTCTTTGAATACTATCTTTAAGAAGTATAACAGTGTATCTCACAGAACACTTCAGCTAGCCTGGGTAGCAGAGACAGTGACTGCAAAAAAAAACCCCACACAGTACGAACTCTATCCAGTTGATACAAATATAGGCAGCAGCGAAGGAGAGGTCACAGAGAGCCTGGTGCATTACACCTGGACTGCCTGATCCCTGCAAGCAGCACAAAAGTACAATGATGACTTTTTCTTGCTTTCTCCATCTGGCCTGACCTGCAAGCCAAATGTAAGCTTCTCAAATCCCTGCACCAGAGACCAGGCTACTACACTACTTGTCATCTCAGGTTTACACTTCATCTAAAAACAGAGCTGAGCATAACACCTGCACAATAATTAGTCAAAACTTATTTGGTATCACTCTTAATTTTACTCTTGCTATTAAGAAAGGAATACCCATTTGTTAATGAAGCAGCAGGTCTTTTATAACAGGAACCAGCTTCCAAAAATAGGCACTGGGCAAGTTGCAGTTACAGGTATCTCTACTGATTCCCAAAGAGAATGTGGGATCTGCCAGCTGAACCTGCCCAGCATTTCACTGACTACACTGTCAAGTAGCCATCACACCTAACAACACTAACAAAAATATTAATTTGCCCCAGAAAACTTTTCCATTGCAAAAAAAAAAAAAAAGCACAAGTGAAAAAGTTCGGTTTATTTATTTACAAGGGTATAGGCAATCCTTACATGCTTGGCACTATTTACATTTTTTCCTTAATTGTAGTCGTTTCCAGGACAGTACTTACAAAGTTTACATCAGCATCCAGCTACAAACAGGTTTGGTATTTTTTTCCCACGAGCTCTAGCAGACAACTTTCACACAACTTACTAAATCCTTCCTTCTGCATAGGAAAGCATTCAATACATCTTTAACTTAAGAAGAGGGGTTTTTTTAATAGCTAGATCTCCGCTGGTGCTCACAGTCCTTCCAAGGGCAAAATACTGCTTTCAAGGAGTACGCACACGTGTGGAGATGTGCTTTTCGGAAGACGGGGTTTAACAGAAGCGACGTCTCTCAGACTCCCCACCCAGCAGAGAGACATCCCTCAGGTCCACCCGCTTTGCCGGGAAGTACAGCGGAAGCCTCACCGCGTTCCCAGCGGAGGAACCACCCCACCCTTCGAAAAGGGCAGGTTACCCTCGACGCCAAGCTCTCCCTCCAGCCCCCCCCGCCCCGGCTCGCTTCCCGACGGGCCGCGGCCGTTCCCCGCCTCAGCCCGCCCCAACGGCCGCTCACCTCGCTCATGGCTCGCGGCAGCCCGGCTCGCGGCAGCCCGCCCGGCACAGCGCTCCCGCCGCGCCCGCGCCGCCCCTTAAGTAAGCGGCGCCCCGCGCCCGGCCCGGCCCGCGCCAGCCAATCAGCGCCGCGCCCGCGCCGAGCCCCCCTCGCGCCCAACCCCATCCGAGAGGGCGCGGCGCCCCCTGGCGGCGCCGGGCGGGTGCGGGGTCCCGGGGTCTCCCCGCCCCCCACAGCCGGGAGCCCGCCCCCGCTGCCTCCTCCCCCGGCGACGGGCAGGGTGGGGGTCCTCGGGCTAGAGCTGCTGCTCCCCCCAAAGCCCCGGCACAATCTGCGCTCTCCTTTGGGGGGGGACTCCCGGGGCGCCCCTGCGGAGGGAAGAGGCCGTCACCGAGGGGGGCAACTGGGCACCTGGGGGTGGGCTCGGGCGCCCGGCTCGGGGCGGGGTGGGGGGGAGCGGGTCTTCACGTGGGGAGGTGGCCTGAAAACGCGACTTGCTGCCTGCTGCTCGGATTAAGTAGTCGAAGTTTCACGGCGCGCTCCGCCACCCGGGTTTGCTCTTTAGCGCTGGAGGAGCTCAGCAAGTCAGCGTGAGGCTCGTTGCCATTTTCTGTTGAAATACAAAGCGTTTCTGCCTCAAGCTGCTTTCGCAGGTATGTGGAAGAGAGTCTTTTTGGTAATTTTGCTGAACGAATAATTAAAGCAAAACTTTGGGAAGTGTGCTGTTACACTCCAGCATCCATCTTTTGATGGAGGACAATTACTATATTTGGCAATACACATTCAGATGCTCTGACTCATGTATCTGTGAAGAAATATAGATTCAATTTGCTCTGGGAATGCGTTTAACTCCCTCAAATTTTTCTCAAATCAATAAAAAAGTTAAGGCATTATTTTGGAGAGCCTGAGAAGCTTGCCAAACCTTTCCACATCCAGGGACTACCTTGCAGAAGCCTCTTCTTTTCATCAAAATCTATCTACAGGGTGAGTCTTAAGAGAGGCAGTGAAATAAATTTTGTGAGATCTTTCTGGAAACCGCCTTTCCCCTTTGAGTTGCAGAGGCGTAGGCACTGCAGTTTCACCTTCACGTACCACCCACCACCAGGAATAGCTGCGCAGTGAGGAAGGGGAACATGGAGCCATCCAGTTGCAGTCACCACTGCCACGGATTTCAGTCTGCTCCTCTCCGAATGCCTGCCTAGCCGTGCACTCCTCCCGGTGCTCTTCCCCAGCAGGCCTGGGCTGGGATCTTCCACCTGAGGATGAGGAGGCTTCACAAGCAGTGGAACCGGGCGTGTGTATCCTGGCAAGAATATAGGGACGCTGCTCAGGGATGTAAGGATGGGATCAGGAAAGATAAGGCATGGTTAGAGCTGAACTTGGCAATGGATGTGAAGAATAATAAGTGCTTTTACAGGTACGTCGTCCAGAAAATGATAAAAGAAAATTTACCCTCCTGGTAAATAAAACAGGAAATCTGGTGACAACCAACATGGAGAAGGCTGAGGTACTCAGAACATTTTTTGCCTCGGTTTCCGATGGTAATCTCTCTTCCCAAATCTCTAAAGCCCCTGAACCTCAAAGCAGGGACTGGAGGAATGAAGTCCTGGTGACTGCAAAAAGGAAATCACACCTATTTTAAAAAAGGAGGACCCTGGAAACTACCGACCAGTCAGCCTCACCTGGTAAAATCATGGAGCAAATTCTCCTGGAAGACATCAAAATATATGGAAGACATGGAGGTGATTACAGCCAACATGGCTTCGCTGAGGGCAAATTGTGCCTGAATAATCTAGTGACCTACGATGGAGTGGCTGCATCAGTGAACGAGGGAAGAGCTACAGATGTCATCTACCTATACTTCCGTAAGGCCTTTGATATGGTCCCCCACAACATTCTTGCTGCTGAATTGGAGAAAAATGGGTTTGATGGGTGGACTGTTGGATGGATAAGGAATTTCCTGAATGGCCACGTACAATGAGTTACAGTCAATGGCTCAGTGTCCAAGTGGAAACCAGTAATGAGTGGTGTCCTTCAAAGGTCTATACTGGGACCAATACCATTTATATCTTCATCAGTGACATAGACAGTGGAATTGAGAGCACCCTCAGCAAGTCTGCAGCTGACACCAAGCTGAGTGACGCAGGTGATTCACTGGAGGGAAGAGGTGCCTTCCAGAGGGACTTTGACATGCTTGAGGAGTGGGACTGTGTGAATCCCATGAAGTTCAGCAAGGCCAAGTGCAAGGTCCTGCACTGGGGTTGGGGCAACCCCAGCGTCAGTACGGGCTGGGATATGAAGGGATTGAGAGCAGCCCTGTGGAAAAGGGCACGGGGGTACTAATGGATGAAAAGCTGGGCGTGAGCCAGCAATGTGCGCTCGCAGCCCAGAAAGCCAATCCTATCCTGGCCTGCACCAGGAGAAGTGTGGCCAGCAGGTTATGGGAGGGGATTCTGCCCCTCTGCTCCGCTCTCGTGAGACCCCACCAGGAGTACTGCCTCCAACTGTAGGATCCCCAGTACAAGACATGGGCCTGTTGGAGAGGGTCCAGAGGAAGGTGATGAAAATGGTCAGAGGCCCTGAGCACCTATGAGAACAGGCTGAGAGATTTGGGGTTGTTCAGCCTGGAGAAGAGAAGGCTCCGGGGAGATCATATTGTGGCCTTTTATTACTTGAAGGAGGCTTATAAGAAAGATGTATAGAGACTTTTTACCAGGGCCTGCACAGGGCTGTGGGGATGGGGATGATACAATCTGGTGCAGGGCTTGATAACAGGAAAGTGGTAGATGTGTGATTTGCTTCCTGCTTCCTTCAGGGTTCTGGGAAGGTGGAGGAAGTTGAGGGCATGAATTAAAGATGGGCACTGGAGTCCTCAGCTGGAGAAGGAGGTAAATCGTCTCTGAAGAAGTAAAAGTGCTGCCTTTTATTTCACTTAATTTCCCAGGTTGACAAGAGCCAACCCACATACCTTTGTGAATCCATTCATATCCATTTACTTGAACTGATAAACATGTTATTGTATCAGCTCAGAAACTTGCTGCCCTGACTTCTGAGCAGGAATAAAATGCTAAATTGTGATTTATCCTTGCTCTGGAGAAACTCGCTGCCTCCTGACAAGGTAAGAGCCAGCACAGTTCTTCTCAGTTGCTGATATGATTACTAGCCTGAGCCAGCCACTGGGACCTTCACAGTCTTGATTTTCAGCGAGGACATCTGGGATCCAAGTCTTGCAGGGAAGCAGAGAGGTGGACAGCAGTATGCAAACCCATGCAGTGTTGATCCAGCAGCAGGAGGAGGACTTTCATTTATTTGCCCTGTTAAACACAGTGACATATTTACAATTTGTGACATTATTAGACTAGTATTTGATCTTTAACCTGAGCCAGTGCTGTGTTTGTGGATAAGCATTGTCCCTTTAAAAAGTAGTTCACAGCACAAGGTAGTTGGAGAAGAATTACCTCACCAAATGCATGGATATATGATTTTTAGGTATAGCTTAAGAACCAATCCTGCCATTCACAACTGGAGATCACAGTGCTGCAGGGACTCTACTTTTTATGAATCTGAAGCTTGAACAGATATTCCCTTTTTTTTTTCTTTTTGAGGCTTCTCCGGGTTACTAGTGATAAAAAAAGAGGGAAAAGACCCCTTTTAAAATATAATCCTTGGTCCTCTTTTTTTACGGCAATATTCCCAGGACCTCCGCCAGCATCTGGCATTTTTTACAATTTACATTAATTGTCCCAGTTTTTGTTGTGAGCGGACCAAGTGGGCAATAAGCATGGTAAGCATTCGTCGCATCAGTAGCAGTTTGTTCTGCATCTTCAGGGGTGTCAGTACAGTGTAAGGACCCAAAGTAATTATGAAGTTCAGCCCCTGAAGAAGCTTTTATATTATGTGACAACATTTTCCAGTGAGAAGTAATTACAGGTACCTTGCATTAGTATTCATATTCTGATAGGAGTGCCATTGGTCTGTCAGCCTATGGGTACAAGGCACAGTGCTAACATAAATTATTAAAGGCGTATTTCTGACCAAAGGGCTCACAATCACATGACAAGTGATGCAGACTGCTGAGAGAAAAATCTTTTCAGTTTCCATTGACACTGATGGGCGTCCTATCAGTCTCACTCTTCACCATCAAAATAAATGTGTCAAATTCAAGCAGAAATCTCATGGTGATTATTCAGGCTGTACTCCACTGTACATGGAGGAACTTGTTAGCAGAGAAGACTCTTTGCACTAGATTCAGTAGGGGAACTTAAAATGTTTTTATTTTCTGACCCGTTTTGAGGAGTTCACAGCTTCCAAGAGAGGCACAGTGCCGAGCACACGGGGCTGATCTGGGGAAGCCCAGATGTCCCATGGCATGGCCCTCAGCCCTGTGCCCTCACTTGCAGTGCCCACCCACTGCAGGACATCCTGCGCTCCCAGTTCAGCACCTGCGGGCAGGACTGGTGTGAGCTGGCATTTTGAGGAATGAGCTGTCCGCATTAGCTAGTGGGAGAAGTGGAGGAGGGTGGAAATCCCTCTCTTCTTGGGGCCCTGTGTTAAATTTGAGTTCATAGCCAGGTGCCACACTTTTCAAATACAGCACCAGGCATGGTCACTTCTTGTAGAGCAATGACCCTGATGCTGATGGCAGTACCCTCCATGCAGTGACTCTCTGCTCTGAGGACAATTTGCATGTATTTCATCATGCAGTCATAGTATAAGATGCATAATCTACCCTCAGACAGGTCCCTTAGTGAGCACAGGACTCCCCTCTCCCTGATGAAAGCCTCTGACCCGCAGAGATGCATCTGTTGTCTCTCTCCCTCTGAACAAAGCTTGCTCCCTGTCTCCTAGGTTTGCATATCATATGCTGGAGAAAACTTCCACAGCCAACCAAAGCAATCTAGATATAAGCTAGGCTGAAATGTTATGTGCCTCTCCTACTTCTTAGTATGAACCTACTGAACTTAATAGCTCTTGAACGAACACAGAGACACAGATACATCTTAATCTTGGGTACAGCCTGAGCTCTGACATTTTAATTTATGAGCCAGTTTAGTTTGACATATCTTGAGTTCTGGAAATGCATCAGCAACCTGAAATTTTCAGAAGGCTCTTAGATTAAAGATAACCTTCATATTTGTTTTATTTATACTTTTTCATTTATGCTGTCTGATGGCATCAAGTTTTGGTTTTGAGATACCCCTTTGCTGGCAACATTTCTAACCTATTTCAATCCTTTAGCTTAAAGGTGCCACAAAGATCAGCTTTTACTGACGTACACAGCTAAGCAGTGACGTTTCTAAATAGAGAAAATGTTCTAAGCTAATCTATTTTCAAGAGCTGTTGTAATCTGAAAATTGACTATTAAAATACCACCTTCGTATTCATCTTGTCTGCACTTGGTATGTGTTCAACCCTGTCTGCTGTCATATGACTGCAGTTTTACTGCCTTTTACTCCCACTTACCTGAAAGACTCGGCAGAGGGGAGAGCATCTGAGATGGATCCTGAAGCAGAAGGGCTCACAGGTTTCCAAGGAGTTTCACCTGTGCGAAGGGACTGAAGACAGCTCTTCTCTGCAAGACTGAGCAATGCCTTATTGGAGAACCGTGTGTTGCATATACGTAAGTGAAGAGCTAATTGTACACACACTCTTTGCAACCAGCATAGCACACACCTGCATGGTCTTACTCCACTTTAGATCCTGCCATTGAAGGTGTCTAGTAAGTGAAGTGGTCCTACTAGAAGTACGGTTAGCTGCAGAATCATTCCAGAAGTAACACAGAGTGCAGAGAAAGATGACAGCTTAGGCTGCTATATTTTTCAGTCAAAATTGATTCAAATCAAATCAAACTCAAAAAAGATCAAAATGAAAATAGGGCTGCGCCTTGAAAGGTGTTCCATATTCCATCAGAGCAGAGCCACTCTGGTAGAATATATTTGAATTTTTAATGTGACTGCGAAAACTGACATTTCCCAGCACTTGAGGTCAGTACACTGAAATGAAACCTATACAGCTTGCTGGTTTTACACTCTGCATTTTTAGAGGAGGAACAATTTCACACAAAATTTCTGAAAAAAGGAAAAAAAAAAAAAAAAAGTGTGTCTTGCAGCTGAAATCTAGGATGTTGATTTTAAGTGGAAAGCTTTCATTTCAGAAAGAAGTGTTCATCTGAATACTGGAAAATAGAGGGGGATCTAGAACATCACCTTAATTACAGTGAACATGCCATAATTATTGTCTTTGGTTTGATCCTTGATGGTGATAAATTTAACAAGCATAGTCTTAAACACTACATGATGTATGACTGGTCCTTCACATATATCAGCTAATTTGACCAAGTAAAAAAATTAAATTCCACAAGCTTAACTCCCATTAGTATGTCTTTTTACCTTTTAATTAAGGAACTAATAGCTGTGGGTAGTGAAACAACAAAATACCTTTGAAGATCTGGGTCTTAGCGCCTTTGTCACAATCTCACCTTTGTTCTCATGTAAGAGGAATGAGTCAATGGTTCCAACACAATCTCATCGTTGTCGGTGTCACAAAAATATCAAGTATAATTTGGAAAAATCGAGTCTTTTCTCCAGAGAGTTGCATGACATGAGTTACAGTACAGTGTGAGTCATCTTCTATCCTAAAAAAAAAAAGCCACCCAAATATGTGTCGATTCTTTGGTCTGGCCAAAGAATGTTGAAGGCTGTAATTCAAAGATGTGTCCTTAACTTTAGTGTAAAGAAAGCCATTCTCGGTTTAAGCCAAATTCCCTAAACGTTTCAAAAACTGAAAAGTGTTGTGGGTTTTGACTCTTCAGTTGGCTCAGTTTTACAGAAGACAGAGGATCTGAAAATGTATAGCATTCAGATGTTACTTGACACTTACCCATGGCAGTTAACTTGTAATTAAAAGGTAAAAAGACATAATAATTATCAGTTACAAATTTTCAATCTCTGTACAGACAAAAGAATTAATGTGACTAAAAAGATCTACAACAATTATAACGTACAGTATGGAGAGAAGTTTAAAGTTTACTCCTTCCCTTACTTTACTTCAGTGACTTTGGGGAAATTAAAGGCAAATTCTCCATGCTCAGCATCTCTTTCTGTTCCTTTAGGATTAAACAAAGAAACAAAGGAAAAATCAAACTTTTTCCCCCTAAAATTCTCAGTGGCATCTTACAGAAATAAGGAATTTCTTTCCAGTACAATCTGAGAGCATTAGGTGCTGCATATATCTGTATATATACATATATATATATGTATGTATGCTACATATGTCAGGGTGAAATAAGACTTCTAGGAGAGTCTCATTGGCTCTTGATCATTACAGAAGAGTCAAGGTTCAGGGTCAGGGAGCCTTTTCCCCTTTGTGCACTCCCTAAATCCTTATTCTGCTCAGAGAAAGGATCTAGACGGCTCCCAGCTTCAAAAGGGAGGAAGTGTACATGCAAAGGTAACATCACTGCCATTATTAACCTCTGCATGAAACTCAGGGATCACACTCTTCTCTCCTACTCCAGCTGCAGAAAGTTGGTTTGACCAAAAATGAAGGGTAGTGCTACAAGACATCTTCCACTGTGCACCACCCGGTACTGCTGCCATGAGTGCTGGAGCTGCTGGATTATTATTTTTTTTCTTGGTCTCTATAACAGCATAAAGCTGTAGTTCAGAGGTGTTTCCTTCCTGTTTGCTTTTCATCTTTAGACAGCAAAGGCTTCAAAACAACCTCTGATCTTTGTGTCATAGCACTCCCAAGTTTTGCCAGACATTTTACAGGAAAAAAGAGAAAGTCAGGACATTCAAACCCTTTCTTTCCACTTACCCTAGAAACCCTTTTAGTGCTGTATTGATAGTAATTACACATAACGTATTCCAGTAAAAGAAAGTTAAAGTTGCCAGCCCAAGTGATGCATAATGAGCCGCTGCCAAAATGAGGATGCATACTTCATCTCTGCTTTTCCCTCATGCAAATACATGTTGAGGTTCTTCGCTTTCTCAGAGGGCAGGAGCCTGACTCTGCTGCACAGGGTGGACCATGTTAGGGCATGGATCAAGACCGAGCAGTTAGCTGGAGAGGGAAAACCTTAGCAATGTTAGGATTTGTACATTGGAAGCTCAAAAAAAAAAAAAAAAAAAAAAGAGGATTTGTCTCCATTGCTAAATGTCTCCTTTAAAATATATTTATAGATTGATATGTGAAGCTTTGGAATTCTGAACCTCAGCTTATGGGGTCTTTTGTCCCTTACATACCTGGTTTTTAAATGGAGCTGGTTAGAATTAACATTACATACAATGTTGGCTGGAGGTAGGAAGCACCATATGGACTTGATACTTCAAGAGGTCCCTTCTAGGCCTCTTTCCTACATTTAGTTTATTCACAAATGGGATCTCTTCCACTTATCAAGGTAAAGATATTTTTGTAACATTCAGAAACTGAGCTAGTCAAGGAAAATGTAAGATCAGCACTTTTAAATTTCTGAGCCGCGAAACGCAACAACAGACTGAGACAGATTGTGCTGACTTATAGAAATACCCATTTCATAATGGGCATGCTCAGAGACCCAAAACCAGGAACTTTAACATAGCCTGTTCTGTACCACTGAGTTAAATCTCTCCTTTTAGCAATGGTTAATTTGCCGAGAGGAGTATGAGGCATGGAGAGGAAAAGAGACAAAGTACGCAAGAAAAAAACAGCTATGTGTGTTCAGTATGTAAAGACCTAAGCTGACAAATAGGTATAGCTAGTTTGACTGAATCTTTTTTAATGAAATTATTTGCATTTTTTATGTTAAGAAATTATAAAATGGAGTTGGAAATAAAAGCAGCTCCCAGTTGACTGATGGGAATGGATGACCCCTCACTAAAATGACTTCACTTTTAAAAGAAATAAATACTTAGTTCTGTTTCCTTCATTTTTCCTCTACAATGTCTGTGTTACCAAAAATAACACCTCGTTTAGCTATTTCCTATGGGCTAACAGTGACATTTCAGTTTAATGGTTGGTGACTTTTCTGAGGGCCCTGTCCACCTTCTAGCCTTGCTGGAAAGTGCTGTCTCTCTGACCCACTATCTTTAATTGAAGTGTTATTAAGTAAAGGTCCTTGTAAAGGTCAACATAACTCTAAAATAGATCCATGAACACAGAAGAGACATGGTTCTCTGTCCTGACTCACTGCAATATCATTTTATTCAGCACAGAGTTTTCCTTGGTGGTATTTCTCAAGCACCATCAGAAGGTGAGCTTGGAAGGCTCTTGGGGATCTCTCTGTGGACCATGAAAGGACAAGTTTCCCCTGAGGGAATTTCAGGACAGCACTAACCACCCTGATTTGTGTCCTGGAAGAGCATCTCTCTCTTTCTCTCCCTCTCCTTTAATTTTCTAGTTAGATGAGGGAAAGGAAAGCACCCAAAGTTGTTTTTTAGCTCTCGTGAATATACTCCTAAGGCCTGGCACAGAAACCTTCCCCTAGAAGATTAAAGTCTTCTATGGATGGCAATGGGGGAGGGTGAGAACAAGGCCAAGCGGTGGGATACCCAACAGGCTATGTGTCTGGCACTGTGCAGCTTCTACATTTTTTTTCTTATTATCTTTCCTCTTTAAAATGCAAGCTAGGTCACACGTAGCTTGTTTAACACTTGCTGTTGCACAGAAATTAAAAATAGCTGCATCGTGTTACTTAGGACTAGAAAAAAAAAGCACAGTTAGATTTAATGCATTCTTATGTAGCTGATTTGTCCCTGTGAAGCTTGAGGGCAATGAAGCATAGAGGGGTCTAACATTTACCCTAGTACTCTATGATCTGACCAGAACTAAAGTCCAGTACATACTCCATCAGATGTTCAGAAAGAAAATAATTTTGAGTCAATTAAAAGCAGTTCAAGCACTACAGTGGACTAAGCACTGTGATGGAGCACTGGGTATGGCCCTTAGGGACTAACTAGCTCTGATCTCAGCTGCAAAATTCAGTAGTAGTCCTAGATTTAAATTTTTTCAGGCATTTTGTTTTTATGAATAATAAGTAGGTTCATTTACATAAATTACTCGAAGGAGTTTGTGAAGGTCAGTGGAATCCAATTCCGGGTTCTCTTAAATATTTAGTTTACCATCTCTTTGTATTTAAAGTTTCAGAAGCTGAAACTTTAATGGTGTTATGCAACTGTAAACTGATGAGTTCACCTGATATTGAGGAAGGGAAGGGTATTAAATAGCATACCTCTTATCCATGAAAGGCCAAAAACTTGCCAGCTTCTTTTACAGAGGACATTGCCATTTTGTTGAGCATTTATCTATCTTGTTTCATGTTTCAAAGAGATTCATATAATCAAAGAATAGTTTAGGTCAAAAGGGCTCTCTGGAGGTCGTCAGGTTCCCCAGCTCAGTGCAGGGCCAGCATCAGTGAGATCCCTGTGTTGCCTCAGGAAGAAGCTATGAAGTACAGCCCACATAAGGAAACATAGGGCAACCATTTGATGGTTTCTGGACACTGTGTGCAAGGGATTCTGACCTAGAGCATGGAAAATTTTTGTTTGTGCATGTGTATTAGCTTTGCCGATAATTCATTGTTATGTCACCAGGCGGTGTGGAATTAGATATGTGAAAATATTTTTATAGAAATATCAGATGAGCAAAGAGGGCTTCCGTGTGTACAATAAAGTCACTGTAGTTCCCATCTCGAGCACATGGTCTTTATTTGTGGGAACATCTCAGTAGTCCTGATACACACTGCCTGGGTTCCTGCAGCCATCTGGTCACAAGTTTTTCTCTGGGTGGAAAACCAGCCTATGTAGGTACTTGATTGTGGCATTATATCAGGACATGGCTGTGCCAATCTCCCCCTGCACGTGCCTCTTAGTGGCACATCTCTAGAGGCCACAGCACTTCTTGGGCTTTGAAGTATGCCCAAGCTTTCTGGGAGGCAGAAAACCTTTGAATCCAGGGCCTGAGGGCAAGGGCTGCCTAATGTTGGACCTCTCTTACCCTGGTACAGGAGGAAAGCACTGCCAGTCCTGCACTAGCCTGTACGGGTGACTCAGAATCTTTAATGGATTCTGAAGCTTTACTTCCTAATGGGATTTTCTGTTGTTGTTTGTTCTTGAGAGCATAATTTGATGAGGCACTGATCAGGGCAAGGACTGCGAAGTGAAAGCATATTGTATACATATCCTGAAGCTCTTGGGCAATACTCACTAATACCTCATTAAGCAGGATGGTTAATTACGTTTTCAGTACTGCATCTGTAAAGAGTTTGTTGCTTACCTGCTTAGACCACATTTAAATTCAGTATTAAAAAGCAGTGACAAAATACTATCACTAACCTATGCACCATATATCAGCAATCTATGGGGTTGGGTGGGAAAAGGCAATTATGATTAATATAAAATTGGAAAACAAGTAATGCATGATTTGACTCTTCGTAGAGCTGTTAGCAGTATAGGCCAGTATCTTGTCTCAGTCTCTCTAAAGGATCTTCAGTGTAGTGTCTTTAAACAAAATAATTTCAAATGAATGAGGTTAGGTTTACAACAGCAGAATAGACATGAGAGTCAGCTTTTTTTCTGCTTTCTGCTGCTGAAACATGGCTTTCCCTCCCCGTCTCTGTTCTTCTTCCTCCCTGACTGCTGCAGAAGAGGGGGAACTATTTTGGACTGTGACCAAGGCAATTGCCAGATATGTTTCTTGCTAGTTCCAGTTAATATCATGCAAAAACATGTGCAAGCACATAAACATCCCAACTCAACTCCATTTCCATATTAGATGTTTATTCCCCTTGTGCCATTACACACATTTCTATTTTAAAGGAGGACATGACTGATGCCTAGAGAATAAACTAACCATTATGTCATTGGGAGTTTCTGTGTTATAAATTATCTTGGCCATAAAGTACATTAAAAAATGTACTTGACTATTGAGAATTGCCATGCTCTGTGTGCTGAAATGCCAGTTCTAACCCAGGGGAAGGAATCATTAATTGGGTAATGAAATTGAAAACATGATATTAGATTTATTACTTAAATTGTTGATTATGCCAATTGACCTTTTAGTTAGATCTTTAAGCTTTCACAAAGTGCTCTTGCTCCTTTACAGGAAAAAAACAACAACTCTGTGCTAGCAATTATATTCATTTGACAAGTGTGTTTGTGAAGCAGAAAACACAGCAAGCAGAGGAAACTGAGTTCAATGAACTCTTACCTGTGAGGTCTCCAGCATAACATCAACTCAGGCAGCGTGAGCTGAATGCTCTGCACTGTGCACCTGCAGGAGGAAAAACAGTATAGTTACAGCCTAGCACTTAAATGTAAATCGTAATTACAGGCTTTTTAGTTGATGTTTTGAATTAACTTGGTCAATGACCCACCAGTGTGTCTGAAGGCAGTGCTTCCTTGGAAGATGAGCACACAGAAAATGAGAGGCAGCGTGCACTGCCACTCACTTGCCCACTGTGAACTTTTATCATTAAGCGACCACAAAGGGCACAAAGGACATAGGTGTCCATGAGACAAATCTTACCCAGCAGCAAAATTAACAAATACAAACAAAGGACTGACTTAAGTAGTGTAACACTGGTAACCATAGCTCGTGGCTCTTCTTACAGTTTCCATTTCAGAGCACTACCAATGACTTCATAACCATCTGACATTAATTGTATCCACCTCTGCCCTACCAAAAGAGATTAGTGATAGAAATTAAGGAAGCTAAGGCTTTGTAACTTATTAGCTATGAGGCTGAAGAGTGTAGCAGTATAGCAAGAGAAGAAAGAAAACCTCCCTGGTTTGGTGGATGATCTTCCCAATATGCATTAGAAAGTCTTCATTAATTATTTCTGATTGCGTTCATTGCAACAACTGAATTGCATCTGCAATGCAGGGCAAAATTTGTCAGCAGTCTGGCCATTGAGAGTAAAGGGATATGGATTTCCTTCCGTATTATTTCTGTGGTGCCATGTGGCTGTTTGCAGAGTTTCACAGACAGACGAGGAGTCAAGACACCTGCTCTGAGACATTTGAGTTCCTGATTAAACAAGTAAAGCTATGAAAGGTGACAACAAACTAAGGGCAGAGGGGAAGAAAAAAGCCGCAAAGAAGGGGAAAAAAAACCCTTTATGGAGAGGAATAAAACATTATTTGCAATAGCACAGCTTGGGTATGCATAGTTCAGAGGTGACTGTCGCAGCTACTCAGCAGGAAAGCAGTTGCACTGAAAAGGTTTCTGGACATGGAAGCAATTTTCTTTAGGCGTCTGCATAGGGGCGGTACTGCGGTGCAACAGGAGCGAGTGGCTCTGGCCATCCTGTACTGATATGCACATGTTGCTCAGTGAACACAGATTAATAAAGACAAATGGCTTGCCTCCTTCTTCTCTCTATAGTCTGTAGACTATTTGTTCTCCCGTGTTATGTGGCAAAGTGAGTGGTTGCCCAGTTTCTCCATTTGGGTAAAGGATGCTCCCACTTGTGTTTTGGGAGTGATCATCTCAGAGCAGTGGAAATATATGTGTGCTACCACAGCCTTGTCCTCCTCCTTTACCTTGTACTTTCCAGCCCTTGCATCTTCCAATGTTCCATCCTCTTTAGTACACGCACCTTATAAACACCTTTAATACACACAGCTAATCTTTATACATTGGAAAAAAAACATAAAATGTGGAAGCCTTAGAAGGAATATGTTTATTGGCAACTCTGGACAGTCCTACTAAATGAGAAAGGTATTTTAATTTTAAAATAGGCTTACCACACTGAAATCAGCAAAGATTTTGCCTGAAAAAAAGGAACAGAATCTTGACTTGTATTTTAATACAAAGTTAGAAAATTTCCTGTCAGTAGATTATACTCCAGTGATGGTTCCTCACCAAATCACTATGACACGGTGCCACAGGATCATGGTGCCATAGTAAATGATTGCCTCATGCTTTAAATAATTGCATGATTCAGCTATAGCCCCAGTATGACAGAATCCATGATGTAACCATCATATATAATTTTAGGGGGAAAAAAAAAAGGTTAATTTTATTTTAACCTGTTTTGCAATTACAGCCATTCTTCAAAGCATATTGCTCCACTCGGGGAGTGGCGCACTGCCTCGCCACCGGGTATGAGGACTCTGGTGATCATCAGTCCCATCCTTGTCATTCCTCCGTGTTTGTCCCCTGCTCTGGCAATTGATAAAAGGAGTGGGGGAAAGTAACTGTTCCTCTGTCAGCTTGGATGCCTCCCCAGTGTATTTCGATGGCTCAGCATAGACACTGCATCTGTCTTTGTCCTCTTTGAGTTGTTCATTTCTCAAACAGAGACTATGAAGCAGTGATCAAATTTAAAGTCTTTTCTGAACTCAGGCTGAGGTACTGACTCCTCACAGGCAGCATCAAAGGGCTTGCTTCATAACGTAGATCTTAATGAGAATGTCTTTAGAGGATCAGGGAGCAGCCTTGCAAATTTCCAAGACGCAGATCTCCACGAAAATGACTGCTAAATTTGTTTGTATTTTAACAGAACAGTCCCTGTTTTGCGTGGTTTGAGTGTGTCTAACTGCTCTATTCCAAAAAAAAAGCTATCTGGAGTACATAGGTCTAACTTTCAAGCAGCAATTGCTGCCCCACCACTCTTTTGGTGTGGGCCAGCAATCACCATGAAGATTACTGGCTTCTGCATAGGTGCTGCAACATGCAAGGGAAGTGCTGAGACAAACCTAAAGGGCACAGTGCTCATTTTAACAAATTATATGGCTTTGTAGTAAAACCAGATAAATGTATTACTTCATCAAGAGAGATTCGTTGCCTGTCCTTTGGAAGAACAGTAGGGTAACAACTAAATGAAACTTGGTGCCTCTGAGGAATGGTATGGAAATCCCAGCATCTTGCACCTCGTAGCACCTTGTGAATCCTTACTCCACTAGGAAAGAGAAATGCAGACTGCCACCATCGCTGAAAGACTTTCAGCCATGGTGCGGGAGGTCTGACCCATGAGCCTCCCTTCATCCTTTCACAGCAGGTCTAAACTGGGTTGTAGCACACTGGTGTTTGGAGCAGAGAGACCCAGGGTGCATGAACACATGGTCCAAGCAAGTGGAACTGAGACCACAGCATCAGTATCTAACAGGAAAGTCACTGAGACTAAGGGGATCAATAGTGCAGATGAGCCAATTCAAGGTCAGAGCAGCCCCTGGGCTTTTGTGATGGGAAGCTAATGAGTTGGAGGCCAGGATGAGATGGATCTGGTTGGCTTCTCTAATGAAAATATTTCAGTATTGTTTTCCCTGGATTTTGGCATTCTTTCCCCAAAACAAACAGAGTGTTTTGCTGGAACATGATTTAAAAAAAAAAAAAAAAAGCACTTAGTGTAAGCCTCATTTGAGGGAGTGATCATACCACAGTAGAAAATAAACAATATAAATAACATCCGTATGACGTGAGTTCTGCTATGAGAACTAACGCCGAGTAACACTGGAAGCTCCCAGACATTAATTCTCTGAGCTGAAAAGGAATAGCTTATTGCAGTATTCCTCTGAGCCAGCAGATAACCATATTCATTTAAATAACTATCTGAGCTAATCTAGCATAAACAATCCAGGATAATGTAAAGGAGTTGTTAACAACCTGCACCTCCCAGAGAACAGAGAGCAGGGTGAGGAACAGGTAAGAGAAAATTGAAGTCCCCAGGGCAGAAGGGCAGGAACCTCATTCAGAGCTAGAGAGAGCAGCAATGCAGAGCACTCCTACTAAATCCCACCTCTGCAAGAGCACAGCTCGCTTCTCCAGTGGCTGAGGAGTTTTGGTGCAGACATGTTAGTGTAGATCCAACTTCTCTTTCTTTCTCCGTTTTTTTTTTTCCGACCAGCAGTTCAGGACAGTCAGTTGAGTTTTGCATAGTGTCCTCCTGAAGCCCCCATGGAAATACACAGCCATCCATGTGTGTGCATAGGCCAGAAAGAGCTTGCAGATAGAAGGAGTATGTTTTATTGGATAAGCTGGTATTGCTGGAAATATAGAAAAACTTTCAGGTATGCAAGCCCTTATTCAGGTCTGAAATAGAAGCAGCAATTTTCAGAGCTAAATACAAGCTGAGAACAAATGCTCAGATGTTAATTAAGTATGTAACAATTAGGCCTTTTTTAAAGAAAATATATTTGGTAGCTGTGGAGAAGAAAGGATGGTAAAGAGGGAGCAAAGTGAGAGACAGAGAAAGTTAAAGTTAAATGAAGCTGCTTGTCACCTAGAGGGAAGAAGAGACAGGTAGTTTATAGCCTGGGGAATGAGAGTAGATTGTGGTGAGTGGGAGGAGAATCTAATCATGAAAGTCACATCTACCAAGAGCGTGCTCCTCCATATCAAGAGGCTTTATGAATTTCAATTCTCAACCTCATCTTTAGAAGAAGTTTTTGGAGGCTGTTCTGAAAAAGAGTATTAACATGCCAAAGGTGTTTTAGAAGAAATGTTCCCCTGTTGGCAGCTGGGGTGGTTTTTTATTATAGCTTGACCATATGAGACCATTTTGGTGCAGACTGATTGCTTCATTTTAATTATGCAGTTACCGTGAGGCCACCGGATTAATTTTATTATATTTCTGGGAATATGGGTGTGGGATTTAGAGAAGGTCAGGGAAGGAGAGTTGGGGGTGGGCCCCATTTTAGACGGGTAAGATCTATTTGAATGAAGAGGAAAGGGTAATAAGTTATCTGTAAGACTTTGAGGGAAACATCCTCCGGTTTTCCAGGAGCTTCTGCTGGGGAAGCTTGTAGGAAACAGTGTCCTCCCTGCCTCATGCAAGATCCTTTCGAGAAAAGAGAAGATGAAGCCAGTAACCAAAGAGCTGTCACCTCTGTCACTGGCAGGCCCAAATGCTTGAGAATGGTGTATTTTAGGTTAGCAGCACCACTTGTTATATATTCTACCAAGTAAATACTGCAAATACAGGTTCTATTCAATCAAATCAGTAAGAAACTAAATGTTTAGCCAATATTGTGAGTATTCTTCAGAAAGAGATCATCTGTTGGTTCTGCTCAGCCCACACAAACCTGAGGTGCTTTTTTTTTTTGCAAAAAGAAACCTTCACATGAAGCCAGTGTTATTTTTAAGTGGCTTCCTAGTAAAAGTGGCTTGAATTTTTGAGAAATATAAAAATGGTGAGACAACTCTAGGAAACCTTACTGTATAATGAAATACTGTTTATCTCTAATGCATTTTTTTCCCACATATACATGTACAGAATTAAAATCAGAACATTTGTAAGGAAACGTGGAAGGGCCTTATGCTATCAAACTGTGCACAATCTGTGAGTAGTAAAAAACTAGATACTTCTAGATTACTAAAATGTCCCTCAAGTCATAATTATAAATCAATATGCATGTGTACAAAAGATTGGTATCTCCACAAAGTGCCTGAAATTCAATATTTTTAGTCTACTCTGTCTTCTGAAAGTGCCTGAATATTTTATATTCCCTGTGTGCTAAAAATTGTCTCTGAATTTTATGTATTGTTGTTTGTGGAGCTCTATTTGCAAACATAAGTAACAGCTAGTACTGGAGGTGATACACAGGCTGTATAACGTGCCTGAACACAACAAATCTGGAAGCATATAAATGCCCCTAACTATAAATTTCAAGGACACCATAAGAATTTTTAACCTCATGCTGATGCTGTTAAGAGTATACCACAGCTAGTGTGGGTTGCATTCTTGTAGCTGGCAGCAAGGAAAATAGCTCCAGACTCTGGCTGGTGTGCATGTTCCCATGGTTGTGGTACTTATTTATGCGGAAACCTTCGTTTCTTCGAGTCGGTGGGATGTGCAGTCAGTGGGGTGTAATGCCTATTGCTGCGCTGTGTTGTCTGCTGGTGAGCGGCCCCCGAGGTGAGCGTGGCACACTGGAGCACTCTCCAGCTCACAGGCAGGATGGGCAGCGGGAGGGCGAGGTGGCTGCACGCCCCTGACGCCTGCCCATCACAGCTTGGAGCCGTCAGCAGGGAACAGGCCTCCCACACAGTTCCTGGGTTAGGGGGTCTCACATCGGCCAGCGCATTCAACAGCAGTGCCAGGAGGTGGTTTTGCCCAGCCACAGCCTGAAAACCAATTTGGGAAGCACTGCTGGTGTCCTCTGAAGAGCCTCAAGCACCAGGCAGCACAGCGTGGAAATCTCAGCGGGGACTCCCCAGCGTAGAAGGCACCGTACTGCTGAACACAAGAGTCTGTCTTTTGGCTCAGAGCGTGTGGCCTCTTGCCCATGGCCTCAACACAACAGCATTTTTGGTTAATGTGGAAGGATATAGATTAATTGGAGAAAAGGCTTTCTTCAGTTCTAGGTTGGTTGCTTTAATATGATACCAAATAATACCGAAGCTAAGTTTGAAATCAAGGGCTTTGAGATAAACAACACAGTATAGTTCGATTCCTTTTCAAAATACATTCTAAGGAATCAACATTTTCTGCAGGGAAACTACTGCCTCCATGGAGTTTTCATTTCTGTATTGCAGGGTTACTTTTCTGGCAACCAGAAGGCTTGCTAACCATGCATGTGCACAGAAAGCCAAAGATTTTTGTCCCCAAGCCACAGGCTGGTGTTACCCTGGGCCTCTCTCTCTCATGCAATGGCCATTCCTCTAATAAAGCAGATTTTTGTTTGTGTTTAGGTTGCATCAAGCTACAGTAGTAACTAAGAGATGTCAGTAATAGCAATACTTGTATCAGAATAAGGCAGATGTTTCTCTCAGTGCATGGTTATTTCAGAGAACAAAAACAGATATTCCACAGTGTAAATTGCCTATATTTTCTCTGTATAAAACTATAGCCATTTACATACCATGTTGTTGGTACAATTGCATTCCATGGGAATGCATTTCAAAGCTCCTCCTTAACCGAACAAAACAGAAATAGTGTAGATGGTCAGAATTTGAGACAGCTTTGTATACAATTCCACATGGCAGACCGTGAATTGGTCTCGGCTCTTCTTCCAACAGATGACTGAAAATGCGACTAGCATAGAAAATCTGTCAAAATTTAATGAGATGCCAAATGCTAAACAGGAAAAATAACTTATTTTTTCCTGAGATCAGGTTTCAGATTTCTTATTTTTGCTGCACAGATTACCAATGAAAGTATTCCTATGCAGTTGCTTCTTTCAGCACTCAAGGAACACCTGCATTAGTTCATACAAAAGATTAACGTGCAAAGCACTGAATAATTCAGAATGCTTTGAGTGGGTAGAAAGACAAGTACACTGAAAATGGCTTGTTTTTCTGGAAGAAGTTTGCCTCTTTGTAAAAAACTAATAAGCTTGAACTTTTTTTATTATGAAATACAAAATTTCAGACAAAACATTTCAGCTAAAAATCACAATTCTTAGATAGGGAAGGCACATACAGGGTCCATATGCCAGATCTGCTCTACTGACAAAGTTGCCTTGCTAAAGTGCATCTCCCGTGGTAATTATCAACTCCATCCCTAATGAAACAACTCGGTTCAGCATGAATACCAGCAACCATCGCTTGCTGTGACCCAAGACATTTGGCTGCCAAACTTGGCCCACAAGTAGAACAGAGACATAAAGCATTCAAGCAACAACTCTTAAAAGTCAGGAGATTCAAATCCACATTTTTCAGTTTAATATTTTTACATTTCAATCAAAACAGGAATTTTTTTTGGCACAGAGGTGATTGGTTTTTATATAAAACTGGAACATTGGCTTTAAGACAAATACCTTTAACAAAGAATGTATTGAAATGAAACAAATTCATTTCTCATCCACAGATAGTTTTGTTAGAAATTTTGAAACTACCCTTGATTTTATTACAGAACAGAAATTGAAAAACGTTGTTGATCTATAAGCTCAAGATGATCAGCTGTACAAAAAGTATATTTAAAAAGCAGTAGATATTGTACTAACTGGCATTATTATTAACCAGTTCTTCTGAACTAATAAATCTCTTGCAAGTCCAGTCCTTGATCTTGTGGATAACCTAACATTTCTGTCTGATAGGAGTTTTGTTGATTTCCTTGGGATTCAAAGCACAGATTCTTGTTCTTGTAGAGTCTCATCGAATTCATTGTCTCTGAAGTTAAGGATGTCATTTATGTCCATTATTTTTCTGAGTTATCATAAGCTACATTATAAAGGTTGCAATTTTATTTCATTACATAAGAAAAAAAAAAAAAAAAAGAAAAATAACTTATGGCTTAAACTGAGAGAACTGGTGTTAATCTTTCTCTGTTGCAGGAAGCCATACAAACGTGTAGAATGCAGCTGATCGATAGAGAAATTTTCTGGAGAAGTACATCCTAAACAAGTGTCACGTTTCTAATTTTCTTTGGGCTGATCAGATAATCAGTACGTCTTTGAGGTTGCACCTACGGGAGAGTAAAAGCCGTAATAGAACTAAAAGAAATCCTAGAAAAGCAGTCCCACAAGGATCCTCAGGAGGTTACCTGCCAAACCCTCACCCCAAAGCATTATGCAAAATGAAATCTATCATCAGCAACCCACTCAAAATCTAAATACAAAGGAAAGGTTGATCAGCAGAACAAAACATGCCACACACTGATAGCAGTTCTGGGAATTCATTAACTGGTCTTAATGCTATCTGAGAATTACTTGTGGACTCTACAGTCTGTACTCTTTTAAGCAAAACGTGATGTTGGGCATTTCTCCTCTGGTTCTCCTAAAGAAACTACCTGTGAAGCTGTAAGAAAATCTTAACATTTGACATTGCTTTCCAAATACATTAGGAATTGCAACAATAAGCATGCAGGTATTTCATGTATCTGAAAGATCGCTCTCAACATCTCAGTGTTTATTCAAGGCAGGTGTTTTTTTTAAAGTTCCCGTGACTGGCATGTTTTCACTTCCACCGACAGCAGCCTCATTTCAAACAGTCGACAGTGAGATCAGTGCAGGGCAAATGCTTAGCAGTTTTGAAATCTCTATCCTCATTTGAAATCAGTGCAGTGGATTTCTAGTTCTAATTAAATATGTGCTTTTTCAAAATATAATTGCAGAGGAAAAGAAAAAGAAAAATGATTTCTAAAATTCATCCAAGAAACATACACTTTGGATATTTATATGTGCGACCTCACACAGATGCTTACTATAGCTCTAAGGAATGAAAATTTCTTCCAAAGTTATAAACATGTATCTTCACATAGCTTCCTAAATGAAACACTACAGTCAAATGGCTTGCTGTGGTCAGGCCCAATGTTGGTTTTATCTACCTCCAAATAGATGCTATCTGCTGGCTACTATTCCTTGCATCTCCCTCACCTTGTCTCAAGCCCCTGGAAATTAATGGAAATTCTACTGTTCTTCCCAGCTGGTTCCTAACTCTTGACCAATCTTCCTGTGGTTTGTTTCTGGAGCATTAATCATGTACAGTCCGTATTGCCTTGGTATTCTTCCAGTATTAAACATCTTAAATGATGCATTTGGTACATATACATTATTGAATAAGCCATAGAAGAAAATGTTAGATAACAAATGTGGACAACATGTCTCTGGTATTTAATGAGTCCCAGCACCTCAAGGAAAACTGTGGGATAAATATAACTATCCTAGAAACATTTCATAAGACAGCTGCCTTCTGTTTTAAACACAACTCTCTCTCTTCCCCTCGCTCCTCCCCATCCCTTTTTGTTGCTAGAACATACTGCTGTTTTCTAAATTTACCCTTCTTTACTGTTTATTTTTGCAGAGAGGAGAGGTGCTCTGGGAAGTAACAGGATTGCCTGTCTCTGCTCAAGAGACCTTTTCCAAGATCTCTCTGCTGCACTTAATTTCTCGCAGTTCAGCCCAAAGACCTTACTGGTACTCAGCAGAGACATCACTCATTCATTTCCAGAGCACATCAAAAGTTTCCTCTGGTCTGTGTTTCTCTGGGGATTAATATATAATGAGATTTGGTCCATTTATGGCAGAACAGTTATTTGGCATTTCCTGATCATTGAATTACAGGTCTGTTATGGCAGGCTTTCTCACTAGGACAGAGGTTTTGAGAAGCTCTCTATTACTGCTCCCCCTGCCCTCCAAAAATAACAAATTTACAAGTAGAATGGAAAAAAAAAAAAATCTGAAAAAAGCTGAAGGCAAGCATGATATTTGTGGAAAGCAAGTATTCCCGGATACTGTGGACTGTCCTTTGAGTATAAAGTAAACTGAACTAGTTGGCATACTGAGTAACCAGAAAGTTGCAGAGGGCATCCAAGAGCATCTCATTGAACACTGTCTCTGAAACTTCCTGAAATAGGTCATTATTTGAATCCCATGTTTAGTAAAATACTGGAGTGGGAATATTTCCCAGAACTTGTTGCACAAAAATAGTGTATTGAACCCAGATTTACTAAAGCCGAAAAGACATTAATCAGAAAGTTCATCAAGTAATGTTGTGGAAAGAAGCAATGTTTATGTCCAGTAGTAGGCAATATTACAGAAGATTTTGGTTTGCATGTGATTTTGAATAGGAGGGAGCCAGAAGACTTGCCCAGCTGGATCTAGACTGCCCCACTCTTCCCTGACAACACTGGGGAAAATGTAGTCCAAGTTACCTCTTCTGCTTTAAAAATCTCATCTGCAAGAATGAGCCACCCAGCCGCTGCCTGGTCATGCCATTTCTCCTCACCACCAAAGGAGAAACCAAGCAGCAAGTTTGATCCTGGTGTGGGGGACTGTGCCCATGATGGCTCACCTCTGCTCTGTTTCATCTGTCATAGTTATTTGCTTTAGAGCAAATGCCCTAGGTTATATATATTTAATTCTCACTGTGCTCTGATATCAATTAATGAATAATTTCATGAATTTCAATCAACTCATGCTGTGTATTGGCCCATTTTCTGTGGAGCTTTCTCTGAAGTAGCATAGCCTCACTGAGGTTGCAGTTCAGTGGATATATCTTCACTGAAATGGAGGCTGCTGGCTGCTGATCAAAGATTTAAAATTCATTTTCTGGTGCTACAGAAAATCTCATACAATGCATTATAATTACAAAATGCAGAGGAGTAGGACCACAACAACCATTTCATATTTAGACCCTGATATGCTACAGCTGCTAGAGCCTCTGTGTGGTTTTGATTTCAGAGGTGTTTCTTCTTCAGATTAATTCAGTGCTCTACTAGTCCTGTCTGTCCTAGTCTAAGAAAAAATGGTTTTGTTATTCATTACATCCTACACATTGAAGGGAAAAAAGACAGCTCTAGTGGTTCACTGCACAGCCCAACATTACAGGAGCGAGTTTCTAAGGTGGTCTGTTCTATCAGTAAGGATAGAATATTGTCAGGATTTCTTTTACTTAGTTTTAAATCTCTTTGTACTGTCAGCTCAACACCTAGTTAACTATGGATATTTGACAGCCAAATGTTTCAGTGCCTGCCTGTTGACTTAGCATCTGCCCTGGATGCCTTTTTATAGGGATATAAAGCAACTATTATACCGGGAAAAGTTTTGCATAGTTTGTTGGTTTGATTGGGGAAAGAGATGCCCAAATCTTTCCAGCTCTTCAGCCAGACAAAAAGAGAGCTAGCAATACATGGATGAATCAAAATGTAAAATTAGTGTGTGTCTCAGCTGATTTCAGGGCTGAATACTTTGGTGATGTTTTGAATACCAATCTTCAGTCAATGAAAGAAGGACTTCTGCTATTACAACCATGGTGTAGTCATATCTGCAACCCATATGACATGAGTGATATGAATGATGAACACACATCTGGCATTATGAAATAGGGCTCAGATCTCTGAATTCATTTGACAGATGGCAGCTCCTCAGACACTGACGCTGTGGGAATGTGTGATAAACTGAAGACTTTGCCTGCTATTAGCCAGACAGAAAAAAACCCAAGTCTAACTGCATTAGAACAAATTGCTGAAATTAATGTGGTAAGAGTACTTCCAAATGTGTCTGCATGCATCATACATTTGGCTGTTAGAACAAAAAATCAGAGAGGCACATCTTTCTGTTTCTGAAGGTTATTTTTCCCCCTGCCCTCAGTTTTTAATTCTCATTCCAAATTCACTTCATTTACAGGAAAACACCCGCCCAAAAGTTCTGGATACCCTCAAATTAATTTGGATACACTTGGACACACTAAAAATACAATATTGCTTCAAATAGCAAACCAGTTCCATGCTGTCAACTTTCCATACACTCAGCACATTCCCCTGTCCATCAACAGACATACAGCCTGGAAATTCCTTCTCATTTCTTCGTTGGTTAATCCCACCCACATAACTTCACTCCTCCCCTTCTTCCGCAGATACCTGGAAAAATTATACTATAAACTACACCTGCCTTTTCTATATCTGTATCATCAATATCTATTACTCTCTTAAGCAAGATATGCTGACCAATGAGTATCATAACATGACATACTCTATAGTGCATTTCATCAGTGGGGTAAAATTATTTGCTGTCATTGGTTTATATTTCTATTTTATTGACCTTTTAATTTGATTTTGATAGCTTAATTTTTCTTTTCAAACAATCCTCAGAGTCAGAGCAGTTATATACAGTGCAATAAATGGACCTACGATTCATCATTCATTTCCTTCCCAGTATAAAACCACAACCTCAACTAAATAATATTTCCAGTTTATAGAGTGTCATTTGGAGTAGTTAAGAAGAAAAATAGATCCTTCCCCATTAACGGAGCCATGACTCACTCTGGATTGGAGGGGAGGAGTGTGCTGTGGTGGTAAGTGCAAACCTCCTGTACCTGTGTTAAAGTCAGCTGAATTACACCAGGGATGAATCTGGCCCACTATAAATGAGCACACACTTCCACTTATGACATCATCTTCTGATTTATCACAGAGACATTTATGGCATATTAAATGGACTAATTATGAAGCTTGTGTAGGAGACTGTCCAGTCCTACAAGATGCTGAGTCCTTAGAGCTCCTTTTTTACCAGTGGGACTTGGAAAAAAAAAATACAGTTCCCTGGAGGTGGCACTCGGGACCTGGAAGAACTGGCCCTATGGCCCTTGTTCCAGTTAAACTGCCTGTGGGACTGCCCCAAAGTCTGCTAGAGCCAAGGTAAGGGATCCCCCTCATTGCACCTGGGTTTGGGAAGGAGCTCTGCGCAATGGGTCAGGGCATGTGAAACAGCACCTCAGATGGGACCTGGGTCCCTAACATTCGTCTGGCCTGTAGCTCAGCCCTGGGACTAGAAGCAAGGATCACTCTCCTCCCACTGCTGACAGTAACAAAATATGCAATTAAACAGAAGCCTGTAACTTTACTGTCCATTTGACCTTTTCTTGGCTAATGTAATCTGAATTAAGACCTTCCAGCACCCCTGACTGATGCTCCTGGCCTCCTCTTCCAGTAGCAAGTAATTTTTTCCTCAGCTCAATAATTTAGTTCGATATTCATCATTTTTTAAATGTCTCACACACCTTTTTATTCCCCCTTCTTCTTCTCTGAGGTATTACTTTTCCCTAAGGTGATTTGCCAAATCTTTTGTTCATGTTGTGAATTGATCAGTGCTATTGCTGGGCAACATTTATCTTCTGTGACATTTTACATTAGTTTCTGATTCAAAGAGTTTGAATGGCCAGTAGCTGACATAAGTGATTTTCTCTTGTCACCTTTTACAATGAGATCCACCACATATTTCAGGCTTTGTACCTGCTTGAGTCCATGTGAAAAAACTTCAGAGGAAAAAAAACATCTGATGCAGTCTCCCTTAATCTCTCAAATAATTTAAAATTGTAACTTTTTACATATGAAACAGAAGGGATCAGATTTGATGTTGACACCCTCAGAGATGCAGGGAGACTGCCTAATGCCTCTGACCTGTGCAGAAACTTTCCATCCATTTTTCTCCTGGGAATGGGAGGAATGGACTGTGCAGCAGCCTCTGTCCACTCAATATTCTAACGAAAGATTTTCCTTCACTGCGGTTGCCCTGCTTTTCATCTTGTTACCACATCCATGAGCTTCTTTTGATTTTAAAACTCTCTGTTCAAACTTTTCTCATATAGACCTATTGTCTGGCCTTGTGGCTGTGGTTAATCCTGATTCCATAAGGTGACAAGGAAACCAACCACAGAAATCTTAACAATGTTCACCTTGCAGAGGTGGAGAGACAAGGCTTTAGGTCTTCAGTCTCTGTGACTCTTTCCATCAGTAGATGGGGTTCTTGTTCCTTCCCCACCCTGCTCCTGAGGGAGGACTTGGGTTCTTCACTCCTTCTTGACCTCCATAGAAGCACTGCAAGGACACTTGCTCATTTTTCTTGATTATCCAGGGACAGAGAAGCAATTTGCTGGAGTCCACCCCTTTATGACCTGCTTCACTGTGGAAAAAATTCTCTGAATAACTTCTCTTCCTCCTGTTTTTTTACTCCCTACTTCTCATTAAAAAGTCAAGAATAATAAAGATGAAAAAGCTTTGGGAATGTTTCCAGTATCCAGGCAGGGAAAGACAACTGAGAAACACAGCTTTCTGTGCTTAGAAAATGCCATGGCAGGAAAGCAGGTGGTTTCTGAAGAAATTGTTTGATTCAGCACTAATCAGCAAACAGTTAAATGGTTTGCCATCTGATTTCTCCTATTTGACAGGAATTATATTATAATGAAAGAGCACCACAGTGTTTGTTATGGAATACATTGGCAACAGTGGTAATTGAACTGTACTAGAATGCATCCAGTAACACTTTTTGTCAGAAAACCTCTATTATGCAGTTAACAGAGGTTATGAATGTAAAAGCAAACCACTTATTTTTTTGTCTGGGAAATGTTTTAGTATGTTTGTATATAATGCCATAAATTTAAATCACGGACTACAAATCCACAATTTAAGGTAAACCTTCATCAACTCCTACATATACGAGATGGGGCCATCACAATATACTGAGACGCTCTCTTCAAACTGATAGATAGTTTATCTTCACAAGCCATTTTTAGATTGTTAAATATTCCTCCAATATATGGAAAATAATTATAAATAATTTTCACCTCTAGATTATCTCTTTGTATTTTTCAAAAATGTGTGTGCAGTTATTGATGCAGCCACCATAACAGATGTGTATCAAATATTGTCCAGGGGCAACCGCTTTAACAGAGATGGAAACTTTCTGCTGTGTGCCTGTGATGGCTTTCAATGTTTCCCTAGCCACCGGGCTGCAAGGGACCTCCTAGGCCACCTAATCTGGCATTTGACATGGAGGACTGCACCTACATTCATGTTTCAGTTTGGATCAGGAGCCTGAACCCAATGCTTGTGAGCCCAGCCTCCTGATGGTCCCCACTCACAACACTATTGTTTTCGCTGTGGAGCTGTCCGAGACCACCCAAACTGGGTACCCTTCTGATGACATCAAATGGCTTAATGTCCTTCCAGTGCACAATCAGTGCACATCAACCATCAGTGAGCATCCAATCACTGGGAAATGGCTACGGCTAACTGAAGCTATCGCCTCCCCCTGAAATACATAAAGGGTGTGTACGGGGTCCTCAACACAAGCCTTTTTGCTTCTCAGAGCAGTCTGTAATGTGCCACATGCCTTGTGCATATAAACATAGCAACACCTTGCAGTCCTGTTCATAAGCATATCAAACACTGTATGAAACTGTTGCTGAGGGTTATAGATCCACACCGAACCCTCAGCTGTTTTAAATATGCTCTTCAGCTTTGCTTTAATAGTATTTTTTTTGGCAAGTAATTAATGTCAAACATAATAACTACCAGCCACAAATACATCAGTATCATTGTTATTATTTTTACTGTTATTAATTTGATCATTGTTTTAATCTTTGATTGAGTACTTCCTAAATTTCATTGTGTGCCAAGCGAACTAGACACATTCTGTTATGATTTATACGCAATGTCATCCCAAGACAGATTTCTGCACTGCATGTGTTGAAACAGCTCTTCAAAAATAAGTGAGTTATCATTGTGTTGAGGAGCAAACTTGGTACCACATCACTGCCACTTTCCCAAGAGAATATTGGCAAAAACCACCATGGATGTGCTAAACATATTTTATAAATATATGGCATAAATTAAGATGCATGTTGTTGTGCTAGAAGCTCAGAGAGCCCAGCATCACCCTTCAGAATGGAGGTAGCTGAGAACAGAACAGGTAGAAAAATAAATACTAAGATCAGCGTAAAGTTCCTGACTGAAGCAACTTCTGAAATGTGGAAGTGTAATTGGAAAATACAATCAAGAAATGATCCAGAGAAAATGCACATTTATTTACTGTATCTGCACTGGATTTTGTTTGCAAAAGAACCTCAAGCCTCACCTTTGACACTGCCTCCATTTTATATCCACATCTCCTCCAGTCTGGCAACTGGGGAGAACAACAAAAATGTTTCAGACCTCCACTTTGGCAAAGGCACCTACACAACAGCTGTCCAGAATTATTACATGCTCAGAGCAAAGCAAGCATCCATATTATAATGGTTTAATGTATAATATACATAGAGGTGAATTCTCAAAAGCCAAGCCAGAGTTACTCTTGCTGGCAAGGCTGAACAAATTAATTAATGGTAATAGTGGGCTTGTGGAGAGACAGAAGGATACTTTTTAATCCCAGGAATGATGAAAACACAATTGGCTTTACCTAAGGGAAGTCTGTCCCAGCCAGGTCTGCCCATCATGCTGGCCAGCAGAAAGGCCTAGCTGACATTTGGAGGAGGAAAGACATGAAAAGCAATGGAAAGGGAATAGCAGACACTGACTGAATGCCTGTCAGAGTTCAAGATGCATCTGGGTGTTGCTCTTAGTCATATGGTTTAGTTTTAGGTAGTCTGTGAGGAGCAGGGAGTTGTACTCTGTGATCCCTATGGGTCTCTTCCAATTTGAGATATTCTATGATTCTATCAGGGGGAGTCTGTGAGTTCATAACTTTAACATGGGAGGTGTGGAGGAAGATGTAGCAGAGTTCTGAGGGGAACAGATGTGACTAAAGATTTATTAGACATTTCTTCCAAATATGAGGGGTGGTTGTTTCTCCATCACCTCCCATCCACACCCTCAAATCAATCTAAATCTGAGGCTAACACTGAGGGCACTTATCCTTATAAATCAAACATTCAGGAATGCTGAATTCCACTTACACAACTACAGCTGTAATTTACTTATAAATGTCTACCTCCACCCAAAATCTGTTTGGATCTAGTACAATACACACTGTGAAAAAAGGAGGTCAAGATACCAGCATTACAATTACCTTTGGTACAGAACTGGTATGTAATTCTGCAGCAGGGACAGTGAACTTTGAAGACATTGGTGGAAGAGAGGCAATTCCTGCAACAAGAATATACAAGATTACTGTTATTTGGTGTCCACCATGGCATGAACCACAAGCCATTCAGGAATACAGCTAAGTATGCTTTAATATTGTGAGTCAAATTCCAGCTAACTTGTTGGGCTAACATGGCAAGGTTTCTGTAGCAGAGGGGAGCTTGTCTGTGAGAAGACATCAGGATCTGCCCCCTATGTTCAACTGAGCCAGTTCCAGCTGGCTCCAAGGTGGTCCTGCTGCTGGCCAAAGATGAGCCCATCAGTGACACTGGTGGCACCTCTGTGATAACATATTTAAGAAAGGGTATAAAATGCTGCACAACAGGAACTGGGAAAGAAGAGTGAGAAAATGTGAGAGAAACAGTCCTGCAGACACCAAGGTCAGTGAAGAAGGGAGGTGAGGACATGCTCCAAGCGCCAGAGCAGAAATTCCCCCACGTCCTGTGGAGAAGACCATGGTGATTCAGGTTGTTGCCCTGCAGCCCATGGAGGACCACAGTGGAGCAGATATCCACCCTGCAGCCCATGGAGGACCCCACACCACAGCAGGTGGACGTGCCCTGAGGGAAGAAGCTGCAGCCTGTGGAGAGCCCACACTGGAACAGGGTTCTGGCAGGAGCTCTGGCCTCACAGAGAGGAGCCCATGCAGGAGCAGTTTTTCTGGCAGAGACTGTGACCCCCTGGGGAACCCACATTGGAGCACTCTGTTCCTGAAGGACTGTACCATGGAAGGGACCCACGCTGGAGCAGTTCTTGAAGAACTGCAGCCTGGAGGAAGGACCCACATTGGAAAAGTTTGTGAAGGACTGCATTCTGTGGGAAGAACCCACTCTGGAGCAGGGGGAGAGTGTGAGGAGGAACAAGCAGCAGAGACGATGTGCTATGGACTGACTACAGCCCCCATTCCCTGTCCCCCTGCGCTGCTTGTGGGGAGGAGGTAGGTGAGCTAGGAGGGAAGTTGAGCCTTGGAAGACGTGGGGGTAGTGGAGGTGGTTTTAGTTGTCTTTTTTTTTTCTCACTATCCTACTCTGTTATTAATTGGCAATAAATTAAATTAATCTTCCCCAAGTGGAGTCTGCTTTGTCTGTGACAGTAATTGCTGAGTAATCTCCCCCTCCTTATCTTGACTCACAAGCTTTTCCATCTTATTTTCTTCCCCTGCCCTGTTGAGAAGAGGGAGTGATAGAGCAACTTGGTGAGCACTTGGTGGCCAGCCAAGGTCAACCCAGCACACTAATGAATATGAAAGCAGCCCATCTAGGACCCAGTAGAATCAATTTGTCCAGGTTTACTTAGTTTTCCTTTTATTTTTATAAGTACTACATTTTACAATACTACCTGCTCTTATTTCTTCACAATTTATTTGTTAGAAAGAAAAGGATGTATGCCTGGATTATAGACTGTGCACAATAATTTTATGTCATTAAGTGTTTGATTAAATGTTTTAATAATAATGTGGTTATAAATGCAAGTGGTGGGTAATGATTTGGTGGAGATTTACATTTGCTTGTGAAGAGTCTTTGTGCTTAAGGACTAGAATTTATAATGCCTTAGTCATTTATCAGTAAAATCATAGTTCACTAACTGCCTTTTTTTCTTTCCTTCTTTCTTTTTTTTTTGTTCTTTGGTGATGGTGGTGGATTTTTTTGTTTTTACAGATGAACTGCAAAATATTGCCTATACTGACTATTGTATGGGAATCCAGTACTTCCACCTCTGACCTCAGCAGATACTTGGAAGAACAAAGGCATTTAAAAAAAAACAGACCCAGAACTAAAACTAAATTCAACTGCAAAGAACTTTGATGTTTTTACGATACTTTTGGAAGATCATACTCTAGAAAATCCAAAATGTTCTGAAGAGGTTCAGGCCAAACACAAGTCCTTCTCAAATTATTGTGAAATCTTGTAACGTAATTGCTTGACACATTGTCCAAAATGCCTATGTTGAGAAGCAATTTGGCAATATGTGATTCACCAGCTTAGACTCACTTGGGATTTGTTTTGTGTTCCACGGCTCCTCTGGAATGTATCCCTGATTTTCACTACCATGCCTTTGCCTGTTTTCCAAATTGCCATCTTTTTTCTTCTCAGCTGAAACTTTTCTAGAAACAGAAAGGCTTGTCATTAGTACTTCGTTATGGTATGAGAACTCCTGGGGAGTGGGCTATGGAGAAAAAAAAAATATCTTATTTCTGAAAAAATAGGTGCAAAACATATCTGGGCCTTCCAAGTAATTAGTTAGTACAAATCTTGTCCCATATTTCACAGTATTACCTGCGAAATTCTGTTTAGAAAGTTCCTGTCAGCTGCATTATCAGAAAGCAGGAAAATACAATGAACAACCTTCAATGAGTGAAGATACTGTTCCAGATCGTAGCTTTTGTAGGAAATTAATTTAGATCTCTAATTCTGAGTTACAGGATATTCAGTGGCCCAATAATGGAACACTTGTGTAAACTGATCATTTTTGTGATTTGAGCCCCCCCAATTGCAAAAACAACGCATGTTATCTCACACCACCACAGTTAGCTCCCAAGTGATTCATCTGAACACTCCCAAGTTTTAAATTTACTTTACAAGCAAGCATAGCCACAGTGAAGTTGACAAAACTTCCTTGGTTAAAGTTACACATACCTGAATTTGCAGAATAGTGACCTGCATAGCTGCAGTGTCAAGGGTGTGTCTTTTTACTCAAAACTCTTATGCTAGAAGAGGTGCTACTGCTCATCTCTTCCTACCATGGACTCCTCTCCAGGATAGTCCCAGGTCCATCTTTGCCTAGGTTTCTGGTGTGGCAAGTACAAATTGATGACAGGATTATGACAAGCAGGGATTTCTAGGGGAAGGGGGAAATATTCCTGGCTGACAATATTTGTGGAAATTGCTGCATTTACTTTTTTTATGTTTAGTAGAAATTATTTTGCAGGCCCATAGAGCTTCAGATGAGCACTACTGATGCACACATAAGTCTGGCGAGCCAGCTATGACTACATGGCTTTTTTAGGAGATAAACATGTTAGATACCACTAAAAAACCTGTCATGGTTTTTAGAAGACAAGAGCAATTGTTTAGGAACACCACCTCCACATGTTACATGATATTGCACTGTCTATTTTATCTGGTCTTTAGATCTCAACAAACTCAGTGTAGTAGCCAAATCGAAAGCAGCTACAAAAAAGTGTGGGAGGTACAGAAAGATAGCCAGCCAAGTTAAAAATAAATGTGGAAAGTAAAATAATATATCTCTGGTCTCACCACTTCTTCACTACTACTACAACACAGCTTCCAAAATCTGGACAATCATCATTCTTTTTTACTGCAGGTAGATTCCCCCCAAGAAAAAAAGAACACTGAACTGACAAAATCTGTAAGTGATTGTAAAGAATTCCTGTGATTTCAGTGTCATTGTTTGCAGAAGCTAAAACTCTGAAGAACTGTCAACACTGAGTTTTTAAGTTCAAGCTGAGCTGTAGAGCCTGGACTCTTCCCAGTGGTTAAGTATTTGCTTAAGCGTTTGCTTAACTTTCAAGGTGTAAGCAACGTTTATGAAGTCAGTACAACTCATGTTTGAAGTTAATGGGAAAATAGGAACTTTGCTGTACTGAGATCTAAAAACACACATTCTGTCATGAAGACAGAATTGTACTTGCTCAGACCAGTTTCAAAGACATAGCAGGAAAGTAATACTATGCCCTATTCTGGACCTGTTCAGGTTGTCTGAAAGAAAGCACGTGTGCAGACCCGCATCAGCGAGGCAGGGTGCAGGGACGGGCACAGACCTGGCCGTACCAGTCCCCACTGCTGGGCAGATGCTTCCCTGCATGCTCAGCTGACTTTGCCTTAGCAGGGTTGACCCTTGCAGAAGTCTTTTGGCAGAACCAAGTCAGAATCCAAGCAAAAAGGCCTTGTAGAACTTTATTCATAGTAAAACCGATATGCAAGTTGTACCTGCTTTTGGCCTCCCATTCCCTGCTAATTTAGTCCTGCCCTGTTTATATAGCTGCACTCAGTAAAATGATCAATTTAGCATCACAAACTAAGAAATCACGTGGAAGTTTACTGGTGTGGCATGGCATTATTAGCATCATTTTCTCAGGAGAAAGCGTTGTTTGCCTAATTTCCTTATTTTGCTTTGCATCAATAAAGTGGTCTATAAGTGGAAATTTGTAAACAGACCTTCAAAAATTTCCCCACAAGAGGTAATTAATGAAGCTAGGTGTTACTGAAGTGCGAGGCAATGTGGTGTAACATTTTGTAAACTCATTAAGAGATGGGGAGTTGAAAGCCCCGCAAGCACAGGCAGAGTATGAATTTACAATGCTCCTTTGACGCTTAGAAAAAATAACTCCGGATAACCCCACTGATGTTGCTGTCAGAGCCACTCTGATGCCGATAAATAGGGTCTTAGTGCCGATAACCATCAGCTCATGATTTCTAAGCTTTTCCAACTCTGTGGAATAATGTAGCGACAGCTTTGTACTCAAGAGCGCCTGATAATCACTTGATTAAGTGTTGACACTCTTCATCGGGGCAGCTTTATTTATTTAGTTAGTTTTTATCAGCCTGACGCTAATGAACCTTAAAGGAGACGGGGAGGCGGTCTAATGTGCTTGCCAATCTATCCCAATTAGCTTGCGGCACGGCTTCCCGCCGGCAGGTTCGGGGTCCCCCTTTCCCCCCGCCTCTTTCCGCGGCGGCAGCCCCGGCGGAGCTGCCGGGCTCGCAGTGACCTCCTGTGGCGACGCGGGCGATCGCCCCGCACGGTGCAGGCGGAGCCCACCCCCTCCCCAGACCCCCCCACACCCCCTCCCCGGGCACCTGGCGGGGTATAGCCAGCTTTGAAGGATTTGCTTTGCCCAGCAGCTTCGGCAGGAGGGGCTTTTCAGTCTGTGATTTGGGTGCTTGCCGAGTCAGAGAGGTAAGCGGTTGCGGGGGTTTGGTTCTTTTCTCCCGGTTTATTGTGGGAGCGGCGTTCGCAACCTGCTGCGAGCTGGGGGGGGCTCGCTTTTCGCCGCTAAGGTCAGTCCCCTTCCCTGCTTACTGCTCCCCCCTCTCCTTCCCCCGCTGTGCCCACCGAAATGGGTAAGGTCGCGCAGCAGGGCAGCACCCGAGTGTCCTGCGGCGGTGGGACACGGGAAGGGGCACGTCCCTCTCACCATCCTGCCGCAGCCTGAAGGGGTTCGGTTACAAGGAAACAGTCTCCCACCTCAGTCAGCTCACCTTATTTCATTTTGATATGTAGATCCTGAGAAAGAAGGAAAAAAAAAAAATGTAATGTGTTTAAAGTGCAGAAAACTAAAATGTGACCTACCCTAGAGCTCCTCTTACAGCATGAACTGTGTTCCAGCTACCACAGGAGCAGCTCTCCTCCCTGTTTACAAAACTGTGCAACATCCCTGCAGGACAGCTTACACAGCAGTTGGAAATGAGGCAGGCAGCACTGAAGGTATGCTTCAACAAAGAACTTCAGCATAGGAACTAAAAGCCAGTGAAAGTTAATGTACTGAAAAACACAGCCCCCTTGCAGTTGATGCGAATGGCTGACACTGATTACTTCAGAACCAATTTATAAGAGAAACAGCAAGGTGAAAGTACGGAGCATCTTAACCAGGTCATGGTTAAGAGCCAGATCTCTCTGCTCACACTTCTGCTTGCAGGTCTTTGCACAGCACCAGAGCTGACACAAGTAGGAGATTTATACCTAACTGAAGATACTTTTCAAGGTAGAGACCAATCGTGGAGGTCCACTTACCTTTCTTCTTTAGGCAGCAGCAACGTACAACAACCGCAACAATAATGATCAGAAGAATAAGACCAACAAATGAAAGCACAACTGCAAGTACAATAACCCACGTGCTTCTGTTGTCTTCACTGTAATCATTTTCTGTTAAATTAAATGGAGAAGCATTGTACTATCAGAGTTTCAAAACATAATTTTCAGAAGATTTACATTTTCTGTGAAAAGCTATTAACTGCTTGTTGATTATTTAAAAAGGAGTCTGTGTTTTCCAAGTGGTGGACTCTGTATTTATAGATACCGCCCAAGAATTTAAAATGTTTCCAAATGCAACTTCTTTATTGCAATTGTAACTTTTACCACTGTTACTTCTCTTCTGAAAACCACAGAGTTGCAATCTTCCAACCTAAACTTTATTTTGTAGGTATGATGGGCCTCCCAGCATCCTTTGGAGACATTTGGGGTTGGGAAGAATGGTTAAGATTCAATTTAGATATCTATGCCAGATATATTAAGCGTCTTGCCTAGCTGCTCTTGTCAGTGGAGAGAAAATAGGTATTTTGGGTTACAATTCATTTGGCTAGGTGTGCATGTGTCCCTTTGGATAAGATGAACAGCTCTGAAGAATTGTCCATTTCTCCCCACAGACCACAGCAATAGTCTTAGGTGACTAGTACAGGTGGAGATCTCTAGCCTGTAGATATGATTTTCTGATGAATTCCATCTCGGAATTTCTCCCACTGATTTCAGCAGGTGTTTGATTTGGGGACATACTCATCAGAGCATTTGTTATCCACTTAAAGAGCCACAAAGAGCAGAACCTGTAGAGCGTAGCACCATTTGGGAATACGTAGCTACTAATTCATCTTCTCTACCAGCATTCTCGCAGCATTAACTTAATAATTTTTCTTCGCTGTAATCTACAGAGTTAAATGAGGTGATTTAAGGATAATTCATATCTTGCTGAAATTGGTTGCTATGACCAAATGGTTTTCGTACAGAGCTCCCACATGCAGAGAATTTAAAAAATACCTTGTATTTCTCATGTGGCTGGATGCACAAGGAAGATGTCGGTTCTGATTGTCACATCATCCTGCCCTTTGCTTTTGACCAAATATTTCAGAAGCACTTCTAATTTGACTGCCCTTTGAAAAGCAGCCCCAAAATAATTTTGCCAGTTGTTTAGAAACAAGCTTGCAATCCAAATTACAGGCGTGAGACACATCTGGACTTGACAAAAGCCATTTTGTCATGCTGAGTTTATGATTGCCATTTCCTCATCAGAGATCCCAATTAACAACTGCACGTCCACATTTAGCTGACCACCTCTGGAAAAGGTACAGCAGCAACGTCAGTGACCGGCAGCTGCGCAGCGTCAGGGCTATGCCCCTGATGTGTGAACCAGAGTGTCTGCTGGTTTACCTGTGGCAGGGAATAATGCGAATCCCTTCTGTCCACAAATTTGCCTGGGCATATGTTTGGGGTTTGGAAGTTTTGGACTGCAAAGTTACAGGACCAGAGCCTCCCGCAAAGTTTGAACCTCTGTTAGGAGTCTGCCTTCTCCAAAGCTCAGGCCATTATGATTAAGCAATTTATTCTAGTCTTCTCTAATCTTACTGCTCAATCAGCTTGTTTTGTATTGCTTCTTGCTATTAGAGAGAACAAGCACTCAGTAACCTGCAAACTAGTAGTTAATTCTGTAGGCTGTAAGCAGTTGTGATTACAATTGATGTTAAACTTGTTCATAATATTTTAATCTAGAAGTACTACGTTATCTAGAAGTATATTCTATCATATTTTGTTCCATAAAGTGTGCCATGGGGATTTCAAAATGCCTAAAATATGAAAGACAGTTATTTAGCTATAGGGAAAAGCTTAACCTTATTGTGAAGGGAGGAGCTAAACACAGCTGCACAGGCCCATACCTCCAGGCTGGCTGCTGCACCAAGGTATCTCACTCCCTGTCAGGTTGAGGCTACCTGCCAAAAGAGTATCTACAGTGCTGAAGTGAGAAGGACAAGATACAACACAAACACTCCCAGCACTTCAACGCTGTAATTTCTCCCCAGTTTTGGAGGTTACAGAAAAAAGCTGAAGCTGGGACCAGAAGATATGAATGCAGGAGGTGCCAGCTCAACACACAAGTAGGGGTGCAAGAGAGGGGTAGTAAGGCATGAGGGCATTAAAGTCCTTTTAGCTCCATTAGTAAATCCACACCAAGTTACATGAGGTGCTTAGCATGGACAAAGCCAATTCCTCATTCTATAGGGCCCCTCCTCTGCTGCTATCTGGACCTCTGGCTCCTCACAAAGCTGACCAAAAATTTACTTGGGCTAAGTATCTGCAGAAAATTGAAATTTTCCCTGACACATACTGTTGATCAGGGAGAAATGAGAGATTGGAAAAAGCGGCACATTGCTTCTTGGATACTTTGGAGCTTTCTAGCTAACTTAAAAAGCAAAGGAAGATCAGGCTCATGGCAGATTCCCTATCTTCATCTTCTGCAGGTGAAGGTCCACATGAAGTCAACACTGAAGCCAAAGAGAGCTTGGACCCAGCTAAAGGACTCTGCCATGGACCCCATTTCCCAATAACAGCACTGTGAGTGCATCTCCTGGGGTAATTCTATAAGAGTTTCCAAATTTGGGCCTCAGCCAAACACCACCGTGAGTGAAGTAAGGAGGAGGAGTGACTGACATAAAAATGCATCACCTTGTATGGAAAGGTCTGGGGTCAAGACCAATCTAGAGGTGCACAAAGGTAGGACGTTCGTTGACCAGGAGATGGCTGGCTGAAGAGGGATCAGATTTTTGGTTGCAGTTCTTGTGAATGGACAGATATTGCTTGTGAGGAACATGAAGGAATTCGATTTTTCAAGCTTTTAAGTGTAGGCTGAAATTGATATTACCATAGATTTGGGAAGGGCTCCTTAGGTGTTTGGAGCTAGACCTATTCTTTCCTGACAACAGCTAGCTAAGGTTGAGTGTATATATTAAAAGTCAGACAAGCTCTGAGGTTTCAAGTGTGATATATACATTATATATCTTCCTCTGTCACAATGTCATGCCTTTACTTCATTCTAATAATTTAAAGACCTCATATTCTCATATGCTGACAAATTTTGAGTGGCTGCTGCTGCACAACGATTTCTCCAAAGAGAAATGAATGATGGTCCTATACAATCACTAATTATACACTAATAGTTCTTCATGACATCTGTTTTTCTCCTCTTCTGATTTACAATGAGTAGCTATGGAAACTGAGGGTGCATACCTCAGTACTTCACAAATGAGTAGGCAAGGGAATTTATTAATTTCCTTGGAATAGTTCTGTTTTGCTTAGTCAGTAATTAGGATCAATGTGACTACAAAAAAGTCAGTTAAGAATGGTGAAATGACCTTTTTCAACTGCATTACAAAGCATGTACTTCTGAAAAAGGCCTGCTAATAATGACTCATAATTAAAATAAAAGGCACAGTTACTCAACCTCTCAGTTGTTTATATGTCGAAACTTCTAAACCAAACCCCTCATCAATCCACTGTAAGAATGTCTTTGTATGTGCCATGTTCACCCATTACAGAAGAAGAATCAGTTCATCAAGAGAAGCTGTCAGCATGATTATTGAAGTTCACGATGCTCACCACATTGTAGAAAGAAACGTAGATTTGAGGGCCTACTCTGTACAGAAGACAACTGGAGATGCAAAGACCCATTGCAAAAAAAAAATCCATATAATCTATGCATTTCCTGTACCACAGGATAAGGCTAAAAAAAGCCTTATAATAAAAGTCACTGTAGGGTGGACTGTGTCACCATAGGAGACAGTCTACTTATACCCAGTAACTTCAGCTCCCTGCCATGCAACTCATGCTTCAAGTTTAGTTTGCCTTGAGACTCCTTTACCTGACAGTTGAGACACTTGGCTAGTCCCAACAGAGAAATGCTTCTAAGGACAGTTTGGTATTGTCTCCCTCATCTGCATTAAACGCTGCTAACCTGCAGGGAGATACTTCCTCTTACTTGCTCTTACTGTGTTACGGTTTGGAAAAGAAATACATTTTCCATGGGCTTTTGTTAGACTGTGAGGCAGACCTATAGTGGTAGTCCCACTTGCTTTGTTCCACACAGACATCACAGAGCAGATAAAATCACCTTTTTCATAGGATGAACCTCCTAGTACTGTGAATGTGTTAAATTATGAAATTTTATTTTCACAGAATGTGAGTGAAACCAAAGATCAGCAGCATTACACAAAGTGCTGACAACCTTCGTGAAAATATTTAAGGTTATCAAAAGTCTTGCTAACTGTTCTTGAGAGAATTGCCCAACTTCCATGCTTGGATTAAAGTGACCTGGAATTTCATTAAATAAATGCAATAAAAAGCAACCAAATGCACCATCCAAAGAATTACATATGTTGCTGCAGGACATTTTTGACCTTCCTCTATGATGTGACAGAGACCATGCCAGAAAGAGAAAGCAGGCCCAGTAGCAATTTGATCCAAGAATACTTTGAGGTAAGGTCCATGAACATGCAGCTTCTCTTGATGACCCGATTTTTGTTCTGTGATGGGTGAATACACCACGTACAAAGATGGTCTTATAGCAGATTGGTGATAGGCATACAGTGTAGAAATTCCTACATGTAAATGCTGCCATCTGCAATTAGGTGCCAGCCTCACTGCAGCCCTGGGGCCACTACCACCACACTACAACAGCTCTATCACATCTGATCATTCCTCATTTGGAGAACTTTCTATATGCACCTGAAATGCTAGTCCAGAATTGATTCTGGGTTGTGTGCAGAAACTGGGAGTAAAATCTAGGGGTTTTTTTCCAAGTCAGTGATAAAACAGGTGTTGAATATTACAGAGAACAATTTCACCTGAGGGTTGTTTGGCTTTGAGTAAATGAGGTCTAACAAATTATGTTAATATGGCAAGCATGGCTTAATCAAGGATATTTGAGATCTAAATTCATTAGATGTTTACTTGGTCAAGGAGCAAGGGCCGGTTTTGTTAATAGTGGATCCATAGCAGGAGTCAGTGACAGATGTACTGCTTTGTTTGTCTTGCTCAGTCCTAAATTGGACTTTGTGGTTCATTAGACTTGTACCAGTCCTCTCACAGATGTGAATTTAACTCTTACCTACGTATCAGGTTGTGATTACTCAGTCTTAATTCTATCACCTTTGCACATCTCATATTATTTCATTTGCAAACAAAAGACTTTTCAAAATAAACCAAAACAAAACAAAAAGCACACTTCTGAGTATAAGCAGTATGGTACAAGCACTACAGTACAGGCAAAGTACAACAAACATTCACTTACCTATATTAGAGCTGACAAAAATAACAGTTACAGTTGCGTTCTGGGGTTTAGGGAGTGCTTCTATGTCAGCTAAACAAGTCAAAATCTCAGTGTCCGTCGGAGTCAGAGTTAGGATGCTCAGGGCATTGTGGAGGCCATTAGATCCTTGACTTTGCTGGGTAACATACCTCGACTTATCAATGAGGGAGTCATTTGTCATCCATGTAATGCCTGGAGCTGGAGCCCATCCTAAGGCTTCACAAACAATTTCAACTGTTTTGTTCTCTTTTACTGTTAAGGTGCTATTTTTGATGAATAAAGATCCATTAACTGTAGGAGGGAAAAGATGTTTTGTTCCTTCAGAATATTTGGCTGCATTGCTTTCCTGCTGATAGTTTTAATTCTTATCTTGCTACCCAGAAATAGCTATGCCTTGAGATACTAAGTAAAAACAATCATTAACAATCATGTGCATGATATAAACATGCAGATGTTGCAACTTCATGGACACACTGTCCAGAATGTCTAAAGCACAAGTCTCAGCTTTCAGTACCTTTCCAATAAAAACCAGGAAATTATACTTTTTAGCCATCCTGATATATTTCCAGCTGAAGGGCAATATAATGAAATAATATTGTTTCTCTCTAAGTTTTAAGTATGATCGGGTTTTATTGGGAAAGGTTTACGGCTAGATGACGAGATGTTCTCATTTCATGAAGCACTTCTTTGACAAATGGATATTGTCTAGTGGTTAGATCTTGCTTTACTGGCTGCACTCTGTCACTACTGATGCTTCAGAGAGGAGGAAGAGGTCTCATATACAGGGGCTTGACATGTAGGAACTTGTTCCTTGGAAATGGTAGCTTGCAGCAGCAATCACATGAAGAGTATCACCTTGTGTCTCAAGGGCTTTACTTCTACACGCCATTAAATCAAACTGAAATAAGCTGGATACAGGCTGATTCCCGAGTCAGAAAGCAGGAGGGAAATCTGCCCTGAAGACAGCAGAAGGTTCAAGTACAAAGATGTGTGTAGGGGTAATCCATACTGTTTCTAGACAAAAGATAATTTTTGACTGACTGCTGGTGTGCCTGTTACAGCCTTCAGGCACTGTAATGCAATCCAATAAAGAATAAGAGATGTAACAGGAAAAAACAAGGGCGGTTATAACGTTTGCTAATGGTACTCTGAATGTGACTTTGAGACCTGCTTTGGCAGTAAAATTAAGACAAGGAGGACAGGAGGCAAAGGATGGTAAATGAGAGCATGTACTCCTTCACAGGGATAATTTGAGCAATTTATCAGAGGATTCCTTTAAGTGCAGTATAATAAAATAGCTTTCTATTGATGGCTATACGCACCTTGAACAGAAAGAAATGCAAAGCTGGTCTCACTAGGTTGCTGGGTGCTGCATTCAATTTTTCCAGAGTCGCTCAGCTGGGTGTTGTGGATGATCAGCTCCGAGGTAAACCCAGTGCTACTGGTATAATTTTGGGAGGTGAAGCGGTCTGATGTTTCAACTGGTCCTTGAGAACTGATGACAGTGAGGACAGGATTTCCATTGGACAGCCAAATGAGAATTATCCATCCTAACGACACAGTGCAATTAAACCGGACTTCTGAACCAGCAAGCACCGTTGCGTTAGTAGGGCCATTTAGAATTGAGTAACAAAAGCCAAGACCTGAAAGGAAGGAAGGAAGAAAGGAAAAAAAACAGCCTGTAAATACATACACACTGCCACCACCAAAAGCCTTTGACTTAATTTTTACTGCCAGCAATTTAAGGCTAAAATTCCAGGCACCCTGGTTCAAATAGTATTGTTCACTAGGAGCACTGGGGTATTAAGCACTTAGTCGTGTATCAGGAAAGGCTGTTGATTCAGCTGAGCTGGCATTTCATCTTTGACAGTCATCAGTACCTGATACTTTCAGGAAAAGATTCTTGTCTCATTTTCTATAACACCTGTCAGTAAGTAGCTAAAGATAGGTATGGTGAATTGAAATTGCAACTGTATAATGTTAATCCCACAGCAGTAAGCACTGGTCAAATGCTACGTTGCTACAAGCCAGTCATTACAAACCCAAGAAGTACATGTTTATATAGTTTAAAAGATCTTAACCAGTTCAAAGATGGAGGTGTATAATCTAATCTTTCATTTCCAGTTTAGATTAAATGCTTTTCTTTAAAGATACATTTGATTTCTTGTCTCTCCTCCTCCCACTCCAAAAGCACCTATCTTTCTTCAGTGATTCACTAAAAAGCTGACTTACCATTTTGCTAAAAGAAAAAAAATCCACTTTTAAATAGCAAAATACATGAGTTCTCTAGACTTTAAATAAAGGAGTATGTAACTGGTCCCTTTTCCATACCTCAGATTGCCACTGATTTTTTGCAGCCCCAGTATATATCCTTCTGTGTTCTTTCCTCTATTCATCTGCCTCTTCCCTTATTTCTCATGTATGTATCACATACATACTTACACACCTTCTCAGGCTTTCAGTTAACCAGAGCTGCTGTAATTCATGAGGTTTTCTTCTTTAAAATATAGTATGAATTCTGTCTATTATTTTCCAGAACTGAAAGCTCCTTTCTAATGAAGGCATTTTGTTTTCCTTTCCTCCTCAACAGGCCCAGGGCCTTTCATTGCCCTCAGAGGAATGAAGGTGCAGCTGTTGCCCAGGCAGATGGTGGATCCCCTGCACGTGGGAAGGCAGAAGCACTAGCTTTGACCAAGCAGAAAGTGAAGGAGGCATGAAGGCAGACACCCTCTTTTTCAAAGCAGCAGCTGTGACCTCAGTCCTTGAAGTAGCCAGGGGAAACTGTGCCATTTTGAAGGCAGGCAAATCTCAAAGCATTACTCAGAGAGAGGCCACTGTATAGCCCAGTCTTTATGAATGACAAACCTTCACACTGTAAGAACATCCCAGATTATTTGGTTGGTGTTATAGAGAAGAGGACTTCAGAGGGCAGCTCACCAATGACTTTCCTGTATTGAGGAGCCCAAAATGATATGTTTTCATAAGCCAGTCACTTTACTAAGTCACTGCCACCCACAGCCCTGCTGGCTGCAGGCGGAGTGGAAAAGGAGGGAGAGGACTGCCATTGCAGGCCCTGCTGCCACCGAGGTTTATCTCAGGGGACTTGCCCATGCCCTGCATGCATCCCACCGGGCACAGCTCTTCCTCACCCCCCACAGCTGCCAACAGCTCTTCACCTGCCTCTCTAAGCTCAGGTCTGCTCCCTTTTGCCCTAGTGCTTACCTGCACCTCAGTGTGACAGAGCTGCTCTTTGATGGAGGCATTGAAAGGTTTCGGTGGCAAGGGACCTCAAGAAATCCCTAGCCCAACCCTCTCCTCCAAGCAGAGCTAATTTCACCGTTAGGTCACTTGCACAGGGGCCTTGTCAAGTCAGATTTTGAGTATCTCCAAGGAGGGAGGTTTCACAAGCTCCCTGCAGACTAAGCAGTCCTCCTACCAGTGAGATCTACCTCAACAGTGAGTTTTTTGTCACTTATTGGGAAATTTTCATGCTGAGGAATCACCAGCACTGCCAGTGATACCTCTAACGATTGAGGCTGTAGTCTGCATAATTACAGCAATTAGATACTACAGTCCATAGCAGCCTAATTAAAACTCCATGTCTGCAAATTTGGCCTGAGAATAAGTGTTCAATTATTTTCCAGGAGAAAGAAAACCTGAAATGGTCATTACTCAATTGCTAAGGGTATTCAGGACAATGATGTGATTTTTAAAGGTTTCAGTCAATCCAGGCTTTGTACATTTTAGGTAGTTTATTCATTAATAAATAAAAATTATTGAAATATTAATTTTTCATTCAGTCAATAGCTGATGTGAGTAAGAGAGAATATGCTGTATTGTTTCACACAAAAGAGGTGTTTGATAGTTGCATAAATGGAACCAGAACCCAATCTCAGTTACAACCTTGCAACCAGAGCCCCAGTAAATGCACCCAGGGCATAGGGTCTGTAATCGCAGTGTTCCAATGTTAATATCATTTTCTAATTCCCAGCTCACATTTAATCCTAGACAGTGTGTATCTAACCATGTTTGTGCCAAGAATTGTTCTTTAATATAAATAGCTCCTCTCTTTCCTCCCACCAGCCTCATGTATTTACAGAAAAGAGCCTTTTCATTCTTTGTTTTGAGGGATTATACTAACCTAGCTCTCCCTGGTTCTATGTATAATTGACTCTGAGTTCTCTCATGTTTACAAAAACCCTTACAAAAATTTTCCACCTTAATGGGTTATGTTACTTCTGCCATGCACCTCATTCTCCAAAGTATACCTGCGTGTGAGCAATAAAACATTAAATGAAAAGCAAACTTCACTTCCACTGATAGTGAATAAAGAGAGATAAGAAACAATACAACATATTTCTGTTTAACTTAAATGGCTCATTTTTTTCCAGTAACATTTATTCAAAGCTCTCTTCAGACTTGTAAAGGTGAACTGAAATGCTTTAAAACACGGAACAGCTTGAAGATAAACTCAGCAATCAAATCTATGTCCATACCTTAATATGTTGCTTTACAGTTAACCCAACAAAATGCCTAAAGCCATTTCCTCTCTTTTCTATTTGCCACTTTCTGAATGTTAGGGATTGGCCACATGTCTGTGGATGACAACATTTACAGAGCCACAGGTTTTCTAATTAATGTGCACTGATGAAGTGCATTCCAGTGAGAACATTTGTCACATAATATGGCCCTCTTCCCTGATTTTCAACATCCAATTGTCATGAGTTCTATTCATAACTTATATTACCAGGGTTGAGACACTATCCTAAGCTCAAATGTGTCTTTGAATTATCTATTTTTTCTTGACTTACACTGTAGAGAGCCTTTACAGTGCTACTCCTCGTACATCTATGATGTCTATGTTCATGTGATGATTTTTTTTGATTTTTACACTTTGTTTGAAGCCTTCCTGACTAGTTGAAGTGGACATAAACAGCTACCATGATGATAGCCAAAGCCATGAACAAACTTCCTTAAAGTTAACACCAAAATGCATTTAGTTGTTCATGAAACAGGAGCTGCAGTACTTGTACACACTGCTTTTCTTAATGCAAACTGATATCTGTGCATCTGTAATTTATTTCCATGCCTCTGCAAACACTTTACTTTTTTAAGGAGTCGTGGTTTGCCGTGGCTCTGAATAAATGATGCCACTTGCAGTACACTGCTAGCTGTTAATTAATCATTTGCTATGAGATCACGTCTGTGAGTACCATTATAGTCTTGAAATTTATCCCTAAACATGAATAATCAGTGATCATCATCTCTAAAAATACATAGATAATCTTGCTTTTGTTTTCTTCACAGTCAGGACAGTATAGGCAGGTAGGTATGCGTTATTCCTTCATTTAACAAATATAATAATCCATTTTTTTATCAGTCCATAGGTATGGCAGGTTCTACATCTTCTTCCACCAACCATATCTACTGGATCAATAGATGGTCTTTCACTGATTTCTGTGAGCTAGAGAACAGGTCGATAAGCCCTGTATGGGGATCCTATGGGTGGTGGGAGGACTGAGGAGTGGGACATAGCTCAGCCATGCCTCCATTTAGATACGAGTAAAGTCCCAGTACAACCAAAAAAAGAGCTTCATGAGCCTTCTCCACCTGCTGCCAAAGCATTTTTGGTGGCTTTAACTTTGCCTCTTTATCTTTTTGGGTTTATTTTTTATCCTGCAGTAACATGCCAAGTCCTGAACCAACAGTGCATTCTATTGTCCAACCCATGTATAAACACTGATAAAGTAACTTGTGTAAGGTCAAAGAGGACATTCATGACAGAAATGGGTTCTAAACCCAGTTACCGGTGGCTTAAGCCAGTGCTATAAGTCCTTTTGTTGTACCTTGCTTCTTGCACTAAGGAGAAAATTTTAGTGCTGGTTTCATTTACATACTGCTTAAAAGATATCTTGCAGATGGTTGCTTTTAGACAAATTAAAGCCTCAGGCTAGATTGTCATTACACTTTACAGGAATTACGTGTTCAGCTCTTAACAGCTGGTTTAACATCTGTTTTCCCACACACAACCAGTAAGAAAGCCCACCCAAGCAAATACCAGCTTTGCAACAGGAAAATGTTAGGCTGTCTTCACGATATTGCACCACCCCTTGACTTTTGAAGAACAAAGCTGAGTTAGGGCACTTTCTTTGAGGCACATCACTAAATGTTTACAAAGCAGTCACCAGCAGTAAAAGTTTGCTTAAACTGATAAGTATTTATGGTATTTCAGCTGCTCAGTCTTTCCCAACAGCATGCAGAGTATACACCAACTGCTTTATGAGCTGCTTATTCCCTCCTCTGTCATATAAATTCACTGTCACATCACTGTGGGTTTTGAAGGAACAAAAGTGCATCTCATTCCCTGGATGACGCCTGTACTGAGGGAACCTCATTTGCCAAAGAACCGCCCATGCCCTTCGTCACCAATGTTTTTTCTTCCACGCTTGAACTAACTCTAAAGGACCACTTTTTCATGCTGAAGGTTTCAACAACAAGGGCACTGGAACATAGCTATCTTCTTTTCCTTCCCTCCTCTCCTCTGCTGACTTTGTCTTTCCCTTTTTATAAGGGACCTTTTTGGATGCAGCACAGTGAAGGACAGGGTGGGCTTATCCTTTTGCCATAATGATTCCATTTTTTTCAGCCTTATTATTGTTTTCAACATAATCCCCTCTATACCTGTATCGCCCTTCCATCAACACTGCCTTCTATCCTTCCATTTCTGCATCTGGTCTCTGTCTTGTCTCTTCCTTCTCTGCTATTTCTGTTTGAATTTCTACATTTTTTCCTTCTGGTCTGTTTTAAATTCCTTTTCCTTTTCACTCTTTCTCTATTCTCTTGCCCACTCCACCTTGTCTTCTGCTTTCCCTGCCTCATTGCTGGCCCACTGCTCCAGCAACAGCTCTGCAATAAATTGTTTTAGATGTGGTAAGATTTTTCTTCAGCACATCTCAAGTTTATTTCAAAAACCAACAGCCCTGCAGCTGAGCTTTTTGAAAACCAAAATAGGTTAGAGCTTGTCAAAGCCTGCAGGAAAGGACTAGCTTGTTTGCTTATGTTAACAAGACTTTTTAAATGCTTAGAGGATGTTTCTGTCAAGAAACACCAGTCTGCTGGTATTCAGCAACACGTATTTCCACCCACCTGCACACAAACATCTCCATCGCCCACAGTATGTCTTCCCATCTCTTCTGTTGCTCGCTGTTTGACAGCTGTCCTTTCCAGCCTCTCCTGGCTCTGCTGCTGGACTACTCTTGTCCTCCTGCCCTGTCTGTTGTCTCCAGTGGTGAGGGTCCCCAGTCTGGGGCCACAGCAGCACCACCACTAATATCCTGGCAGCAGGCTGGGACCCTGCCCTGTGTGTTGGCCCTGGGGTCTGCAATGCTATCACTGCCAAGGGGCTCAAACCAGCCTCCCCATGCCACCCAGCCTTGAGACTCACAACACCCTGAGAGCAGCAAAACTTCTTTCAAGAGCAACACTCGTCCCTCCGCAATACACTTTTTCTCTCTGCTTTGGGGTGTGCACCTGTGGCTGCATCGCAGAGAGAGGGCAATGCCTGCTACCCCAGTATGGCTTACAGGTGGGGCAATAAAACACCCCTTGCAGACATGCTTGACTAAAACCATTAGGGAAGGGTAATAGAAATCCTCTGAAATGTGTTGTGCTCTGCTCTGGATGCCTGGGAAGACAGTGCAAGAAACAGAACAGGCAGAAATCGAGGCTTCCTTGTTATAACCTCTCACTGTCCAAAAATAAGAGATATAGGGACTTCCTGAGCCAATGATTGCATCTGCACCTATGAATCTACCCTCCGTGATATTTGTTTCTAGCTTTTTTCAGCCTATTTGTAATTTGGTATCCCCCATATCCAGTGACCATGAGCTTTACTATTTAATTATATATTGTGAAGAAAAGAAGAAAAATACATTCTTAAATCTTCTTAAATCTTCTGACTTAAATCGTCTTTCTGATAGTTTTATTTATTGTCACTACTTCCTCTTGTTATGAGGAATTTTGAATAACCAGTTCACCATTCACATCCATATTTTAATATAATAATAATAACAATAATAATAATAATAATAATAATAATAATAATAATAATAATAATAATAATAATAATAATAATAATAATAATAATATAACTATTTTAATAATTTTTTACTATTTCTTCTTTTTCACAAGCAGAAAAACATCCCAGTCTAATGAAGGCCTCCTCATACCTTTGATCAACTCTGTCACACTTTATGCCTTTCTCAGATTTAATGTCCTTTTTGAAATGGAAGGGCTAACAAAACTTCCAGTATTCAAGATATAAGCTTTCTGCGAATTTATATAAAGCCAGGTTCCACTGTATTTCCCTTACTGAAGACACTAAGCAGTTGAGTTTTCTCTTTTTCAGCAATTCACTCTCTTTCCAAGTTATCTACTCTTTTCTCCACTAGACATCTTCAGTGAAGTGATGCTTTGCATGGAATGCTTTCCACTCCTTTATTACTTACTTGGCATCATGACATTTTCTGGCAAATCTTCCTAGTTTCTTTTTGGATTTGGCTGCCCTAAGTAATTCTGCACCACCTGCAAAGTCTGCCACCTCACAGCTCAGTCCTCTTCACTAGGTTGTTTAAGAGCTTGTTGAATACCATACATCCCTGTGCAACTCCACTGGGAACACCACTCTGCTCAAAAAACACAACTCTTATTCCTGCATTGTGTTTCCTTTCACCAATTATGAAGCCATGACAATATCTTCCCCCTCATCCCACTGCACCTCCCTCCTTTCAGAGTCTGTTAAAATCCCAGATAGACTATAATAAAAAAAAGATATTAGCTTTGTCTCCGTTATCCAACTCAACACTTTATATTCACATTTTCTTTAAAGCTCTGCCACCAAGATACCTTTTATCTGAATTCACTTTGAAACTCAGACATGTGAAATGTAAATTGGAGGCAGACTAGCAAAATTATAATTTGCACATAGCTCTGGAAGCAAAATCAGCTGCTGATACTGAGTTCTTACAGATGCCCCCTCAAAAGCAGTCACAAATAGACAGGAGGAAGATGAATGCAAGGAGAGGAACAAAGAAGTGTGACATCCCTTCTCACTGGAAGCAAAAGAGGGCAGCCTCCCCATCTCCTCCCCTCCTCATCCACTGCTCACTCCTTCAAACTGAAGCCCACTCTAAGCCACCAGATCATTCAGGCTTGAAATGCAAACTTAACCATTTCAAAGAGTTTAAATAACCCCCTGCTGGGGCTGACCATTCAATCCAATACCACCAGTAACTGCCATTTACATTACTTTAAAATTAGTTCACACATTTTGTCCAGGGTGGTTCATTTCATGAGTTATGAATATGTCCTACCTGGTAGCAAGGCAGTTAAGATGAGAGGAAGTAAAATGAGTTTCTGGAACCTCTCCATTGGAGCATTCTCTCCTGGTCCCTAAGGCAGAAAGCCACCAACGGTCACTGCATACTTGAGAAGAAGCTGAAGGGCAGAACTTATCAAGACTTGGTAATGAGCTGCTGCTTTGCGTCCCGTGATAAAATGTGACTTTATGTGACCTGTATTACCAACAAGGGGAGAAGATTAAATGAGGGAGGGTTTGGAAGGAGATTAGTATCTTTCTTCAAAACAACTGTTTTAAAAGTAGTGGAGGAGCTTTGTTCAGCAGAGAAACCTCTCCACTATGGACCTCACATCTCATGCCCTTCATCCCTCCTGGCTATTACAACACTACTGCTTCAGGATTGACTGTGTCAGGGGTGCTCCATCTACATCATTAAAGTTAATCATGAGCAGCTGGGAGAGATAATTCTCTAAACTGCCCACAAGTGGGTGTGTATTGTGGGTGCGCCGTCAGTGTTGCTGGCAGCGCTCTGTCAGACTAGTGAGCCCTGTGCTCCATCACTTACTGTCATGCAGGGCAACTGCACAGGGTGCCAGCCACTCCCCTGGGTCGGAGGGGCACATACCTCCGATCAGAGGGGTTGTCACCCACCCCGCTCAGGGAACTGATGCCTCCTGCGCCAGGAGGCCTTCAGGAGGGGAAGTGGGAATATATCTCAACGCACCGCTACACCCAAAAAGTTTGTTTTAAGGTATTTCTGTGTGCTTTACTCCAAAACTAGGATTCCTATTCATACATTTCCAGGAAGAGCCTGGTACCATCATTGCTGTGGCAGTCCCGTCAGGCCCTCACCACGCAGGGGCCACCCTGTCTGGGAGGAACAGCTCCCACCACCCTGGGCTCTCCACCCCACCTGCCTCGGGTCAAGGATGAGGAACACCAAATCTCCTCCCAGGTCCCCAGACTGGGCGCTCAGAAAGGCTGATAGTGCAGAGAGGGTCCCCAGAATTATATCTCCGAACCTGAGAGTGTCTCTTTACACCCCAAAATAAAACACCACTAGCTCTCCACTGGGGTCAGAGATAAGATACAGAGCTTGGATGCGAACCATCACCTTACTTCAGCATTTTCTGCTTTTCCAGTGTTTGTGATTCACTTGTGTGATATTATTCTCCTCCCCCTCGAAATGTGGGAGAGAGTTTGACTGTGCTGCTTGGTTTACAAACTTCTCAGCTGGGAAATTGAAACTTGTCTTCATGAAAGGGACATGGACCAGAGAATGGGGTTTTGTGGCCAGCCCAAATTTCTTGTCAGGAAAGTGTTTTTGATTTCAAGAGTGTTCTTTGTGGCAGCTCTGTGCAATGCATAAATAGTATCACCACAGACACCCTTAGTTTCCTGTAACAACCACACTTTTTTAACCACCCTTTCGCTAAAACCAAAATCACACCAAGGCACAAAACACAAAAGACCTGGCCCAGCTGTTTTGCTGCCCTTAAGCAAGCAGTTCATTTCGCAGTATCTGTGAAGACCCTGCATTAATTCCCGGCAGGGCTTTTGTGAAAGCAGCAGTGGTGGGATGGCACAGGGGTGGGTGGCAGTGCCTCTCAGCGGAGTGATGGTGTATGACTGTCCTGCAGCCAGAACTTCCCTGTCCGCTTCATCACAGCAACCAACAAAAAACATTTTTGCTGTCTTTCCAAACATGTTCAGCTTCAGCATCAAACTATACCAGAGCTCTGTTCACTGCTCAGTGCTTTAAGCAGAGGTCTTGCTGAGTTCACCGCAGCAGTCGTGACCTGACCAGCTCAGCTAGCAGCTTGTTCCGTGTTTTCCCGTTTTGCAAGCTTTCGTTTTACCTCGTGAATTTAAGGGACAGCCCTGTCAACTAATCAACATTTTAAGCTGAAGCTGTGGGCTGATTTCTCCATCTATGTGTTGGGAGGGGGGGCTAGTTTATAGGCTGATTTAGGTTTGCCCAGTGCATTTTGAAAGGTTTTGGTTTTTTCTCACTTCCACATTTCATGTGCAGAGGAATACCCAGTGGGCAGCTGGGGCAGAAGGGTCACCATGCAGGGTTCGGAGGGATTTCTCCTTGTTCTGTCACTGTGATAGCTCTCAGCATGTACACAAACCAGTCAGTATTATTTAAGAGTTAGTGTTATCTGTCATATGAAGTGAAATGTCCTGAGTAAAGCACCAGGAAATAAATCAAAAAATCAGTGCCGTGTCCCTTTCCAGGAAGCTTCAATCCTAGGCAGGATCTACAGGTCTAGAGAGGCCCCCACTGGCCCAGGCAGCAGCCTTCATACCTCCACTTACAAATCCAGCTGCAACAATGCAAGCTGATCTGAGCAAAGTTTTATGGAGAAGGATAAACTTGCTAGAATCTTATGCCCAAATTCAGGCCAAAATCAGTAAATAACTTGGAGTGAAGTTAAGCGAGAAGGGAAATGAAGGGATCTATAGCGTTTTGTTTTGCTTCGTTTCAAAATGGACTTTCAAAGGGACAGGAAATATTACCCGATCCCCGGATGAAACAGGATATTTTGGCTGATGATGAATTAAATACCTGGGGTTTGGCCTGAGCTGTTTTATACCTCCTCTGCAGGTGCGCGAGGTGACTTGCACCACCAGCACTGCTGTGCATGGCTCTGAGCCTACTCCCTCCTGCATCTGCACCGGGGGTAAGGGGATAATATCAACAATATCGCCCTAAAGGAGCGGCAGCCAGGTCCAGCCCAGCACAGAGTGGGGGGCTTGGATGCTTTGGGCACCCCGCAATGTGGGAGGCACCCACCCCAAAGACCGGGAAGCACAGCAGAAGATGGGCGTCACAAAATGTCCCGGCTTACCCCTCTGCTGCCAGCCCAGGGGTGGCTTCCCTGCTGTGGCAGGATCGGAGGAGAGGGTTAAATTATCTTTCAGCTCCTTCTGCTGGGAAGCAAATAATGGCTCTGGAGGGGTTACCTGGATTGCTTCCCCAGGCGCTGAGAGGGTGTCTCCGACCGCTTTCCCTTTGACGACGAGCCCTGCGGGACGCAGGAGGAGGACGAGGCTGGCACAGCGTTCAATGCGAGGAGCCCCAGGCCAGCCCTCACCTTCTCGCCCCGGGGAAACCTCCCTCAGGAAACCTGCCCGAGGCTCCGCAGCACCGCGGGGAAGGAGCGCCGGCCTCTGCCGCCTCTCAGCCGCCGGGCCCTGGGGCACACGCCTGCCCTGACATTGTCCCCATGGTACAGTGAGGTAAGGATTGCCTCTCCCCTTCCCCCCGCCCAAATACGTGTGTCGTCGTGTTAATATTTAACCGGTCCTGCAGGAGGAAGTAAGGCACAGCCGATGACACACACACGGGAGCAAACTTCATGCTGTCCCAACCCGAAAAGCTGGATGGGCGCTGTTGTCTGACGTCTCGGCAGAGGACGGCCGTGCCACCTTGCTGGGACGTGACGCGGGGCATGGCGGGAGGCACGGGATCTATTTCCCCTGGTTTACAACCGTGCGGGTGAGTGCATCAGCACCCCACGACAGTTACAGAACTGCAGGCAGCATGGCAAAGAGCAGAAGCACCGTCTGTGGGCTCTGCACCCGCTGTGCCCTCACCAACAGGCGCTGTCACCCACAGCCGGGGGGTGTCGGGGTCCATCGGCAGCCCCTGACAGGGTGAGGGGGTGAGCTGGGGCACATCCAGGGGGTCCAGCCAGGAACAGAAGGGCGTGAGGGTGGGGACAGGGCTGGAGACAAGGCCATGACATGGCGCCAAGGGGCCCGCCCAGGGAACAGGGCCAGACATCGGGATGGGGCAGGCTGCGGTATCTCTGAGGCAGGGGCTGATGGCCTCAGGTGGATGACATGGTGTCCTGGGCTGTGGACAGCGTCGGGGAGCCCCAGGGGGCTGCCAAGGGAGGGTCAGGCCTGCTGGTGCCCTCAGGGTCCCTGCAAAATGGGCCCTTACTCTGAAGTGCACCTTTATAAGCAGCTGGTGAGAAAACTGAATTAGTTTACCTTCTTTCAACGAAAAATACAGGCGTCGTGTATTTTTTTTTCCTTTTTTATTTTCATATTCCTTTCTTCCTTTCAGTTTTTATTTTGGGGAATTTTTTGTGCTACATCAAGAAAATATTTGTTAAAACATTTCATTTAATTCTGAAATATTTTGTGTTTGTTTGTTCAGTTAAATCACACCTTTTCCTGCCACTTGGATGGTCTTGTGTTCACCAAAGATGCCGTGCTGCCTCATGAGAGATGCTCTTTCAATGGTTGCAGCCTTTGTCTTCATTTTAGAGCTCAACTGCATCCTTCGCATTACACCATTATTGGTCAGTGAACTGATGTGACACATCAGGAGATTTTTATGATGAGTCCATCTGCTGGGAAGCTTAAATCACAAAGAAAGGACATATGACTTTCTTGAACTATATTTCCTACTAAACACAGTGACAGTTCTAGCAAGAAGAAATGAATGCCACACTGACTCAAAATGGAAGGTTCAGTTCAGCAAAAGGAAATTAAACATTCTATTTGGGGAATCTTCATAAATTGCCAAAATTAAATTTCAAAAACTTTGCTTTATTAGAAAAAAATATCACCCCGACTTGTTAATAGTAATAATAACAAAAAAGCTATGAAACCTGCAGGAAGTTTTTTTGTCCAGTTATAATTTTTAATTTTTGCTTCCTTGTTTTTACAAACATCTCTTTTTTTTTAATTCTAAAATCTCACACCCTTGTTCTACCAACAGCCCTACTTTCATAACAGTATTCTTGAAATACCTTCTGTAAAGTTATGTCCAGATAAAGCTAGAGGAAGAAAATATCTAGTAAGCAGATTCCGTCTGGTTGCCCAAGTAGGAAAAGTGCAAAAGGTTAAAATGGATTGACTGGATTTTTAGCTTGAATTAATAAAGATAATTCTTCATAAAAAATGCTTTGGAAAGGATAATAGCTGCTTTTAAAACTTTTACAAAACTATCATTTGGCACTGCTGAGAAGAGATTGGCTTTGTCATCTTTGTAATTGCTCTTCAGGTAGATTTAAGCTCATTCCTTAGCCTCTTTTCTGCCCAGCTGAAGCCTTGCTCCCTCAGATTCTCCTCACTGGTGCTGTGCTCTAGACCCCTGTCCACTTGATATCCTGCCACTAGACCCTCTAGCTTCTCTGCATCCTACTTGAACTGAAGGTCACAAAACCACACACAGATTTCCAGATGTGTCTAGTAGAGGAGAATAATAGTTTCTCTGATTTTGCTGGCAACACTTCTCTGAATGTGACCTAGTGCATGGTTTACCATATTTGTGATGAGAGGGCATTGCTGGCTTGTGTTTATTTACCCTGGTGTTCATTTCATCCAGGTCTCTTCATCAAGATTTTTACCCACTGTCACTTAGGCGGTACCACTGCAGCCTGTACCTCAAGGTTGTTGCAGCTGACATGCAGAACGCTGTGCTTCTTCACACTGCATTGCATGATGTTTCTGTTGGCCCAGACCTCAAGCTTATCAAGGTCCCTTTGGATATCACGTTGCTGCACCTGTGCTACAGCTGTCTTTACAGCACTAGCTAATCACAGGCTGATCACCTATCTCTTTACCACTCTGAGGTCTGTTGTGATCTGGAGATTAGCCATGTCCTTAAACATGTATGCACATAAAGATGCATACACCACTCTGCTGGACCCCATCGCAGGCGTTTCATTCCCATCTCCTCAGTGTAGGGAGGACAGGTGGAAGCCCACAGCAGGAACTGGATGTATTGTGGCCTAGAGCATCCACTGTATTTACATTCTGCTCTGGATGTGACCAGGGTGGGAGTCATCAGAGCACCTGTCACCTCCACCCACACACTCAGTGGCTTGGCCTCCTCAGCTGAAATCCTCCTGGATGAATCTGGTGCACAGTAACTGGATTCAAATGTCCTTTGTTTTTCCTGAGGCTGCTTAGGCAACCAACGCATGTATTAATATTTTATTAATTATTTCTCACTGCCCTTGTTAGCTCCTTCCGTACTTTGACTTTCCTAATGAACTGTGATATAGTGATGAATACAGCCATTGGCACTGGTTAGGATCTGTGTGGGATAAGACATTACACAGCATGGTAAAGTGTCTTAATCCGCAACTGCTGAGAACATCATGCACTATCCATGCTCAGGAGTGTTCAAAAGATCAGGCCCTAAGTTTGCCAGTCTGATGCAAATGGAAAATCATTTTGTGAATCATCAGCCTGCATACCAGGCAGATTCCTACCTCCCACTCCAGTTTCTCTAGACATTTCTTTCCAATTCCTCCTTTTTCTTCTGCCTGTGAGTAGGAGGATTTTCACCCATTTTTTTCCCCTCAACTCTTTCCAACTCTTTTTTGCACACCATATAATTTCTTCTGCATGGTGCGTAGACTGTGGAGCAACACTCAACATTTTTTGTTCTGGGGTGTGTTAGTCTGAAACACGTCTATACAGTTTGGTGTGCAAACTCACACAAGAATGTCCAAGTGAAATGGACTTTCTGAGAGTCTCTTAGTGAAGCCTTCTGTCATTGTCATTGTGGCCATAAATGTAATTAACTCTTTTTTCTCACAGGAGGATTGGATAGATTGTCATGATGGAAAATGAAGAGCATTTGGACACCTTCATTTGCAAATTAATTTTAATATTTGATAACGCAGCAGGTGAAACCACCAGTCCCTACTCTATTATGTTAGCTTATTTAGCTGAGTTGCAGAAAGTATTATCAGAGGGTGCAAGCATTAAAATAGCAGAGAAGAGGCACTTACAAATCCAACATTAACGCTGATTTGAGGTCAGTGCTAGAAATAGGAATAAAAGTCTTCGTTTCCCCATGGAAACTGTCTTGAAAATGGGTTTGAGCATTACAAAGACTTTGAGAAATGGTTCCTTACTAAAAAAATGTTCTTTTCTTTAGCGAAGAACAGAAGAACTAAAACATCTAGAAAAGACTAAGGTAGGAGACAAGCTGACCTAGTGACTGAATTAGCTGTCTCTATCTTGACGTCTACAGGACACTTCTCTCTGGTAGCCAGTCAGGCCAAAGAGGTGCTAAGCTGTAACTTTTCCAAATCTGCCTGCTTTGTTTTTTCCTCTATCTATGCTCTTACAGCTTTCCTCTACTGTTTGCCAAAATATCTGTTGCTCTGAAAAACACGTTTTTCATTCAAAACAGATTTTATTAGTTAGCTATAGAAGTCAAGTGAGATACACAGATCCCTCTCCTTCTCTCACAAGCTTTAGATTTGAAAATCTTTTCCTTAATCTGTTAATATATTGAGGACTCATCACAGTTTTTAGCTTTGATTTGCATTTCTCCTTAATCAGGACCCAAATGCACTAGAGGGAAAGATCTAGAAATAACAGGGCTGTGCCATTTCCTCTTCTTATTACCTATGTGACTATTGAGATGCATTTTTCCCCACCTCATTTCCACTTTGTAGGGTATGAGAACTCCAGAGACCCATTTCTGCTTTCATCATCAAACACAGTGAAGACTCGGTGCAAGCTGGAGTCCTTGCTGTCTACTACATATACATTTATGTGAAAAATTAGGATACATGAAATGTCCCTGTGTTGCACAAACAATAACGTAGTTTGTTTCCATATTTTAAAATAAACCTGTTTGTAAGAAATGGTTTCCTGAGTAAAGAAAAAAAGAATAACTGGACAGATATATTAATTATCTGAAAGATACTGGTGGTATCCTGCAACATCCCCACTGAATAGCTGACGTGATACGAAGTGGGGCTGTGGGGCACTTCCAGAGGAGCTGCAATCTGTATGAATACCAGCAAGCATGTGCATCATGCGGGACGCCCTCCTCATCTACTGCTAGCCATCTAAGACACAAGCATCTATCCTAAACTATTTATCAAGGATTTTTTCTGTAGTCATTAAAGATATAAAAGCACTACCAGATGATGCTTCACCTATCCTGATACAAGGGTCTAAGGCAGGCAAGGTATGTCACCCTTTGGTTAGGCCCGCTTCATTATTTTGACTACAGAGTAGTCTGAAAGACTGGGTTAGACTGTATGTGCTGTTTTAGGCTACAAAAGTTAACTGAGACCAATCATACCAACAGAAGATGTTTCATGTTGATCTGAGGAGTCCTGTTTTATCTCCTTCCTAAGAAGGCAGGTCATCTTTGTCTTGACCTGAAGATTCATGAAGTGATGCTACCATGAATAGAGGCCTGGATAAATCCTCAAAAACCTCATAACACCAATATAACTCATCTGATTTTTTTTGTTCAGAGTTTTGTCTTCAGCGTTCTCTTGCCGGTTATTATAAAGCCATAACTCTGTGAAGAATTGCTGTGGGCCTTTAATGAGGAAAGCTTTGGATATAATCTTCCAGACTTTCACACACAGGAGGCCACAAGATTAAACACTTTATTTGCATGAATATCCTTTCAGGTTTTACTTGATGTTAATAAATCTGCACAACTGGAATGTAGTTCTCCAGTACTTTCCTGCCAGCACTCCTTCTGAACCGCATTCCATGTTTCCCCTTTGGCAGGTGCATTCATCCTCTCCAGCACTGAACTCAGTGGTTAGTTGTAGCTGGTAAAATGAAAATGTCCTAATTCAGAGAATGTAGATGAAGACATTTGTCACAGAGTCCAGGCAACATTAAGTAAGAAAGTTTATTACAGAATGAAGGAAGATACAGCTTTGGTGCTGTTAGGGGGAGTGTACATCTAAGAAGGAAATTTTTGGTGTTCTCTAATATATCTGTTCCCTTAGCAACATTTTCTTTAGCTTTTGAAATGTTTTGTCTCTGGTCCAAACAGTTAGCTTAATTGCTCTGGTTATCATTCAGTCTATTCTAAGGAACTTTTCAACGTATGATAGCGTGCCAAGAAAATGTAAACATCATTCTCTACACTCACTATAATCACTATTACATTTCTCATTATTGCTTAGGGTCATGATTTTAGGCTCCCTCCTGAGCTTTGTATGTGCAGCCAGATTCTTCAAGGAGTTCAGGCAAAGTGCAAACCTCTCCAGAGCTCCTTTAAAACTGGTGCATTCAACACCTATTAGCCAGTGCATGGCAAGTCCAGCTCTGGACATGTCAGGTGAACAGTGCACAAGCCTTGTCAGTGATATGCACACACAAGCACTATGCCCAGGGCTCCAAATCCCACAGGACTTCCCCGATAATGCCAGGAAAACTACCATGAGAGTATGAAATTATGCCCCTTTTCTTTCTTTCCTGATGATTTTGCAAGGTTGCCAGTTATGAGAAATGTTAATACTTACACCTCTGAAAATAGAATATTAATGAATATTCCCTAAGTGACCTGAAAGCGTGATCCAAACTGACACTGCAATGATAAGAGAGCAGATTATCACCATAAAAGTAGGTATTATAGTGGAAGAGCTGTGTCTTTTTTGCATTTTCATGAAAGACATCCTTATGACTGACATCTTACTGCTCCCTTTGGGCATTCAGTTAAGATCAGTAAGTAGAAATGGCAGGGTTTTTTTCTTAGAAATGAATGTCTCCTATGCACTGTATCTGTGATACCGAGTGTGGCTGAAAGCTCCCCTTTTGCAGTAAGAGAAAGTAAGTCCTTGGCAGAGATGGTTTCAGATATTCAATTCCTCTTTATTTGGCAGAGTAATGGAAGTGCTCATGAGCACTGATGTATTTTGGCTTTCTCTTACAGAGGAGCAGTAAACTTTATTTTTATATTAGTCCATTTCCTTTGCAACACTTGTATACAAAATAAGATTCCCTAAAAGCTTAGAGAACTGGTGGGTACTGAAAGCTCTCCAGAATATAGTAAGGGCTGGTATGTTTATAGGGTAAAGTTTCCCGTCCCCTCTTCTCCCCTATCGCATGCAGCCCTTCCTTCAGCAGAGCTGGAGAAGGCAGTACTATTCAGTTACAGGGGCCTCCGGCAGCAAACCTCCTGCCACTTGGGTTACACCTGCAAGGCATGCAAGGTTTGGCCTCAGCATAAGGGGATGGGGTCCCCAAAATGGGCTGGAGGAAGGGCAGGTAAGCACAGAGCTGCATGGCACACCCTCGCCCTCAGCACCCAGCTCTCCCCGCCGGCAACAAGCGCCGCTATGCTGCCACCTCCTCACCCCCAGCAGGAGCAAGCTGCATTACTCACGCACAACACGGCTCACTCCCACTCCTGCCTCATGGCTCAGCTCGCTCTTCTTTTCAATTCCCTCGCTGAACCTTTACTAGCAGAAGCACGTGTAAAAGCTGCAGGTCCTTTTATGTACTGGAGTCAAACATTTACTTACAACTGCTGTTCCAGCAATAACAATTAAATTAAACATGAAGGGAATAGAGCTGCCTGGAAGATCTACAAGCTGGAGGTGTAAATCACACCACATAACTAATTTATGACATTCTGTGCCTACAGCTGTATGCTGACAGTTTGTAAGCGTAAAGGGGGCTGTGATTTGTAAGTGCTTTTAGTGACGGAAGAATAGGAAGCCGATTACACAGGTCTCTGTCCCTTCATCCAAACTCATAAATTAAATGAGGTCATGTTAGGTCAGTAACTGAACACAAGGGATATTGTGTACATGGTTCAGTTGGAGATTCCAAGAAAGGACTTGGATTTCTCTTTCCCCACAAAAATAATGCATTTTTTAATTTGCCCAAACGTAAGGCAACAACAAGGTTATTTCTCAGCTATTGAAATCGTCTAATTATATTTTTCAGTGAAAATGTACTTGAGTGATTTTTTAGAAGGATAGTCTTAAAACCACTGTATTAGTAGGCTTTGACAAAATCTCTATTTGCTCAGCCAGAACATATGCAAATTCAAGTCTGGTTTTCAAGCTGGATCTCCTATGTACTGCATATATCTAAATCCTGTGACTCACATGCTTTCCTCTATACAGTGTGATAATATTTGTAGATATTTCTGGAAATATATTGGTGGGATGAACTAATGAATTTAAGTCCAGCTGTAAACAAACAAAGAAAATGCACCATAAAGATAAGTGAGGAAAAAAGATAAAGCAAAAGATAAACGTAATAAGGGATAACTTTTCTAGTTATGGGTTTTCGTTCATAACTGCTTGTGTTTGGCAAACAATCTGATGGCCTTCAGTTATTTGACACTTTCCTCTTAAGTGGTAGGGGAACAGTGCCTGTGCTTCCATGTCCCAAGAAGCATGCCAGTCAGCCACAGTCAAACAGTCCTGACTATGGTGGCCCAGGCAAAACCATTTCAGGTTGGATCTTGATCTTCCAAAAGGCATCAACTGTGGTTAAAATTGTCTTTTATCAATTCCCTTGCTATGGTTTTAACAATCTTGCACTTGACACTCTTGTCATTTGGAAAAAACATTCTGAATTCAGATCACAGACTATTTATAAGGTTTTGTTTTAAGATGTCTTTGACTTAAAGGTGTACCATATGTAGAAAATTAATGGCAAGAGTGGCTAATGTGGCAGGATAGCATGCCTAATACTTGGGAAAGGACTCACATTCTTGACCTCTTTCTCTTTTATGGGAATTATGTATTTGCCTTTGGAAGCAACCAGTCATTTTACAATGTACATACTGAAGCAGTTTAGAGGAGAGGAGAAAATTCAACAGATTCAGATTCAACAAGGCTAAGTGCCAGGTCCTGCACTTGGGTCACAACATACCCACACAGCGCTACAGGCTTGGGAAGGCGTGGCTGGAAATCTGCCTGGTGAAAAAGGACCTGGGTGTGTTGGTCAACAGCCAGCTGGACATGAGCCAGCAGTGTGCCCAGGTGTCCAAGAAGTCCAACAGCATCCTGGCTTGCATCAGAAATAGTGTGGCCAGCAAGACTAGGGAAGTGATCGTCCCCCTGTACTCAGCACTGGTGAGGTTGCACCTCAAATATTGTGTTCAGTTTTGGGCCCCTCACTACAAGAAAGACATTGAGGTGCTGGAGCACACTCAAAGAAGAGCAATGAAGCTGGTGAGGGGTTTAAAGCACAAGTCTTACGAGGAAAAGCTGAGTGAACTGGGGTTGTTTAGCCTGGAGAAAAGGAGGCTCAGGGGAGACCTTCTCGCTCTCTACAACTACCTGAAAGGAGGTTGTAGCGAGGTGAGGGGTCAGTCTCTTCTCCCAAGTAGCAAGTGAGTAAACAGCCTCAAGTTGCACCAGGGGAGGTTTAGATTGGATATTAGGAGAAATTTCTTCACAAAAGGGTGGTCAACCATTGGATCAGGCTGCCCAGGGAAGTGGCTGAGTCACCATCCCTGGAGTTATTTAAAAGACATGTGGATATGGCACCTAGGAACATGGTTTAGTGGTGGACTTGACAGTGTTAGATTTACAGTTGGACTATATGGTCTTAAAGGCCTTTTCCAACCTAAATGATTCTATGATTCTATTCTTTTTAACTGGAAAAAGAACAAGCCTCCTCACTTGACTACATCCCAAAATGTTAATACATTCACAACTGAAAAGATAAGTGAACACATAAAACTGGTAACAAAATACTTTACTAAAATATCATACATTGAGTAGTTAGCGCAACATTCTCATGTTCTATGCAAATAATGCAAACATTGTCACGCATTTTATATTAACATTATATAGTAACCCGCACAAATCCAAGAAAAGCAGCATTCCTGTCAGATCCATTACAGACAGTTAGCCCTTTTGTTCCATTCAGCTTTTACATAAGGCAAATGTTTCATTACAAAAATCTATTCTGTATTCTCAAAAGTGCCTAGAAGGATTATACCTACTCAGTAATACTGAATCAGATGAGCTGTGTGTCCAAATGCTTCACGGATGTTTTTGAAAATCCTCCTAAACTCGGAATATATTAGCTGATGAGTTAGATTTGTGAAAAATGTATTTATTTTTCTGTATTCAAAACCTGACCTTGCATTGGAACAAATGGAGTATGCTGAAATGCACAACTCTAACCAACTCTAAGACACTATCAGCTCTGTTGATTTTTACACCTCCTTCCTACTGAATGAGAAGCAACAGAGTAACTTTTCAGAGTAATTTTTCAAGGCTATTCATAAAAAATTATTTGATGATCATCTGACCTAGAAAGCATAAAAATGTTCAGATAGTGCACTACTACAGATAAACTGCCCCAAAATTGGCTAAATTATTTTATTAGCCTATACAAAATTTTAAAAATAAGTGTATGTACACTGCAGTATTGTGTTTACAGTTCTAGTTACATTTCCAATCTTTTTGTGATGTCTTTCATAGGAAGATACACACAATTTGGCAAAAGGCCACTACTATTGTTTTGATTGTGTTAAAAGTCATGATCTGAGGCCTAAGCTGCAAAAGCTAATTTCATTTATCTGATACATATAAACTGACTAGCACAGTGGCTTTGTTTAAATAAATGAATCTGACTTGCATGCAATAATCTACTTTTCTTAAATCACCTTTTTCATCAGGATAACCTTATATTTTAAGTAATTAATTATTCATTTACTATATTCTTATTCAAAGCAGCCTGCCAAATGGAATTATTAAATCAATTTCTAATTTATGCAAGGACAAATAAAATCTTATGTTGAGAAAAATAATGTGCAGCAACATAAAGCATTCACTTGGGAATATAATTTGTGAAAAGGAGAGGAGCAGGGTCTCTGAATCCATAACATTTCAACCAGTACTGATTTGCTCCTCATCAGAGATATAGCAGTGATAACCTAAATGCTTCAGATGGACAGGCCGTTAGATGCTTAACAGCATACATTCAGTGGGGACAAAGTATTTTTAATGCCGCAATAAAAAGAGGTATCTAGCATGGGTCACTTGAAATTACAAATAGACTCACTGGAAACAGTATCCAGAACAGGATGGTTTCTTAGAAGATGCCTGAGGATCTTATTCCCAATGGCACGGTAGCTATGAATTTAGCCCCCAAAAAATAGTATTAGTGTCTGCAAATGTGATTAACAGAGAACAGCACCATCTTCCCAGTTAGTAGCTATATTCAAGTAATTAGGAACACTCCTGAACCAAAGTAAAATCCGCAGTCAAGAAGTCTAGCAGAACTTGGTCCACAAGGGTAATTTTTTTTATGATAGTACAAAGTTGTAAACTGCTCAGGTAAGATATATTTTAATGCCACTCACAAGCAGGCATCATTCAGGGAAGCAACCCAAAATACTGTCTCCTAATGGGACACTTTACCCTTTGGCCACGAAATCAGCCTGACAGAAGATCAGCAGCTGCCTCGTCCCAGGAGCCAGGTGCCACCATACTTCTTACATCTCAACACCTAATGGAGACGACCAAGTCAACACATCCACATGTAAATTAATAGCTGTTCTGCCGAGATACAGGCTCCCTGGGACTGCGCAGCTGGACTGGTCCTGCCAGCTGGCGAGAGGTTGGCACCAGGCACGGAGGTGGGAGTGAGACCCACAAGGGACTGCAGGATTATTTCTCTGAGAACGAGAAGAGGCCAGGATGAACATTAGGCTGCATTATGCTGTCCCAGCTCACGGACCCTCTACTCCATGAGAGAGGGAGCTAGGAGAGGCCAGGAAGCATTCCTTTATGCTCAATATTTTTCCATAAAATAAAGCAATGCCCAGCTTGCACCTTGGGTACAATAGCAATGAATGACAAAAACACATTTCTGCAGGTTACATGGAAAAAATAGTGACTAAAATACTGTTCTCAGGCCTTAGCAGTGTAACCCATCGCACCTACCGAAGGCAGCCACAAAAGTAGGTGTGCTGCTGCAGGGCTTTGAGTCCAAGGCAGATACACCTGCGGAGTCGGGGTGGGAGATGGAGAGATGTTGTTCAACCTGGAGCTGGGCTGCCCAACCCCTATCTAGGGAAAGGCAAACACCCCCTTGGTCACCAACGCTACTACCTGGATAGCCATATCCCTGCAAACACCATATATGCAGCCTTTTGCTGAATGGGGGACTTAAAACAAAGAAGGTTATTCTTCTACCAAAGAAATAAACATTATTTCTTTCATCATCTGTTGTCAAAAAATAAGTGCATGAGCTCAGGTTACTCAACATCAGAAGAAAATAAATAATATTTTATTACCATTATTAAACACTTTTCAGGATTGGACATACTCCTGCTGAAAATATCCTGCTCTTCAGACACAGGCAAGTAAACAGACACACTTGGACAGTCCTCATAAACTTAAATAAAAAAGAAAAAAATCTATAAAAGTAAATAACCCTAAAGCAATAAAATATCTTTCCCTGTCTTTCCTCCATGCTTTTTACACATTTTCAGTACATGTCCCCATCCCCAAGGCCCTGCCCCTGATGCCCTGGGGCAGTGTCTGGCCCTGGTTCCCCTCACTGGGCCCGATCCTGATCCCCCACCCATCGTCACCAGGGCCCAGCCATCACTGGCCTGACCTCAGACCTACCTCATCACCATGATACTGACTGATGATTGGGACTCTTGGTTGGACCTGGCCACCATCTGTGGGTCTGTCCTGCTCCCTCCTGTGGGTGCGTGGGGCTGAGCCCTGATGGCTGTCGGATCCCCTCAGCTCCCAGATCATCTTCCCCTAGGGAGCAGCCCCACTTCTACTGCTCTCTGAAAAAAACATTTGACACACAGTACAGGTATTCAATACCTCTTTGCTGGTAAAATGGACCTTTTCTTTGTGTGAAAGTAAATCGAATAGGAGTTCTGCATAAGGCATGATTTTATTAAATCATTTCTCCCCCCTCATGTTAAGCCCAAATATATTTTTCACAGCATCTACTGTAAAGACTCAATTCCTTGTCTCCAAAACCTACATACATCCTAGTGATTTCATGAGTCTTTGCTTGGTAATGAAATAAGAAATGAGGATCCCAGTCTGAATGATAACTTGGTCACATTGTCCCACTAGGTCTTGGTTAAAAGAGAAAAATCCTTCCATCTTCTCCCTTACACACCCCGTTCCTCATAGAGAAAGATGGCTAAATCAAATATACTGTTTAGCTCATCCTAAATGACTCTAGTTCAGCTTTGGCAAACCGTTTACAGTAGCTTTCAAGCAATCAAACTGAGACACAAACGCAAAAGACGTCTCTGGGTTCTATTCTAATAGAAAGACCAGGACACTCCACTGAGCATGGATCCGGCTCTACCACATATCATTTTCATCAGGAGGCACATATAGGGAAGCAGATATAGCAGCCTTACACGTTTACCAGGTGACCTGCAGTACCTAAGGTTGTTCCAAGAGCACTGCATGGGCAACTTTTTCCATCTCTGAAAAAAAATGTGTGTAGACTGAAGGAGGGATCCGTGCCAGTACACAGTTCTGCCCACACCAATCTGGATGCAAGGGCAAGGCTGCAGTTCCCTTTGCCAAGAGGGGAGTGTCCTGACAGCTACAAACACATTTTCTTTAGTGCCTGCACAGAGGGGTGAAAATGCAGTAATGTATCAAGGGGCACCAGGAAGAAGTTGCAATTTTTTTTCTCTGAACAAAAGTACTTTGACTTTTAGTTTGGCACTGAAGAAATGTTCCCAGTCCTGTAGCAGCAAGATTTGGAGGGCAGGTTTGCATGTCTGCATCTTTCAGAAAAAAATAATAATTGGTACTTGTGTTGAGAAGGGATGCAAAGAGGTGGAAATGAGTGGGAGAGAAAGAAGTTTGCATGTTCTTGGGCAGAAATTAAAATAATCATTAAAAATCTTCACCATGATGGATCTAAAGTCAGTTGGGAGTTTTGCTGGAGTCAAGAGCAGCCCTGTAAATGCGGAGCATTTCAGTTTGTTAATTCAAGCAGGGAAGGTGCTAGAGCACTCCTCCGTGATATTCTGTCACTAAGTGATTCCAGTAGCTCAGCTGCTCAGATGGTTCTACCTCATGGCACATCACAATTTTCTTAAAGCGAGAAACAGAGAACCTAATCCTTTCTGGAAAAAACGTCTGCTCTGAATGAAGCTCCTCCAGCTGAATTTTTAATTTGGCAAGGCACAGTCCTATGAATACATCCTCCAGTTTAATGAACGAAACTCTCTCTGAAATATTATAGATTTGACTAGCAACGTCTGTGGATAGAACATAACCAGTCCCAGAACAAAATGGCGGGTAGGTCTTTCCCGGATACTCTTCTCTACTCACGTACCACTTACTCCCCCTTCTCCGTATCGGGTACTCATGCAGTTTTAAAAAACCTGTGAAGAATCTAGTGGTCCTCTTTTTCCTTACAAGAAGCTCAGTGAGGTAAAAAACATTGACAAACACATCTGTGTCAGTTTTCATCACAAAGCTTGACTGGTAACAAAATCTGTGAACCCATTCCATCCCCATCATGGTCTTCAAAGTCAAATTGTAGTAAGTGTCAGTAAAATTCTTTTGAATAATGTCCTTGTACTTTTGGCTTTCAGCAGAGATATCAGCTTGCTGGCTGAGATTCACAGTGCTTCCCAGGAGGAAATATGTCACCAGGCGCTTGCCGGCGACCGTTCTTTCCTTCCCCCAGGTTTGCCGGATGGCCGTCCTGGCATCTACCTGGTGGTATGAGGATGTCACAAGCAGGACGAGGAAAGGTGGGTTCTTATGGCAGTCTATATCTGGGAGCTGCGAGAAGTTTTCTCCAATCCTCCTAAAAGTCTCTATGGGGAATATATAATCATGGCTGTTTTCACAGAATATACAGAATTCAGTCAAATTGTTGTAAAAAACCCAGAAGCTAACACAGCTGAGACCTACAAGGCAGAGAAAAAGCCTGAATTTTCTGAAATCCATCTGAAAGAAACAAGAAGGAACAGCACATTAAAAACAAAACAAAACAAAACAAAACAAAACAAAACAAAGCAAAACAAAACAAAACAAAACACAAAAAAAAAAAAAAAAAACAAAAAAAAAAAAACCTAGCTTCTTTCAGTGCTGTATATCAAACTCCCTGCAGAGGGATTTAAAGCCAGGTTGTCTAATTGAAAGCTACCTATTTCAAGGCACTTGCCCACACACGTTTCTCCTAGTATCATTCCCACAAAATGTTCTGCTGGCAATCAAATTCATGCTCATGCTTAACTTGAATCTGCCCCCCCAGCCAGCATACCCTCAGAAATTCACACAGGCCTGTCTACTGATACCAGGTTACCCGGAGTGATGATTCAGGCCTCCTCCCCACTGTCAGCATCTTACAAACCCACCAGGGCTCTCACAAGCCAGAGTGCAGAAGCAGCAGATACGTGCCCATGCCAGATGAGAGAGAATAACAGCAACAGTTTTTATTTAAATACCATGTTTCTCCATTTTTTTGAAAAGTGCCTGTGTCCCAGAGCCAGCAAGTGCTGTCCAACTGGCAGGCCCAGCCACGTTCCTCCCATCTTCATCTTCTTTGCATCCTGTGGGGCTCTTGCACTGACACAGAAACCGCTCCTGATCTTTTTGCTGGAGGAGCCATGAATCAGGTGTTTGACTTTGGGTCAGCTGCTCAGGAAAAAAAAACAACAGTGGGTCAAATTATTTGGATGTTTCGTCTTTTGCAGAGTTTCGGTGGCTCACTAGGGCATGCTGAGGTGAGAAGGGGGGTTGTACATAAACCTGTCTCCTTTTTAGATGAAAGACATCCAAAGAATAACAACAATGTTAATTCATCCATCCTTTAACAGATTAATGTGCTGCGTATCTGGTTAAAAATCTAGTATAAATTTTGAGAGAAAGAAAAATTATCAAAGCAAACCCAAAAAGGTCACGGTGCTAAAAAAAAATTACACATCTCCATAAACTAACTGGGTGAGAAGAGTATAATGCTTCAGTTACTCATTCCATTGACCCACAGGCCCACCAACTACTATTTTAGAGCACTAGGTTGGGAGAATTTTTACCAGGGTAAGAGCATTCCCTTCTGCTTCCCACCTCTTTTAACAAAGAATTGGATCTGGCTTCCCATCTAAAAACACAGCAAACCAAGTTTACAATCCCCAGAGCTGTAGATTTCATGGAAATTTGATCTCTGACTTCCAGCCAGGAACATTCTGCATAGACTCCCCAAAACCATGTTAGTGCCCTCCTTTTGCTCAAATTCCCCTTTCCAAGCAATTAAAGGGTTTTGCGTTGCCAGCTTAAGTTCATTTTAAAGTCCAGGCAGGTGTTCCTGGGACCAAATCCAGATTGTTTTACCCGTAAGAATAGTCCCATGAACCTCAGTCGGTATTCTCAAAAACATGAAACTAGTAGAACTGGAGTCCTGGTTTACTGAAATTCCTCCCACAGTGAAATGCATTTTTGCAATGATTCACTAATGAATTTTGAAAATATTTCAAAAGTTCACATTTCTTCTGCCATTTATATTTAAATTAACTTTATCTTTAAATAGTGTATTCCTCAGATCTCACTTATATGTATAGCTCACAGTAGTCTTGCGATTAATGTAAAAATTGCTTTAATTAAATACATATGTAAAATTGTGTGAGAATACACTTATGCATACATATATATATACACACATATACACTGAGACACACACGCAAAAGATTATACAAAAATCTGCTCTGCATCTGTTCTCATGTCCTTCAGTGGTCTGGGAGGAAACACATGCATATCCTGAAAACAGGGCTTCCAGGACAGGATGATATTCTGAGGCTGACAACAGAGGTGCAGAAGTTTGTTCCTGTCACCTGCTTTCATGAGGCTGTTCAAGGGTCTGATATTTCTCTGTCACAAGAATTCCAGAACATGTACAAACAAATCCTTCAAATACTGAACTAAGAATGTAATTGAGAGCAATTTTCTTTTAAAACCCATAGAAACCTTTTCAGAAATACTCAAGAGCAAGAAACAGTAACATAACATACTCACTTTACCAGATTTCAGTAGAATCAGTCTATTGTGACTTGACCATATCTCCTTACTTGTTTCCAGGTTTGGGGACTGGTAACAGATCTTAAAAAAAAAATAAAAAGGTTCCTGTTCTGGACGGCTGGGAAAACAGACTCCCAACGTAAGTTCTGGCATGTATTTACCATACTGCCTACCCAGAGCCAGTCTTCCTTTTTCAGTCCATGTATGAAGCAGCGTACCTTATGCAGATATATAAGCACATACACACACAGTGCAAATGTTTGTAAATTTATGTAAATTGTAAGCCATATTTTCTAAATTTTGCAAATCGCACATATGTACATGTACCATTTGACAGCAGGTCCCTCCCTAACACCAACATGTAGGCAGTGGCCTTGATAAGAAATGCACACTTCCTGGAGCAAAGTCTCATTTGGTCCTGACTATGTGAAAGCTGGGAAATACTAGCTTTTGTTGTCAACTTAATCACCAAAAGCAAGACCGAGCTTATCTGGAACTGGTAAGAAAGGTGTTCTTTTTTTCTCAGATGAAACATTTGCAATTACCCACAGAGGTATTTGCGGAGGAGACTGTGGGGAGGGCTTGCAAGGACTCACATTGAGCCAGTAGCACCTTGGGCATTCCCAGTTTTGTGTCTCAGCTCTCTCTGCCTCCCCAGCCATGTTAGGAGGGAGCCATCCAGATAACATGCTGCACCCCGCTCTGGTGCTTGCCCAGCTGCAGCTCCTCACCGTGACCCCCAGCTCTGCAGAGCCATGCAAGCCCCCGGACCAGGAGCAGTGGAGGAGACTCAGACTGCCTGTCCACCCCAGACTGTGCCCCATCTTCTGTCACAATCCCATTTCTTCCCTGTTTCACTCTTGCAAAGGTCTTTCCCCGGTATAGCACCAGTTCCCCAAACTCCTCCCTCCAGGTAAATTCTGCAAACACACAGGACTGCACACAGGTGTCCCACCCAATGGCCCTGCCTTTAATTTCCCCACCTTGGAGCTCAAGAGGGGAAGAGTTGTCCCAGATGCCCCCAAAGCCAGTGGGAGCCTGAAGTGTGACTGGAGGGGGCTGTTGGAAAAGATGCATTTGCACAGGTACAACTTTGATGTCCCAAGGACCCAACCTTGGCAACACGTTATGAGGTGGGCATTTACTGAAAGAACAGCAAGGGAAAGGGTGACAGAGAGATGGCCAGCTTCCTCTCACTGAGGCCATTTTTCTTTTAAAATCATTGATTTTATTTTTGTTTTCAGGTGAATATGGAAAATTTTGAAAGTTAAAAACATTTTATATTAACACGAACAGGTCGATTCCTTGGACTGCTTAAGTTGCCATATCAGGGAATTAAATCACCCTGGTATTGGCTCCTTACCCCTGGGATGCTGAGCCCCCACCCCATCCCTCATCCCACCTGTGAATAGCAGGTGTAGGTTCCTGGGTGAAACAAATGCTCTGTCTCCCCCACTGCCTGGGAGAACTGCTATATATGAAGAACATATGGAAAGCAACGGCTTCTGTTATGTGTCAATAGGACAACATGGCTGTGACTGCATTTAGCAAAACTGTCACCATCCAACCTAAAGTATCTTGCTCTGCAAGAGAAATACGAGCACAGGTTAGGTATGACAAGGCCTGTGGTTTCTAAATTATCTGTTGCTGCATCTTTCCTCTTTTGCCTGCATCTGACAAACAATACAGTCTGTGATTCAAGATTTCCAGCCTGCATGCAGATATCTCCATGGAACAGTCCAGGAGATGTTAATAGGAAGGGAACAATAAGTTTACAGGAGGTGGTCCAGAAAGCAGTGGAGACTTAGGAGCGAGCAATCTCTTTTCTAGAGGTCATTTTGAACAGCATCCACTATTTTTGCATCAAAACAAATCTTTCTGATTTTACAGCAAATCCTTTTGCATGACGTTATACTTGATTTTTTCTCTCTGATCTGAGTCAGAAATTGCAGTTTTCAATTATCTCAAAGCCTTTGCCATCTCCTATTGTTCCAATTGCAGAGTATTTTATGTAGAGCATTGCCAAAAAATTACCTGCTTTGTGTCCTAGAGAGCTGTTTGTTTAAACTGACCGGCGTGGCGTTTCATGGCTCTGCGCAGATCCAAACGAGGTTCGCAGGAAAGCCCAGGACCCAAGCAGCGTGGGCTACAGGAGCCTGCAGCCCGGCGCCCCTCGTGCACATGCCTGAAATGAACACATGAAGAAAAGCAGAAGGTAGTCCAGGTTTCTGATCCAAATCCATCAAACTGCAGCCCTCTACTTTGCGAGGACCTATTTCCCCCAGCAGCAAGAACTTCTTCCTGCGTTCTGCCGTGGTAGCAGATTGGCTCTAAGGTCTCTCTGTTCACACCACTGACCCTTGTGTAACTCCTTCATGTTGCAGTGACAAGGCCATGGTAACTCCTGTAATGAAGCCTAGTTATTCCATCAAGATTAATCTGACACCTCCTTTATGTCTGTTAATGAGTATAATTATCTCAATGGCACCAAGAGATCAAGACTATATGCCATATAGATCAAGAAAAGCAATCTGGCCCGAGGCAAAGAGAGGTAAGTAGGTCTAGAGTCCTCCTGAGAAACAGATTCAAAATACCAATTTAAAGAAATAAAGTTTTCTTAATTTTTCTGGGGCAAAGCTACAGTCATGCCACTGAGTTCAGCGGATGATCAGCATTGGCTTTGGATTAAGGTTGCACACATCAGCCAGGGAACGACCTAAACCGCAGACAACCAAAGTGCTTTTGACCATTTGCAAGAGTCCCCACTTCATAAAGAGAGACACAAGCGTCTGCAACAAGGCAGACCCAAAAGCAGGGATGTGATTTAAGTGTGTAAACAGGAGTTATGACCTCAAATATTGCACAGTTAAGGTTGTCAGCAATATTGCCATTTTCCTTTCCTAATAATCAAAAGTAATATGTACCCTGGTATATGTACTAATAATACCTGCTAACTTTTGATATCCGTTGTAATAAAGCTTCTAAATTGCTTTCTCAGAAGCTCAGCAGGACACAAAGAGGGATTAAACATGCATAGATAATAAAAAAATGTTAAGTACAGCAGGAAACATTTATTTTTTCCTAAATGCAAGCATTTCAGAAGAGCAGGGGCCAGCTTGGAGCTCTCAAAGATGATGTGTCTGGCAAAGCAGTGTGCTCAGCACTGGCTGGGCCTCCACTTTTATGGGGACACATGTGGGTGGCCGGGTTTCCCCCTTAGCACAAGCTCAAAAGCCAGAGAGGGATGACCAGGTGCCTCTGGCCCAGCAGTTTTCGTCTGTCCCCCCACTCTGGCAGCAGAACACTGCCCAGCACCTACGAGTCCTTGTCTGGAACAGCTGAACCCACTCAGGTCCCACGCAGGACTACCAAAAATGGTGGTGGTGAACCTCTGCTCGAAACAAAGGGTCGCACGGGGACAGAATACCCTGCCTGGTCCCCTCGGGAGCACTGGCTGTCTCCTCCCACCCGTGCGCTCGGTGGCAGCATCCAGCGGAGCCTCCCGAGCCCAGGGCTGCTGTTTCCAGCCAAAAGAACAACATGCAAACAGCCACGAAGGTGATGAGCCTAATCATCTCCTTCCCGGCGCCTTAAAACGCCACTTTTCAGGGAGAGGTTTTTACAGCAACTTGTATTAACAGTGTCCTCACCCAAACGTCAAGACCAGCAGGCAAGAAGGATGGAAATCTGAAAAGGGTACAGGGCAAGGGAAAAACTTTTTTGCTGCCCTTCCTGCCAAACCACAGAAAATCTTTTTCCCTCTGCTACCTCTCACCAGCCTCTGCTATCAAAATTGTCCCTCCTTGTCAGTCAGTCAGCGAGTCAAAGCAAGGCATTGTTCCTCTGCTTCACACATGACAGTTTCTATCATTTAAGCACTGAGTTGCTAGGCACTTTATTTACAGCAAAATCCTCTCCCTTTTTTTTTTCTTTCTTTTTTCTCCCTTTTTTTTTTTCCCCTTTATTTTTTGTTTCTTTGGGGTTTTTGTCATTTTTGTTTTTTGCAATGTTGCTTGGAAGGGTTAGCTTTCTCAGTTCCTCCCCAGGCACCTCTGTGCTACCCCTGGCCTGCCTTGATAGGGTATGCATTGGGAAAGGGGGTCTGATGGGTGGGTGGTTTTGATGCTTAAAATAAGCCTCTGGCTCTCCAGAAAGGCCGCGGTGTTTTACAGCCAGGGAGCAGAATCTGGGGAGCGGGTGAGCCATTCGCCCATGGTCACAGACTCACAGCAGGAGTCCCCACCTCCAAACCCTAAGCAATCACTTAGACAACAGACAGAAAAGAAGCATTGCTGTTACTGATTTGCAGATCCTACTATGTTGCCTGGCTTATGCTCTGTCATTATGTTACTAATACCCATTTAGCTGATTGACCCTGTAACTTTAACAGCAGATTGAATCTTCTTTATAGAAGGTTGGGCTGATTTTATTCACCGCTTTGGATTTTGATAAGAAAAGCAAAAAAAAATAATTTAAAAGGAAAAAAATTTTTTTAAAAAATGAAGAATAGAAACGAGTAAAGTTGTGAATGTAATAGTTCTAGGGGAAAAAAACATATTAGAGTGATATGTTAAATTCCAGATTAATATTAATCCCAATGAAATGCCATGCATATATACATAACACAGATATATATATATAGATATATGCACACAACTGTATTGTTTTTAGCAGCGTGACCAACAGAGCCTAAATACTGGTATAGTTATAATAATCAAAGAAACTTTTTTTCCCAGCAATCAAAGAAAAACCATGACCAAAAAAAAAAATAAATAAAAGACTTTAAAATATAAATTGGTTAAAATTCAGAAGCTGAGTAAGAGTCCCTGAAAGTTTCACCTCCCTGCCCCAGATCTCCTCCCATCGTGCTATGACAGAGACAGTTTCAGAAGAGCCAGCTGACACCCTGTAACTCCTTAGCCTTATTTCTCCAAAGAGAAATTTCCATCATTTCCTCTGAATCACGTTTTCTGTACTACAGAGGGTAACGTACTGGTGGTTAAACACAGTGTCAGCATATGTGTATAAACATAACCTGGACACAGCCGCTCTCTCACAGGCAATGCACAGGCACAGGAGGAGTTTTGCATGCAATATTCACCCATTAAAAAGGTGCATCTTTATTATTACAAGGGAAAGAACAAAAATTTGTGGGTTCCATCCACTCGAAAACAGTCTTTCCAGTTCAGATACAGAAATTTCACCTCAGGTGTGGAGATTTCCATTACTACAGTGGTTGCCATGGCCCAGACCAGAGGTCCATGTGGTCTCTGGGTTCTGCCTCTGAGACTGTCCAAGTGGCCAGTGCCTGAAGGAGAATAAATATCATGATGGGAAGACATTTGTGGCACAGTGATCTTCTAAATCGGAGGCTGCATCTCCCTCTGTATTAAAAAAATCATGAGACATTAGCTCTTGATGCACCTTGATCTCATCCACCCAACCATGACCACCTGCTCATGACATTCATTTGGAAAAGTCAAACAGCGTGCTCAGACCAGAATGCAGTTTTGCTCTCAAAACCAGCAAAAACTTTGGCAGGAGGTGGAGCTGCTCCCATAATGTCACAGGAAAGAAATGCTGCATCTGAAGAGTCAAGAAGAAATGTATTTCCAGGGACTTTAGCCAAGTCAAGAAAGCTTACTTCTATTTTAAAATATCATTTTTCTTTTGCAAGCTGCCTGAAAAATTCTCTTGATGAATCCTGGCCCTAAAAAGCCCACCCAAATGTCAGCTTGGATATTTGGTAAGGCCAGATCCCTTTTCCAGGAAGGAGAAAGAAGTTGCAGTGGAGGCTGCAACATGGGCTGTTAGACACCCAGTTGCAAAGTTCAGACTATCAACACAGATAAACTGTACAGGACAGACATTACCATCCAGCCCCCGGTGCAGGTGCTTTTTGTCCTTTTTAGGAGCTTATTCAGACAGTTTTGACTTAATGCACTTCCACAGGCGATCCAAACACAGCTGGCAGGCAAAAAGCAAAGAGGCATCCTCACTCGCAGGTAGAGAATACAAGGAGGCACTCCCTCCTTGTTCTCCCAGAAGGACCTTTTCTCATCTTGGTAGTCATTTTTTCTAAACATTCAGCTTTCTCCTCTTCTCCTCTCTTCTTTCTCTCTCTCTTCCCTTCACCCTCTGTGTACCAAACGTCCCTTTCCAGGATTCTCTTCAATGCTAATAGACGTGCTTCTTCTAATGCTCCCTCTATTCCTACAATATCCCATCTTCCATTTATCACTGATGCTAATGAGTATTTTTAACTTCTTTTAAGAATTGCCTTATGAATCAGCAACTTCACTACAATTGCTATTTTATTTGTTATTTCCAAACTCCAGATCTCACCAAAGATAAGTAATCGTCCACAATGGAATGAATCAGAGCAACCTTACCCTGTATAAACCCATGTGCTTCATTGTGCTGAATAGGAACAAAATACAACTCACAGTCACCCTCTTATCTTCATAAACAAATAAAGCAATGAGAAAAATTCTCCTTTAAGCTCTTGCTGTCAATGCTATGACTCCAAACCCCTGGTTCTCTGAGCTATAGAAGCACCATTCTTCAAAAATTGTATGTATGTGCCTATGTCCCCCAAAATGAATTATTTGTTGCACCCTCATTTACAAGTAGTGCTAAACGCTGGAGTTTTCATCTTAATGAAAAAGAAAATTAAAACCTGAAAATCGTATTTCAGACAGGATGAGGGTCTTGCTCTTCTCCCTCAGAAGCAATCTCAAGATACAAGAAGTAAGAAGTAAAAGAGCACTGCAGAGAATAGATAGCTATGCAGATTGTACAAAAAAAATGTTCAAAATGGTAAAAATTACCAATAAAGACATTCCAGTGTCACTCTCAAATCTTTCATAAACAGATTGCTGATCACCCCTGCCAATATCACTGTAGGATGAGGGCTTGTCAGGATGCTACCTTTCAGATGTTTTTTTTCCCTACTGTAAGCTGCGGCAGCACTTGCATGGGGTAGGTGAGCCCAGTGCTTCTGCCGCTCTCTGCCCTTTCATTTCATGCTGCCTCTTGGCAGAGTGTTTGTTTTAGTGTTTGGAGCTTTATTCTTCCTCTATCAATACAACAGTTGAACTAAGTCTCTGCACTGACATGTTTATTAAAGAAGCACTCTGGTACTCTGGGAGGATAACGTTTCTGGGCATCATACAGATTCCACCCAGGGCAGAGACAGCCCAGAGACGGCCACTCAGGCTCCCATCACCATCCCAGCCCTGTGCCAAATGCCAGCTGAGAGGGACAGAGTCCAGCTCCTCTTTTGACTAGCAGGGCTAAGGCAAAAAGCAGAGGAACAGAAGTCCCACTGTGGGGCCCTCATGCTGGCAAATCCTTTGTAAATAACTACTTGGCTTTAAAAATGCTGATTATACGCAGTAATGTTTGCAGAATCAGGCCCAACAACTGCTTTTTAATTATTTACCTGTACTTCATGGATCTTTTTCTTTTTGTGCATTTTATTCAAGGTCTCAGCAAACACGCAAGACACCGAGGAAAACATTGCCCTGTATTTGCCCTAACTGATCCTGGTCTTTCTTGGGGGACAGGTTCACAGGCTGCCAAAATGTTTCCCCATGTTAAAACACACACTAAATCCTCTGGCAAATGAGATTACTTATTACGACCTTCTTACCATCAAATCAGTCTACCCCTCACGCCAATTAGTGCAACGTACCTCGCCGCCCATTTAACCAGTGGATGGATGTTGCAGTCCGGAGCCCTCAGCCAAACCCCACGCGCCACAGAGCCACGCGCTGCTCGGCTCGGGCGAGTGACTTCCCCGGCATCGGGATTTAACCCCAGCCAGCAACCAAGCACCACACAGTCGCTCACTCACTCCCCTCACGGTGGGATGGGGGGAGAGAATTGGAAGAGGAAAATTGAGAAAACTCATGGGTTGAGATAAGGACAGTTTAATAGGTAAAGCAAAAGCCACGCACGCAAGCAAAGCAAAACAAGGGATTCATTCACCGCTCCCCATGGGCAGGCAGGTGCTCGGCCATCCCCAGGCCAGCCGGGCTCCGTCACGCGTAGCGGTGACTTGGGAAGACAAACGCCATCACTCCGATCGTCCCCCCCTTCCTTCTTCTTCCCCCAGCTTTATACACCGAGTATGACATCATATGGTATAGAACATCCCTTTGGTCAGTTGGGGTCAGCTGTCCCGGCTGTGTCCCCTCCCAACTCCTTGTGCACCCCCAGCCCCCTCGCTGGTGGGTTGGGGTGAGAAGCTGAAGAGCCCTTCACTCAATGTAAACACTGCTTAGCAACAACTAAAACATCAGTGTGCTATCAACACGATCCTCATCCTAAATCCAAAACCCAGCACTGTACCAGCTATTAGGAAGAAAATTAACTCTATCCCAGCTGAAACCAGGACACATGGATAGGGAGGTCTGGACTTTGAGCCTGGTCTCCAAAGCGGGGTCGCATCTGCTGCCCCCTCTTATCTTACTCTCCTAACCCAGCCGCGGGGGTCGGCGAGTTTCGGGAAGTCGGTGTGGGGGGTCCAGGACTCCCCTGTCGAACGGGCTCCCCTGCCCACGGCCGTACCCGCAGCCGGAGTTACGGGAAGGAGCGGGCCCCTCCTCACCTCAGGCGCCTGCAGTGCATCCTCCGGCGGCTCTGGCCACGTCGCGCGGGAGCTGCGGCGAGGGGCGAGCTGCCCTTCCCCGCGGCGGGGGGCGACGGCTACAGTTTGTGAAGTCTCCCCGGTCCCCCCGCAGCCCAGACGTCCCAAGCGAGGCGGTGCATCACCGTCCGTGTCTCCGGAGCGGGAAGCGAGGGGAGGCAGCGATGCGGCAGCAGTAACCTGAGCTCCCCGCCTGTCTCTTCCCTCTCTCCCTCCTCCCTCCTTCTCTCCCTCCCTCTCCCTGCCTCCCTCCCTCCCTCCCTCCCTCTCTCCCGTAGGTAACACACCAACTGTACCGCTGCAGCTCCATCGGCAGGGAAGGGAAAGTTAGGAACTGTCCGCCGATGTTTGTATTTTGGATGGGAAGGGGGAGGCGATGGCCTCCCAGGTGCGGGAGCAGGGCTCACAGAGCTGGGAACGGTGTCAGAGCGCAGCCAGCCCTTCCCCAGCACCGGGAAAGTTTGGCTCCATGCCCCCTGGTTGCGAGTGATACTGCCTTGATTTGCACAGTGGGAAAGAAATCTCCCTCTGCTAAAAAGGCTGCCTTGAGGCACCCTCGGAGTCACCGGATTTGCCCTGATCAGGAGTGACAAGCTGAAGGGCAAAGGGGAGCAAACGGCACCCTGCGTGCCCCCGGGCAGCAGCAGCGGCGGGGTGGCAGCACCAGGATCCCAGCCCTCAGGCTCCGCTCTCTGCCTGGTCACTTCGTCATCCCTCTCCTCGTCATCCCCCTCCTCGGATCCCTGTGCTCACCTGAGCCCTGACAGTTTGCTGTTTGGGCACCAGCTCGGGTTCAAGACAGAGCTCAGCCCCAGGCATAGTCAAACCTTTGCTTTAGGGCTGGTCCGAGTCCCAGACCGATGTCTTTCCAGGGCCACTTTCAGTACTTCTTGGGGCAAGTGGAGAAGTGCAGCATTTCTACCTTTGTATATATGCAAGCTGTCGCCCGGTGATAGCAATCAATGACATTTTCATATGATAACAATTATTGAAGCAAACGGCTTCAGAGAAATACATTTCTCTCTTAAGGGTTGCAAGCTCAAGCAAAAAAGAATACTTCTAAATAAATGTTATGGATAAAGCAGCCCATTTAATAGCAAAATACCCACTAACAATTTGGGAAGTCTGAATTTCTAGCAAGAAATATTTGCTTTGATTTGTCATTGTCATTTTTGAAACAGGTTGTTCTAGCGCAGCACTAAAAACAAGAGACAAATCAATCACTATGGGCTGCTGGCAGCTCCCTTTCTCCTCCCCCTCCACTCCAAGGCTAGAGATGGATACATGTAGTGAAGGAGACATAAAAAACGCCGTTTCCTTGTTGTAATTTTCAGGAGAAATACAAGTCAGAAGAGAGGTTCAGATCCACTTCCAGATTTGCTGCAGAGAGGACTGCTCCAAAAAGCATGGGGGGTTGCCTTTCTTTTTTTTTTTTTTTTTTTTTTTTTTTTTTTTTTTTTTTTTTTAAGGCAAAAACCCAAACCCAGGTAGCTTTAGTTTCCTCTAAAAAGGAAGCATTAGCTAAGGCACTCAGGATGCCTATGCAGTTCCTAAAATCACCTTTCCTTTCATTTTGGGAAACTGATAACACTTTTCTTTGTCACAGCTGACCTACAAAGTGCAAGAGACACTGGACGCACAAAAGTTTCTGCGAACAAATTTCCTGCCCTCCACATGGAGACGGGACATTTTCCCATGAAAAATGGGAAACCAGAGGCTCACACCTCTGCCTGCAGCACTGCTGCACATCTCATCGCCCGCCGGCCACCCTCGGGGCAGTCCTAGCCAAGGAAATGGGAATGCGTTGCTGTTTCATACAAAACCTGCGTCCACTCCATCCAGCCGTGCCCGTGGAAGGTTACTGCTCCCCTCTTGATGTGTGTTAGCAGTTTGCTTCTCAGCAGCTCTCCGCCTGCCCAGCTGCCATCAAAGCCCGGGAGGCTCGAGGGCGTTCGGTCTCTGGCAGGACTGGCACGCTGCAGAGCACTTGTTGTGCTTGGGGATTACACGGGCCAATGACTGGGACGGGCACCAGACGAAGGAAAAAACACCCTCTGAAACATCTAGCCTTTGTGCCGGAAAAAACAACAACAATAGCAAAATCTATTTCTCTATACCTTTGATTCAGGACTGTGCTTGCTGTGCAAGTCCACCCCTACACCAGCGTTTAAGCAGAGTAATGTAAACATATGCCTATATTTCATTAGCAGTAAATTTAAGTCAACATATGTCTACATGAAGTCAGGACTCAAAGAGTGAGTCAGGGCCTCAATCAGTGTTGTAATTGAACTAAAATAATCTAAGCCTTCTCTAAATGCACATAGCTTTAACCTGTCACATCAAATGAAAATTATATACTTAAACTATAATCTTCCCGTTCCCTTAGTCATCAAAAGAGGCTAGATCAAATTAAAAAAAAAAGAGAGCATGGATGCTGCTTAGCTGGCTGAGGAGGAGGTAGGGCTCACGGAGCAGGATATTTAGCTCTAACCAAGGGCTATTTCTGCCTTCCAAACCAGAGTCACCCCCAAACTCAGGTCCCCCAGCACCCCTATCCACGTCACTCCTTTCCCCTTCAATCAGGAAACTGACAGCTTGAAACATCAATTGCCTTGGCAGTGGCTCTATATTGTCATCTGCCCTGACAAGTAACGTTTGTTGGACGTGGCCTCGCTAAGTGACAGTTAATATTTCCACATGCGAGCTTGCTCAAGCATAAGGCAGGCAGAGATAAGGTCAGGCTGCAAACACCCATCAAAAGATGTCATTGTTTGGTTTGGGTTTAGGTTTGCTGCGTTTCGTTTTGTCGCACTATGAAAAATGTGAATAGGAGCTCTGTCCTTGGGTTTTTCTGAAGGCGTGTGCTGATAAGACAGCTGTGGGTGAAAACAGAGAACCACTTGCAGCTGAAGAGGGTTAAGCGATTTCCAGGCTGTATACTTGGTGTAGGTATGGGATGTTTTAACAACTTTATTACCTGACTGCATTGGAAGTCTTAAGGCTATTCACTTTAATGCAAAATGAAATCCAATTTTCATATAGAAGTTTTCAAGATTTTTCTACAGTAACTCTACACAGATTTATTTCAGTCAGGAGCAGTACTTTTGTTGAAATAACAGCATCATCCCTTCAGTGGGCACAGTTTATGCTATAAAGGCATTAATAGCAGTGCAAATTAATCTAATATGAGGAAAAGTGTTAGCAATAAAACCTACTTGTATAGTAGAAAAATAGTCTCTACCCTCAGATTTACAATATTATAATTCTACTGATGCAAAACCATATCTTTGGCAGACAGTGCAAGCTCTGTTGGTTAAACTCGGCACACCAGATACCTCGCTACGCATGAAGCTTTATCTATATAACAGCACCCTTGCCAGGGGGAAGGGGAGAATAGTGCTCACTTAATTGGATCAAAATATGTAAAGATCTACAACTTGTGCAAACAAGGCTTAGATACATTTCAGCATCAGCAGCTAACAAATTAAGCAGGTGGCCAGAGCTGTGTACTATTCCCCACAGCTGGCTCCTGTACCAGTCGATGCTCCTGGGGCTGCATCTCTCCCTACTTTAATCCCTCAGAGCACAGAAGGGTTTCTCCTGCTGACCTGCACCCACCGTGTCCTGTGTTTCCTCCTTACCTTACCTTACTCTACCCACTTCTCCATTGTGCTTAAATGAATCAGCAGGCCGGGGTTTAAGCCGTGTGTAGGTAAATTTATGAACATTTTTTTTAACCTGGATATGCCTGTCTAACCACTGCCTACAGAGCAAAGTGAGCTGACTTTGCCTGTCTTCATATGCCATTTCCACTCACTTCCACAGCACTCTGATGGGCTCAGCTGCTCGTGGGTGCAGTCGTGTGTGGTGGCACGGGCAGGTTGGGACAGGGGCAGGGACAGGGTCAGGGAGGGAGGAGACTGTTTCCTCCCTTGGCCGGGTGGGGTTCAGCACTACAGCAGCAACGGCACTGCCAGCCTACTGCACACCACTGAAAAGAAAAAGTATGAAGAGCATTTTAAAGGAAGTTTATGAAAAGCAATGCTCCCATTCAAAGAAAGCATGCACACTGTTAATACGACTCTGAGGGTTATGGTCATTCAGTTTTTTTGTGTTCTTCTTCACCTGGTTGATGAACAGCAGTTGTAGCACATTACATCCCAACAAGGAGCCACTTATGAAAGTGCTGGAGACCAAACAGTCAGGCAAAAAACTCTTTGACAAATAGTTTCCCCTAAGAACTTCATGTGGGGGGAAAAATGTTAAGCTGCCCATAGCTGTTCACACCCTACTTTTGCATACATGAATAAAGCTAATCAGTCAAAAGGCATTATAAAGTCAGTTAATGGAACTGCTTAAATACACTGATCAGGCTTTAAAAGCTCTTTTAATTGATCTTCACGAAGGATATGGTGCTCTAAATATTAGTTTTGTTTATTCATGCCTAATGGCAGCTTCTAACCCTTATCTATAAGAAAGCATGCTAATAATACATGATAAAAATTTATTCATATGTGCAAAGTATGATTTTCTTTAATGTACATTGCTAACAATTTTTTACTAGCTAAGCCAAACCCTTATAGTCTAATTATTTGTGTATGGGAATATAAATAGGCCTCACAAACTGTGAAGAAGAACTTCAGTGAGTCCAAGAGTGTCTCCACCTCCTGCTGAAGCTGTGAATTTATTCTTTAACCAGTTTGTAATTGGTTAACTAACTCAGTGCAAGACTTGAGACATACTAGCTGCGTGTCTTCATTTCATCCTGTATAAAACCTCCAATCTATCCTCAGCCTTTTGTCATTCCGGTCATTATTATTTCCAGTGATAATTACCAATGGAGCCTGGAGAAATCCATCTACTGATAAGGTGCCCAAATATCTAACCATCCAAACTGCAGGGGTGTTTGTCCTTATTTCTTACTATGCTTTTCATTGGCTGGGGTTTGCATCCTGCCCAGGGGAGCTGTCTTGTCCCTCTGTCAGCAGACACCAACTGACAAAAGCTGCCTAAAAATTTCCCCACAGTCATCTTACACTGTGAGTGGGTGAAGCCAAGGACCTCACATCTTCTCTGTTGGCACAGCACACGAGGCTGCCAGATGCTGATCACGGTGTGGGGACTTTGGGCACTGAAGGTTTCCTTGCTGCTGCCACGAGGCCTCGTTAGCCATAACCATAACCTCCAATAACATGGTGTTGCATTTCTCTCGCAGGCTCTTTCCAACTCGCCCAGATTTCTTCCTGAAGACACTGAGGCCATCTGATCACCGTAAGCGCGATGTGGACCCTGTCTCTGTGTGGCTCTCAGCCCCCCCTGCCCCCTGAGGATGGACCCGGCGCTGCTGGCCACCATGCTGTGGGTTTTGGCCACTGGTCCTCCTCATCCCCGCTGGTGTCACGGCTGGCCAGGGCTCAAAGGTCTGGCCTACAAAGGTGACCTACATAGAGCAGCCAGCTCACTCCTAGGTCCCCGCCTTGCTAGGCTGAGTGATCTGAGATGGTTACATCCCCTGTTTGCTGGGCTGTTTTCCAAGGTCTGGGTCCCGTTAACTCTTCCCATCACTTCTACGTCCCTCCTCAAGCATGAGACCAGCATCCGATAGAGTGCCCTGGACAGAAGAGTACCACTGGTGCTCTCAAGTGCCACCTCTTCCCACATCCCTCCTGGTACAGCATCTGGAAGTTGGTCTTCAAGCTGTTTAGGCTTTAAGACATGTGGCTTATTTAAAAAAATAGTTTAGGTTATGAAATGCCAGAGCCATCCGAAAAGTACAGCACAACCTCCCCCTTGATGCCTATGGCATTTCAGATCTCTCCTGGAAGGAGCCTTTGGCACATCTCCGTGGGGAGGAGTCTGGAGGGGCAGGGGCTGGACACAACTGGGGTTCACCACATCTGCTCCAGGAACCAGTGACCCCCTGAGCCCTCCCAGAAATGTCCCCTCTCGTAGCAGGCACTGAGCAGTGCCTTACGACAATGATGATAATCAAATCACATGCTCCAGGGCTTTGGAATAAGGAAAAGAAGGGGATTTTGGCCCCTGCTCACTGCACAATTAACTAGAAGTTCGTGGAGTCTTTCCATTTGTTTGTGGCACTTTGCCTCATCCCCCATTTTGAAGGGAAAAAAAACCAAACCAAAACAAAACAAAACAAAAAAAAACCCACAACAACAACAACAAAAAAAAAACCACTTGCAATTGGGTGCAGGACCTTGGGCCACAATGGCTGCAAAGCGATCAAGCTTGTGCCCTGTTCGTTTGCCCTCATTTCACTTCAGGAAGGGGATTCTGCCCCCCAACCCAACAGCCTGACCTGGGGAAAGGGAAAGGATGGGGCAGACACAAAGTGTTTGCTTTCATCCTGCATCAGGGGTTATGGCTCAGCCATCTGCCTTCTGGCAGCCTCTCGTTATTCCCCTCCTGTGCAAGAAACCAAATGATGGCTTGCAGGGCACATCCACTCTGCAGGAAAACGCAGAGCCTCGCAGAAAGGCACGCACACGGGCTGGATGCCTAACATCAACCTTCCTTCTTCTCCTTTCCTGGCACCGTGTTATTTTCTACCTGCCCGTAGTGAGGCCAGTCACGAAAAGCCCAGGAGATGGGCAGGAGTCACCATGGTGCTGTGCGGGACAGGGGGGACGGGGCCCGGCCGTGGGGGAGCTGGGTGTAGGGTCTGCGTGGGGCAGCCGGTGCGTGGGACCCCTCCCTGGGTGGAGAGCAGGGACGGGCCGGGGCAGAGCTCACGTCTCCTTGCCTCCCGAAGGAACGGCGCCATCCAGACAAGAACGCGGGTCCTTGCGAAATAATGATTGAAACCGAGGTTTGATAGAACTCCCACTCCTTCCCTTCCGGCCTTATCTGCCTGCAAATGTTTTCTCAGCACTGATTGATCTGAGTGTTGTTATCTGGTACCTAGCTTGAGATGAAGGTTTTGATGGAGCTTGATTGAAGTGCCAGAAAACCGTTCGCTCGGTTATGGTTCTGACAAATGGATCCCTCTGAGCTGCTGAGTTTAATGTGTTTTCTATTTATTTATTTATTTATTATCAACATGTTCCTGTTCTGGGCTGGCGAGAGAGCAAAAGCCAAGGGGAAGGTATCCAAATAACATATTTTTGATCTGGCTCAAAACAAGGGCTGTCAACAGGAAAGTTTCAGGTCATTTGGGTTAAAACCAAGTACAACAAAGCTTCCAAATTTAAAAAAAAAAAAAGTACTGTATCTTCCCCTTTTTGTCCCTTTTCTACATTTTAAAGAAACACCAGTATTTCCCAGAGGGAAAATAGTTCCTGAAACACTTCCAGCCTGTTTCTAGAAAGCTTGCAGGATGCTTTACCCTAAAACATCAGCAAAGGAGAGATCTGGAGCCACCTACCCAAATTTTCCAGCAAGCGCCCAACCCAGGGGCCACCTCCGCATGGCCAGCGAGGACCAGGGCAGGGGACGGCAACACGATGCCCTGCATTATATTTATATTAGAAATAAATAACGTGCCCGTGGCCCAGCTGCACCCCATCTCGGCAGGACCTGGCCTGGCCAGCACACCACGAGGAGCAACGGGAGGTCCATCTCGCAAACGCAGCCCTCGGCGGCACCCTGGGTGGCGAGATGAGCCTCTCTCATGGGGGATTGCCCACTCTGTCCTGCACATCTCCTGCGGAGTCCTGTACAGAGCCAGCAAAGGCATATAATGTTGTTTGATGAGTTTAGAGTTCACCAATACATCAGGTGTGGTGGTAAACGCTCGTCCTGAAGGGTAAAGCGTGCCCTAGGAGATGGCTTTGGCTTAAGCCTGGGGTTGCTCACTGATGATGATGACATTGATGATGATGATGGTGATGATGGACAACCTGATTTCAGCAGCCTACGTGAGATCACACCTGCCAGCAGAACTGCACCAGTGCAACAGAAATGAAAACCAAGCCCGATTTAAGTCTTCATAATTTGTCACCTGTTTTTCAGCTGGCGCTGAAGGCAGCAGAGCTGCATCGTTACAAGTGTATCAGAGTTGATACAAGCTGTGGTGCTAGCCTGTACCCGTGATTTTTTAAAGAAGCATTTGGGGCACTGTGACACCATCAGGAACAGCCCCTGCACCAATATTTCCTGGAGCAGAAGACTCCAAATCCAGCTGAACACAACAAGCTGATCTGCTATTGGGCAGGGTGTTGGTATAAAATGGGATGCAAGGGAAATCTGATGCAATATTACCTTCAAAGAGATTGAAAAAAAAACATTCTCCTAAAAGCTCAACGGAAATGAAATAATTTTTGACATCATTCCTCTTTGAAATGTTTCCGCTTGGTTTCAAGATGAATTCCAAGAAGTGAGACATGTTTTTCACAAAAGGGAAAAAAGCCATTCAGTGAACATTTATCTCTTTAAAAACCTGGAACTGATCTATAATCATTGCCATTTCAGCATCTGGAATAAAATGGTAACTATTTTACCCTTTTTTTCAGGGAAACCTCATTTATCAATACAATCGTCCATCCACCTGCCTGCAACTCTGCTCTACTACACTACTTACTGTTACCTAAGAATATTATTTGCAGTGATTTAGTAAATTGAGCAAAACCACTGGCTCCACAAATACTTATCCATGCCTTTTAAATACTTACACTTTTAAAAATGTACAAGTTTTTTTTCCATGTTGGGTTTTCGGGTGGGTTTTCTTCAGGTGGATGGCAGTGAATATTAGTAGCCAGATGTCCATCTTTCCCATGATTTCCCAGGTATCGAATTCACATTTGACATCTATATGGACACTTTCCATCTTTTTTTCTTTGTTGCTTGAGGACTTCTTTTCACAGCTGGCGCTCACAGCACTCGCTTTTGATAAAGGGCACACTAAATGTATCTAAGAGTCACTAAATAAAATAAGTAGCCAGTGGGACAGGGAGCAGACCCTGTTCAAACACCAAGCTGAAAAGCCTTGATCTTTCTCCTCTGCCTGATGGCAGCTATGGAGCTCGGGTCTCTCTGCAGTCAGGACTGCCATGACTTGGGTGTTCAGCTTGAGCTCTCTTCCACTCTGCCCCATGAAAGATGAGCTTGCAGATGCAGACATCATGGGAGTATACACAGTGTCCAGCTGAGTATTTATATATTTATTTCTGAATGCTTGCTTGCCAGGTGACTTTTTATGAATAGTGGTTTTTAATCATGAAAAGGATATTTGAAAAAAAAAAACACAAAACAAAACAAAAAAAAAAAAAAAAAAAAACAAACAAAAAAACAGGTATTTTCAACTTGCTCTGCTTATAAGCATTTTATCTTATCTCTCGTTTATATTCACCCCTCAACCCTCCTGTTTTCCAAGAGAATGAAACTGACCTGGCCTGGATCAGGGTGTGTTGTGTGCAACCAGACATGGGAGTGTCAGCACCCCCAAAAGCTCCTCTTTTGCATGAATCAGGCCAGGAAAACTGGCTGCCCGCAAGTTCAAAGCTTATTAATCTTTCATACAGCTCAGTAAAACATAGATGAGCAATAAATGTACCTGTCCTTGTTTCCTCTTGCCCATTAAATCAACTCCCTGCTTTTGGGGATTCAGGAAACTGAATTGCAATTTAGAAAGGAAAAATTCTTTCTGTCTGGAAGCAGTCCTTTTGCTAACTACTGCAAAACATATCCCATAGTATTTTACTGAGAAAAACAACAACAAAAAACCAAACCAAAACAAAACAAAAAAGCCCCCACCCAAACAGTTGGTTGAGCCCACAGCTACACAAAGCAGTGCTCTGCTCAACGAGGGCATTCACCTGCACACAGACACAAAGGACACAGACCCCTTCTGCCGGTATTACTTAAAAGTCTCAGCATAATTACTATGTCAAACTCATATTTTCCTCTTCTGGTACCCAGAATCAAAAATGTGCCAGCCTTAGGATTGCCACCAGCCTCCTTTCCAGCACCCACTTGAGCACGGAAAAGCCGTGGTCGGGCAGGTGAACCCACACTTCTGCCATGGGGTACCCACAGTGGTCTTGCTGCCTCCGCGCCCCAAGGTCTGCACAGGGAAATTAAAAACTAATAAAATGCAACAAAAACGCACCACAGAATATCAGTGTGCAATGAATGCCTGATAGAAATGTGTACACCTGCGTCATCCATATTGGGCTTCAAATATTAAACCATCAAACCTTTAAGCAATTGGAGACTGCAGTATCTCTAGCTCAGTTAGCGTAATGTTTCCACTTAAAGCATTGGACTGGGATGCCTGCATTTTCATCCTCTTCCACATTTCTAAGTACATGAAGTTGCACTTGTGCTCCTGGAGGTAATCATGAAGCCATGCTATTCATTAGTATAGAAAAAGACACCTGGGGTAGAAAATAAAGGCAAAAAAAGTGCTGATGCACTTTCTTAGATGTCTTAGAAGATTTTTAATGACCGAACATTTCAAAAATAGATAGCTCAGCAGCTCTAAATAGGTACATACTGCACTTTTCTGCTATGTTATGAATGTTAATCCATATCCTCTGCAATGTACTTAGTATACAGCCCATTAATATGAAGTGACTTTTTAGGACCATCTCTTTGCACCCCACTCTGCAAGTCAGCTGTTTCACCATCCATGCCTACCCTATACAAGACAACAACCACCCGTCTACTTTCTTATTTCCCTTGGCTCCCTCAGGATTTCAGACGTTAGGCAGCAAGCTTTCACAGCATTATGGTCAGCCACAAAATCAAGACAGACAGAACAAGGGCTCAGGGCAGCCCCAGCAAGTTATAGAAATGGGTACAGAAACGGACAACAGACCAGCAGCTTCAGAGATAATTTATCTCTACATAATGGTAACATGACAAATACAGACCGGTAGCACTATCATCCAGGCTGAAATGACAGCAAACCCAGTAATTCACCAGCGCTGGGCTAAACTTGGCGTCCAGGAGCACAGTGACTTACATGGGGTGGCGGGCAGGCAGCGGACAACTCCTCTGGACGGGTGGCTTGGAGCAGCCAAGGGGCTCAGGGAATCCCAAACTCCCTACCGGATGGTCCTCTTCCTCTGCTGGGCTGCAGAAGTGCCATGGGGCCGCATTTGGTACCTCTCATGTCCCAGCTGTGCTCCCCCCACCTTCCCGGACCCCAAAGTACCACAGAGGGTGTCTCCAGGCCCTTGCAGACAAATCAAAGAGAGGAAACAGTTCCTTTTCAGAAAATTTCAGGCAAAATTTGAGGAGGTTGTTGAGCTTTGGTTGTGCAAAACATTTATTTTTTTAATCGAACTTCTTTAGAGGAAATGACTCATACAAAACAATTCAGCCTACTTATGGAAAAAAATTGCTGGAGTCATTATTTTTGCCCAAAAGGCAGCTGGGTGGGTTTTTTTTTCTGCGAGCGAGCCATGTCACCAAGAGATAAAAGCCTCCCCTTGCTCCCTTGGGTATGCTGTTTGCAGACAATTTCTTCTGCCGGTCTCGTGCCCTCCAGTGCCCTGTCATCTTCAATCACAAGTTAATTGTCACGCCAGTGGGGTGGGGCTTTTTAATATGCCAACAGGTATGGCATCTTTACTAGTCTTGCTGAGGTTAGGGAGAGTTTACCGGGTGACACACAGTTTGTGAGGGATGTTCCGTTAGCCCAGTCTGAGGCGTTGGCAACCGACCACCCTCAGTGGCAGCATCTGGTGGGGGTTTGGTGAGTGTAGCCCCCTCCCTTGCCACCTTCAGGGTCAGACAGTGCAGTGAGAAAGCAAGCCGTCGTGAGCCCCCGGCCCCACCCTGCAAAAACAATTTTCTTGGCAAAGGCTTAACCAAACAGAAGGGACAAGTCACTGTTCAAGAGTGAAGGCATCCGTCTGATAAATCATCTCTTAAGGCTGTGTTGCACCAATATTTCCAAAGCTGTTTCCTTCCATGCACATGTCTGCGGCAGCACCTAATTTCAACAGACGGTGAACGAGCCGGCTTCCTTCTCATTACACCCCATGACCTTTCAGTGGGTAAAATATAGACAAATAAGTGTAAAATCTTGGTTTATAGCAGGCACCACTGGCTTCTTGGTAGTGAACAGAAGACGCCTTTATGCTCACAGAGGCTGTTTCAGCGCAAGAGACTGAGAAAGGGACACGTCAGCTATCGGCCCTGGAGCTGCTTCTCCGCGTCCTGGGGCAGGACCTGCTGCCCAGGTGTCACCCCACTGGGTGATGGCACCAAGCAAGGAAGAAGCACTTGGTGGGCTGCTGCCGTCAGCTTCACATCTAATTTGGAAACAAAAAATACAGCCTGACAAGCCCCCCTTTAGAAGTCTCTGACCTTCATCTACAGCATGTCGATAAGCCCTGCTGCCAGCTTTTGGAAATCAGACTCACCCTGTGGGTGACTAACGGGTGGGCCTGTCTGTAACCCAAAGAGGCTTCGCCACCTCCCAGGGGATTATCTTGGAGCATATTTCTGAGTCCTGCCTGCTGACGCCAACGGGGATCAAGTGTCTGCCAGGGTCTCGTGATGTTTGAATAGTAGCGGACAAGACCAGCATGCACTCTTAAGACACCAAGCACCAAAATACCTGTGTTTTTAGCATGAGTCACTTCAGTGAAGATACTGATGCTGACTTTAGGAATAGGGACAGTCAGGCAAAGATCACTACATGTTAAAAATGTGCTGCTAAGAACGGGAGCGCAGAGTACTTTGCTAAGGATATAGAGCACTTGTTGAATTCACTCTCTTCAGCTACCTCTAACATACTACAGGCATCCCTGGGTAGCACATTTCTACCAGTGAAACCCTGGTTGCTAATAGCAGCCAGTTCCTCAAGGGAAGTTCCCAGTTTCCTTGCAAAATTCTGCAAAGTCTCAGCTGTGCCACCACAGGGAAAAGCCACGCAGCAGTGTGAAGGGGACCTGCCATTCCCTGGCTCACCAGCTGCTTCCTCGCTTCAGGTGAGAGATGTTTCCAGATCCTGGAAATATTCCTGCTGCAATCCTGTTTCTCAGTGTGTCAGGCAGCTTGTCCTGTATTTTCAGTATATGCTGTGGTACAGTCATACTTTCTCCTGGCTTTATTTTTCATGCAGTTCCTCATGGTCTGTAATGTACAATGTGCAGCGTGGTTCTGCTGAAGAGGTATTATTTCTCCTTCCTCTGGAGTAAGTTCCTTCTCCAGCTTTATGTTTTCTCTATTCCCGAGTACAAAACAACTTTCAACATCCACCATTTTGGGGAATTTGAAATTTGGAAATTTTGCTGGACTAAACCAGTCAAGGTCCTGACACCTCCTCTCGTAAATTGAACAATGCAAGACCTTGATACCTGGAATAGTTTTTTGCTGATCTCTCAGTATGAATTTACCCTTTTTTCACCAGAGGTTCAAACATTACACAGTACCTGCCCCAAATGAGGTGCCACCATACTGCTTTGCAACATTAGGCAGTATTCCCTTTACTTCTGAAAATAGCTCCTTAGTGCACCTACTCATCACATTTCTCTTTGCCACCACTGCATCGCCTTACAGATCCCCGGGGCTTGGAGATGAACCTGTGCACACAAGCCTTTCTTCTCCTGTGCCAATCCTAGGATGATGGGCTCCCAGCTTGTAGCATAAGTTCTTTGACTTCTAAGCACATGATGCTGGTACTCCATGCAGCCAAATTTTATCTAATTTCTGTACTTTGGAGTGCTTTGCTTCTTTCTGGGCCACCATCCTGTTCTCCTCCGCAGTGGCAATGCTCCCCAATTCCTCACCAGTGCCACGCTTCATCAGCACATGCATCCTGTCCTGAGGATGCTGGTTAAACTTGGTCCCCAGGACTCATCCTTGGAGGTCTTTGCTACCTTGGGCACATCCCTGCCAGCCCTGGGGGCTGCCCTGCCCCTCCTTCCCCACCGCCCTCTCCTCTCTCTGTGCTGGGTGTCAGGCAGAGGCGGCCTCGCCACCTCCAGCAACAGCTGGGCGATACATCACCCACCCCGCCACGGTCAGCACGGTGGGGTGATTCCCTGTCCAGATTTTGGCCACCTGGGCCCCCAAGGTCCATCCAGAGCCGCTTCCTCCGGTTCCTGCATTTGTCCGCAATGGGTCACACTGGCAGCTGCCCAGAAACCAGCCCAAGGCTGGCCAGAAGCTCAATATATTTTACTTTTACTGCCTCTAGCTTTCATCAAAATCTGATTAGGAGCACATGGACGCCAGTATCAGACCCATTTAAGTTGGATGTAGCCAATATTAATGCAGCACACAACATCATTAAAATCCAGCAATGTTATAATCCTTATGGAAAAGTACTGGAGCACACAGGAAGCCAAAACTATTCTAGTCCACCGTGCTTCATCATTGACTGCTGGGAATCACTCACGTGTGAGGACCAAAAGATGTTTCCTAACCCAAAAGGATCTTTTGCCCCATTTTCTTTTTCACATCTCTTTCTTTTCCTTCCCTCCACCTCAGACTGGGTAAGACACATTGCTGAGTTAGTGCCAAGCTTTCACACTTGAGATGCTGCTGCTAAACTAGCTGTAAGGGCTGGAACAGCACCCCTTTTCTGGGAGCCCAGGAGAAGCACCCACCAGCAGCCCAGCCCTTTCCAGCTGCCACCCCCAGCCCCACGCACAGCCCTGCTACCTGCTATTTGCCATGCCCAGCACATCAGCTGGGGCTGCTGCTGCGGAGATTACTGTCTCTCCGGCCAGAGGGATGCTGGAAGAGGATGCATCGCTTTATGTATTTCTTTGGAGCTTATTGTGAAGGTGATTCACTTCTGTTAAAATAAAATATTTAAAAAAAAAAAAAAAAAAAAAAAAAAAAGAAGAAAGAAAAATCCCCATGGTGGGGGGAAGGGAAATACAGTCTGGGCAGCAAGAAAGAAGGCAGCTGATGTGCTTTGTGCTGCCTGGCAAGCCCTGGGACTGCTAACTTCATCAGGGTAATGTGATTTTGAAGGCTAAGGCCAGCAATAGCAGGCTTCACCATTGCTCAGCATGCAGCTCTGGCTCTGAGCTCACCTGCAGCCTCTGCTCTGCCCCAACAGGAGCTGGGGGGTGCTGGGGGGGTGGATTTTGTCACACAGTCACACACAAATGTTCCTCCAGCATAGTAAGCCACTTTTAAGAAAAACTACCTAAACTCTCTTCTTGCCTTACTGCTCAAACATTGTAAAGCTTGAAGGTAAAAAAAAAAAAAAAAAAAAAATTTCCTTAGAATGATGGAAATTGGAACTGACAGGAAAATGGCATCCACCCAGGCTCCCGTCCTTAAAGTCAGCGGAGCAGAAACCGCCGTGCTTTGCCACCAGCCCCACGGCCATCACCCCACGTGGGCAGCCAGCTGGGAGTGGGGTACTCTGGCTGTGAGAGATGCCCTCGCCCCTACCTCTGTGCACTCCTGGCCCCACTGTGTCCTGGTATCTATCTTGAAGTCATTTCCCGGGCTCACCGGGGCTCCCCCGTCACAACGACCCCCCTCAGGCTGCTTTTGCAGGTGACTGCTGCAGGAGAGGAGAAGTCCTCCTTGCCCAAGGAGGAGAATGGGCCTCGAGTGCCCCGCTTGGGCCACCATCAAGTCAGCTGAAACTACCAAGCGCTGCTGTCCACAACTGCTTGCAGCAGCAATGGGATAGATTTTATTCTAACTCTGAAAGCAACGTGCTTATCAGCTGCTTGTATGTAGTGTCCAGGATGGAAGGAAGGCTTCCTCGGGCTCCCCTCCAGCCCTGGGTGCCTCCCAGCCTTCTGACGGGGCTGAGGAGGTTGACCCTCCCCAGGGATCCCCTCCTGCTGCGCCAAGGCGGGGACAGCAGAACTGGGGGGTGCATGGGGACTGGCTCCATCTTGTCATCGAGTGCCTCGGGAGAGGGGGAAGCACCCACGGCAGCGTGAGGCGGGTCAACGACGCACCCAACAATGGGCCCAATGACAGGCAAGGTGTCTCTTCGGTCTTTGATCTGCTGAGCCCCGCTCGGGTGCCATGCAGTTAAGAAAAAAAAAAAAAAAAAAAAGAAAGTTCTGCTAGGTTCTTGCATTGTTTTCTGCCTCCAGGCTTCCTTTTCTGGGGCCACCTTTTGCTGAAGGATTACACTGCTGAAAAAGTAGAGATGCTAACAGATTTTTTCCACACTTGTCAGCAAAATCACAGCTAGCTAACGGGAAGGCACCATGTGACATCCTTTTCTACATACATAAAGAAGTAGCTTCTGCAATTTCAGAAATATGTTCTAAGCTTTTTCAATGAAATAGGAAACCCAGATAAGTCCTGTTCTGCTTCAAAATATATTGCTTGGTAAATGGGCAAGCCATATGAATATGACTTTGATCAAACAACTATAAATATATACATCTTTCAGAGAACAGCTTGTGACATAGGTGTGTATAGATACATGCTTGTTAAATTATGAGAGAATGGAGACACTGTCACAGTTGGTATTTTCTAAGAGGAATCCCCAAAGAGCCTTTTTGTGAGTGTAATTCTGATCTAGGCCAGTGAGAAACAAAGAGAGAAAGGTGAGCATTTTTTTCATCCATTTCTTCTGTAGGCTGCTTAATAGTTGAATTAGGTGAGAAAGCAATGAAAACATAGTGTAAAGGAGAAGGTGGGTTTAATAGCTGTCAGATATCAATATGATGGGGAAAAAAAAAAAAAGTAAAAATTAACATTTTTAATGTGGAATGAACAACTCAGAAACAAATAAATTTATCAATGGAAGAAGATGCAGTTATACTTTCATCTTTTGATCAGTGCATTGATACATGGATTTTGTTCCCATAAATTTTCTGCAAGTATTTTCTCACTTTCATATGGAAAGTAAGGTGCAAGGAAGTTAAGTAAATAGTCTGTGGTCAAAAATGGTTTTGGATTAGTTGGTATCAAGACTCAAGTTCTCTTAAACCTGGTGATGGCTTTATTCCTCACAAATCAAACATCCTGAAAGAGAAAGGTACTGTTCCTCAAAGAAACTTTGGTCACTGTAAAGCAGTTCCAGGTGTTCTCAGAGATTCATCCCTCATCCTTCTGAGATAAGGACTCCCCCGTTCCTTCCTGCTTTTATCCCCAGAGGTATTAAAAAGAAGCGTAGAGGTATCATTTAGGGACATGGTTTAGTGGATGAGTTGGCAGCATTAGGTTTATGGTTGGATGCGATGATCTTAAGGGTCTTTTCCAACCTAAATAATTAAAAATATTTAGTGACAGAAAGTCATCACCACATGCAAAACCATGGTTGGTATGTTCTGAAGCAGGGGAATGCACAGCAGGTAGTCCACATCTAATCTGGACTCTAGTGTCCTTGATTTGTGGTATTAAGCATGTCATCCCACCTCTGCACCTTACTTCCTCATGAGCAAATTGGAGATGGTAACTCATTAGGAATGAGCCTCAGCTGAGAATTGTTGTCTCCTCTGTTTGCTTTATGCATGACAATGACTTTGCAACTGGAGGAAGCATTCATTTGACATCAAGCCACAAACTTTCAATCTGCCTTCTGAATAAATTACTATTGTGCATTTTCAGCTTCCCAGATTATTTGTCAAGCGTATTTCCAGCCTTCTGAAGTTGTCAAAGGATGCAGATAAATATACTTATTTCCTTTAACACTGATATTCTCCTAGTAAAGAGGACTACTAGCAAGTCATATTATTTGGAAGGCAGGTGAGCAGATGTGTTGGCTGGAAAGGTGACCAGAAACACCGACTGGGGGCTAGTGCTTTACTGGAAATACTGGAAAAGTTTAACTTCAATTAATTTTCCTTAGGGTTTTCTTAGGAGAAAACCTCTTACAGGATTTGTTGGCTCAGAAGTGCTCTCGTGCAAGAGACAGCACGGCCCAAGTTGCCTTCTGGACTTGTTATTCAAAACCCTTTACTACTAGTAGCAGAATGAAACTCTTAATATTTATTTTCCTAGCAAACAAACCAGTTGCTAGCCCTACCTACTTAGTTGCTTTGCAATGATACTTGTAGTCGCTTCTTTTACACTCCAGCAGCCTGTTAAACTTGACAATCAATCGTTTTACACTGCAAACAGCCACCATCCCATGACATATATGGATCTGTAGTAAGCATAGCTTGAAGCCTTTCTAATTTTAGCTTGTTTCAGTATATTAGAAGTTTCTAGCATCAGTCATCCAAGGAAAATACTTTACATCTCAAAGCATCACAAAAAGCAGCATGCTGTTCTGTTCTTAACTGGGGTGCAGCAGAATGATTTTGCACCCGCAGTTCCCTGAAGCATGTCAAATGCCATGTACTGGGCACACCCTATCAAGCAACTGCAGTTGCTTTCTCCCAGTAAAATATAAATGATCTAAAAATGCAGACAATATGCCTTCAAATGCATTTAACTCAATAGATCACATATTTGTGCTACTGATTTTCATTCAGTTGTAGTTAGAAAAGACTTAATTCTTTCCCTTGTTGCACTAAATTACTGCAGAAATTTTAAGCTTATGTAAGAAGAATTGGCATTATGGCTAAAATCACCAAGCAGCAGTCAGCTTTCAGTTTATCCATTGCATACTCACAGCCTCCTTTTCGCCTGGCAGAAAAGATGATCAGCACGTGCTGAAGAGCACTGTCCCAAGGGATGCCCCAACGAGCTGTGTTGCGAGCACAACCGTCTGCTATCCCGTTTGCTTTTTGGCTACACACTGAGCACAACCACAGTCTCCAGCTGAAGACCAGGGCAGTGCGTCACTCCTGTACAGGAGGCTTAGCATTCCTCACATTCCCTGACGGGCTTTCCAGATTATGCCCTCTCGAGAAGATGGTTGCCATATTTCTGCCTTAACGAGTAACACCTGAATATGCAAGGTGTGGTGCTTTTGTTCCAAGCCCAAAGCCTGTGGCCCTGACTGATGTACCGAGTTCTTTGTTCGGCACATCAGCAGGGGGAAAAGTGGAGCCCGTAGTTCATCACCCGTGCGAAGCCTGGGCAGCCCGGGGGTACCTCAAGGTTACCACGAGCGTGCCAGATGTTGCACAAGACACTCTCACTACGTTGGATTTACCACATTTCCAGAGTGATTAACAGCTCTGTTTTCATTTTGTTTACCATACTACCCAAAGTCCAGCCTTTTGCTCAAAACTACTGTAGCAATGACTGGCACCCCATTTGGCTGGCAGAGAGGCGGGGAACATTTTCCCCAGGGAGAGTAATCACCTGTAGGACACGAGAAATGGTCAGATCAGTGGTTCACCTAACCTGGTACTCGGTCTTTGGAAGTGGAGCTGGGCAATGCTATTTAGGGACAGCAAGTCTGCTGTATACAATTTCTTCTGCCGCAGACCCCAGCACCCACAATTCATTGGATCAGGGATATTGGTGGACACATCCCAGGCTGTAGGATCCACTTAGGAGCCCCCTGTTCCTGACATTGCCCGATACCTTCTTGGGCCTGTTGACATTGTCAGTGTCCGTAACATTCTGGGACAACAAATTCCAGAAGTTCCCGACCCACTGTATGAAAAAGTGCTCTCTTTTACCTCTTTTAAGCCCATCTACTAATTTCATTGTGTATACTAACTACATATACTAATTTTCATTATAGTATTGCAGGATTTTTTGACTAACTGTTCTGCATTCATCTTATTCACTGCTTTTACGATTTTTTAAAATGCCTTGGCTTCCTCTCCAAATTGAAGAGTTCTTTCAGTCTCCTCAGGGAGCAGCAGTTTCATCCTCTCTAACTGCTGTTTGATCTGTACCTCTTCTTACTCCACTGCATCTTCCCTGAGACCAGACTGCCCAAAGTGCTCTAGATGCCAGCTCAGCAAGGCTCTATATGGCAGCAAAGTCAGGCCATCTTGGTGGTGCCCAGCATTTTCCTGGGTCTTGGCTGCTGCTGCGTGTTGAGCTGATAATTTTGGTGAGCTGTAAGTGAGGACTCTGAGGTCCTTCCCTCCGCTGGACCTGCCAGCTCTGAGCTCAGCATCACCTAGGAGTGTAAGAACAGTGCAGAAAGAGAGCTCTGCCTCCCCATCCATCCCCTTCCAACAACTGCAACTCTAGATGTATCCTGAATAAAAAAATGTACCCACTCAAGACATACAGGAAACCTCCACAAATTTTTAGTCCACTTTGTTTGTTCAGTCATTGTTCAAGCACTCACAGTATAGGAGATATCAGCTTGAAAAGCCAGCCTCTTCTTGATCAGAATTAAACATAAACTCATGGTTCCTTTGGAGATTGTTTTTTCAAGGAAGCTATGGGCTACTTTGGCAATAAGAATTTCTCATCCCCTCCCCTCCAAGCAGTTTTTATAAATGTCATGAAGAGTAATTGGACAAGAGACTGAAATCCAAGCTCCTTCCTACCCAGTGCACTTTTAACCAACAAATACAGCATGACCATGGATTAATTTTCTCTGCCTCCCTGGCCCAGTGAATGCAGATGTATCCATGAAGACTGACATGGCTTCAGTAGGAGGAACTGGGACATCTCTTTCCTTCAGTGAAGACTGTGTATCCTCATGGTTGAGGTCTTGCACACAACACCAGAAACATCAGCAGGAATGTAAGGCAAGGTGAAGGACTTTGCATAGACTACAAGCATAATGATGGAGAAAACTTAACTTTACAGACCTCAGTGCAGTTTGCTAGGGTTAAATTAACGCTTCTGCAGGCAAAGAACAGGTATGACAGAAAATGCATTTATTTAAACTGCTGTACAATGGAAATCTCAATCATTTTGAAAAGCCAGCTGAGGGAGAAGTGACTCACATAGCTTGTACACAGGAAGCCTCTTTGCAGTTTTCAGTGCTGAATTTCTTCTTCTCTGAATACATCACTTGTGTGAGTGCAGTTATCTGCCGAGTGGCAGCGATGTGTTTGGCAGTATATAAACATGGAGAAAGACATGGTTCCTGCCCTGAGGAGCTTACAATCTAAAATGTGACACGGACAGTACTATTCCAACATATAAAAATCAACTGAAATATCACCAGTCAGCTATAAGAGGACCCATTTTAATAAGAAATTGGAATACCAAATATATATATAAAGGCCACAGGTAGGACAGAGTGGTGTCTTTGTTCTGTTATGTATTTATATGTTCATAAGTCTACAGGCATGAAAAGTAGTAATGCTTTGCTTGAGAGAGTGATTTTATTTTCTTTGGCGGGTCTGCTCCAGCTTGTGCTTCCTGAACAAAAATAAAGAAAATTAGAATGGAACCTAGCACTTCTTCTGTGATTTCACATGTCTGAACACTAAACAACATCATTGGGATTAATTACTTCCCATGCAATGGAGGAACCCAGATTTGGGAGAAGTAGTGTGAAAGAAGTGACAGATTTTCTGTCCTGTTGAGCCACTGGGTCTCCACATCAGCATACAGTTGGTGAAACCTATGGCAACACCTCAGAGGTAGAGGTAGATGGGAATCCCACTAATTCTAGAAAGAGCATATCATACTCTCTGTCTGAAGTCAGGAGGGAGTCCCACCACCCAAGGGAAAAATCTGCTGGAAATTCCAACTTTCTTGTAGACTACCAGTTCTTCCATAGTAAGAGATTGTCTGATCTTTATTTCTGTGCAGAGGAGAATAGACAGTAGGAGGAAGAAGAGAAGCTGGAAATTACATTTGAAACCACATGTTGACAAAACTTTAGCAATGCTGGGTGCTCATACATCTACAAAGTCACAAATTCTTCTTCCCAGACACTTCCTGTTTTGAGGTTTTAAAGTCACATTTGGCCTAGTTTCTAAGGCACTCAGAGTAATTTTATAATGTGTCATATTTCTGGTCAGGGTCCTTTCTCTTCCCCAGTAATTTTTTTATTAATCTTTCAAATAAGTTTGAGAGAGGGATTCATTGAAGATATGAAGATCCAAACAGTTTCAGTGAAATCAGTAGCTGAGTAATAGAGGAGAGGGTCGAATTCTTATCAGAGATGAAAGAGAAGCTGCAGTGAGTCTAACAGTGAAGTGTGCTTCTGGCCCATCAGTTGGGCACTTCGTGCATCTATACTGACCACTCAAGCATTACACACTTAGCAGGCTGCTCTCTGCATTGCTCATACTTAGGGGACACAGCTAGGGGAAGGCTAGGGGGTACCACAGGAAGATGATAGGAAATATGCCCAAAGCAGGTCTCAGAAGCCTGGCAGGGAGGTGAAGGTTGTGAGAGCGATGGGGAATGGATTGAAGGGCCTGTAGTATTTCATGGATATTAGGGATCACAGAGACATCTGTGTAAGAAAGTCAGGTTCATTGGTGCCACAGAAATGGGGAAAACTAACATACTCATTAAGGGCAGTAGTTCTGACTAACCATTACATGTCAAATGCATAATACCTTTTTATGGCTTTGGTACGTTATTCCATTCTTGTCATTGCATATAACAACAACATGTACAAAATTTTCAAGTTTATGTTACTTTAAGAACACTTAGAAACTGTGCTGGATACCTTAATAGTTACCTGAAAACCTGTTCAAGAAAGAATGTGTCACAGGGAAGTGTACTAAGACTCTTCTTGCTCCTCCACCTCTTCCTTTTCTTCTCCCTCTTCCTTCTTTTCTTCTTCCTTTTTTTTTTTGTAGAAAAATAGTGGTAGTTATCATGTAGGAATTGAAGGAAAAATAAACAGTCTTGAAATGCAGAGGTCTGCTTCTGCAACTGTTCTGTTTCTAGTAAATGCAGTATTATTTTAGCTTAAAAAATAGAACAGAGAAGTAATGTATAGAGCTTTTAATCTTAACATGCCAGGGTTCTAGCTTTGTGGAGTTAATAGACGAGTGCTGGAATACAAAAATCCTCTTCTTGGAGAGGTTAGAACATGGTACATAGTTAAGCTGTAAACAGATGTTCAAGATCAAAATGAGAATATGAAATTTATGTAAATGTGACAAAAAGTTTAGTATTTTTAATTATATGCTTCCTTGGAGCAGTAAACAAGTCAAGATCCTTGGCACAAGAACTAGAATTCTGTATAACCTAAAAATCATTCAGAGTCAGATAATACAGCCTTGTTTCTGTTTCAAAAGTTCTTATTTCCCTCTTTTATATAGGAGAAATGTCACAATTTAAAGGCAATAACCCTTTCCTTCAGTCAGCCAAATGAACAGTTATCTGAAAACATTTATGTAACATAGACAACAATTTGTGTTTATTGTCTTTTAAGAGCTAGCAAATGAAGCTTTAAAGTGTAGTCCTACTCTGGAAAACAACTGAAAACTGCACTGTAGGCTTTTCTACTCCTTCTCTTCTAGCAAACTCTTTTTCAAAGGCACTCCTTCTGCGTGTATAAACAAGCTTTATCTCAAGACGTCATACCTTCATACACTCCCTAGACTACAAAAATTATGGGAATTTCTTCTTGGAGTAATCAACCAATCAAAGAATACATGGCAGGTAGTATATGAGCAGCACAGACCTTAGGTTTTCCTCTCAGACACATACTGTCTGTACAAGAGTCACATCTGAGTCGCCAAAGTAAAATCCTGTTTAAACATGTGCTCGGGAATGGACCTGTTGTAATCAGATTCCTGGTTTGCATTGTTGTTTTTCAGGGGAAACCACTGTGCTAAGGGATCATCCCTGCAAAAGCAGAAGCGTAGTACAAATGTCCACACAGGTCAGCGGGATTCGAAGTTCTCATGCCGAAGGAATATTGCGTCTTTCAGCACCTTCCCCCGGGAAAGGTGCCTTTCGTTAGCACTCTTTGAAATAGGGCCAGGCAAGCAACATCTTTCAGATATTAAAAACTTCAGTTCAAAATTCAAGCCTTTTACAGAAAAAAAAAAAAAAAAAAGTATTTTTCTCACTTGACTCACTAGTTGGTGGTGCCAAGGTGCACTAACCAGCCTTAACGGTCCTCGCCAGCCTCACCAGGAGCCCCTACACTTCGCCCGTGGGCCCAGGAGCTCCAGTTCAGCTGCCAGGTCCACAATGCATAGCACTGACAGCAGGCGTGTGTATGCATACACATGTATATATGCATGTATCACAGCTGGGGAGTGGGAAGATCCAAATGTGTTCTCTTATTAATTGCAGGTTTGTAGTGGAAAATAGCCTAAAGTAATCATTAGTCTTACTGGGAACACTGAAGAAATATTGAAGGCATAAACTTGCAATGTTGGGCAAAGCAGAAAAGTGTATAAGGTTTCGCACCTGGGTCTTACGAATTCTGGCAAGCAAAATATTTCTTTTATAGGCAGAACTGCCTAAATTGTCAGAATGACTCTTTCACACTCACAACACTGAAAATGTAATCAGCATGGTCCCAGTTAACGACTGTCAAAGACACAGTTGTTTTGAGAGTCCTTGGCAAATTTTGTTAAAGAATCTATGAAAGATGATTTCTCTTTCACAGTTTTCTTTTCTCGTTTACAGTTTTTAATTATTAAAAGCCTATCTTTGTTCCCAAATAATAAGACTATGATATGACCAATAATTATCTCTAGCAGAATATAATACTAGTATATTTAACTCCATGAATAAGAATTTACTAACTTTTGAGTGAAGCAATGAAACTGAAAAGGAATTAAATGCACACAAACAGAAGATGAAAGCAAAATGTTCAAATATACTATACCCCTGTTGCTGCCTGTTCTTCCTTGCTTTCCTAGATAAAAGATACAAAAGAAAATGTTTAAAAAGTAGATCAAAGAAGGAATATCAGATGTCATACAGGCAAAACACAGCAGAAATTAAACACTGAATTCAGAAAAATTATGTGGAATTCAGTGGATTTATTTTGAGATAATGTCCTCCAGATTAACTCACAAAGCACATTTAAGCTAAGCTTTTACTTTGAAAAAGGGCCATAAAATAATTAAATACAGCTCCCTTTTTATCAGTTACTTCCAATTAAATCTGCTTTATTGACAAGCAAAGCATAAGAGCTGGAGTTTTGTTTGCTTTTTCAGGGTTTTGTTTTGTTTTTTTTGGCAATCAGCTGGTCTGCAAAATGAAAGTTAAATCAGAATTATACAGAGTCTTATCTATGTTATATATCATCACTCAGAATCTGGCTTGCAATTCTGTTAACTGTTGTAGGCTGGAACAGATGCCTTGGCTCAACAGTACTGGAGAATAAGAAATAATACATGCTGGGTTTAAACTGTAGATTGAGCAAAAGTGATAAAGAGAAGAGAGATAAAAGAAAAAATATATATATAAGCGTACATTGAATAGAATTTAATGTGAGATACCAAGATGGTTATTGGAGAGAAAAACTAATCTTACACAAAATCCCAGAGAGGGCAAATGGAATAGTACCATGCAGAAGGCATGAGTGGTTGATACAAGTTTGCATAGAATGAGTTGAGATAAGGAAGTGAACTGCAGTGCCAGGGTTTATATATGGCCTGGGGAATTGCTGAGACAGGATACAGACTTGCATTATAATATGGTTTTTGAACATGTTTCTAAAATAATTCTGTCCTGAAGTGAGCTTAATCTGCACGGCAATCTGGTTTAACTGAGACACTGTTTAAAAAATATTCTAAACCTCAAGCTAAAATCAAAAGTTAAAATCATATAGTAAAAATAAAGTAACATTATTACCATCACATCTAGTGACCAGCAGAGCCCTTGCTGTGCCACACGCATAGGAGGTCACAGTCTTCTCAAAAAACTCAAAGGGACAGACAGAGCAAGAAAAAGGGACACTATATCCAAACAGAATGGTTCCTCAACCGGCTTCATCAGAGGATGGGGTTTGGAAATGAAAAACAAGATTAGGAAAAAATCAAGGGTAAACTTGATGAAGTGATTAGGGAAGGAAAGTATGCAACAGGTTTAAGGTCAAAAAAAAAATTCATAATCTAAATAAATCCTAGTGCAGCTGTCCTTTGGTGACCCAGGCTGAAAGCTGTTCCTGTTACTTACTACTGGATCTGCGTAAGGAACTTTCTGTTTCGACATCTGCTCTGGGCTCTCCTGGATGCTTGTGCGAATGAGGGGCTGGAGCTGCTGAACCCTGGGCAATCTAATGTGAGGTGTGTGAAGAACAACCTGTCACACTGTGCACTTATCCCTGCTGCTTCCAGAAGGCAGCTGCTGATTTAAGAGTTTTGTTTTTCAGAGGGTTGGGGTCTCTCACTAGTTTCCTCATGGCCTTACCAGCCTGAGGCAAAAAGCTGGAGCTTCTGGACCCCACTGTCTCCCAGCAAGGGCAGCAGAAGTAGTAGGGGAGGGCTGCAGCCTCCACACTGACCATCAGCTGCCATTCTTGCTCCTGAGGCACTGGAGGAGCCTTCTGAAATCTGGGACCCTCCGTGCAGCTCCACAGTTGAGACAGTAACAGTTTATTTTGTTATCTGTCTTACTCTCATTGTCAAAGATGAAGATATCTTTACCTTGCCAAGGCTCTTCTAGAATTTTCTCATAGCACTGGCATTTCTCCTGCAAAGCCACTGGAGAAAAGCTGACTGGGTTACACCCCGTGTGAGAGTCAGTTTTAAGTTGGCTTGAAGCTGAAATGCCAATACTAGATTCCCACTGGTATATTAATTCAGAAGCAGAACATAAAACTGCAATATTTAAATTGTGACATTTTGATTTATGGGTTTGTCAAAAGAGCAATCTGACACTCTAAAAGAGACCTGACTACTGTTCAAAAGATGCAACTGTCTGGCTGCAAAACACAGTGGGCCACTGATAAAAAGGTCACCCTTTCAGAACTTGGGATACAGAGGCTGCTCTTAACACAGTAGAAGGAAAAATGACACAGGTGGGGAGAGCACACGGAAAACATCTATTCAGTATGGTCAAGCAGTCAAATAAAATGTGCTGGGCTACAGAATGAGAGGAAGAGAGAGAAATACTGAAAATATTGCATTGATACTACGTGGTATCCTTTAGGACCTAACGTCCAAGAAAGATAATACAATGGCAATCTGAGAGTCTTTAAATGTATTTATTTAACTTCATAAAACCCTGGCCAGGTAAGAAATTGTTATTCTAGCTTTCTTTTAGGAGGGTAAAACAAGATACAGAGGCAAAAGATGGAATTCCTCTCACTGTAGCTGGTTCTTATCTAAACTTGTCCCTTGTGTGCTGCCTGTAGTGAATGAGAATACCAGAATTTCTACAGAATTATTAATGTCATCCCAACAGAAGTGATAATTAGGATGAACTGTGGCAAGACAGACAGATGCCATATCACTGAAATGATTTGTTCTAGGTGACATGGAAAGTGGGTGGTAGAACAGGGTGAAAAATGGGTTTTTCATGTCCACACAGGGGCAGGAGCCTCTGGTACCTTGCTGCCTGCAGTGGTGAACACCCTCTCTGAAAATGCGCAAGACAGGAACAGAAACAATGCTTTTTTTTTCCCCTAGGAGCTAATATACACCTGGCATGATGAAGGTAGGTATCAGAGTTGGACAATTCCAGGAAGACTTTTCATTCTCCTTATGTAAGACCGACCACGTAAGAACATTTTGACACTGCCAAGACTGTGCAGGTGAAAAGTGAGGATTAGTTAGGCTAACCAAATTTTATGCCCTCATAACTATAGAATGTTCTGTTCAAGCACACTGTCTTGCCTGGTGCTCTCACCTCTGTCACTCTCCTCCCTGTAAAACTAAAGGAGAATATATTTTCCATTTACATCTCCGATCCATTCTGTGAGAAATGGAGCAAGGTGCTTGTTGTATAGGAGTGGTATTGCATTATGTCATTACAAAACCTCTCATACACAGCTGCTTGACACATTTGCAGACATGTTCCAGCATTCTGTTCTCATTTGAAAAACATTAGAGTAGACTGCCAGCCAGAATGGCAAGTAGCCTAATCCAGCCAGGGGATGCACTGCAGTTTTATGCTGGTCTTCTCTTAAGAGCCAAGGAAAAAGGTATTTGATGGCATTCACGTGCTGGCTGAAATTCACAGACATGAGAAGTGCTTGCATATAATTTAAGGAGAAATTCTAGTTCCCAGAGGGCTGTCTCTCCTCATCACCATTTTGGAAGTTTAATTGGGACTTCCCAGTGCCTAGGACTTGCATGAGACTATGTAAAAGAGTGCTTTCCACCCTAACAATGACTGGTTCCGTCATTTTTAAAAAGGGTAATAGGGCAAGGCTTACAGAGAGGTGCTTCCTCTGGAAAAAACTTTGCAGTTAGATGGGAAAAAACCCAAAACACATTTGTTTTGGTCTTTAGTGAAAGAGATGATGCATTTGTGACATATTCCAATGGGACCATCTGATCTCCAAACCACAAAAATCCCAACAAGTGTAAGTGCTTGATCCAGCAGTAGGCCCGCCTCTGAGAAGAGTCACCTGACACTGCAACATCAAAATAAATCCATCCTTAAATGTCAAACTGTCAGAGCAGCGGGAGAAATATAGCAGCTGGATATCTATCTAGACACAGGATCCATTTGTGCTTAGTCTCTACTGGGTCTAGAACATGGCTAATAACATAAATACCTCACAGAGGAAGACACCAGCACACAACAGGATGGTCCCTTTTTCTGGGACCCATCTACCCTTCAACCACAGGTACTTTACTGATGTTAGCTAACCGCAGGATATTATACTAGGGAATAGAAGGAACTCAGATAGCTTCTTCCAAGAACCTTTAGCACTGCAGTTTGAGATCTGTCCATGTGACTGTAATACCAGACCATGATGCAGGCAGAAAAGATAGCAACAGTCTCCATTTCTGCACTGCCCGGGGTTTTCTGCATGGTCTGGAGAAGACACTGTCAGATCTGGCTTGCTGCAACAGCAGTCAATGCTGGTACATGACAACAAACATTAACAACTAAATTTATGAGCACTGCAGATGCTGGCCATTGATAGCAGCAAATTTTTCCACACAGATAGGACTCAAATGTCTGGTCCTAAATTATTCTCCATAACTAGAGTCTGGTTCCAAATCAGCATTAAAAAAAATAAGCATATGGTAACAACTGGCGAAAGGAAACAGTTAAAGACAACCGCTGTTATTCAACATTCAGAGCGAAGTTCCCTGGAGTTTCATAGATTTCACATCACCACAGCATCAAAGAAAATGCAACCAGTCTTCCCACCCTGAGGCACGCTAGAAGGGCCTGTGGGTTCATGTTTCATGTGCTTAGCACAGGTAAAACTCCCATATCACAAATGGAGAGTGGAAGAATTACCTGTTGATCTTCTGATGGTGACTGAGCCTCTTCATGAGCCCCTTCATCTGTCTTGTCTTCCATGCATGCCTCAGTTTCATCCGTGGCATCAGACTTTTCAGTCTCCTTGCAACAAAGGAGAGAAGTCATTGTTAGCTTCAGGGCACCAACCCAACAATTCATTTCTATACAACGCTTGACTTTACAGTTTTAGGAGGTGTTTTTCTAATTTTGCTTCAGCATTCAAATGAAAATATACACCTTTGAATGTTTTTTCTCTGAAAGGAATGCTTGTTGGCACATCGATCTGCTGGTAAGGGCATGGCGTTTTTGTAGGGAAAAAATGAATTCAAGAACTTCTTCCTCTTCAGAACATAGTAGATTCTCTAACTTTTCTGTGGAAAGTTTAATAGAAACTGATGCTCACCCTTATGGCACATTCTATCTTCCAAAAAAAAAAAACACTTTTTCAGCAGCATGTATTCCAATTAAACTTCATCAAGAAGCTACAGAAAACCAGAAGGTTTTCATATATAATCTCTTAACTTGCTTGTTCAAAATCATCAGGAAACTGTTCCTCAATTCACACACCAATCTATCAAATCTATTTATTCCAGCACTGTGAACAAGCACCTCCTAGAAGGCTCTTTATTTTAAGTCCTGTTGTACTTTCAGCTAGGTAGCTGGGAAAGGTCACACTGGATCACACACTGTGTCAGATAAAAGGAGACCTGTATGGCCTCAAGTGGAACAACAGAAATAGGATGAAATGCAATAGCACGAAATGCAAAGTCACATTATTTGGGACAGGTAGTTCATGGGCAGAGATTAGAAACAGATGTTTCTACTGCACTTTGGGAGCTTGTTAGTTGATGATCATCAAAGAAGAAAAGGGTGGATGTATTTAAATAATCACAGAATAGCTGAGCCATGAATGTGATGCGATAGTGAAAGAGGTAATAAATGGGATCCTCAGATGTATGAGGTGAGGTATAGCTGCTGGAGCTGAAAGCGAATATTAATGTCATTGTATAAGGCCAAGGCGAAACCTCCTCTGGATCGCACTGTACTGTTTCAGTCACTCAGGCTCAAGAAAGAGAAATTCAGACTGTAACAGGTGCAAAGTGGGCTACAGGAATATTTGAGTGAGTGGAAAGCCTGTCTTATGAAAGGGTGACAAAGTAATGCTGTGAGAGGATATGATGGCTCCCTAAAAATAGATCAAAGTAAACATCAGGGAGGAATAGGATAAGGAAGAGCACTGAGGTAAATGCAAAAAGAGTACAAATAGGCTGTAAAAAAAAATTCTAATCATTAGCAGTGTGAAATTTTGGAAGAGCTTTCTAGTAGAGAAGCAGAGACAAATGATCTAATTCATTAAAAGGGACTTTGATTGCTTCTGGGACGTGTTATGTGGTGTGGTTGCCTCCATGAACAGAGACCTGGGCTCAGGGGAGGTCCTGTCCTGTGTCATCGTAAATCCTACACTCTTCGGCCAGAGCAGCACGTCCCTGGTTGATAGAAGACGAGCTCCTTTCTCATCCCTGTGACCAAACCCTCACAACTCATTCACCTGGTTGGTTTGGGTTTTTCTGCTTTTCCATAATTTCATTTGTCTCTACAGTTAAACAAAGGCTCTCAGTTACAATCCCCTGCCCTTTAAGCTTCACAAGTCCTCCTCCAGTGTCCTCATCATGTATGATTTCTTCGGCCAGCGTACTTAACCTGCGGAAGCGTGATGCTAGCACAGCTATCTGGCTTTTAGCCCCAGAGCAGACTTGGGCGAGTGCTGACTTAGGGATCTTTGTCCCATGATGTGTTGTGCAGTATAAGACACGCCCTCTTAGTGACATGCTCTGCTGGATGGGGACAAAAAAGGTAAAAAAGGAGGTTAGGAATGTTTGGAAGCAAATATCGTGACAGAGCAAAGATGGACAAAATACTTCTGCAGTTTTTTCTTTTTCCTGAAATTCCACTGTCTGTGAGAGTTGGTGCCCCTTTGGCAATTTTCTCATGGATCATGGAAAATATGTTTTACATCTAAGGAGCCTGCAATGAAAAGAGAGTAGGCACACAGGCTTGTAAGTTCCTCTGCAGAGAAGAACAAAAGCAGCAAAAAAACATGTCAGGAGAGAGCACGGCCTTCCCTGCGGCCGGCCTTCCCTGCGGCCTTCCCTGCGGCCTTCCCTGCGGCCTGCCTTCCCTGCGGCCAGCCTTCCCTGCGGCCTTCCCTGCGGCCTTCCCTGCGGCCTGCCTTCCCTGCGGCCTTCCCTGCGGCCTGCCTTCCCTGCGGCCAGCCTTCCCTGCGGCCTTCCCTGCGGCCTTCCCTGCGGCCTGCCTTCCCTGCAGCCTTCCCTGTGGCCTGCCTTCCCTGCGGCCGGCCTTCCCTGCGGCCTTCCCTGCGGCCTGCCTTCCCTGCTGCCTGCCTTCCCTGCGGTTGCTCCCGGCACGGCGCTGCCTGGGCCATCCTGGCAGCAAGGGCCTCGCCAGGGCTGCACGCTGGGCTGGAGCGAGGGGCTGATCAAGACCACAGCTCTAGAAAGAAAAACACTTCTATCATCTCACACAATTTGCATGCTCCGTTACACAGCTGCCTGAATGTTTTTGCCAGGATGTGGGGGATGCTTGGGGAGAGGAATGAGCAGCTGGGAGTAAGCAGAAGGAGCCAGAAGAAGGAGGAGGGAGAAAAGACTACTTCTTTTTCTGCCGAGATTGTCTCACTTCAAGTACACATTAAACTCTGGGCTCACTGCCCTCTGATGCTGGTGGCACTGTTATTAAAAGCAGACCTACAGAGACATTCGTTTGGTTTAATTTATCTTCTACTTTTCCCTCACAAGCTAATAAAATATTGGAATATTAAAATATGTAGTAACACAGATATATATTGAAATTCGATTGTGCAACATTGTGTTCATACATTGTTTTCTTAAGCAAATGATAACTTCCTTACAGATACTTTGCAGCAGTTCCTAAAATGAAGAGGATAGCGTTAAATAAAACTAAATTGGTTAGATCCTAATTTTCAGCATGTATATTAACATTTCATTTTTAAAATCTACATATTAAAATCAATATTTTTTGGCAGATAAATAAAATACATAAAGACTGAAGATGACATTCTAATTAAAATGAACCTATTGTGTAAAACTGTCTCAGATGAATCATATACTTACTCTGAGCATAATGCAAAAAAAAACCAAAAGTTGTAGCTGAAAGAACTAAACTCTAGAAGCAGCATGTTATCAGCCAGAACACATGCACACACACATACAGAGTTCTTGTTAATTATATGGAGAACCGTGATGTTTGGAATATCATTGTTATACTAGCTCTCCATAGAAACACAAAATTTAATTTTTAGCTAATTTAAAATGAAAAACCATTTATAAAGATCAGCTGACTTCACTTTCTCTTTAAATAAATTGCACATACTGTAAATTTGTAATTCAAATCAGTCTTAGTAGAAGTCTCCTTCAACTAAAAGACTAAAGCTCAAGTATCTACAGATTTTGGACTATCGAGATTATGGATATTAAGGCCAAGAATACAGAGATTAAGGATTTAAGTATATATGAGATTTGAAAACAGACCCTCAGCTCAAGTAAATCAGCTTCATTGAGCTCACACAGCAATTGCAAACCTAAATGGTCTTGATACAATCTACTGGCTCTCTGGACTTCCAGGAAAAAAAAGCAGTATTCCAGGGCAGATACTAAAGTTCTCAAAAAGCCTGATTGTCCCTGAAAACAACAAGCAATCAATTACCTTCATTCAAACCGTACTAAGGTGCTCAGAAGGTGTAGTAATACAGCATTCCCTTTGTCATCTTAGTTTAAGTATTAGGCATCTCATTGACAAAGCAATTCACCTGTGCCATTTAGAAAACAAGCAGTGCAGCTGGAGCTTTTAATAGTCTGTTCACACATCACCAATATTTCAGAGCATTTTCAAGAATACTGAGAACAGTCTCAGTCTAAGCATAAAAGTGATGGGGGCTTCAAAAAGAAACCTACCCAACTTTGGGGGCTTTTTGTGACTGATGCACCTGACCCTAGACATACAAATTACATCGACTATAGCTCAAATTTACACATGTATACTGTTGTCACATCCCTGTTCATGCCACTAATCCAAGATAATCTTTGGATCAGGCATAAAGCACAGCTGTCCTCTAAATCCCATCCTGCCACGAAACGTGTTTGTAGTATTCTAGACCAGGTATTCATTCAAGTGAAAAGGTATTTCATACTAATAAACTAAAGAACTTATTAACACAAATACTATGCCTGCTTCTTCTTTTCAGCACATAATACTGTGCTACTCAGCCCTGTTAAATGATGCTTTAGAAAACGTGATAACCACCAGCATGGGGAGGCAACAGGAGAGAGAGGATGATGTGGAGCTAATTGACTCTTTCTGAAGAACCAAAAACATGTATTGATTTCCTCTCATGTCACTGAGTTTTATAGCCACAAAGCACCCTTTAAGGATAAAAATGTACTTGGTATATAGGAAAAAAAAAAGTGTGAAGATCTTTGCCTGACTCCCACAGTGATTTAAGCAAATAGTTAGCATTTAGAGCTTTGGCCTTTTCACCGAGACCTGCAGAAGTTTCTATATTCTATCCAGGCATCTAAATACTTCATTGTATCAAATCTAGGAACATGGTGATGGCCACAGCAACTGGCCATTTGTACAGCGGTGCCTGACCAGACCCCTTAGCAGGGGCCGCAACACAGCTGGCTGCAGGCAGGGGTAGGCACCTGCTTAGGGAGCTGCCCCCGAGCCTGTTTTCCAACCAGTCTGGTTAACTTCGATGCTGTTTTGCTATTTCCTATTGAAACAATTACAGCTTTTTGGTAAGTAAGAGGATACTTAAATAAGTAAGCGTGCAAAGATTACTTTGCATGTGTGCTGCAGATCTGAGAAGGATCTTTATATCTGTGTGTATTCAGAGCTTCTTCACACGTGTCTTAGTCAACCTGCACGTTGGTGGCAACTTTGATGTGTCCTAGACATATCAGACTCCGCCTGTAATTGAAGGTCAGATTGCACATTAAGCTCTGGCACCATCAGAGCTCCAACACCTAGCAGTAACTTTTCAATGTAAATGCTGGACAAGTAGGTCTGGTGACAAGTTGTAGCCATTTAACCAAGAGAAGTCAGGGCTACAGAAATGAGAATCTGCAGAACAGAACTGAAACATGTATTTTGCACCCAGCAGGCTGATGTAGCAATGAATTTAACTACAAGTATTTTGTTCGAAAGTTATAATTTGTTGAGAGAATAGCAAAAGGTTCCTCTGCTTGCTCTAGAAAATAGGCTCAAAACAGCCCTGGGTTGGGATCCCAGTGGACTGTTCTGTGAAACAGCATCATGTTCATTCAAGAGCTTCTCTACTGCCAGTACAATATGAGACAAAAGATGGATGGAAAAGGAAAGAGACTCTTTTGGGGCAAAAGTTTAAAACATGTGTAGGCTTCATATTAACTTTTGTAATGTCTCAGTGAGGTAAAAAGTCCTAGAAGGCAAATGCTTACTGGATGTTTTGTGGTGTTAACATCCTTTACAGTTTGCTTCTTTTGCAAATTATCACCATATTCCAGAAAAACAAAAAACAAAACAAAAAACAAAACAAAACAAACCCCACAATTATTTAAGAAGGGATTAGTAGGAAACCCTGTCCTATGTGTCATCAGCACCATTTCTTCAACACCTGACTTATTATTTCAGATTCATGCTGCTGGAAATCAGTGTCACGAGCCATCCATTGTACTTCATGCTAAGGTTGAATTGGCAGCCTAATGAATGGAAAGCAGAAGCAGTACAGCAAGGTTATTTGTATGACAAAGCACAGCCAGACTGTCACGCAGTGAAGATGCGGAGAAACACCTCTGCAATAAATGCTAAAACACTTGTATATTTCTCTCTCAAATTCTAGATTCTCAAATTCTAAAAGGGACACAATGCAAGTATACTTCCACTCTTTACATGGAATTTTAAAAAACACTCTTGCTTATTTCCACTTTCTGGACTGAAACAACCGCCACCAATGCAGCAGTTAATCAGCATAAACCATACTTGCTTGATACCAACAGCACTAACACTGATCTGCCCAACAGAATGTACCAAATGTATTATTTTCAACATTTACAAAATTCTCATGAAGTAGAAACTGTAATAGCCTCTGTTGCAGCTGGGAATGAACAAATTCTAAAAAACTGTTACTTTGCTTCATAGACATGCTATCTAACAGAACCTTGCGTGGAGGAGCAGATAATATATGAAGTGGGGAGATGGAAAACGCAATTTTCTTTATCTCATTGATTCTCCACATATCTTTTATAATGATTATAATATGTAATACCTGCAGTCCTTTAAGCCTTTCATGGCTTTGTGGATGTTAATTAAATGAATTCTCACAAGACCCTTGTGAGGTTGGCAAGTAATTTTTATTTCCCTTGGTGGGAGATGGCACAGCTAAGGCAGAAAGTTTAAATCACTTGCTCCTTATCACACAGGGACTCGGTGTCAAAGACATTTATAGCAACTGTGGCTCTCCTCTGGGTATCTCTTCATCTGTAGCTCTCAAAGCACTTAGCAAGGGCTCCTTTTTCTCTCTACTTTTACAGAAGAGGAAAAACAGAGACATGCACAACAGTGTTTCACTCAAAGTTGCCACACAGTTGGCAGCAGAGTTGGACCAGAAAGCAGATCTCATGCTCCAGGGCAGCTCTTCAGCCAGGCCACCGCAACGTAGCAGAGTTCTCCTATCACTCTGGCTCATCACTCTCTTGATTCATTTCTTTTGTTGAATCATCCATCTTAAAGATGGCAACATTTGATTATCATCTAACATGATCTTAGGATAAGAGAGCCATAATGCTCTCAGTTATGAAACTTCTAATTAGAAGAAGACTCTGTTAAAGATAAAACACATTGCTTTCTGTAAAATGAAGAAAAAAACCAAACCAAAACAAAAAAAAACCAAAGAAACATATTTTTCTTTTGCCAGAAATATATGAGAACATTGTCAAAATATAGAGAACAAGGGGTAGACTTGCCAAAGGGACTACATGAAGTCCTGGGTGAGACTTTAAGTTACCTCCTTAAGGCAGAGGAAGGGATCCCCGCAGCACCAGCCTGCACGTACCCACAGAGGATGGATTTGGCCCGTGCCCAGCCCCTCTGCTGGTGGCCAGTACAAACCCCGTTTGCTCAAGCTTTGATGCAGTCAGGGGGAAGTGAAGTTTTCTTATAATTATCACAGCCTATAAATAGTATTATGAAATTCTGCATCATTTAAAAGATGAACATAAGATACTGCTTTCTGTTGACAACAACAAAAAAATCATCAGCTGGAGGCATGGTAACAAGCCTGCAGTGAAAGAAGGGAAGAGAGAAGTATTTTCTTGTGTTTACTGAACCAGACACTATTTTTTTTCCCCTTAAGAACACATTGCTGCACCAGCATCTAATGTAATGCTTGTCACTGCCCCCTTTGTGACGTGCCGAGTCACTGCCTATCTTCATCTTTTATTAAAATCAAATAAATGGCCCCCACAGAAGGACAGCAGTGCATACCTTTGTGCCTGGAGGAGGAGCAAGACCCAGGAATGAATAAATAATATTTTCTTCTTTAGCAGAGAAAAAGGATTCAAAATCCTAAAAAAGGAGCAAACAAACAACAGAGTTGGTAACAAAAATCAAACAAAAAGTACAGGAGGAAGAGACTAACCCAGGCGAATCTTTCTTATATTGATGAGAATGACTATGCATTTGTACAAGCGCCTGCATTATCTAAGCCCCAGAAGAAAACTCAGATAAAGGGAGTTTCACACTGACTGGCAAAATGAACAAATGGGCAAATCTCTCCAGAGACTTACACTTTAATTATATCACATCTATGTCAGAATCAGATAAAATTAAGCATCTCATTTTAATGTGCCTCAGCTGTACACACCAAAGCGAAGATATTCCCATTTAAATGTTAAAATAAAACTTGCTGTGAGTAAGAACACAAAATAGGCCCTCAAAACCCTGGACAGCTTTATGGCAAATAAAAGGCAACAGTCAACATAATAGCACAAGTGAAATGATAATGAGGCAACTGTTTATTTTAAAGAAGGCACTTTGGTGAGAAAATGCAGGGTTTTTTCAGACAAATTTGGCAAAGGTCTATGTTGTTTCCTCTGACGTATATGTACCAGACAAAATGACCTGTCCACATGTGAAGTTATAAATCACTATGTTAAACATCCATTTTCTCTTCAGTGCTAATATACCTGAAAAAACATGAGGGATGGCTCCTATCCTACCGTCTAGAAGTTGCATGGTCTTTACTGTATTCACCTGTACAACTTTCCTGTCAATTAAGGAAGCTCTGCTATCACTAGTTTGTTACTGGGAAGTTCATGACTTGCATCTTACATAGGTAAAAATCAACGTGTATATAAGATCTCAGCAGAAACTCTGGTCATAAGTGACTGGCCCACTATCACACAGCAGCTCTGTGTAGGACAGGGGACTGAACACATCTGCTGAGTCTTAGACTACTGCCTTGACCATGTTATCATCCTTCTTCTCATCCCAAATAACACCAAAAATAGAAGCCTGTAAATAATAAGGTGCTGACTCATCCTTAAGAACTGTTTGTAAAGCTGGGTTAGGACCTGAGTTGTTTTATTGGACTGTTTTAATATTTCCAGAGAATAAATTACTAGCTGAGTGTAATCATAGTGAAAGGCTGGAGTGGATGGTTTAGCAGATACCCTAATGTCAACAAGACTGGAATCAATGAAATTTCAGTCCAGTTTGGAAGAGGAAACATAGCTTACCAGACAGGATAAATGACAGCCCATTTCACCGAATGATCTAAGGGACAGATGGCTTTCACACAGCTACAGGCAGTGGGAACTGCCCGGTCTGGGAGAAGCCACTGAGCACATTTTGCCCTGACCAGGCAGAATACCTGCTGCTGCTCCAGGCCACCCATTTCTCAGACCACCTCTTTGCTGCTTTCATGTTGCTGTGGGGTTCTCCTGATCTAACTCAGGTCTGCCAGAAGTATTTAAGAAAGCCAGTGTCTGAAGTCTAATCCACAAATTTAGGAGCAATACAGCAAACAAGAACATGAGGATTTTCTGCAATTCAAAGGGCTGGAATTTCACATGGGCCTTTGACAGGCCATACAAACACAGTAAACTTGTATCTTCCACATATGCATAAAACAGTCTAAGCACACTATGGCACAACATGTCAATAGCTCAGAAACAAAGGGAAGACTATAATAAGGAAGGGCCATGAAGTGGGCTTGGTATTTTATGTCTTGTTAGTTCCTCCCCAGAGGAAAAGCATCAGACGGTAAATGTACTAAAAATCTCCAGAGGCACATAGCCTTGTAGATAACCAAACCTGAGGGCACAAGAAACATGTGTGAGTGACCAGACAAACTCCTTATTAAAAGAGGATACAACCTTCTACCATAACAGGTACTCCTTGGCAACTGGTAGTGTACCATGACACTCCACAGTAAACGTGGTATCTCACAGTTAATGGGAGGTCACTTACCTTGCCTACACTGAGGAGCAAGCTATTATATATTTAGCATGGGGTAAAAGCATGACTGCAGTGATCATGGAATAATTTTTGTATTGTTTATTTGCACTCTTACTTTCCTAATGGTGACTTGTTCACACCTCTATTCTCTGAATGACCAAAGATAACAGTTCCCAAGGCAGGCAGTAAGAAAAATGAGCAGTAACAATTTATTTCAGGTAAGCAATAATATTCTATCTGTATGAGAAGATGGTCAAGGTGGAGGGTAGTAGCATTATTTGTGTTTGGAACTAGTCTTTGAAAAATACAGAGAAAAATATATGTACTCCGTGAGTTTTCCTTTATGATATGAGTGTATATGCTCATGTACACTCTATGCTATCATCCTTTGTATGACCACTCTGGAAATGCCAAACAGCAAAACAGAAAACTCCAATTGGACATCAGCAGAAAGTTCTTCCCCATGTGAGCGGTACAGCACCAGGTCAGAGATCACAGGGTAGTCATGGAAACACCAACCTTGGAGACTCTGAAATTCAGATGGCCAAAGCCCTAAGCAACATAAGCTAACTTTAAAACTATCCCTGCTTTGAGCAGCAGGCTGGACAGCAGATCGCCAGAGGTCCCTATGATTTCCGTATATTTGATTTTAGCAGTTATATGGAGCAGCAAATAAAAGTCTTACCTAAAAATTAAGTGATTCTTTAAAAAAATATGTACATGGATGTTTTATTCTATGGATTTCAGTTTACAGAGAAAAGCATAGATTTCAGCTTACAGAGAAAAAACAGAAGTTTACATTTTGTTTCTTAGTTTTATAGAGGTTTTTTGTTAAGCAAAAGCAAAGACAAGAGCAACAGAGTGCTCAATATATTTAGAAAGTGACAGAGATGTAGACGTCTGTCTAGACATGAGCAAAGAAGCAGCTTAAGAAAAAGATCAAATAAGAACATAACTGCCAACACTGATGGATTAGAATGGATACTTGAAATTGGTGCTATAGCCAGGCATACAAAATGAATCCATTTCTAATCTGTTTCTTCAAGTGGCAATACCCAAGATCTGAAAGAAAAATAAGATTCAAGATGTTTATAAGACAGTCTTAAGCGTCTCTGACCTCATGGAAAAGCTGCTCATAGTTGGTGTATTTTCACAAATGCATCTGTAAGAAAACTCCATTTTACAGTACAAGTTAGGAAGTGAAGCAGCTCTTCATGGCCAGCCAGAAGATGCAGTTACTTTTATGTATCAACAGAAAAACAGATTAGCAACAGGACTTCATTTCCTTGCTCATTATGCCAGTCTATTCCAGCATGAAAAGGAACGTGCCACTCCTGTACCCAGTATCCCTTCTCTCCCTACTCCCACAAGCAAAATTTCATTGAACTGCAGAAGAGGGGATTGGAGAAGATCTCAAAGAAGTATTTCTCCAAGGCAGGAACCATTACATTATTCCTGATAGGTGCTTCTCCAGTCCATTGGTAATGACTATTAATGAGATAAAGAGACAATCTCCCAAAAACTGCGTATTTTTTTTCTGATGTCTGACTTAAACTATCTTTGCTGCATTTTTTTTGCTCATTACTTCTTGTCCCAACACTAGAGGGTGTGGAGCAGAACATATTTTACAAAATCCTAGAGCCACAGGATAATACAGGTGGGAAGTGACTTCAGGAGACCATGTAGTGCAACCTCCTGCTCAAAGCAGAGCCAATAGTTAATTCAGGCAAATAATTAATTCCTTTTCGCTGCATCCCTTGCAATATTTGAAAGTTGTCACATCTCTCTCCAAATCCCTCTTTCTCAGCATGAGCAAGGAAATCTTATCTTGAATTTTCTTCTCCCAAGGCCAGTGCTCCCAGGCCAGCATGTTGCTAATGTGTATGTATACACATGCACATATGTGAATGGGAAACAGACATACAGGACAATCATTTGGAATGGAAGGGAGGGAAAAGAGTCATCTCAGAAAGGAGAATAAGCAGAAATGAAATGTAAGAAGTTTGACCTAAAAACAAAGGACTAGCTGGAAATGAGGAAAGAAAAAAAAAAAAAAAAAAAACAGTAGGAAGGAGAAAGATAAAATGTCTTACCAAAAAAAAAAAAAAAAAGAAAGAAAAAGTGTAAAGAGTCTTGTTTAGAATAGCAAAATGAAGATTTAATAGAGGATATGATTCCCATTTACAAATACATTGGACTAGAGCTGTTTAAGCTAAAGGGTGATTTTGGCATACCAGGAAATGGGTATAAGATGGCTGCATACAGCCAGTCTACAAATTCAAAGGTTTCTAGATGCCATGAGACTGAGGCCCTTGAAGGCTGTATTAACAAGACCAACGTATTTTAAAGGGACTTTCATGAATTCAGGATACTGGACTGGAGTTCCTGACTCAGACAGACCTTTGTAATTTTCAGCCCTTTTTTTAATAAAGTAACTGAGGACAAAGGAAGTGGGACATGGGGGAAGAGTTAAGGTATATCATGTAAACCTTAAGCAGCATAAACCAGTTCTGGATTTCAGAACGATGGGTCTGTTGGACCTGCACAGGTTATGCGGGGAAGTGGAATTAAAATCCCCAGCTTTATATTGTAGACATGTTGCAGAAGACATCATGTAACTTAGAGGAATTTTACACCACTCTGCCAGCCCCTGGCCATGTTCTCAACCAGCCCACATAATCCTACTTCACATTCACTGTGCAGCTCCCTTTAGGCACATTCCCCTGAGGAGAAGGGTAAGGCTCATGTACTGATATGGATCTCCTTACCTTATTTATTTGGAAATAATGAAGCTATAAATTAATCTTTGTATGCACCTACTGGGATTATTCATTATGAGCTTTGAGACCTGGGTACATTAGAATTCTGGAGACTTTTAGGCTAATTGTAAATTTGACTTACTTTTTAAATCAGTAGCTGCAACTGCTTTCTGGATCCCTTTCCACGTGAAGGTGTCTTTGCAAAGGACTCTTTCTTAACTCAAATTTATTTCAAGATCTGGATTATCTGAAATACCTTCAGACATGGAGTAAAAATTGTATATTTATCATTTACTGGCAAGGCTGTCCAGCTGCAACACTTTGTAAGGCAATTACTCTTTAATTCACCATGTAACCCCTCCAGGGAATATCAGAAATACTTACTGCAACATTGGCTGCCACAAAATCCAGAGTAAGATATAAAATTATACTTTTTATTGGTGCAGACTGGATGCTGAAATTCACATGAACTCTAACCTACCAAGATCTCTTTTAAGATTCCTACGAGAAAATGAGTAAACAATTGCACTCCGTTATTCATATTAGCAAGTTTTGCTCTGAGAGCACTGAAGTTAATTCGGAAAATTTAGTGGCATGTAAATCCCTTCTCTCTCAAAACAACCTTTGCAGTAGTTCACACTGGATTTGTGGAGTAACTTAAAACTGGGCTCACTATGTGATCTGCGTTTCAGAGTACTTTGCAAGTTCATTTCAGCAATCACATCATAGTACTTTCCAGACTATGTATTTCCATCCAGATTATGAGAAAAAAACTGTCTCAGATATCTCTTTTGATTCATGATCCTAATATTCATGCTGATACAGTATTATCTATCACTGATCTGAAGAAAGTCTCTCAAGAGAAATAACCTGTTACAAGCATATGTGAAAATATAAAAGTATCTGATGAGTGTCACAATTTCTGTTATGAAGAGTTGGATATTTATTGAATAAGCAATATAATTTCAGTAATTCCAACCACATACTAGAACTATTTCAGTCAACTCTGATTCCTATTTATTTGTATAATACAATGGAAAAGAAATATTCCTGTCCACAGGCCCTGGTGCCTCAGACATCTACTTGACTTCCTAGCAGCCCAGATGAGTCTGTGTCAAGCAAAGTACCAACACTCACCGTGCAAAATTAACTGAAAGTCCAAAAAGCAAAGTGCAATACAACTAGAGATAGCAGATGAGCCTTGCTATGAACCCCACTAGTTTTGAGTACCTTGGTATTGTCAAACCACACAAATGAGCATTTACTACTCCAAGTGCGCAGCTCAGCTGACCTCACAGTCTACATCTGGTTATCCTGAGATATTGTGAGAAGAAGCCATGCTGTCACCTAGACAGTACTGCCTTTGGTCTTCAGGAGCCAAAGTGAAAGTGCAGGCAGAGAGCCAACAGCAGGACAACTTGTGAGTGAGCTGCACAGCAGAAGGTAGGACAATGTAAGAGGGAAACACAGAGCTCCTCACAGGCGGCCAACTCCACACCTGCATGGGCTCTGGGTCTGCAGGCAATAATCCATACAGTCTGTTAAGCAGTTTCTCTAGTTAGTTTTCCCTCTGTGTGTATTTTTCTCCTAAAAGGGAATAATCTTTTATTTCATTGCTTTTGTGTGCCTAAAGAATGCTTTCTAAGAATTGTTCTTTCAAAGTGAATCTCAAATTGTCTTAATGAGTTTGTTTGACACTTCCTACTAGTGGAAAAGAGTCACTTTCTGTGAAAGAAGACTCTGATGGTATTTAAATTTCCAAACAGCTTCTTACCCCACAGTATCTCTCCTCGTTGAAGATCTGTGGAGGGAGGGGAATTCCATTTTGAGGCTTTTTTTCACCTGGGACATTCTCTCTCATCCATTTCCTGTTGTCTTCATCACCTGCTATGTCCATTTGCTGAAAGTCAATCTTGTTGGCCTCTAAAAAGCCCACTACTTCTTGCTGTTTCTTTTTGATCTGGTTAGGAAAGAGGAAAACCAAAATTCCTTCTTGAAAGAGAAAACTGTTTTCTAGAAGCCACTGCTAGTACAAGCAGAACTAAGGCAAGCATGTCAAGTTAGATCCATTACTCCAGTAGCCCCCCCAAACTTTCTGAAGCTGAGATTCAACACTGCTTCTCAGCACCCAGGGCACTGACATTACTCCCCACCCACCCACCCCCAGTTTCTTTCTTTCCTCTCTGGAAGCATTGATACCTCCATCTAAGAAACGAAGGTCAGGAGAAAGCCTCCTACTCTGTTCCCAGATCTGTGAGTGTGGTGTACAGACACCCAAGCTAATCCTGCCTCAAGTCAGCACAGGTCTGAGAATGCACATATTCTCCTCAACATGTAACTGACTCCTCTTTCCTACTCATTACATATGACATTTAGCTTTCTGTGAGCCACATGTTTCTCTCTGTCCCTGTTCTTTAATGCTAGGCATAATTAAATATGAGTGAAAGCCCAGTGAAAATCCAGTATAGCTTAACTCTTGTGCTTGAGCATTTCCCACATTACAGGATGATGTTCCAGTTGGACCATGAAGAACGTATTACATACACAAAAAGCATATTATACACAGCTCCTGTGCCACCTATAATTCAGTCATGACCCTTATTGCCTTTGATGTTAATTTGCATAGGCCTAGGATGCAGGCATCAAGCTTATAACCTATCCCTTTATTTTGGAGATGTAATATTCACTATACTTTTCTACTAAAGAAATGCTACGCCTAGGCAACATTTAAAGAACTTCTCCATTTTAACTTGTCCAAGAGCTCAAGGCCAAACTTTAGCCCGACAAGTACTGGAGGATTTGAAGCAAGGACTGCGTGGACCGATTTGTACAAATTCTCTCAAGCCACTCTTTGGCCAGAGACAACTAAATTATTATCTAGCACAACCACGTTCCAGACATGACACTCTTCTCCTCCCAGTTATGCTACTCCATGCAGCAAGTTAGTGTCCTATATAGAGAGTAGCTAGAATGATGTATCAAGGTAATTTTTATATACAAGCCATCATAAAATTTGAAACCATGTCTTCCACAAGTCAGACATCTGAACAGCTGAATTTAAAATGACACCAAGCTAGTGTAAATCAGTCTGAGACAGACAGTGAGACAAGAAATAATTAATGGATTATGTTTTTCTGTAATCTAATAAACCTGAAAAGCTGAAGTGATAGCCTATTATATTGGGAAAATGAATTTTCACGATTAAGGATAAAATTTCTTTTTATTGTTTAAATAAGGAAGTATCCATATATACAGCTATGCTTGCTTATAAAAATAACAAACATTAAATGCTGTGCATTGTTATGACAACAACAGAGGTTTATGGTGAGCTACAAGAAGTACATCACTTTGAATGGAAACACTAATCCAAAGTGTTCAAAAGCCATACAGTTGACAGATCTCAGAGGTGCTTATTTATATTTTCATTTTCACTTTTTAAAGAGAGATTATTTTCTTAATGGCTACTTAGCTGCACAGTTATTTGCAGAACACATTCAGGTGGCAGAAAGGATTGCTTGAGGGACACTTTTGGAGAAAGAGGCAGGGTAATATTTGTAAAAATGGTTAATAAAATCTGCATGAGATAGTACTAAGAGTTTCATCGCATGCTCTGAAAGCTAGTCTACTCAAGTGCTGTCAGCTGCAATTTCAGTGTCAGCTTGTCTCTTTGGACCCAGACACTGAAGTAGATATGGCTCCTGGTATATCTAGTGCCCCAGAGGGATAGGGCCTCTGGGGAGATAATGGAAACTGAGATAAAGGTTCTGTCCTCCCTTGCTTATGGTTGTAGCTATAACTTTTAGAATTAAACCCAGATAAACATCTTTTCTTCAGCCTGAGGTTCCCAATACACAGAAGGCTCAGACAGCATCAGGACTGAAAGCAAAAATTAGGAATGAATGCTAAGGAAAAATAAAAAGCTACATGTGATTATGTCTGCGTAAAGAAAAGGTAAGATGTTTCTCATTACGACAACAACCATAAACTATGCAGAAGATGTACTATGCCTAAAGGCTTATTATTACCAGGGTTTAGGCAGAACTAAAGACTGGGGACACATGCTAAGTATGAAGCCATAAACCAAGCCTCTCCTGTGGCTGGCACTAGGTAGCTGGGCAACCAAAAGAATCTCTCCAGCAAACAGCACTCACAGAGGGAAACCTTCCAGGATGTAACAACACAGAGGACATGCAAAGGTTTTCCGAGAATGGACGCGATTGCAGGAGCTTGTTTGTGCTCTCAATTGTGTCTGATGGCATGGGAAGAATTTGGATTACTTGGGCACAGATACCCTGGAAAGTGGTGGTGAGCAGGATATTATTTCATTAATGTAATTTTCCCTTTCAACAAAGCTTAAGTTCCACCATCCCTAGCTGCTAGTCCCTTAAAATAAGAAAAAAACCCCAACATTTTAAATAAATGTTATCTAGTGATTCATGGTACCTTAGAACCTTGCAGGATATTATCCATTTCTAAATACCTCTGTGGCTAGCAACAAAATAATTTTATATTTCTACTGCTTGCTTTGAGCCAAGCATTTAGTACTTTTTAGCACTGTAAATAAGTGTCTCCACTTCTGCTTGCCTTAATGAATAGTTCAACATTAGCTAAGTTTGGGGCAGAAAGATAACAAAGCTGAAGTTATTTAAAATGAATTTCTGAACCATTGAGGGGAAAAATACAGATTGCAGATTTGCTCTAGAGCTACAGTGAACTATGTTATTCAAGCATCTGATCCAGAGCACCAGAATGTTACTGCGTTCACTGCATTCGCTTTAAAAAAGTATTTATTAACATGATAACCAGTTGCAATTAGTAGTGTGACTGTGTAGTATATTGAATAGCTTTCATTCTTTACCAATGATTCTCTGCTGATCTACATCAGAGGAGGCTGGGCCCATCTTATTTTGAAATTCAAAATGAACAACATGCATTTGATGGAGATCAGTCACGTTGAAGAGCACACCAGTGCTACTAGGACAATTTAGACTTCCAATTTAAGCTCTTTAGGGATTAAATTAATTCTTAGGAAAATCTGTACAAGGCTGATACAAAATTTGGTTTTAATAGGATTTTAGTGATATACTGGGGTTTGTGCTGTCTCCTTGCATGAGTGAGTTTTATTTTATATATACCAAAGCTCATTAAAGGTTCATTGAAAGGATACCTTCCATCCATTTTAATCAGTGAATGTGGGAGACTACTCCAGCTGAACATTGTGTTGACCTGGCACTGCAATTACGTACCAGTAATCTGAACACACGCTGCCTTCTGAGATTGCTACAGCTATACATATACCCAACACACCAGAAAGGAGGAAATAGAGGCATATTGCTATGTAAAGATGCCATATCCTTCCTTCCAGTGTATGTCTGGGATCTCACTGACAGCTTTTGTGGGTTGCTAACATGCAGTGGAGGTTGGCATTAATAAGCTTAAAACATATTACAGTTCACTGGCATTGGCTGTCTGTCTTAGCAGTAATAAAACACAGTAGCAATGCTTAATAGCTCAAAACGGCTGGATAAAGCTTGTGCGTTGCTCGGTGTTCAACGCAGCATAGACACCACTGCAGTCCAAGAGGAAAGGAGTTAGTTATAGCTGCTAGCTGGGAGGAGATACAAGGAATGTGTTGGTTCAGCTAGTGCTAAATATATGATACGCTTAGTTTTAATTGCGTAAGTGATCTCTGAATGCCGGTGTTTAATGAAAGCACTCACGCAACCGCCTTGCTGAACTACAGCCCCCATCCCACGGCTGGAGTGGCAGCCGTTCCTGCTTGAGGCACACGTGATGATGATGGCCCCAACACACACATGCTGAATATCTGCACTGAGGTTCCAGTCACAGTCACAGCTTTCCCCAGACAGTCGTTGAGTGGCAAAGGAGGCAGGGAATGGACTCTTCTCTGGTCAACCACAGACGACCAAACTGGAGTGAAAAGACTGCCAATACACAGCATGTGGCAATTTATAAAGCTACTTGAGCAGTAACTGCTAGATTGCAAATTACCAAACCCGCAGATTCCAACTCCCTCTTATTTTTCTCCCTTGCATCTGAGGTTTCTTATAAAAAAAGTAATGCTAAAATGTCAATAGTAAATTTAGAGTGTCAGGCTTAGTGATAGGCTGTCGAGACAAGCGGATGAGAGAACTGCAAACTTCCTCAGCCGTATTCCAATTTAAATTTGAGTGAATGACCCCCGGTTTACTTTCTAAAGATGATGGCCCGATGAACAGAGGGTGTTTTCTGGAGCTTTTCCACTCTGGAAGCTTCTTAAAGACACTGAGCTGGTGTCAGAGAGGTAGCGATGTAGTTACAGCTATGTGCAAGCACCAGTCAGTTTGTTTAGCCATGTCACTGGGAGTGAGTGACTGCCAAAGGAAAACTGCAATCTGAGCTCATCTGGGAACTGGATATAAAAGGAAACAGTCCTTTCCTGGTTCCCACCTCCCACGGACTTCCAACCTCCCTACTATTCACATGCCTTTCCCTTCAGCTGATACACTATGCTGACAGCTACACTGGTAGACCTCAACACTAAAAATCATCAGTATAGCATTGCAAGAGACATACACATCGAAACCAAAAAAGGAGAAACAAACAAAAAAACCCCAAGGAAAAACAAAACAACCAACCAAACAAAAAACAACCAAAAACTTCAAGAAAAGGAGAGGAGTGGGAAAGAATTTTTTTCTGCATAACTTTATTCAGCTTACTTTGCATCCTTTTGCAGGAGCAGTGTCCTGAAGTCTCTTTTGAAAACAAATACATTAATTTCTACTGTAAACATTCTACCTTAGCTTTTGTGCAAATACAATATCCACTTTTTCCCTCTTCAGTGAATATATATTGCATATACTTTTTCAAACAGAAGTAAATCTTATTAAATGACAGATAATTAATATGTAAATGTTACAACTGTAGTAAAACCCTGCATGCAAGCCAGCCTGCATTAACATGAATTCTCTACATCTTGAGTAGCTTTCAAGATGTAAGACAAGGTGCTCAGCACAGACTGGAAGAAATCCAGTGGTTTTTTCCTCCCTGCAAACTCAGATTGTCCTTGGATCTGCTAGGCTCATTTACCAACCTGATCCTGGCAGAAAGAGGAGCATATCAAATGAGATACCTACCGCCGTAGACCCCGAAGATGTGGCTACAAAGACTTTGATCACCATGTTGGCAGTGATGAAAATGAATCAGCAGAGCACGCCTGCTATCCCCAATCACCACAGTCCCAAGAGGAATCCAAGAGTTCAGCAGCTCCCAGGTCCTAAATGGATGCTCCCCCCCCCAGAGATCCAGCAGCTTTGGCCTCTCCCTCTCCCCAGGGTCCCAGGTTTTCCCACTCCCTTGGCTCTTTGGTATTTTGGGACGAGGGGCCAGTAGAGGATTGGTTAGTAAGAGGAGCCATAGCTAGGGGTTTGCACCTGCCCCTGGCCTTATTGCATTAGATTGACAGGGTGGCAGTCCAAAAAAGGCAAAGGAGAGTAGTGCACCAATGAGACAGGGCTGGAGAAATATTTGGAAGAGGGGGAAGGGACAAGTGAGAAGGGACAGGGAGCAGGCAACTTAGTGCCAGGGCGGAGATCACAAAGCTGTTGGGTAATGTTTAATGTTACATGGGCACTGTCACAGCTACCTCCTGCATAAAAGGGCTTGTGCCCTCTCCCTGACCACAACAAGGAGGCCTCGGAGTTGCAGCTGCAAATTTTACATTATAAAATGGGAAGGCAGAAGGTGAGGGCGAGGGGAGCATAGATGCAGAAGTAATTATAGCAGAGATCATACTGAAATAAGCCTCAGTTACAAACACTCTCAGCTTTAAAGAATTCAAATCATCATCCACACTGCAGGGCTCAGGGACTTCTCTGAAATAAATACGTGTCAGTATACTTGCTAATACTGAGGAGGGTGATTTGGCTGATTCTATGTATCCAGAACCTACTGTTGTATTTTCTCCTTTTTGCATCACCAGTGAAAATTGCCAGGGAACAAGGTGTAAGAGGAGGTCCAGAATACTTGGTTAAAAAATATCCCATTCTACTGTTATCCAGGATGCTCTTTTTCCATCTGGTTGTCACCTCTGTCTCAGAGGTGGTCACAGTCCAGTAGCTGCCTGCACATGCTTGCTTAGGGAGGTCTCTGAGCATGAGAGGTATTTTAAGAATGTTAAATGGTAACAGATTACTTTCAAATTTTAAGGGCCAAGTCAAGTTCCTTCTTCTGTGAGTGAGCGACATGCCACTGAGCACGGTAAAGCTGACCCTATGTCAGAGGTGAAGCTGGCCTAGGTTTTAGAAAGTGCTTACACACATTTCAAATGTTAAGATTGAATATAGCAGTGTCCAACCCTGCACATACGTAAGATGGAATACTTTCTTTCCAGGATTGATTAGATAGGACCAAATGCACAATAATAAAGATGTTCTTGAAAGTAAGCTTTTTGTCTAAGCAAATCACTATGTGAAGCTGGAAATGTAGTATTCCATGTATGGAACAGGATCCTGAAAAACCTCATTGACAACTACAAATAACAGTGTGGATAGTTTGCACCGTTTACTGTGGCTCACCATCTGGCATTTCTTTCTTCTTTTGAGAGGCAATAGGAGGCCCGGCAAAAAGAAAATCCTGTTAGAATCGGGTGTTTTCAGAGTATTTTCTGATAAAACAAAAAAATTCACCACCTTAGTGCAAAACCATAAATTATTGCCAGATGTTATTACACATGCTTGCTTCTCAGGAGATTTTGTACGTAAGTATAGCCCAGTAAATTCAACAGAAATGACTGCCATTTAGAATATATCATTTCCAAATTAATTTATGTGGTTACTAGTGCTCTTAAGAAATGCACGGATGCAGCCGTCATTGGCTCCAAAGCATAGTGATAAGCCTTGCAAGTATAGCGACACGAATAATTAATACTCAAAGCAGTAAATAATTGCACCATCAAACACCCACAGTCAGGACTGGGACAGAATTGCCAATTAATGCTCTCCCTGTTCTACTTCACACCTGAAATTGAGGTGCAGAATCATGATTTCACAACCAGTAAGGTTATAAAGTAGGTATGTTTATACAGTGCTGGGCACACAAGGGATAACTCCACCACAGGCATGCGCTGCTTGGAGCGGAAAACAGCCCCTTTTTATTGCTTAAAAACATTACATATTCACTAACTCTAATACATATGCATTACTACTCCGAGGATAGGGAGGGAATATTACAATTAGTTCTGAGAAATCATTAACATATCCCCCCCACCCCAAATTCCTCCTGTCACGCTTGCGCAGTGCTTCCTGGTGGTTGTGGCCAGGGGTCTTCAGATGAAGGCCCGTAGTCTTCTTCACTTCCTCAACTGTTGGCTAGTTGGCCCTTACTTGGCAAATTCAGTCCTGTAGTACACCTTGTCCTTCAAGTCTGGGCTAATTTGCAGCTCTTTTGTCTTTATGGCTCAGTGGTTTTAGTTCCTCTCTTATCTCAAGGACAAGAGGTACCAGAGATGGCCCATCCTGTCTTCCTTCCATTCAATCACAAGGGAGTTACTGTCCTTTGATGTGGACCATCAATAGCCCATCTTATTCTTTCTCATTCCACTGCAAAGGAGTTACTATCCTTTAATGGAGGCCATTGGCGAGCATCCCAAGTGGGGGGGGGGGGGCTATCGGGTTAGTGTGAGCATCCCCTGAAGGGGGGTTAGGGGGGCTACCGGGTGGTTCCTCAGATCAAACTGCCCGCTGAACTATATAGGGAAAAACAAGGATATGGAAGCCTCTGCCCACCTAGGGCTGGCATGTCAGGACTTCAGGCCACCTTCCCCGTTGCACCCAGCCTTGAAGAAAAAATACCGCTGCAGCTGCTTTTAATTCCTATGGAATTTCCATACCCCCCACCCCCCACCTATTTTCAGCATAAAAACGTTTTGTGTAAACCCAAACCGTGAGTTCGGAGCCTGCTGGATTAGGCCTGTGCGCCCTCACAGACATGACACGACACGACGCGAGGCTCCGCGGCCTGTAGCTCATGGCGCAGGGGGACCCGCTGCCTGCACCCCCCAGATTGCCACCCCCCTCCCCACCCCAAGATTCCGGCGGGCTACAGAAAGATGTGGGTGGAAACACTGAGGCAGACATGTCCGCTCGGTGCGCGGCGCGGGCGGGCAGGGACGCCGCTCCGGCCGCGACTACAACTCCCAGGGTGCCCTGCGGCCGCCCCCTGTCCCCATGGCAACGGCGACGCGGCGGTCGGCCAAGGAGGCCGGTAATGGCGGCGGGGGAGACGCTCGGGAGGGGACGGGGCAGGGCGGAGCTGGGGAGCGATGGAGGCGATTTCTTGAAAGGGCAGAGGGGAAGGTGGGATCTCCCGCTTGGGAGGTGCCCGGTGACGAGGGGCGTGCGCTCCTGCTCTACATGGAGAGCGGAGCAAGGCGGTGCTGTGCATGAGGCTGAGTGCCAGGGCCTGGGGGTGTCTGTCAGGGCGTGGGGCTGGGTGTTGAGGTGCTGAGTTGGCTGTCGGGGCATCCCCAGGCAGGGGGGCTGCAGGGCTTCGAGGCCTCTGAGGCGGCTGGGGAGAGCGGGGGGGAGGGGGGGGTGGACCCTACCAGCACCTTGAGGAGCCCAGCACAAGTGAGGGTGCTGGGGGAGCTCTGGCTTGTGTGGCCCACGCCAGGGTGCTGTTTGGGGCCCTTGGAGGAGCCTGGAGGCAGGTCTGAGGGCCCTGGGTACACCTTCACCCTTCCTGCGTGAGCCCTGGCACCCCACTCGCTTCTCCTGGGGCTGAGGGCTTGGCGGTGAGGGGCTGCTGCACCGTGCTGGTCTGGGAATCAGACAGTGTTCTCCCACCACGACTCCCCCTTCATTTACTTGCTCTGGTTTTGCACACAGACTACAATTAATTCTTCCCCGTGACAGTTTTGCAGTTTCTGGATGCTTGAAATGGCATTTTCATCTTTGACAGATAGATTTGGCCCTAATTATTCCTGTGTCTCTTCCTTCAACATTCTCCTAGTGTTTGTCCACTTCAGTCCTCCTTCAGCTACTGCTTTTCTACTTTATAGCTTCGTTTAATTTATCCGTTTCTCGTCCTTTGCCTTTTGTTTTTCTGTCTTCTCCATTTTTCTTACTTATCAACGTCTGCTCTTGAAGCTGGATGGTGACGTTCAGCCCACCCTTCTCATCAAAACAAATTAAAGCAGGAGTTTAAAGTTTAATTTAAGATAATTTGATTTAAAGTCAATTTGGCCAGAAGGTGTTGACAATGCTAAATCAAATTTAAACAGAAATACAAATCTATGTATCAAGCTGGCCTTTGCTTAATCCTCATCTTAAAATATGTGTTCTCATCTCTTAGGGGTTATTGCACTGGCTCAAATTTAGTAGGACCCTACATGTTCCTCAGTGTTCTGTAAGGAAGAGTTATTCATGGAAGGGAATGAAGAGTAATGAAACTGTTTTGATTCAATCTGGAACATTTTTTGCAATCCTAAATTACACTTTTTAATTTTCTCTGGGAGTTATGTGATTCCCCTCTCCCCTTTAAGAAATCCAATTTAATTTAAAATAAAATGCCACCACAAAGCAAAAATGCCAACAGAGGAGTCAGAATGTTCTAAAAATATCTTCTAATTTTTTTAGTGAAGGCTATCTGCTAAAATCCATCTAAACTAAAATATCACTGTAACCCCCCTTAAATTTCCTTTATGTAATTGCTATGCCCCTTTTAGACACACACACCTGCCACACACCCCCAAGTATACAACTTATTCTACTACCGAGTAGAAGTCTTCATCTATAAAGCTATGGTCTGAGTAGTCTTCACAGGATATTAAGAAAATGACATGGATTGAACCATCTCCCAAGAAATAATTTTTACCAGAACCACACTGTTTAAGTAATGCTTCCAGGAGTATGAAGTAATCTGTTCTACTCTCCAGTAGCCACAGTAGGGAAAAAAAATTGAGGTGTAACAGGTATTCACAAAGACACAGAAAATTAGGCAGCATTCTGTGTTTTATGCTAAATGTATGGGTTTTTAAAAGCCAAACAATTAGGAGAGTTTGTTTTATTTGAAAATTGGACATTTGAGAAAAGACAATTCCAGAGGAAGCAGCAATGATCAAACAAAACAACATCATCATCTCATCAGAGAACCACATCTCTGACAACAACAGTGCATTACAGGTGGTATTTTCTGAGCTATATGGCTGCATAAATATGGACATAAGTGTCCTGCAGCGTTTTCAAAAGCAAACAAATGTGTTAAATACAGTTAGGCTGTAAATAAATTGTTTTCATTAAAAAAAACACTGAAATTTTCTCCAGTGTTTCTTCTGAAATTGTGCAGAGACACTTTTGTTACATTGTGAGGTTATTTAGCAAGCTTCTATGTTTTTACAAAAAATTCTGATTTGAAAATAAATAAAATAAACAGCATCCCCAAAGTTTAAGAAAACCTTTATTTCAGTCTCTAAGCCAGATACTCTGTTGTGCAGCTTTATGTCCTGCTATATCCTCTACCTATAATGTTAATATGGCAGATAAGATTTTTTTTCTCTTTTAATGCATAAGTTAATATTGTGATCAGATTTATGATCTAGTTATTGAAAAATGTGACAAAATTATATTTTTATGACATTAATGGAAAACTAAAAATATTATAAAAACACATAAATATCCAGTTTCTAGAGACATGAACAACTGTTTTTTTAATATTGTAAAGTGCTTTGTACGTATTGAGCATAAATACAATTACATGTCTTTTAAATTACATTGATCATGGAGAAAATGTATACATTACAGGAAGCAAACTATGGTATCTATTTACATTTAAATGGTAGTATTTTGTAAATCTTTAGAAAATTCATGCCAGTATCATAGTAAATTCTGAGATAAAAATTAGTATATTTTGTATTGCAGTTCGTTCTGGAAACCAACTCACCCAATTGCTACAGACCACACAATTATTTGAATGGGTTAAAGAGTAATGACTGTTTTTTTTTAAAGGTAACTTAGTATTTTTTAGCATCACATATGATAGTTGAACACTGTTTTGTACTGTTTATGTTAACTTTAAGGAACTCAATAACATTCTGATTCCTGATGGGTTATGGAGGTCAACTTTTAAGTCTTCTACTGTAACATAACAGTGAACTCATATGATTGTTTCCTCCATATTTTAGTGACAGAAGATAATAAGTCAGAACGTGGCACAAAAAGCAGGGATACTAAAGATTCCCCAAAGCACAGAAGTATCAGAAGCAGCAGCTGTAGCAGCAGAGGTAATGATTGTATGCGACACAGTACAGAATACAGAGGTGAAAATTACCACACTAACTATTCTGAGGCCTTTGTCAGTGACTTGTCCTGAAACAGCTAGAAGCAGCAAACATTTAGAAACATCAGGAACTGAAGAGAAGAAAACACAGGAGAAAGAGAAGAAGAAAAAAGGACAGCATATCTTCCCCCAAGATGATATAAAAGGTACTTTGTTTGCTGGTAGTAGTAGAAAGAGACTTTCTTGTAGATAAACAGAAGAAACAGGTTTTCAGTGAAGAACAATAATAAATCCTGGTTTAAACACTAGGAAGGGGAGGGAAGAGAGGTAGAGATTCCCTATTGTGTTATCCCACAATATGTGCCGATCCAAAAGGCAGAATAATCACCTGAGATGTGGGAACACCTTTGCAATCCTTATTTCTCAGTTTTAATCTGAGGACTTGAAAATGGCTCTCCCACACATACTGCAAGTTCTGATTTTGACCATACATCACATGATGAGTCTGAAAAACCCTTTCCTGAGGGAAGTTGCTCAAAAACTATATGTCTGTACAAAAGTGTCAGTTTTGACAAAAAAACCCACATGTTTTGGCCAACTTAGTCATGGTGTATCATGTAAAATTAAGTTTGTGCTTCAATGGAATGACCATATAGCACAAATATATTTCCCTTACGTAAATGTTAACAGTGAAGAATCTTCTCACATCTGCATGTTTTTGTATCTAGATCCATACTTTCTTAAATTACACCATGCCACGTCAAAAATTGAGTGTAAAACCAATGACCCTTTTCCTGCTGAGCTTCAAATTTCATCTAGATCTACCAAATCCACAAGATGCAAATCAACCAAAAAAAGAGAGAGGCTACTGATTACCTCTTCTAATATATAAGTTATGTGCTGCTGTCAAGAAGTCATACTGGTGTGAAACTAGCAGACCAGAAAGAATAACCATATTTTTCAGATCTATTTAGCAGAAGGATCATTAATGGCTACTAGCTGTGTTGGATATTTTAAGTGGTTATTTTTGCTTGTTCACGGATACTTGAAATGATCAGTTTCCCATGAACACAATTACAACCTACATTTTCACTCTATATAGACATGTATAGATTTTACAAAATTTTTGTCAGCTTTTGCAGGAGGGTATTTTCCCATTCCTTTTATATCCTCTCATTCCATTCTGTCAAAAAAAAAAAAAAATCATGTAATGGCTGTTCTTATTTTGCAAATATTTGTGTGACAACATTTGTAATCATACTGTAGTCTTCCTGCAGTGGAATTGTATTACAGAGAGCATGCAGGTATGATGCTTGCACACCTTCCATTTGCTTTGTTTTTTACCTCTGGTGAGTTTTTTTCACAGCACCTGTTAATTTTGCTCACTGCAGAAGGTCTGGAACACATCTGACCTCAACTGGCTGCTATAATCTGTTTACTCGAACCTCCACAATAGTCCCTCTTAATCCATTTAAAACATATGTAAAAATAATATAACTGCCCTGCCCAAATCACAGTCTCTCCTCCTTTTGATTCCAAATCTCAGATTCTTTCTATCCTTTCCTTCTGCTGTCACACTGAATTTGATAGTCTCTTCTCCCTGTGTGGCTCAATGAGCAAGGTCCTACCAGCTTGCCCCTGCTTTCTCTCCTCTGTCAGCAGGGCCATCAGAACAAAGACCATCTGGTTTGTATCCTGAAACCCCAGAGCGGATCAGGTATTTCAGGAATGAGAGCAAAGGACAGACAAAACTGTATAACTGACCCCCTTCATACTTTCCTCCAACTTGCAGCCTCGCACACCAGGCACGTGGGTGTCAGGCCCGAGCCCAACCCCAGGCCCTGCGGCGAGAAGGGGGGAGCAGAGCTGGGCTGAAGCTCTGGAGAACAGGAAGGCTGGTGGGGCTGCTGCCAGCTGGGAAGGAGAGAGAGCGCTAGAGGTGTTGCTGCTGCAGGGAAGAGCCCTTTCCCCACTGAAGCCATTGCCCCACACATCTCTCTCTTCCTAGATAACACTCTTTCTGTAGCTTTTCACTCTTCTGGCTTAGGTCATGGAATGAGCGAGGCCGTGGTGTGGTGGTGCCCTAGGCAGTGTCCTGCTTTATTCTTCCTACCACTGGTTTGATGTTGCTTCCCATCTGCAACGGGATGTTCTGGCTGGGGCAGAACACGCACTGAATTCAACAGAAGTGCTTGAAAAGATCTGTCCTTTTCATCTGGTGTTTTTTAGGTTAGGACCTTGCCTATTTTATCCCTAAAATGTTATATCATAAAAAAAAAAATATTGCAATAAACTTCTAGCAAAATGCTTTGAGAGCTACAGTGAAATTGAGTATATGCCTGAAAAGGGGAACGCACTCAGATTTACAATCTTGACTATTTTCAAATTCTAATTATCTTTCAGGAAAGGAAAATTAAAGTCATTCACTCAGAATGCTGGCCATAAACGAAGGTAAATGGCAGTAATACACTTAGAATGCTAGCCCATACAGATTTTTTTCAATTGCTGCATAGAAACAGTATACGCAACTGCATAACTGTTCTATACTAATAAGCATGCAAGGTTTAAAAATGTAGTTCAGTTAAAAGCTGACTTGAAAATTCTAGAAAGCTGGTTAGAAATCCTAACTGCAGAGAAATTTAACCATGTGCTATTGTGATCACCTTGGATTTTGAGTTCTTGCAGACCTGTATGGTCTGAAAAAACCTATGTTGTTTTTTTTTCTATCACCCCGCTATTCAAGGTGTAGGTCCTCCCTCTTGGGAATCTTTCTAGATGGGTTGAGTTTGGTTCATCAGTCCCTAGATCATGGCTACATTAGTGAACTGCATGGTTTACAGAGAGAAAATTTATTTCCATTGATGTTGGAGTAATGTCTTAACATAAACATGCTTTACTAAGTTATTCCCAGAGTATTATTGCTGTTTACCTCAGAAGACAACCTGTGGGGTTACCTTTATTAATGCAAAGTGGTCATGATGGCTGTTTCAAATGAAAATGCCTTCAGAGAATGAAAGAAGAGAACCTTGACCTCCTATAGACCTAGTTAGCTATGGCCCAGTTCAGCCACATAAATGCACACATAGAGATACAAAATTTTTAATGGATTTATCTGTGAAATACTTGAACTTTGGAGTCATAGTATAGATCTTGGGCATTTTGTCACATGTACCACAGTTAAGTAGCTTGGATGAGCAGTATATGAGCTTGTGTGAGCAGTAAAGACATGCAATGATTTTGCTGTCTCTAATGATTGCTATATATCAATGCCAGTCTGCTTTGGTCTGAATACAGGAGGAAAAAAAATACCAGCTGAGAAGACACCACATCAGAATTCTTCATTTTTAAGCCTGCAGAGTAGTATGATTTCCCAGAAAAAAAATGCAGTGGCTCAGCGAATATCATCAACAAGACTTCACAAAATTAAAGAGCTGAAGAATGAAATATTTGATTTACAACACCAATTAGAAGCATCAAGCTTAGAAAACCAGGTTTTGAAACGACTTCAGTGTCAACACTCGAAAGCAATACATAGATACGAAAATTCAGAACGTAACTTGCCAGATCTTTTAGCAAGTCACTATAATGAGGTGAGAGCCTTAAGGAAACTCCTGAGGATGTCTCAGGAGGATGAGAGAAATACATCCAAGAAGCTCAGAAAAGTTGAAGCAGAGCTGCTAAAAGCTAGAGATGCTTTGCAGACCTTGCATATGCTTTCAGAAGACAAAGCTCTTGCAGAGAGAGAGGAACTTGGTCACAGATTATCAGTCCTTACAGAAAAAATGGACGTGAATTATAAGAAAATACAGGTAATAGGTACATATCACTGTATTTGTGAAACAACAATAGGAGAGGTTTCTGTGCAAGAATTGTGGAAAGTTTTTAGCTGCTTGCTGTCACATTAATGATTCTGATACAATCCTGTAACACTGAACATTCTTTTTAATCCAGTGCTGTCCTGAGTATAAGGTACTAAAAATGGTAGTAGTACCCGCTTCCAGTAGTTTAAAATCTGACAGAAATGTATGAATAGATTAAGTCTGGCAATAAAGTTCTTTCAGGAATTAAGTCAAATGCCTTAATAGGTCAGAAGCGTAGCATATAGCTGGAGAGCCATCTCGAGCAGAGTGCCTACTCTGCTCCCTGCCAGCAGCATGGGGTACCCCCGCTTGCTTGGGCTGCCTAGACACAGTGGCCCAGACCCTAATTCACCTTGGCAAAGCACAGGATTACTCCTAGTCATATAGTGAGAACACCATGCTGCTGCTGTTCCTTGAACAGCTAAAGCTGGCTTATCTGGAACTAGCACTGTTGCTTTGACGTGGTGCTGGTGGGCAGTATGGACATACCTACATCTCCTGTTCACTAATTACTGTCACTCACTGTAGGTGGCTGTAGGGCGGCTGCTGAATTAAGCAGTAATCAGGTGTCCTAGATTTTAGGGTTGGTTCTACTGTTGGCCTATTATCCAACTGTAGTAAAAGCCTGGTGGGAGTTTAAGAGGAGATAATTCAGCTTCTTTTAATATTAATATGTCATGCTTATTTACTCTTAGTGAAGCTTTCACAAAAGGACAGGAATACAGTTTTTAATATAAAACTGGAAGAGTGAAATTTCCATTGTTTTCCAGGAATTAATTTCTCTTTTCTATGGGGTATATTATGCATAGAATTAAGTAAAGAGCCAGGTAATCTTAGGGGCATTTCACCATCTGAACAGCTAGGTCTGAGGTACATTTATTACATGAAAGAAGATTAAAATTTCAACAGCTGAATTCAGAGTCCCTTTTGAAAACTTTCTATTTACAGAACTCCTAGTGAGAAGCTATAAAAAGCATGCAGGGTTGGGTGTCCACTTTACAGTTTTAGTAACTATAGTTTCAGTGCATGGCACTGGGTTCTGATGATGAAGTACTCTATAAAATACTCAATAAATTACCTAGTTTTCATTTACACTAAGCCTCCTTATGCTGCTGCAGTTAATAGATCTCAGTGTGAACAGAAATGTTGTCTTAACATTTCTCAGAGATGACTGTATTCATTAATCCATCAGAAAGGTAATGTACAGCCTTATTTTTTATGCTTGAATGCCGAATATATGTTTTTTGTTTAATGAAATTAGGTTTTAAACAAGTTATTGTTAACTTTTAAGGTAATTTTTCAGATACTTCATCATCATTTCATACATTGTTTACAATAGAATATAATTATCAGAAGCTTACTTTTCATTACATTAGCATGCTTATTTTTCAAATCTGTTAAGAACTGAAATTTTTCAGCAGTAGTACTGACTTCATCAATATGGTAAAATATATAATTTTTTTAAGAGCCTAGAAAAGCAGCTGAAGTTGAACAATAGCACCTTTAGTCGTCAGCTGGCAAATGAGAACAAAAAGGCTGTGGAAGCTGGGATAATTACAAAGAATTTACAAATGGAAATTAACTCTCTTCACCGGAAGATTAAGGTATTCAAGATTTTAAACAGGTTTCTGTTCCTACAAGAAAATTCAAGTATTTATTGTTACCTATTCTCTTTGCCTCTTTTATATTATTTAGTAATGGAATTTTTGTTTCCTAGTTGAGTCTATAGTTTACAAAAAAAGGTCAAAATATCAAATGATTAAATTATTGTACGGTCTATTTGTCAAAAGTTGATAGTTCAATAACTAATCAAAACAGAGATTAATGCATCACAATTTGAACAAGTAATCCACACCAACTTGTTCCCATTTTGGTAGATCTAGGTCAACGCATTCATCTACTAGCTTTAAGTGAGCTCCCTTACAGAAACACTTTCAAATCAAAATGAGCCAAATATTACAGTCTGCAAAACTACAGTTTAACAAAAAGACTTACATAAATGTTCCAACAGTTTGTTTAAATTCAAACTTAGTTTTTAGACAAATATTTGGGGGACAAATATGTCCAGTTCAACACTTCCTGTAATGCTTGTAAACCAAACATACAGGAAAACTTAAAAGTGACACTAAAGGGAAATAGAAAAAAAAATGCCATTAATGGTATGTCATATGAGTTGTAAACAAGAAAAACAGTACATGTTCCAGAAAACATGAAAACCCTTGTGGCTTTTTAATAACTTAAACTGTATTTGTAACACAGTTAAGACATACTTTTTTAATTTCTATGTAAAATGACCGATCCATTTGTTGATCCCAGTTGGGACCTTTCTCTTTCCAAATGGAATCAAATGCCTGTGAAAGATGTAGCTGCGGGGAGTTTCCCCAGGCATTGCGAAGGGCAAAACAGGCAACTCCTGAGGATTCATGGAGATTTGCATTTCTGCACAGGGGCATTGTCTGTTCCTCTTACCTATGTATCGGGTGCAGAATCTTTCCTCCTGATATTTGCCAGCAGCCGGGCTGCCCAGCTGCAAAAGCCCAGTGGGCTGTTGGGGAAAGGAAGAAAATGCAGTGCTCTTCCCCGGCCCTGTATCAGAGTCCCCTGACCAGCACTTGCAGTGCTATTTCCCTGCCAGACCCTGATCTCCTCCTGCATGCACAGATCTGGGAGATGGGTGTAATTACAGTCCCAGGAACACTAGTTATTCCAAATTATTCTAAAGTACAGTTCTCACCTTAACACTTCTCTAAAATATTTCATGTGTTGGTTTTCACACAGCTTTCTATGTGTGTCCAGTTCTTGTAATGTTATATTTAGGTTCAGAAAACCTTCTGCTGTTTTACCACAAAGACCAGACATGCTTATTGACCTTACATCTGTGGGACTACAGAGTTTATTCTTACACATTCCCAGTTTTGGGCACCTGGCTTATTCAGACCGTTCAAGGCATTCATTCAGACACACTTTCAGGACAACCTGTATCTCCAAAGTAAATGCAGCTCCTGGTTTTCACACTAAAAACCGATATGGTGAGAGTATTACTGAAATCTCTCTTCTGTGTTTAAGACAGATTTCAGTAAGGAAAGAGGACTGTTGCTAAATAAATTTTAAAATTGTGCCTCTGAAGTTTATGTCATCTCCCAAGCAATAGGTTGTAAAACAGAACTGAGCACATTGTAACCACGGGCACTGAGTAAATAAATGTAAAAAATGAAGGAAGTAAAGCCAAAAAGTACTTACTCTGAAAGAAATCACTTAGAACAACAAATGAAAAAATCATTAGAGAAGACTTCATCTTCTGAGCACTGTGTTATGAAAAAGAACATGTAGGTGTACAGATGTGTTCGTAGCCTTAAAAAGGGAGAATTTTGTTTTGGCTCATGAAAGTAAATGACAGATTCCTATTTATGTAAATGACAGTCACCGCATGACCTGGCACAAAGCAAACTCACAGTTTTCTCCCAACATGGGAAAACTAAGTTGATAAAAAGTAATTCTTAATGCATATTAGAAGTTTAATAGTGTTTATTTCTTCTTAGGAAAAGGATCGGCAACTTTATATAAAAAATATCTATGCAAATCGGATGCCTAAAATCCCAAAAGACAAAAGTGATTCAGTACCTCATGAAAAAAGTATGTGGATATTCATTTTGCTTTTTTGTTTAGTTTTTTGAAGCTTACATTGTTTTATAACTGGGATGTATATTCCAAAATAAAAGCCAGTATAGTATTTTTATATGGGCTAAAAATATTTGGTCACATGTAATTTAAAGAGAAGTGCTTGGTTTTTTGCTCATTTATTATTGCGAATACAAATACATGATCCGTTTTTAATATTTAACTCAATTTTCATCATGAATAGTGTTTAGCATACATAGTTTTAGTATACTAACAGTGACACTGAAGCAGTGCTGCTATTTTAAGTGTCTGTTTGCATCAAGAACTGCTTGACCATTTGTTTTTTAACAAGGTGAAGCTGTCAGTCTACAAAGCTTTTGCAGACTAAGTGTTGTTCAGGCTGTTCCCTTTGACTTGGCCTGGAGAAGCGGCCACCCTAGACCTAAATTCCCACATTGCTTCCTGGGCTGCATCAAGAGCAGTGTGGCCAGCAGGTCAAGGGAGGGAATTCTCCCCCTCTGCTACGCTCTTATGAGACCCCCCCTGCAGTGCTGTGTCCAGCTCTGGGGCCCCCAGCATAAGGACATGGACCTGCTCAAGGGGGCCCAGAGGAGGCCATGAAGATGATCAGGGGGCTGGAGCACCTCCCCTACGAGGACAGGCTGAGAGAGTTGGGGATGTTCAGCCTGGAGATGAGAAGACTGGCAAGACCTTATAGTGGCCTTCCAGTACTTAAAGGGGGCTACAGGAAAGATGGGGAGGGACCCTTATCAGAGAGTGTAGGGATAGGACAAGGAGTAACGGTTTTAGACTGAAAGAGGGTAGATTTAGATTAGATGGAAGACAGAAATTCTTCACTGTGAGGGTGGTGAGGCACTGGCACAGGTTGCCCAGAGAAGCTGTTGCTGCCCCCTCCCTGGAAGGGTTCAAGGCCAGGCTGGAGGGGGCTTTGAGCAACCTGGGCTGGTGGGAGGTGTCCCTGCTTGTGACAGGGAGGGGTGGAGCTGGAAGAAGGTCTTTAAGGTCCCTTCCAACCCCAACCATTCTATTATCCTATGATTCTATGACTCTATGGCTCACTAGCTCAAAGCATCTCACAAACAACCCTCCTAGAACAAGTTCCTACTTTTCATATAGACTTTCAAAGTGTTTTTATATGAGCAAAAATAATCAATTTAATTGGGTCTTTAAAAACTGTTTTCTCATCTTAAATCCTTAGACCCTGTAACTTACAAATAGCAGAGATTATCCATTATTGAAGCTCCTGCAACTTGCATTTTCTTGGGGTAAACGGAGAGAAGTTTTCAGATGCAAGGTTTGGGAAGTTTAAAGGCCAGGCTGATGATCCTACTGTCAGCTTACCTGAAAGAAGAGAATGTTTATCCTTAGTAGTCCTTTGGTTTTTAGCTTAAGTAAATTTAAATGGGCAACCAGAGTTCGTAATAACCCAGTTGTTTTATATCCTCTCAATTCTATCCACAGAATTGCTGTTATTTAGAGTAATATAGTAGAATGGTAGGAAAGAACAATAGGAAGTTAATTCTATCAAGGAAGAAAGAGCTTTTCAGTAAAGAGTATTTCTTCCACATGAATGCGCAGACAGGTTTGGAGAAAAATATCCATTATATGCAATCTTGTTTGTCAAACATTTCAAGAGCAGCTACCTTGTGTGGGATTCATCTGCCTAATTATAGTCATCCAGTGCCATTTGAGATGTCCTAGCACATTCTGCCTGACCCTGTAGTTGTTGTTCCAGAAGGATACGGGTGTCCCATCAGTCCTATGTAATATCAGCCAGCCTTCTGTGGATACCCTGAATACTCAAGGGCATCTCAAATAGCATGAGGCGCCTGTGTTGAGACAAGTAGATCCCACCCATTGAACAGAGGGAGCAACAGCTAAAAACAATCACAAATCATAGAAGGCAAGAACTGTTACGTTGCCCATGTGCTCACTATATTCATCAGGGGCAAAAATGTTGAAGAAGATAGTTTTCTTGTAAAACTTACAAATTTCTAATTGTCAGATGTTTTAGATGTAGTATCTAGAATTTACTAATAGATATGTTTTATACGAAAGTAATACAAAGATTTCAAATACTTTCCCCACACTGAAAGTAGTATTTTTCCTCCTACTCAGGATCATAAACAATCTGTCAGTTTCCTAAAGGAGAGCTTTCTGCACAACAAACCTACCCCCTTAATTTTGGGTAACAGTCTGAACATTGACTTTTGTGGGTAAAACACCTCTTTAAAATACTTTCTTAACATAAGACCATAAAAACTTTCTTCTTATGGGTACAGAAGAGCCCTTAAAATTTACATGGTAGCCAACCTATCTTGCTGGAAATATTGCACGTGCCCACAGAATTCTTCAAATTATGGTATCAGTACAAAGTCTTATCCTAGTCAGTTGCTTATTTCTTTCCTCTTCATTGCCTCTGCAAATCAATTACTCTGCCTTAAATACAAGTGAACTGCAGGGAAAAGGTTGGTAATTCAAGCTTTAAAATTAAACCTGACAAATTCCTGCTTCTCATTCTAAGCCAGACATGGTTTTCTAATGAAGTTCTGAATTCCAATTTTAGTTATGTCACATAACCAGCTGTGTTTTTTAAAATTTTACTGACATACGGACTTGTACAACATTGTTATTTAAATTGCAGTACTTAAATCACTGTTTACTAGTTAAGATCTTTTCTTTAAGCAAGATAAGGGAGCTTAGTTGGAGAAGAGACCTGATATTTTGTAATGAAAAGGTTCCAAGCAGAGTTGACTGATCTTTTGGTATTTTTGACCAAAAAAGGTTTCATTCTCTGCCAGTTAATGGAAGCAGATGATTTAGAAATCTAGAACTGGAATTACTGACAATTGTTTTTTCTTTTCACTACTGACTTGAATTTTCCTATAACAGAAAGAGCTACTTCTTCAAGTAGTTATTTTCTGTTCTGTGTTTGCAAAAATTTTTACCCAGCATGAAAGAAAAAAAGAAATGTGAGGCTGCATTTTTTGCCACTTCTGATAAATAGCTGAAGGTGGGCTTGCTTAGGTTATCAGAAAGCTCTATGTACATAAGTAAAACTGTTTTATTGAACGAAGCCATTAATTTCATAAACTCTTCAGGAGAGCAAAGTTTGCTCAGTTGTGGGAAGGTGAGACCAGCTCATCTAGAGGTACAGCTCCCCCTAGTTCTGAATCTGAGGAACGCTCTGCCGATTTCTGTTGAAAAACCTGCTGAAGTAGCTCCTTGTTGGTTGCTTTTCAAAAGGGAAAACTAGTTCCCCCCACATCATCCTCCATAACGAGTAATCCTCAAATTGGTTATCAACATCCTTTTTACCACCAAGCTGCAAACATTTGAAAGTCACTATTTTAATGGAGAGTCTATCTCTGATTTCAGAGATCAAAACTGGGAATAAGGTTGAATTTTGACGTAGGTAAGATCACATTTTTGCTGCTGTGCTAGCAACTTTCTCAGCTACTGTGCTCATGTAAAAATTATTCTAAAAATAATATAAACCAACACTAAACTCACCTCCCCCATCCTATCCCATCTCCATTCAGCTATTTCTTTAAATGTCTCATCCAATCACTCCCTTGGAAACTGTTTTCAAAGACCGCAGATATTTCAAATAGTGTTCAGCATTTCCTTTGAAGAGTTTGGTTCCATAAATCCTTACATAAGTATTTAACTTTGAGAAAGGTGAGTAACCAAGTCAGAAGGCATAAAACCAAGCATGTTTATTATACTCTGTAAGATCCACATTTAGGAACCTGAAAGTTGAGGTCCCCTACCAGACCTCTTAAATTTACATTAGAATGTTACCACACAGACTAAGCCCGTATGGGCTCTGAGGTACAGACACATTTGTCTGACTTTGCATGTTCTATCTGAACAGGACTTTGTAGATCTAAAACTTAAGTATCTTTGTGAGGTACTGATATACAGATGAAAACACTCAAAAGTCCAAGTAGCTATGTTTGTGTTTCAGCATTCATAAATCAGGCAGAACAAAGAATTTCTTTATTAAAGGGCATTAAGATGTGGCAAAAAAAATGTTTAATGCCTAGGCCACATATCTTTGACAACTGATAATACTGGTATCTTTTGTTTATACCAACAATATAATTCCAGAAACTACTGTATTACTAACAACTGTCCTTTTTCAATAGGTCTTAGTATAAACAGATCGGTACAAGTAGATAAACAGAGTTTTAGATCACTGCTGCTGTCACACTATCAAACTCGGGAAACAGAAAAAAGCCCAATTCAGCAAACAAAGGTAGGAAAGATCTGGATCCAATATCTTGTTTAAACTCTCAGCTAAGCTGTCTGTTATTCTGTCAACTTCAGTGATATGCCTGAATAGTCTGATCCATCATCTTAACTTTCTAGGGTGTGGATTTTGTGTGAACGTAATTATATTACAGAAAATATTCAGGACAAACTTAGTGATACAAAATGAGCATATAGTAGTAAAAGAAACCACTAATATTTTTATAAGTATTGCACTGACAGTGCACTTTTAAAAGTAACTAAACAAGTATTCCCTCATTATTTTTAACCTTAATTAAAAGGAGAAAAAGGTTTCAGAAGATAAGAACCAAGAAACTAAAGCAAATGAAGTATACACAGATGCCCAATGTAGAACAGAAAAGCAATCAGCCAAGAAAATACCAAAGCCAGAAACCCTTAATGGAACACGTAGAGGTATATTTTAACATTTTTCTCAGAAACTCATTTGATCTTTTTGAAAGTTGAATGAACCAGTGGCATTGGTAATTTACATGGGTCTGACAGCCATTAGCTGGCACCTGACTGACAGGAACTAGTTCAACAAAGTAATGTACAAAGAGTCACTGAAATCCAGCTGTCGGTGGTGCTGCACTGGCAGCAGAGCAGCTCCCCAGTATAAGGCATCTTCATACTGCTGTACTTCTAAAATCAGTTCCTGGTTATGTTGGTAAAAAGTCAGTGCTTTATCTGTAAAAATATACTTTAGTTAATATCTTGTGAATTCCACACTAATCAAATACCAGTCTCAAATTGTTGGTTGTGAACCTTCATCACAGCTGATGTCAACATATATTTCTGGCTCAAGATCTGTTGCTGAGAAAGGAAAAGGACTTCTTCAAGAGCTGGGAGTATCTCCTCATTACAGTGATCACTGTAAATAGATTTAATGTAAATCTTAGCTACTGACTGTGTTCTTATATAAAAGTTATATGCAAGGGACTCATCTATAAATACCTTTATTTTGAAAAAAATCTATAGAACAGAAGGAAGGAGCCAGTGCATCTATTCCTTTATCTGAGTTTTTATTTCTAAAAATATTCCAGTTATTTTCATTGTAGTAAGGCTTGTAGAAAGAACCAAGACCTGAATGCCATCATGCTAAATATTTCACAAATGGTAGATGTTACATGACCTAAAGGTCACACATTTGCAGAGGTGAAACAGGTTGTTGAGGTCACTTACTAGGTCAGTAACAGAGCTAGTAATCTGGAATGCATTAACTCCCGTGTTTTGTACTCTGCCTTTTCAGGCTGCAGCCTTTCCAGACCCCACCAGATAACCAAAGCCACCATCTGTCTTTGAAATCCCCTTTTAAAATTGACAGAAAACACAGGTCTTCTGATTTGGCCTGTGAATCTCTCTCCTTACTGCTTGCCAGACTCTCTTCTGGCTTTTTCCTACTGCCAATATTAGACTTATTGAAGTCTTATTTAGCTATTTTAGTTGTTGCTACTTCATACTTCTCCTTTAAGCTTGGACTCTATCTCATTTTGGAGGTACTCCTCGAGTCTCTCCAAAGCACAGAACCTACTACAATTTGTCCCCTGCAGCAGACAAATGTATTTAACTGTAGGCATTCAGTATACGCACACCTTTTTCTACTGAAAAGTGGAGCCAACTCCTTTATAGGTTAGAGTTGCAGTATATTCTGCTCCAAGCAACAAGCAACTGTGTTGTCAATTAAGGCAACGAAAATCATACATATAATTTAAGTTCCATTTAAAAGCAAGAAAATTACACTTGGAGTTCGGATCTCATGTGGTTTCTCTGTTGCACTGTACATGACTCTTCTGGCCCTATATTTAACCATTACTGATTATATTTGCATGCTAATTCATTTAATGAAATTAAACATAATGAAAAATTTAAAAATAAAAATATTTACCTGGATTCAATAGCACAATGATCTTGTTTAAAACTTTCCCCATCCTGTCATATTTATTCGTAAATAGCATTGTCATAGCCCTCAATACTGAAATACCATCAAGAATAAGAACTTAAGCAATGAAATAAGAAGTGAAACTTGCTCTCATTAATGCTTCATGACTCTGTTCCTAGGCAACTTAAGAACATTCCTAAAACCCACAATATTTCATTTTAGAGTATTTAAGGGAGGGCAGATTACTGATGGAAGAATATACTTGTTTGGAATTTATGAAAGAAAGAGAGACAGATTTACTTCAACAGCGGCTGAAAAAACTGATGAAAATGGAACACACTCCTCTAAGTGACACTGTAAAAGGAAACAACTATGAGGAAGCCTATGAAAAAGAAAAAAAGCCAGATGAACAGCTACCTAATGGTGAGAAGGCAGGGAGTAAAAGTCTAACTCCAGGTCCAAGAAACAAAACACCCCTTATGCTGAAAAAAAAGTACATATTCCCTGAAGCCACTGAGAATTTGTATCATGGGCTTCTTACATCAGGTACAAAACCAAAAAGAGGCAGTCTCTGCAACTGTAGACATGTGGGTCAGGACGGCAGTGAAACAGCTGAATCAAAAGTGAAAAATTCCTTTGGGCTGTATGAACCATCTTCTGGTAAAGCTACCAAAACAAGGCAGAAGGACAGCTCCACTGAAGCGGAAGGCTGTGCTCATATGACATTTGCTGAAAGGAAAAAGTCTTATGAAAGAACGCTTTGGACCAGGCTGTGTTTGAAGAGACAACCATTCAAGTTCTAACATGAGAGGAATGAAGAAGGAGAAGGGATGCAGGATTATACAAGCCACATTTCAAACCACCTCTACTAGTTCATAATGTAAAGCATCTAACACCAGTGAAATAGTAATCAATAACCTCATGAGAATACACAAATGAATTATTTTGCTATTTAGTTAATTACATCAACTTGTCTTTAGCAATAAGGATATTTAAAATATTTATAAAAAAACCCTAATGTTTTTACCTTCATTAAATGCATATTAAATCTGACAAGTGCTGAGAATGTCTTTCAGTGATTTTTCCAAAATGACAGTCAAATCAGTTGTCACAAAAGAACATTCTTCTGTTCTGGGCCTGTGTGCACGCATGTGCATCTTACCAAGTGTCTTAACAATTACAATGTTTTTACCTGTCATCAGGTGTCCAAGTTAGTCCTTGTTTCATAATTTCCTTTTTTTGCACGCTCTCTGCAGTTGGAATTTTGAAGCTGATTATTTGTTAGCTAGCTGAAGTGAGCAATCTGCTTTCATAAGGTTCATTATTGGGTTAGTACCAACAATGCAATAAAAGAAAATAATTTTTTATTTTCTTCACTCCTGAAATAGCTTCCAGAATTCACACATAATAAAAATAATTTGCTATTACATTGTTTTCACTAGCATTATAAAGCTCTAAAGCTTCGTTCTTTTCCACTGTTAGAATTTATCAAAGCAGTTTGCCTGGTAACTTCCACAGCTGACATCCAAAGATGAATGTGCAAGAGTAAACTATTGTTTTGGAGAAGTCAGGCATACCGAGTTCTCAAAAAGCCTTTAAAAATCCTGTGTTTAAGGTTATGTAAGCGAGGGTAGGAGGATTACGTTTTGTTCCTCATAGTAATTCATTAAATGCTTGCTAAAATGGTGCAAAGTTAGGGAAAATTATGTGTGTTCTATTAATTTTAAAAGGCAGTAGCACTTAAGAAAAAAAAAAAAAACCTTCAAAAAACTATACTGCAAAAACTTTTAAAGGTGATTAAGACATTTAGATCTGAAGCTACGTGCAGCATATTTCTTTTCAAAATTTCTAAGGTTCTTCTTGAAGTAGTGCTTAAGCTGTACAGTGGACAGGTTTCAAAGCAGGATTTTGTGCAGACAGAAAACTCAGTGTTTCTCCTCTATGAACTATTAATACTTCTACAGTGCCTTAACTGCTGTCCCAAAGCTAAGTGCAAACAAGCCCACATAACCCAACACCTCCTATTCACACTGACCAGGTGACCAAAAGCCTTTTTGCCCTTACTCACCCAAATGTTTCACTGGAGCAGCCAATAAACTGCGTGTTTGATGACCCCACACTAAGTGTGCATAAACAGCAAATGCCACTGTGAAGATTTTAAATGATGCTGCTTTTCTGGACTTTACTGTGTTGAAGTAACTCTGTAACAAGCTACGTAGAAATATCATTAGCCACATCTTTAGATTCAGAAATATGTCAATGTCATAGCTAAATAATCTGTCCCAAATACTTTAATATAAAAAAATAAATTAGCCCAGTTGATTCCAACAGTATCTCCTTTTGCAAGAATATGGGGCGGGCAGGGCAGGGCCTTGTTGGTTTGGATTTTTTATTGTGGTTTGGGTTTTTTTCTTTTTTTTTTTTTTTTAGGAAAATTGTAATTAACATTGAATAATTGGTTAGAAAACCTGAGATGGGTTGAAAAGCTTTATTTCGTTAATAAAAATACACTTAGACATAACATTCAATCACAACAGTTTTTCTTGATGATATTTAATTCATCTATTTTCATGCTGGCTAAATGTAATCCATAATATGAAAACAACTTAAAAAAAAATAACATTAAAAAAACACCCCACATTTCATGCATCTATACACACAACATATCATGAACTTTTGAACTGATTTCTAAATGCAGTGCTAATTATGGAGGGGCCCTAGCTCCCTCCTTCCTGCAGGAAGGCAAAGGACCTAAAATAACATAGCAGACACATTCCACTACAGTGGGAAGCTGAACCCAAAGTGCCAAAGCCCAGCACAACAGGGAAAGGTGTCCCCTAGAGCTTTGTTCAGGCTCACGTCAAAAAAAAAAGGAGGTATGGAACAAGAACTTTATCAACCCACCCGTTTGTCTTATGGGGCAGCAACGACAGGGTTGCAGATCCCTGTAGTGTAGAAGATAACACAACTTTGTCACTATCCTACAGGCACAGTATTAGGAAGAATTCTGTCCTTTAAACTGAAAATATTGTGGCTGTTTCCTGTACCTAAATACAGCATGAAGGATTTACTCCAAAACAGAAAATTGTTTTCCCTCCTCCTCTGGCTTCCTACCATTCTGTTACTACTTCAGACATTTAAATCACCGATTTGACTTTTTACGTTATCACAGCTGTTTTGGGCCCTCCTGTATTAATTAATTAATTAATGCATGCTCCTTTATTAATTAGTTAAGGTATGCTAAAGCCCTTAGAAATGTAGATCTCTGAAGGAACAGCACTGTCTTCTACTTTATTAACATGGAGCTTGAGAAGACTGGCCAGACCCTTCCTTACCCAAAACATGGCAGAAAATAGTTTCAGTGATCCTCACACAGTTTGGGAAGCAGAAAAAATGTCAAGGAAGGAAAGGGCAGTTATCAATAAAAGTAGGAAAAAAATTCAAGTGTTCAATTAATTTCAAAAGTCAGGGAAGAAAAAGTATCCAGCCACCCTGTATTGGCAACTGAGTGAGTCTCTTAAGAAATAAAAAGTTGATTCTGCATATACATATCAGTAACACACTTTCTAAGACAGCCCAAGAATAGACCAATTCTAGTATAAAAAATGACAAGGAGGAAACTGCTTCTGTCTTACCCTAAGCCAACCGAACCACCAGCCTCTCTCCTCTAGTATCACTCGTCACCAAATATAATCTCACCTTTGGGTGAAACTACCATATGGTACAGCAAAGAAACAGCAAAGCTCCCCAACTCCTAATGCCAGTACATTTCCAACTTAAAAATACAAATCCAACACTTTTAGATTTTGGTGAATATATGCCATCAGAAAGTCTTATGGTTCTGCCAGGAATCAGTGTTCATTCTTGTCAAAATAGACCCAAAATAAGGTTCTATAAACAGCAGTGCTATTCCTTGAAAACTGACCACCAAACTGAAAAACAAAGGAAAGATAAAATAAATCAATACTGACTGATGTCCAAATGAAGTAACAAAGATTATCTCAGATCTAGTCTCATGAAAGACAACTTTTCCTTTTTTTTTTTTTTTTTTTTCCCTTTCCATTTAAAACAGTGATAGTGAAAAATGTAGTTGAGGACTCCAGGGATTACTGGGATTCCTTCAGCTGAAAGGGTGTAGCATGATAGCTACAACTTTATTGCAAACCACAAGCCAACATGTAATGCCAACACCACCTGAAAAAGATACAAAACACGATTTAAGTTATTGCATCAATAACCCTGAAGCACACAAACATCTGAAAACAACTTTGGTAGTGTAAAAAAATGAAACTTAAAGAGATACGAGGCAAACAGGAACAAAACATCTTTCTTTTGTATATAAATGTCTCTCTTCAAGGGATGGCAGCTAACTCCATGCTGGTCCTGAGAAAACCTGAGGACTGGGGAAGAAGAGTACCAAATAACATGAACCTGAGACAAAGTGTGGTATATACAACCCACAGTTAAAAACATTTGCCATGTACCTAACAGAAAATGTCTTAGGTGCTGAAGTTAAAGGCTTGGCAAATAACAGAATATTTGGCTAGAACTTGAATTCAAGATTTGAGAAACGTAAAAAGTAAATTTCCTCTGAAATGTAAATAGTCTTTTAAAAAGTACTAAACCCACACGTCTCTCCTTTCCCCTTGCTCCCCACAGAGCTATATAGAAAACCGCTGCTGACACCTTCGCTACCGTCCCAGATGCCTTGCAGAGCTGTTTTAAAGGGTCCTGTCACTCCAACCAGCAGCAATGGAAATTTGTCTCGGTATGATGGAATAAATGCCCCGACCGTAATACACAGCACATCCATATTGCAGACTACACAGTATCACGGAACACGTAGCTATTCATAGCACACAGGTGAAGAAACTACCTTTTTGGTGATTTTTAAACATTTTTGTGCTTATCACCTAGAATACAAAAGCTGTATCTTCACTGTGATTATCGTCCAAGACAAAAAAGGAGATTTGAAGGCAAACATGGATATGAACCTTTTAAAATCCCTTCAAATGCTATTTAAATAAATGTCTTCCAAGGACTGTTCTCCCACCCTACACAGAAACAGGCTCTTCCTCCTTCCCAGTAAGCACGCTGGATACAAATCATTTGCTAGACAGCTACTAAAGATACAACAACACACAATTCCAACAACACATTTTGTAGTTCCTTCTAAGGCAGTTAGGACTTACAAACCTAATATGCAAATTCACCAGCAGCATTTTAGCTTGAAGGTAAATTTCCACACTACATTGTCTCGTCATTCTGCCTGTCTACTTATCCCATTAGCATGGAGCCAGCACACTTCAGAAAAGAAAGTTTCTTCACTTCACTCAGAAACTGATGTCTACAACCTGTGATACTGTTCTGATCATTAATTCGTTAAACTGCCCAAAAGAAAAGGAATTAAGTAGGTGAAAATGCAACAGAAGTGTGATGGGAAAAAGTATGGGAGCAGTCAAGACAAAATGGCAAGAGAGAGCATACATACAGCACTGGGGAGTTACACAACCATGAAACCCCATCAGTTCATAAGAAGCACATGTAAGTGATACAGACCTATGAAGTATTTCCCCATTTTTAAACCCGATTCTACTATTTCAGTGGACTCCTTAATGTAAAAATATTTCTCATTTGAAATCTTCTCCAGGGTCTATTCCATACAGATAAAGATGCTCTGCTTGAGAATAAAAATGACAAATAGCCCATTTCATTGTCAGTTAAATAAACTGAATACACGAGCAACTGCGAATCAAATGCTTGAAACTCTTTCCTGTGTTAAGGGAGTCAGAAGAAACGTACAGAAGCAGTGCTTTTAATCTATGTATGCTCTTCAGCGCCACACTGTTAGCATCTGCACGGGCTTGAGAAATGTATTTTTTCCCGATATGCCGTCCTTACCTGCCACCCCCGTAGGAAAGGCTACCAAGCGCTCCAGCGGAGCAAGCCATTTGCTTGGAAGCACTGTAACTGGCTCAGAATAGTACTTCCAAATCAAAGAGATCATCAACGCAGCCTAGAATTGAAATTTTTATTAGCTTGGATAACAACACACATCAAAGTACACTTCCACCGCTATTGTGAAACAGTAAGTAAAAAATTCTAATTAAAAAGAATAGCTTGTTATTTTTACATTGTTCTTAAGCAAGTTCAAAGTATTTTTTAAACTCAGCGTGACCTTAAAATTATACACAATATTAAGAGGCAGCAGTGAGACAGCATAAAATCCTGTTTGCTTCTGAGATCCTGGTTCCAACCTAGCATAGACAAACGCAGTAATTGTTAAATTCTGATGACTATTCTTAGCCATAACCCTTGTCTGCTAGGAATCCAACTTGCTTTAAGTTCACCCTAAGGACATCTTCAGGTTGACCACCGTGATCCTTATTAGCAAACAATTTTTTGGCATCAAGTCTGAACTACAGAGACAATCTAATGAGGCACCAGGGGGAAATGTGTGGCAGCTGTAAGTGCAGATTTGCATCCTCAGCAAAAGCATATTTTGTTTTCAAAGATGTAAGTAAAATATATTTGCATGCCTTGGAACTTTCCTGGGTCCGGTGACATATAAAAATGGAAAAAAAAAACCTCAGCGATTAAAGAGCTAAGACAAACTCCTATCTTGTCATCTTAAAACCAGAAACGCAGGGCTGAAATGGAACTTGAAACTCCTTCTATCCACAACTACCAGACCTTATCAGCAACATCTCTCCCTTCTATTTCACAGAACTCTTTGAGTTTGACATGTGCTCTGTCACTGGAATGTCAAACACCTGTGTGACTAATCATCAGCCAATAAATTCAGGAGAGAACTGTAACACTGCTGAGGCATTGGTTTAGTAATTTGTATTCATAATAAAATATTTACTTACTTGTAAGATGTAGAATACAATATTTATAACCCACTTTATTTTGGCTAATTGGGCAGTTCGTGCTTTCACTGTTAAAAGAAAAAAATATTACCCTGCATTATTTTTAATAGTGAATTAAACTTACATAAAACTAGAAATTTATTAATATTTCAGTCTTCAAATCAGGCCACTACACTGTTTAAAAATCTCTTTTCAAATGACTCATAGCTATATTGAAAGTACCCTTCTGCAAGAAAGTGATAGATCCGTATCACACCATAGTTTCTTATTAACACTACCATGAAATTTTCAAACCACTGATATGCTAGACAGAGAAATGGCACACGTAATCAAGAACACTATTCCCAAATGAAAACAGGCATTGTGCTTACTAATTTAAGAACTTGCTTTAGATGAAGGATAAAGTAAATTTTTCCCTTTCCTAAAAGGGGAGACTGATGGCTTTAGCAGATGCACTTTTTGCCTTATTTCATTCAGACACACAGTTAAGACTATTTCTTCACGGAATGAATCTCAGTCAGGTTCAGTATTAATACTTCTTTCTCATGCCTGTTTTTCTCATTACAGTACCTTAGACTAATATACAGAAGCCCCTGTGAAGACAGCACATTTTCAAATGTGACAGTGGCCTAAAGTTCTCTAAAACGTTGCTGGTTGCTAAGTAAATGACTCAAATCTAGTTTAACTGAAATTACTGGGTTAAGAATTATAGTACTGAAAGCAATCCAAAACTGCCAGTTTTAAATATTGTCTTTTCTCCAAGCAAGGAGCCTATAAACATCCATCCATTCTGCACAGAGGAGGCAGACAAAGCAAGCAGTCCTACCCTGTTAGGATCAGTCAGTGAGCCTGGGCAAAGAGAAGAGCCAAAGCTCCAGTGCCAAAGGTTTACGTGTACTTTCTACCAGGAGATGATGGACTGTACTACTATAAAATCCTCATCGAGGCAAAGCACTACGGCTTTATTGCAAAAGCTGCTTCATAAGATCAAACAGGATTGCAAAATAACAGGAACGATCTCATATGGTTACGTTACAGATCAACGCTTTCTCTCTAGCGCTTTGTAATACAACAACCAAATAGCCCCAACCAAGCAACTCATCCTTCTGTGGTGAAGATACACAGCGGGGGACTTCCACAACTTACTCAAAACACGATTCAGTAATGAGCATCACTGAGATACACTAGATAATTACACAGTGAAGCCCAGGAAATTCCTTGCAAGAAGAATTTTATAGCTAAATCACTCCCTTATCAGTGTATGCAGAACTATGCACAACTGAAAGACAAAAACAAGCTCTCTGAAAAGTTTAAAGAGAAAAAAAAAGAAAAAAAAAATAAGGGAACACTGGAAATAGATAAGAAGGGGAGGGAAAAAGTTGATGTAGAACTATACTTAAAATGGAAAACACTCTTGATAAAATGTTTTTCAGAAACTAGAAAAGGCAGTAAAGATTGCACTCTACCATGAGTTTTAAGCTTGTCAGTCATTTTGTTAATCTTTCTTTCCAGACGGGCATATCTAGCAAACTCATCCATCATACTAATGGTTGAGAGTTCTTGCTTCATGTTCTGAATTTCAGCTCTCATTTGGGATTCCTGCTCTGCATCCTTTTGTAACAATCTGGATATCTGAGAAGCAAGAAACAGTATCAGTTATTTATCCAGAATTCCACTGATTTTCTTTTATATGTATAAAGTACGATCTCCTGTTTACATACTCAAAAGCCTCCCATAAAACAAGGCCCTTTCATCAAGACACAGGAAAACCTTGGCTTTACATCTGCAACATGTTCTAAAAGCTAAATAATTTTCAGGCTCTTGTTCCGACTGAAGCAAACTAAAAAGGGTTTTACCATCCCTTCAGGGCAATGATTTTTCAGCTTTTCTAACTATGGCCTTTTCCTTCTCTATTTCTGATTTCATCTTCTTATCTCCCCTTCTGAGACCTTCCAAACCTCCAGGGCCCTGCCTGCTGCTGCATCCGGAGCTGAAGAGCTGTCCTCCCTCCTTGCAGTCCTCATCACACACTGCTTGGGTGAGAAGCCCCCCAGATCTGCAGGAGAGGAAGGACCAGAGGAAACACTCCTTTTCATTACTACCTTTCCAGCTCCAGCAATGCCCCTTACTCATTCATCGTTCCCATTTCCAGCTCCAGCAGCCTTAGCAAGGGTCTGAACTCATTAATCTGGAAACTTTATTCACTGAAGCCCAGTTTTACACCTCATCAATAATGCATGGCTGACCAGTCAGGAATCACTCCTGGAAATTATGGGTTGCCTACTCCGGGCTCTTAGAAACACACAAGCTGCTGTACTGGTTGAGAGTTGTGATTCACATAGTGCAGGATTTTACCACTGCGTCAAAAACAGAAACACAAATTTGCATTAGTTATTTTTCTTACATCTTAGCCATGAGTTTAAATGCAGTTTTCTGATAACATCTTATTGGTTTCTCGGCTGAAATTATTTTCTACTGACAGAAATGTAAAAAGCCAATCACATACCACCCTAGGAAACATTTTCTACCCTTCCTTTCCTACTTTATTTTCTTAAGGCACCACCTGTTTGTTGGTTCACAAACTCCTTTTGCCATAGAAATGAAGATACAAAGAACATAAAGCCTTCTTCTTACTGTTCCTTAGCAAATCGTTTTAGCTTTCTCAAGACACATGTAATTTTTTCCCCACAAATAATGTTCTCAGTACTGTAGTGAATGAGAACATTACACCACTTTGTCACAAACCACGGCAGAAAGTTAAGGTTAGATTTTCATTAGTCATCCGTAGTAACATCGAGCTCAGTTTCCCAAATTGCCAAGAGTAACTTAGGTTTTAAAGGATTTTTATCCATTATAAAACAGCGTGCACTGATCTGTGCGACAGTGAAGTTACCGACGTGGAAGAGCAGAACAGTAAGTATTTTAGCATGCTTGTTCACATGCAAGTTTATTTGGCAGTCATAGACTTTACTGGTCGGTAATTCTGTTCTCCACACCTTCACAAAAATGCTTGAGATCGGACCAGGGGGGGAATCCCGATTAGTGATTGTGACTTAATGTTTTCTCCTAACTCCTTCATCTCTGTATCCACTGATCTCTCTCTTCGACAGAGATGCCCATCTGTTGAAAACATGGAAGACTGAACAAAGCTGTCCTTCATATTCCCTACAATGTCCTAAGGGCTGGAGCCTCAGTTAAGACACTGATAACTCATTACCCAGGACGCTGCTTCAACAGACGTGCTTAATGGGGGCTCTTAGAGTCGCCCACTGTCACGGTGTTCGGCGTCACGATCCCCAGCCCAGCCCCCCCCCCCCCAGCATGAGCCCCTCAAGCTTTTTCTGTTCTCAGGCGAGGAGCAGGACTAGGCCCTGCTTGTCACAGCCGGGGATGCGTCACCGGCACCGCTCCCCACTTCACCTCATCTCTCAGCTGTCAGGCGGGGATGGGGGGGGCGGGTGGTGGTGGTGACGCCACCTCCCCAAAACGCCGGGAGCTCCGCCAGAGGTGCCCGTGACTCCGCCCGTGACGCCCTGCCCCGCGGCCTCAGCTACCCAAGAGCCGGGCACCCGCCCCCGCTCTGCCCCGGCGGGCAGAGGCGAGAACCCGCCCGTAGCCCCGCTGCCCCGATTTTGTAACGGCCGCCATTTCCACACACAGCCCCCCCCCCCCCGCCTTACGACGCCCGCCACGGGGCGGGGCGGGCGCGGTGACGTCACTTACGATGGAGGAGCAAGAGGGCAGGAGGATCTTGAGAGCGTTGCAGAGGAAGACGGAGCTCAGCACCAGCAGCCAGGCGCCGCTCTCCGCCATGCCAAGCGCCTCCGTGGGCGGACACGCCCCACGCCCCCCCCCCCCCCCCCCAACTCCCGCCGCTAAGGCGCGGCGCCCCCGCGCACGTGGGGCGGCAGGCGGGTGCCTGTGTGAGGGGAAACGGGGACATGTGGGGTCACGTGATGGGGGCTAGCCAATCACGAGTCAGCGTCCCGTGTCTGTCTCTCCCCCTGCCCCGGCAAGGGGAGGTGGCGGTTAGGTAAGAGACCCCGCCTCGCGCGGGAGACGGGGAAGGGGCGGGGCGGGGCGTGCGCCGCTGCCGGTCGGCCCCGCCCCTCGGGGCGCCTCGCGGGGAGAGGGGCGGGGCCCGGCGGCCGCCGGAGAGCGGGGAGCGTCCCCCCGCCGTCGCCCCCTCCCACTCCCCCCCCCCCCCCCACCCGCCAATCCGGCTGGATCCTGTTGCGGTGCCGCTGGCGCTGCTGGGATGGTGGGGGGGGGGAAGAGGGGGGGGACGGTTTCCCTGCGCAGCGGGGCTGGCTCGCAGGCAGCCGCAGCGGCTCGCCGGGAGGCACCCAGCGCGCGCAGCAGCCGGGCGGGAGCCGCCGCCGCCGCAGTACCGGAGGTCGCTGCCGAGAACCGCCGCGCAGGCTCGCCATGCCGAAGAGAAAGGTGAAGCGGGGCCGGGAGCGAGCGGAGCCGCCGACGAGGAGCCGCGCTGTTCCGGCGCGGCCCCGCGACACCGTGTGTGTGTGCGTGGAGCTGGGGTGTGGGGGGGTGACGGTCTGACCGCGCGGGGACGGGACTCGGGAGGGAAGCGGCCGCTCCGCTGGGGCCGGCGCCTTCCCCTCCGTACCCCTTGGCGGGGGCCCCGCTGGGGCGGGGAGGGCCGGGGCGGGGGGCGGTGTTGTCTGGAAGGTTCGGCGGGGGCTCTGCGGGCGCGCCTCGCCTCTCCGGGACTCGAAATCCGAAAGCAGCGGCGGGAAAGGGGCGGGCGGGCGGCGTCACGTGCCCGCGCGCTCCGCCCCGCGCCGCCTGACGCGCGCTGTTTGTGTTGGCAGGTGACGGTGGCGGACGGGGAGGCCCCCGAGGAGGTAGGTGCCCCCAGGGGTGGGGGGGAGAGGGGTGTCGCCCCCTCACGCCCCCTCACTCCGTTTCTCTCTCTTTTCCCCCGTCTGTAGCCGAAGAGGCGATCGGCGCGGCTGTCCGCTGTGAGTACGGGGGTGGGGGGGGGTGTCTTCCTGCACCGAAACGGGGATTTGCCCAGGGCTGAATCTCTCCCTTACCTGTTCTTCCTTCTCAGAAACCTGCTCCTGCCAAAGCGGAGCCGAAGCCAAAAAAGTTATCGGCAAAGGTGAGAGCCACGGGGAAGAGGGGAGGGAGGGGGAGGCGGTCGAGCTCGTTGTTGTGCGAGTGCCTGCTGGCGTCCCGGTTTACGCCGCCGGCGTCTGGGCGTTTTTACTCGTTTCGGCGTGTTCCTTGTGGGAACACTCGTTTAGCTGAAGTATCGTTTTCGGGTGCTTCTGCCGTCCGCCACAGTTTGAGAAGATCCTTGTCAGGCACTCCGAAATACCGCACGGGAGTGGGGGCACCGATTCATGGGCAATAGGAGGTGGTTTGGTACTGAGCAGAACTACTCGAATGTCGAAGCAACTGTGCATAGGGTTGCGTTTCATCCTTGTAACAAAAGGGGATGAAATACACTCACAATTTAAAGCCGTGTGTTAGGACAGGAAAAAAATATTTTAATTACTTAGGCAGCCACTTAAAATGGTCCGAGCTTCCGTTCACATAGCCCACCTTTCGGGTCTTTGTGTGTATGTGTAAGTAAGCGTAGTTTAGTGTAATCTTTCAGTTTTTCAGTATGGCCTTTGCAGTGCCAGGAACTGAGGTGTAAAATTCTTTGTTTCTTGGGAGAAATAAAAGAGGCAGTCTATCTGTTGCCTGGTTGATATATGTGTTTTCAAGTGTTCCTTTGTGATTACAAGCTTTTATTTTTATTGGATGGATTAAGAGCATTTCAAATACACTCTGCTTTGCAGACTTTTTGATGTTTTAATTTTATTAATCCTACTAAACAGTTATGTGTCAGTAATGCACCCTCATTCTAATGGTTTTAGTGTCAGTGCACTCTCATTCTTGAAGCTGTAAGCCTAAAGAATTTGGGAAAGCTTTCCAATTTTACTTCAGTTCTGCTTCTCTTTTTTTCCAGTGTCTTCATGTGGTGCATCTAATTCTTAATGCTGCTAGTTGATGCTGACTGATAGGTGTGATACTGACTTGCTGCCTATAACTACTTTACTTCTAGAAAGAAACATTTCCACAGCTCATAGCTGCAAACATGTTCAAGTAAACCAAGTACATCACCAACAGTTATCATCTTAGAATATTAAGTAGAACACCTTGCTCCTCATGGAATGCTGCTGTAATGTGAATACGTGAACAATCTTTTTTTAATCGCTATTACCATTGGCAAGTCAAATAAATGTTGTTGTGGTTTAGACCCAGGACAATGTATAATGAATTTTGCGTTTGATCATCTTTGTAAAACTCATGCTGTCACTAAAATTTTCTGTCACTTGGAAACATTGTTAATGTAAAAGTCTCTTTTCTTCTGATTGTGTTTTAATTCTCCAGCTTCAGTACTTTCTCTCATTTTAGCTGTCTCTGAACTTCCTTTAAATGGATTGCAGAAGTATTTCACTGTTATATACCAGTCAAGTGATAGTTTTTAATTTTAAAAAAAATATTTTTTCTGTATTCGATCCATCAAAATATGCTTTGCATCAACTTTGTAACTTTTTAAAACTTTCCTGGCAGTATGTTTTCTGGTTGGGAGATGTTTGCTCATTATGGAGTTAGTGTTTTGTTTTGTTTTTTTTCATTAAGTATTAACGAAGAAAAAAATATTTTGACAATCAAAACACAGAAGTCTACATGTTGTGAAATTGTGTCTTACCTGAATTTGTAATACTGAGTTTGGCCTTTATAACTTTTGAAAAGGATTTTTTTTTTCCCATTAGCATGTTTCAGCTGTTTTCTCTGTGCTCTTAAGGATTTAAAAATAGGAGCAAAGGCTTTCTAAAGTTTTGCAGACATTAACGATTTAGCTACCTGACATAAGATGCTTCAGGCTTGTTTTTTTTTTTTTTTTTTCACCTTGCATCTCTTGTATATGTAATGTAACTTACTGCATGTTTGGGTAAAGTACTTAGAATTTTTGCTCAATAGTCGCAATTGGTTGACAAAACTCTATTTTCATGACAACAGTATTTTATATGAGCATTCACATAAAATAGGAAATATATTCAGCTAGCTATTAAAAAGTTGCATGTGTGAAGTAAGGAAGAATGCTTAGAGTGAAGATAGTGTGGAATGCTTCTGACCAGATGGTTTCTAATAGTAATCTGAGATACGCATTTCTACAGTACTTAAAATATGCAAAAATTAGAACTTTATTTATTGGAGTGGAAGAGACAACAAATTATGACATAGTTTGAAGAATATATTTAGGAAATGCACACAGTATTTTAATGGGATTAGACACATTTTGATGTAGATTGGTGTGGTGGCCTTCTGCTTAGAGGTATAAATGCATTATGTTCTCTTGCCACTTACTCACATTGTACCTGCCCAGGAAGAGTGTTACAGTTTGTCATTTATTAAAAAGTTTTGTTAGTATCGTAATGTTTGACAAGTAGTGTCAAAACCAGTGCATTTATGTAATTCTGAATTGATAGAAATATTTTGTAAGTAGGGGCACCAGCTGGAGGACAGGCAAACTTTGTAGCATTTGGTTGCTGTAAGGAATGTCTGGGAGGATGTGTTACATATTTATATGAAAGTAGCTCTTGAAGAAATTCTTCTTCCCTACCCACTTAACAACAGTCTTGTAGGTACAGAGGATGTGACTGAGATACTAGCAAAGGAGTGCTGAGAATGATACTTCTAGGTGATGTATTTATTTCAAGTTTGGTTACTGAAATTCCCGCCTATCAATCTAAGAGGAAAAAGAATGTTTGAAGTGCTCTGTATTTACAAAGTGAAAAGACTGCATTAGAATTTTGTTATGCTCGGTCTAGTCATTAGAATCTAGTTACCTTTTCATCCTAGTTTGATTCCCTCGTTTTACTATCTGAAACTGTGATTTTTCTAAACTATATGTAGAGAAACACTTTTTTCGCAGTTGGACTATGTATTAACTCATTGGTTGGTGGTAGTAGCTCCTGCTGTTTAGCAAGTCCCTCTTCATTTTATGTGTTTTTTATTATTTTAAAAGTTTACCTAGTAGGTGTAGCTCATTGGAATTTACTTACTGGACACTTCTTTCATTGTAGGATAAATCTGAGGACAAGAAAGCTCAATCAAAGGGGAAAAAGGGGCCTAAAGGAAAACAGACAGAAGAGACAAACCAAGAACAGACAAAGGACAACTTGCCTGCAGAAAATGGGGAAGCTAAAAGTGAGGAGGTAAAGTTGTCTGTACTTGGTGGAAAGCAGCCGGATAAATTACTGTATTGAAACATTACTAGATATACCTGGAAAAATGTAGTTGCCCCAAAAAGAGTTTCAGTGATGTGGTAGCAGTTTCTGAAATTAAGGAAGAAGGTGAGAATTTTACCAAAGTTCCAGTACAGGGTAATGTCCTGCAGAGAGGGGCCGTTTTCCCTGTGGGTAGGCCTCAGCAAAACAGTATGTACAGGGTATAGAGAGGGGATATTGCTCTGTGGGTGTGGGGGGGTTGTCTGTCTTCAGAGGGTTTGATTTGGGTTTTTATCTGCCTTTGCTGTTACTGGAAGAGAGGTTCCTTCTTGCCACAAAAGTTCTCTGACAAATGCAATATTCATTTTCTTGGGCATGGAAACAGTTTTCACTGAAAACCCAGAAAGTTGAAATGATTTACCCAAAGTTAAGTTAACATTTATAGGAGTCATAGTTACAGACACTGGTGGTAGAAGAGAAAGTGCAAGAACTGCTAACGGTTGTTGTTGCTGAAGAAATGAACATGCCAAATCAGTCTTGGCTGTAATACTGTGCTAAAATGGCTATGTTGCTGAAGTTTTTTGAATCACTGATCATCTAACTTAAAACATCTTCTATACTGAAAAGTGGGCATAATTTGTTTTAAAATTTAGGACAAGATCTGAGGGGAGAAGCAGCTAATAGGACAGCTGCTAACAACTGGATGAAACAAAAGTTTTCATGTGGTAACAGGCCTAGAATTAGTCTCAGGTTTCTGCAGTATTGAATGCCTAATTTTCATTAGTTCAGTGGAGTTTGCTGATGAGATAGATGATTTTTTTAATTTAAATGTGTGATTCATGCTTCCCGTCTGGTTGTTGCATTGAAAAGTAATTTTTTTTTAAGATAGAAGTCTATCTGTATTCTCTGTCACACTGAGCTATCAGTGTGCAGATAGATTTTTCAAGTAGAGGAAAAGGGTATTTGGTTTTTAGATGGGGTGAGGAAGGTACAGGATGGTACCCGAGTGTACAAGACAACTTACTTTGGTGTAGCAGTTTTTCATTTGAAAGCTTAAAGTGTAATCTTTGTGAAAAAGTTGTGCTGTAACTAGGAATTGGCTTAACTTTCTGTGTAGCTCTGGCTCTGTATTACTTTCTCATAATTTGGTCTTTTAATTTGTGCACGTAGAATTTCAGCAATACCAACAAAAGTTAAATTTGGCAGTATTTCTCAGCTGGAGCCTGTTTAGTACACTAGTGGAGAGATGATGTAAATGTACAAGGAATGGATGATGACTTAGGGGCACGTCTTCATGCTGCCTCATGTTGGTCACACCAGCCCAAATGGCAGGTTTAGTGTAACAGCTGAGTCTAGAAGAGGCAGAGGTCTTGCCTGTCCTGTTGGATGTTACTGTCTGCAGTCGGGACAACAGCATCAGCGATGCTGTTGTTAGTCCACGGTCTGGTGAAAGGCCAGCAACGACTTGTGGTGGCACTCGCAGAGACTAACGCCAGCGACTGGAAATGGCCTCTGTGCTTCATCCTTCGAAAGCTTCCCCCAGGTGGCAGTAAAGACTGGGCGGGTGGTAGGGTTCCTGTTTGGGTACTGCTGTGATTAAACAGTCTGCTCTGCTGGTGGTGGGGCAAAGCTTCGGAATAATTGAGTCTAATTTTTATGTTAACACGTATGTTACGTTCCTTTTTTAAATCTACATTCCAAATGCAGCGAGGTTTACGATCTAAATGGAGTTGTAATTTTAATCAGTTAAGTCGGTATGAACTTGTTCTGCCGTTGAGGTACAGCACATAGAGACTTGACTTGAAAACAGTATAGCTCTGCTGCTACAGTTCAGTTTCACTGAATGTATTTTTACAAAATTATGTTTAATTTAATGCAGTACTGTGTTTTTAAGTCTTAGATACTTCAAAACATGGTAAGATTTGAGACTATGTTAACAGTGCTGCACTGAAACTTAAATGCATGAAGCATTTCTGTAGTGTTTTTTCTAAACACCCGATATGTAGGGATTTGAGCTTAGTAGGTTAAAAAGCCCTCTTTTCCTGTCATAAAGTCAGTGATTATTGAAATGGGCTTTGTTCTTCAAAAAAAAATAAAAATCTTTTACAGTGAGTATTGAGTAGTAAATGTAGCAGCACTCTGAAAGTCATCCTGATGCATCTGAGGAGACAGCAGCCTTTTCAAGACAGCTTGTTTTTACTGGGTCATTATCCAAGAGAAATAAGCAGACCGTGACACCGGTTTATTAAAACTGTAAAGCATGGTGTGTAGAAACACATTGTGGTTGTTCTGTATGTCAAGTTAGCTAGCTTGTACGTTAATACTATGAACTAAGAGACTGAGTCACTTAGAAACTTTCTGCATTGAAGTGTTCTGGTTTTTTTTGTCTTCCTTTCAGACCCCAGCATCTGAGGCAGCTGTAGAGAAAGAAGCTAAGTCTGAATAACATCTGGTACGGAGTCTTTAATTGGTGGTCCTTATACCTTTCTTCTTGTACAATTCAGAGGAATATTTTTATCAACTATTTTGTAAATGCAAGTTTTTTAGTAGTTCTAGAAAACACATTTTTAAAAAGGAGAGAATCCCAACTCAACCCATTTTTTTACATATTTAGATAAGTGTAAATGCTTTTTTTAAGTGGTAAAATCATGTACTGGTTGTCTGTTTTCTATGAAACCAGAAATTAATGGCATGTTACATTAAGGAGAGGGCTTTGAAGCCTTGATTAGGCTTCACGTTCCATAGACTGAGGGACAGTTTTTCTATCCTATTAAATGAAGCATAACACAGATGAGACTTTGGAATTCATAATGATATGTTGAGGATGTCTTAACATTTTAGTTATTTATCTATGGTTGTACCATCAGTAGAATTGCTTATCTAATAAAACTGCTCCCTAGTGTTGGATTTCTTGCTGAGTGATACATATCTGTGACAAAGTTATTTTTGGTAGTTGCAGCTTTATTTTTTCCAACAACTTTGTAGCTGTGATGCGAAAGATTGGAAACTTTTATTATCTTTAAATACCAAGTAAAAGTTTCTGCTTGGCAGACCTAAGTTGTTATGTCAGTATTTGAGATCTTGGAATTTCACATCCAGTTTTAAAGGACAGCTTGTCTACAAAGATCAAACAAAAAATAATTGAAATAGTCTTAGGAAAAAAAAACAAACAGAATTATAATTTTTAGATTAAAAAAATCTATGTGAATAAAAAGAATTGTAAAATTGTTCATAGTGTCTGTGATCACTGACCAAAAGCCAAATAAATCTTAATTATGAAAGGAAGTTTCTGTAGCTCCTGCATTGACTATGACAACTCACAAACTAAGCGGTGTAGTTTTTGCATCTTAACCAGGTTCTTAATATTCTTAAAAATGTACTTTTCAAGACAAGTGGTAATGCAGGGAGTGAGTAGCAAGTTAGAAAACTGTAGTTGCAGCTTCAATCTGGGCTTCCAGTTTGAAAGCTGATAGCCTAGTGCTTAAAAAAAAAGTCAGTAATTAGTAAGCATCAGATGTTTTCATCTGTTTGTCATCTAAGAGTTTGCATACGCACTCTTGTGTAAAGAGCTGCTACCGGGAAGATGCACAAAGCAAACCTCTTGAATGTTAATTGATCAGATGGTGTTGCTGTCGTTGGATCTGTATTGGAATTTCCCCAAATCCTACCTTAACATCAATAAAGCTTCAGGTGTCTGGGGAAAAATGAACCTAAGCTGTGACCTTCCCCAGATAACTGAGTTTCTGTACTGGAACCCACAGAGGATAAGCCATGGGACAGCCTGGGCAGGAGCAGGGAAGGAAGCACGAGGAAATTTCGCTTTTGGTGCCGCTGAGCTGTTAGGTGAGCTTCCTGTGCTGTGAGCAAGCATACCCCCTATATAAGGTTGCAGGTTGACAGAGTATTCAAATAAAACATACCTGTGCTGGGAGCTAATTCATGTAATACAAAACTGCCCTGATTCTTCCTTGCTGTATTTGAGAAAATCAGCCTTGTTGAAGATTTAACAGCCTTTCATCAGAAGGGGGCATCTTAAGTATATCTTACTTAAATTTAAAATAAAAAAGTCAGATCTACTACAACATTGTTTCAGTTCTCCCACAGAGTGCAGGGTTGTTTTGTTTTGTTTTGTTTTTTTCCCCCCATTTCATTTATTTTGCTGAATTGCAGCAGGTAGTAGTATGATTTTACTTTACCAATCTATTTGATGCTGGTCAGATCACTGTCAACCTTGTCTTGGGAGGCATCAAGATCAAAAAGTAACGTTAATATTTTTGTTTCATTTTTTTTTTTTCCCCCTTGACTGAGAACTTGTTTATGCTCTTATGTAACACCTGCAAGCACAGTATCTGCTTCCTGTACATTTTTGGTGCCTTTTTTAAATCATTACAGTTATTTCTATAAAAAACACTTCAGTTTCACCTCTAATTTTCTTAAACAGTGCTTTCATTTGAGAAAGCATCTTACCATTTTTATCTCTTCAATATTTAAGCGATGTTTAATTTCTCTTTAGCCTACATATAGGATATCCCCCAGCCCTGGACCACCCTATGATTCAGGTCCATTTCCACCACAGCTGAGTTCTAGCAGAGTGCACCCGGCTTTGGCAGTGGCTTTGGCTTCAAGTTCTTGGATATTCCAAAACTGTAAATTTATGCCAGTTTTTCTAACCCTGCTCTGCCTTCCCTCCCAACACCTCTTCCGGTTACCTTATTTCTTGGTTTAAATTAGTTAGTAGCGTGACATAGCTAAATGACCTTCTTTACTTTCTGTTTTTAGCAAGTCAGAAACACCAGTTAAATTAAAAACTTTCAGGTGAATACCCCAAAATAACCTCTCTCACCTCCTTTTACTGAATGCCTACTCTTCATGTGTTTTGAGTCTCTGATGTTGAGATCCTGTTAACTTTCAACACCTTCTCTCTAGCATCTATTATCTGCTGTTTAATTTAGTGTAACTGCTCCCTAACATTTACTCTTGGGGACAAAAAGTTATTTCTTTATTAGGGAAGTGAAAGGACTCAGCAAGGGTCAATCCACAGCCGCTTCTCTCACTGGCCAGAGGAATTTCCATGCCAGAAGAAGGAAAGGACAAAGGTAGTTGCATCAAGGGGCACAGGAGCCCTAGGTCTCTTTTGGGCAGCACAGCCCACTTTGATGCAGTAAACAATGAAACAGACCTAATTACATAAAGTATGACTAGTAAATACGTAGGTGAATCAGCTATAAATTTGGATCAGTTCTGTAATAGACATGTATTATTGCTCTTTTCCACATAGCATGAAATGCCAACACATAACCGTAAAACCCAACCAGTTTGGCTACTGGAAGAATGAGGATTGTATATATTGGCACTAGATAACAATTCTGCCCTGGGAGAGTTGGAGCAGAAGGCGTTTCAATTCGCCTGACGAGTTTCCATGGGCATCTTTCAGAAAGAGCATTCTTTCCCGTGTGACAGCAAATACGTTTGCTCTGTGCTACTAAGGAACAGAGTGACAGCTAATGCAGACCAGCACTTCAGAATACATACGGAACGGAGAGCCACCCACTTCAAAATACAACATGAAGAGAACAAACCATAGTTCTTTGAAGTTAAGTCAGGCACGCTCGCGCGCTGCTGCTAGTTGTTCTGGTTAAGAGAGTGCTGTTTCACACGCGCTCACACTGCACCATTCCGGAATTCATCTTCTAGTGTCAACTAGATCACAGCTCTTTAAAACATGAACGCAGCCGGGATGCTGAAGTGCATCCAAGTTTAGCTAATGAATGCTGATATGTTCAGCAGTGAAAACTGGGGGAACGCAGGTGGCCTTTAAGAATGGTGCGGCTGAAGCTTGCAACAATACAGGAAGCGGAAAACTGTGGTCAAAGAGAGATTTTTTATGGGCAGGATACCTATTTTTCTCTTGTACCTGAACCATGGTGCCGGAGCACTGTCCAGGCAGGAGGCGGTGAAGAGCAGGAAGCACAAGTCTGCCTTCCAGGACACATGTGGGAAACTGCCTGCGGCCCGGCCTGCACCTCAGGTGTACAAAAAATTTGTCAAAAGCTGAAAGAGCATCTGAGGTAGTGAGATTAATAAAATACACGCATATTTCTACAATGAGATGTAAAAACATTTTACTTCAAAGACTCTAAAAATGCATACCAAACCGCCACAGGTGAGGAATGTAAAATGAAAGAAACAGCTCTGCTTTAAAATACAGCACGAGTGTCGCCATTGCTATATTTACATTAGAATTCATGCTGGGCAGAGGTGAGAAACAACTGTTAAGAAGGGGAAAATTAAAATTCCACACGGACAGGCTCCCAGTGCTGGGGCAGGGTGGAGGTGGTGCTGGCCGCCCTTGGCGGGGCGGCTGGGAGGGCGATGCCAGGGGCACGATGCCTTCCTGGGGAGGGGCGGGGAAATGCCGCTCCCTCCCTCAGCGGCGGCGCGGGGGAGCCGCGGTGGCACAGGAGGAGCGGGGCGACCCGCCCGCGGCGGCGAACCCGAGCCACGTCGCGTGTGAAAACACTAGTGGGTGACGCGGCGGTCGCAAACGCGCTCGCCGCTTCCAGCCGAAGCGCCGGGCCCTCAACGAGCGGACGGACGGGCAGACGCGCCGCGCGCCCCCGAAATGGCGCCCCGTGGCACCTCCCCCTCCCCCTCACGGCGCGGCCCCGCCCACCGGCGCTGCCTCACCAGCCGCCTTCCTCGCGCAATCCTTCCGCGCCGGGTCCACCCGTTCACCCCCCCTCGTCCCTCCCCCCCCGCCCAACACCACCACCGCGCGCCTTCTCCCCCGCCCTCCCTCCCCGCGCGTTTTCCGCTGCCACACGCGCACCCTCTCCCCACCCCTCCCCGATCCGCGCGAGCCCCGGACGGGGAGGTGGGGACGCACGGACTACTTTTTTTTTTTTTCCTCCGCCCACCCCGGGCGTGCCCGGCGCAGGCGGCAGCGACGGCGCTACGGCCCGTGTCGCGCGGCGGAGATGGCGGCGGCGCCGCCGAGGCTGCGCTAAAGCGCCAGCGGGGGGAGGGGAAGGGGGCGGGGAGCCGGAGCGCGAGCGCGAGCGCGAGCCGGGCGTCCGGCGGGGGCGGGGGCGGCTCGCTCCCGCGCGCGGAGGAGCGGGGAGGGGAGGGGGAAGACGCGGGGAGGGAGTTGGGGGGGGGGGAAGGGGGCGGCTGGCGGTGGGGGAGGGGCGGCGCTGACAGGGCTATGCCGAGCCGGGCCCTGCCCGCACCAGGCGCTGACTGAGCCCTCAGCCCTCAGCCCTGCCCGGGCGGCGGCAGCACCAGCAGCAGCCGCCGCCGCGGCAGCCGCCGCCAGCAGCGATTTGTGCCGAGCGAGCGGCAGCCCGCCGCGCCGGGGCCGCCATGGCTGAGCCCCCGGCCTCCTCCAACTCCGCCGGCGGCGGCGCGTCCCTGCCGCTCGTTGAATCAGGTAAAAACCCCCGGGGCGCGAGCGGCCGCGGGCCAGGGCGAGAGCTCCTGCCGGGGCCGCCGCTCCCCTGCCGCCATCTTCCTGACCGGGATGATGAACTACCGTCCCTCCGGGGGGCTCCCCCGGGCTCATCCCCCGGCTCTCCCCGTGTCTCTTGCAGAGCTCTACTTCCTCATCGCGCGGTTCCTGAGCACCGGGCCCTGCCGGCGAGCGCTGACGGTGAGTACGGGGCCGCCGCACGCTCACCTGGGCGCAGCCGCCCGGCGCCCCCGGCCGCTCGCCGCCGCAGGGAGGGCTGAAGGGGAGGTGTGAGCAGCCGGTCCCCCCCGTTCCTCCTCCCCCTCCCGAGCACGTTTGCGGCAGCGGCCGCTGGAGAAGCCGGAGGCTTGCTCGTCCCGGACTCTGTATTTTGTCTCTTTTTCTCTGCAGGTGCTGGTGCAGGAGCTGGAGCAGCACCAGGTCTGTGTGGGCTTTGATGAAGTCACCTCTCTTGCCGTGGTCGAAAGTTTCCCTTACAAGTCATTCAAGTTTCTTCCACTCCAATGCCTCAACTTTTTCCCCTCAACACACGTTGTTTTGGATGTGATCTACCCCTCCTTCCCCTTTAACCGCTTTTTTTTTTTTTTTTTTTTCTCCTTCCACTTAGTTGCTTCCTAAAAGGCTGGATTGGCAAGGAAATGAGCATTATCGAAGTTATGAAGAATTGGTGAGACTTTTTATTAAGAAAAAAAAAAAAAAAAAACAACACTTTTATTTAGGATGATAACATTGATGTTAGACCCTTTACCTTTAAAAGTAGGCCCAAAGCTTTACCTTCCAGTTTCCTTCTGGCTCTGTTAAGACGCTGGAGTTATTTTGGAAAGGGCCTTTAATTTCTTTACATTAGACTAACAAAAACACAAGTGGTGTTTTAAATTGAGGATAGTGTTTACATAGCAGAGGTGGAGCTTGGCGTTGTGCATTGGTACATGCCACTGCCTACATATAGGGAAGAACCAATCTGGAGCGAGATTTCATTTCAGAGTTTCCCGAGCAAGCTTGTTAAGCGCGTTTTGATTTGACGGTATTTATTTTCTGGTTGGCTTCCTTCATCAGCCCCCTTCAACAGATTAGGAAATGAAATCGCTGTTTAGAAATCAAGGGTTGGCAGTTCTGGTGCCTAGGAATATGCTCTTTATCTCTGGCTATTCACTGGTCATAGCTTTGTTTCTAAATATTAGGCAGGAGTGATCTCTCAACAGCATGGTATTTATGCCTTCTACTGATGATGATGTTTGCTCTGAATGTTTTAATTTATGTCTGTTTCAGAATGGAAAGCTCTCTTGGTGTTTTATTTTACTGCTTCTTAAATGGCAAAATATGTTTGGCAGTTGAATCTTGTGTAGTGATGGCCTGGTGGTGCATGCCCGGTGTGGTTTTATTGTAGTTGATCTTATTTTCTTTAAACGGATGCTTATTCTCGCTTCCCCCCTCCCCCCCCCCCCCAAGATTCAGGCATTCCAGGTTAATTGATTGGCTTCTCCCTCACCCATCAGTTTGTGTATTGTTATAGTTAGGTCCCCTTGTCCCTCTTGCGTAACACTTGGAAGATCTCAGAATCGTATTCGCATAGAGAAGGAATGAAATTTTGTTTAAAACATTTTCTTAATGATTTAAGTGCTGCTTAAAATGATAAACTGCATTCCATTCTACTTGTCAGTGTGGTCAGTTGAGCAGATGAGGTTTTAAACTAATGGTCTAAGTCACTAAAAAGCATAGTCTTGCTAAACAGGAATACTTTCAAGCTCTGACTTGAATTTAGCAAACATAATAGTAGTATTAAGTTTAAAAAGGATTGATTGGGGTTTTTTTTGTTGTTGCTTGATTTTGTTGTTTTTTCTTTTGTTATTTTTTTTCTTTTGACCTGAGTTGTTCTGACAAGAAGTGGCAGTGTTGGGAGATGTCATGTGTGGATTCTTCTGACTTTAGGACAGTTTATTTTAACTGTGTTTATTATGCATATCCAGCTGTAAGAGTAATTCGTTAGTATGTGCTGCTTCTACCTCTTTTTTTGTACACAATTTAAAAGAAATCTCTACACAGGGTAAAAGTGTTTCAGAATATCCAGATTCATTTTCTGAAGGTTTTAGTTTCTGCTTTTGGGGGGCTTGGGGCGCCTCTTGTTGTCCCACTGGTCTCACTCTGAATTTGCAGAAACCACAGACAAATGTAATCAAGTGGTGCATTTATTTATTTTCCTCTTTGTTCATCATCGAATTGGAGCAAGACTTTAAAATGACTGTTCCTTCCAGAATCTGAGTAAAACTACTTAGAAAGGAAATCAGTTGCAAGGTTTTGTATGTATGCTTCTGTTGGGGATTGCAATTGGAATATATACTTTCTGATGATGGCATACAAACAGAATGGTTTATAATGCTTGGTGTAAAGAATGCTGACCTTTCTGTCCTGAATGTCATGGGTGGTACTGATCTATACCAATTCAAGAGACAAAATTTATACAGAAGTGATGGAAAAGTGCATTTTGTAATTTTGGGCAACTTTTTGTCAAACAGATCTTACATGACAGCATGTGGTATTTTTATTCCCGCTGTTCTGGTGATGAGATCAGCCTTGTCAGGACTTTCCTCATCTAAGTTCAGTCAGCTAAGGAAATTCAGGCTAAGGGAATAGCATCATAAGCATGAGCGAGTTCTGCCTGTGTTCTGAGCTACGTGGGCAAGAGGCCACATACCTGTGTTGGCGTGGCCCTCTGCCTCTCCTGGACGGATTGGCTGGGAATGGTCTGGCTGCTGAAGTAGCAGTGTGGTTTCTGGGTCTAACTGGTTTTCACAGGGCCAGATCAGAGAGCGGAGTAAGCATGGGGCTGTTTGTGCCTGCTGATTCAGACCTCCCCAGTAGTTTAAATTTATGATTCTGGTGGTTTGGTTTACTCGAGTCTGTGGAAACTCTACTTTGCATATTTAACTAATACATTATTGTGATTGACTTTATAGTTAGATAAGGATTTTTTTCATTTAATGCCCAGAAGGAAGAAGGGGAAAAAATAATCAAAAACCACACACATCTGTTCTTGACTGAAACAGCTGAGTGTGTGTGGGGGTGTATTTTTTTAGATGGTTAGATGGAGATAGCATGGGATCCTTCCTGAATGGATGGATGACTGTTTTGATCCTTTTGGTTTAAGAAAGTAGGGCAGTCTTATGCTCTGTAGTACTGGTTCTTCAAGGAAACTATTTCCAGAGAGATTGTACTCAAACCTACTAGTTAGCAGTTTATTGAACCAGTTACTGTGCGACTGAAGTACTAGATGCGTAAGTTCTTGTGCTTGATTACAACAAAATTCCTCATGATCTTGAGTTATGAGGGTTTGAATTTTATTTTTTATTTTCAAAAAAAATATTCAGGTGACTGGGGCAAAGGCACTCATTGTACGGTGCCGCAGGAATGGGTGCCATACATGTCAATGTTTCAGGCATTCAGTAGTAAAACACTGATGTGCAGTAAGTAATTTTACTGCGGTTATTTTTACTGCAGCTCTCCTGTTCTTGCAGAGTACTTGCTGAATTTACTAGACCAGAGCTTAACAGAATTGATTTTGTTTAGTAAGTTGAGTTTAAAAATATTTAACCAGTGTTTAATATACCTGTGAATATTGATGCTTTTAGATTAATCTGTTCTGGATGTACCATACATATTTTTAAAACTTCAACTTCTGTCAGGTGCTGTCCAACAAACATGTGGCTCCAGACCATTTGTTACAAATTTGCAAGCGGATTGGCCCCATACTGGATAAGGAGATACCACCCAGCATTTCGAGAGTGAATTCCTTACTTGGTGCAGGGAGACAGTCGTTGTTACGTACAGCAAAAGGTATGGTTTGTTCATTATTTGAAATGGGTATGATACATTTTCATAAGTATATGGTGTGGACGTTTGGAATACTTAAAAGTGGTAAGCTTTCACTAAAAATTGGCCCCCACTTCTTCTGTACTGTGTTGAATCAACCAAAACACCAGTGATCTGTGTATTAATGGTGTAACTATATACTGATAGTTGTGAAGAGAAGGTTTTAAGTTACATCACAAGAATTATTGTTACTCTGAATGCTGAGGCTGCTGAACAGGGCCAGTTTTCAGTGTTACTGCAATATAATGAATCATCAGGACACAGGTGCTACTTCTCTAACATCTCCCGACACTCCCAGTAGTACATTGGCCTCTTGGTTTTGAATGTGGTCGCTGTTGTACTCTTTTAAGTGCAAATGTGAGGCTGTAACACCAGTTTTCTGAAAGTTTTCTCGGTTAATGCAAATGGCATCAAAATTAGTACTTGTGAATTCTGTACATATGCAGGAAGAAAGTCCTTGCCTGTAACTTAAAGGTAACGGTTGGTGATGCATAATCACATACTTTATTTGGTAGAGTAGATTTTAGCTTATCTCTTTGAATGTTTCTGGGAGGGGGGGATGTTCATGTGTTTGTATGAAGTTCTGTTGGGTAGCTATATGCTGTGACATGGGACGGGTTTATGGGATACTATTGTGTTTTCAGTTATCTGTCCAAACTGCTCTAAAGGATGCACTCTGAATAACAGTGACTCTTCCATCCTGAAAATCAGGATTGCAATTACTTCAGAGTGTGCGTGTCAAAATAACTGTCAGTGTGGGATTTTTTTTTAAAAAATCTGTGAACTGTCAGGTTGGAAGGGACCTCTTGAAATCATCTGGCTAAATAATTTAATACTAATAAACATTCAATAAAGACTTATAATATTTATGAATAAATATTTGTTAAAATGTTGAAAGTCTTAAATGCTTTGCATTGAGAACAAGTAGGAAAAATTAAGTGGAAAGGTTAGTTTTTGTGTTATGTGAACTGCAGGGGCAGCACCATTTAGGAGTAATTTCAGAGTTTGGTGGTTGGTTGTGTTGGATGATTTTCCTCCTTCTGTTACTATATTAAATGGAGTATTTTTCTCCTCTGATACTATGTTTTCTTGAAAAGTTTTGGGGTGTTTGGTGTTCCTACTTTTTTAGTTGTTTCAATACCTTGTTTGAGAACACCTATGGATACATTCTTTACCATGTTTTGGAACTGCAGCTCTCTTGGCATTTTTAACATGTACTTATGATAAACTTCAACCAGTTGGTTTTAAAGATTGCAGGAACACCATTTGGAAGGGCTCTGCGTTTGCTGCTCTTCACAGAGGAAGACCTCCTGAAATGCCTGTGAACTATGGCACACCACCAAATCTTGGTAAGCTCTTCTCGACGCTCGTCACTGCTGCTGTGAGTGTACGATGTGTACCTTGATACTGGCCTTGCTACGATGCTGGAAACCGCACCTCAGAACTGGATCCGGAGGGTTCTCTGGAGAGCTTCCCATGGCTTCACTGGAGTTATGTATTGGGTACAGGGGTCTGCTCGCAGCACTAGAGAGACAGTGGCCTCTAGATGACATCTTTTTCTTTTATAAAGCCCCTGTATTAAGTAGATAAACCTACAGAAAATGCAAATCATTCTACTTTGGATAGAAGGACTTTTGTATGACTTAAGGTATAGAAAGCCATGGGAAAATAAATATAACATTTAGTGCTTTTTATTTGGAGACAGAAGTTTTGATTGGAGCAAGTTTAAGATACTGTCTTCATTTCATGCATCAAAAAAATTGTAAATACAAAAAACCCTCACTTCCTGAAATATGAAAGTCACTTTTAGTAAGTCCTGAACTAGTATATTGATGGAAGCTAAATAAAATCATGTTATAGGATAGACCTGTTTAACTATCAGTACACTTATTCTTTGATTTCTTTGTATTCTAGTGGAAGTACATAGAGCAAAACAATTAACTGGATATGCAAAGTTCAGTACTTCATTTCCAGGAAGTATGTATCAGCACGTCAAGATGCACAGACGGATTCTTGGCCATCTTTCTTCTGTATATTGTGTTGCATTCGACAGGACTGGACATAGAATATTTACTGTGAGTTGATGAAATAGATCCAAATCTGAGTATCATTCTAGATCAATGCAAGGAAAAGAACTTTGAAATGCATGTTACGCTACAACTTCTAGGGGTGGATATCGGGAGTGTTGGAATTCAGCCAATTCGCTTTATCACTGTACTTAGGTAGTACAATTTGACATAATTAAAGGTCAGAAGCATGTAAAAAATTGTTGTACTTAATATCTGGTCAGGTGTTGACATTGAAGTAGGAGCTTTATTCAGTGATGTAGTTTGATGTTAAGCGTGTTTCATACTCTTTCTGAAGTGGCAGAGGGGTTGTTTTTACAGAACAGTACTTTCATTGGCCCTTGCCATTACTGCAAGAAATCCCCTCAAACTAATTCCAGACTTTTTGCATTATATGGTATAGATCTGTGGTGATCACAGTGTAATTCTGAACCATAAATTAACATTTTGTTTTCTTAAATGTTGGTTGATTGACTTTATTCCTTTCAGCTTAAGTAACATACCGAGTTTTAAATAGAAGTGTAATTTACCAAGCTGTGGAAAAACACAGTTAGGTTCTTTAAAGGAAACCTAAAACTTTTATCCTGAATGTCTATGAAAATCCTTGCTGAGTGTAATAAATATTTCTTTCTAGGGCTCAGATGACTGTTTGGTAAAGATTTGGTCAACTCATAATGGCAGATTATTTGCCACATTACGAGGACATTCAGCAGAGATTTCTGATATGGCTGTCAATTATGAAAACACTATGATTGCAGCTGGAAGCTGTGATAAAATGATCAGAGTGTGGTGTCTGAGAACCTGTGCACCAGTTGCGGTCCTCCATGGACACACAGGGTCCATTACCTCATTGCAGGTATGTTTTTTTTAAGTGTTTCTGCATATTGAAGCACAGATAATGTAGATGGATTGTAAGAAGCAGCCAGTTCATGAAACTCAAAGATAAGTTTCACTTGACAGTGTGGTATGGAAAGTTTGAAGGTATTTTAATCAAATAGTAGAAAACAAGAAATAGTTGGGTCAAAAAAAAGATGCTATTGCACCTGATTTGGAAAGTTAAGACTCTGCTTTAGTAGTAGGATTTAGATTGATGAGACACCCTAAGGATTAACTAGTTATCATATTGGTAAGAAATAAACAGTTGCTTATTGAAACTGAGAAACACGGTTACATGAATGCTCTACACCAATAGAGCCTTCTATATTTGTGTTACAATTTCTTGAAAAGGAAGATTAGTATCTTATTTTCTGTTTGTGGACAAAAGTACTTTCTGGTTGCTGTTACTAGGTTAAGAAGTAACTTGCCAGGTGTACATCTTACTTATCTAAGCGCAAGGAACTGATCTGTGTCCTGTAAAGGCTGGCACGTGAATGGCAAATAACTTTCACTGTGCTTGTCACTGTGGTTTTCATTTGACTGAAATTACTTCTGTATGACTGTCTGTGGGAATATTAAAATCTGAACATTTAAATATTTATGTCAAAAATTAGTCAAAACCACAGGAGAAACCTGCGTTTTGAAAAAAGAAAAGAAAAAAGTTCATTGTCTGGCTGAAATTGCTGTGTTTAACTGAAGATAATGACAGGAATCCTTCTTCACCTAAGAGATCACTATCTGTAATATTTGAGCTGTTGGAACCAAAGAGAATTTCTGTGAAAAATTGTCCTCCAATTGTGTGTTACAGGAGATGTGTTTGTGCTAGCTTTGAGTGTTCTGATCCAGTATGTGATTCCTGTAACTTCTGTGATACGGGTATTTGTTTTAATCTCAAAAACACAAGTTCTTTCAGAAGTGCAAAGGTGTTCAGTGTAATATGCTGTGTATTTAAATTTCAAGGTGTTGTGATACTTTATGCGCTCTTGCTAGTCCTTTGGATTCAGTCTCATTTTGGCCTTTGTAATTCCTTTTTTAACAGATAAACTCGTAGCTCATTATACAAATTTGCTGTGTTTTGCAATGAGACAAACGGGCTTATGTTGAGGGGTGAAAAGTGGCTACCTGCCACCTTGTGAAGTTCAGTACAAAAAATTTTGCAGTTTTTTCAAACATGCTGGCTCTGAGAGTAGTCTTCATATTTTTAGTTTCCGTGGCAATCATTGCGTTTGTTTGTTTCTTCATTTTTTAATGGCAAAGCACTTATTTGTGGTGTTTCCTTTATTGTAGTACGATAGAAGATTTTTTTGTTGTTGCTCAAGAGTTCTTAATAATATTTAATTGCAATATGTACAGTTTATATGGTCATTTCCAATGGTTGTAGTAGTAATTGATGAACAATTTAATCAACTTGTGTAACTTGTGTTCTCTAAGATATCTGAAAGGTAGCTCTGTGCATAGCAATAAATCTGTGTCTTAAAGGAGTATGTGTGAGGACGTCCTGTAAATTCGTATGTTGGGTTACGCATACTTGGACTATCTCATAACCAATGCTCTGCTGAGCTATAGAATTTAAACTATAAGTCTTCCTAGTGAAACTTCCTTCCTTTTATTTTTTTCCGTCTGCTCTTTACTTCATTCATTGACAAAATTTTTAGTGTATGAATGATTGTGGTTAGTTAAGACTTCAAAAACAAAGCAGTGAATTAATTGGTTTTATATAATGTAATAATTAAAACATAGACTGCAAACTTATTTTAAAGTATAGGATATGTTACTTTGTAAACATTAAAAATAAGTTATCAACAACTGCTTTAGCAGTTGTAATTGAAAAATCCAAAGTAAATCAAGGTTTTATAGTAAGGTTTTTAGACGTTCATAAAGCAGTTTTTAAATATCTCTTTTTGTATGTGTCTGATTTTACTTTTTTCTCTTTAGTTTAGTCCAATGGTGAAAGGCTCCATGCGATACATGGTCTCTACTGGTGCAGATGGAACTGTTTGCTTTTGGCAATGGGATACAGAGTCCATGAAATTCAAGTATGTAAACAGGTTGCCAATTAACTCTATGCCATACTATATTTGATTAAAATAAGTCAACTGCTTTTAACTAGCTAAAAAAAAATGGATTTTTTTTTTTTGTGATAATAAAAATGCTGTGGAAATAATTATTACAGAATTATTTTTAAATGCCACCAGTGAGTAGATCCTTTACAAATTTATGTTATGCTGCTGTTCTGGTAGATTAATTGAGAAATACATTTAACTTCTTACTACACTAAAAATAAAAATGTAGGACAACTAGAACTGCTGCAAAGATAAATATGTTGGAGCAGTATAATAAAGCTTTGTGTTGTTTTCAACAGTCCTGTAGTTTTAGGATGTCTCTTACCAAACTTGCATGCAGTGTATGTTCAGGATAGTTTTTAAATGTTCTGTGTGTGGTTTCTGTTTATTTGTACAAAAAAATTAGATTATTACTGGAAAGAAGAATCTGGGATGATCAGTCTGTATCTAGTATTGTGCCATATAATGGTAGTTGGTATAAATTGATCTATTTTACATTAGAGCAGCTATTTGAGAAAAAACAAATCACTACTTTAGAAAGCAGAAGATTATTTTTAATTCAAACTTGTGATTTTAAGGTAGTATAATTGTTGCAAAAACTATCCAAGGCATAGCTATACCTGAAGAGTCTTTTAGGGCTGTAAGTTATAGGAGGAGATTGTTTAAACTGGATCCTTCATTATTATTCTGAAATTCATTTAGAGGACTGTATGAGATGTAAGCATTGTTTAAATTAGTTTAAGCATGGACTTCAATTGGTAGTTCTCAAAGCAGCATTCTTAGGATTTGAATCTCTGTGCTGTTAAGCACGAGAAATACTCTTTTACTCAATGTCTCTGCATTTCCTCTGATAAACAGAAAAGCAGTAGAATAATGAGTAGAAACCTCTAATGCTTCTAAGTGGCAGAGTTTGCTGCATTTCTCCTTAATGTAGTTCTTAATAGCTACTTTCTGCGAGATTATGGCCATGTCAACTGCAAGAGTGTGTACATGACTTGCAGAACAGGAAACAAGTCTTAAATCACCACCTTTACAGTGTTGCAAAACTTTTATTTACTTCTGTAAAATTTTATGATTTTGCACGGCCTTCTGCAGTAATGGCATTTGATAGGCCTTGTTTCATGGGCTGCTGGTGGTTGTAATGGGAGGGCAAGAGTTCAGTACTTCATGGGTATGTACGTTACAGAGGGGGTAAATCATACTTAGGGGAAGGATGAGAGAGAAGAAACATTCTTTGGCATGTCATGTTATCCTTGCTAGGTAACAGCATATTACAGAAAAAGTCATAAGCTGTGGGGGCTCCAAATACCATTTGTGTATGTGTGTACAGTAATTCTGAAAATTAAACCTTATTGCTTATCCTCCTGCACAAGATTTACAGATCTTACTCTATACGTTTAAGTACCACCATGTAGATGTTTGAAGAAACATACCTTCATGTTTTGAAATGTTACTAAAAGCCCAGTTTTGTGTGGCATGTCCTGTTTCATGTATCTTTTCTTTTTAAGCAATCGGCCAGTGAAATTCACAGAGAAACCTAGACCAGGGGTTCAGATGCTTTGTTCTTCATTCAGTGTAGGTAAGTCACGTACAGATTGAGTTCAGCATTGTGATTTCTATTCTTTCCTCATAAGCAGTTATGATAATACTCTGTTTGTGATATCTTTAAAATATACAAAACCAGCAGCTGTGTGGTAAGTAATTATATACATGTGCATTGTTAGCCTATTACATAAATAATGTGACTTGCCTTAGCTAACAGGGGAAGACTGTTGAACTAAGTGATATTATTGTCCTTTTGCCATTGGTGATTTTACAGAAGTAGAAGTCACCTGGTGCTTGTTTACTTTTTATCCATCTTTACTGGATTTTTATTTTTGTTTAATCTCTTAGTAGAACGTCAGGGATCTGCAAAATTAGTTCTGTAAGCTACCACAGTCAACAGCAGTAGAAGCAGTTACTGCCAATAGCAGGAGCTCCTGATTCTGTGCCAGTTGTATGCAGGGATAGTCATAAAGATCCTTTCTTTCTTAGAAATACACAAAGGTATCTATAAATGTGCTTCACTCCTGGCTTGTAGTCTTTTTTTATTCTAATCGTGTGGGTGACTTGTGGGAAGGCTTTCTGGTACCAGACAACAAGAATATTAGAAGAAACTTGAGAATTTCAAAAATAAAATACCAATCAAAAGTATAGCTTATTAACATTGTCAGGATATAGCACTGGCTTGTGTTTGGATTTGGGTTTTTTTGAGGTTTTGTTGTTTGGGGCTTTTTTTTGACAGGTGCCAAGAGGCAGATCTTAGTATTGCTTCCACCACAGCTAAATACTGGTGTACTTATACTGGTTTACTTATGCTTCTGCGCAGTTTTGAAGTAATTGATGTGCCACAGATGAGACCTATGCTACAGTGAAGGAGTCACGTAGATAATTCTGATGATGACTAGCCGTATTCCCAATAACTGAAGGCTTCTGTATGCAGTTAGTTAGTGTCAGATGTTTTGGCATTCCCCTAGTTACATATTTTAAAATTTTTATAACACTGAATATGACTGTTAATTTTTACTAAAGCTGAGAGCGCTTTCTGGGGCAAGAGGGGGATTTTCCTCTACATCTGTATGTCAGTGGAAGAGCATAAAAAATGTGACACTTTTCAGATAATTTTTTTTAAACTAGGCATCCAACAAATGTTAGTAATCTGTTTTAATATCTTACACAGTAGTTTAATTATTGCTTGATTTTTACAGGTGGTATGTTTTTAGCAACTGGCAGCACTGACCATGTCATCAGGATGTATTTTTTTGGCTCTGAAATGCCTGAGAAAATAGCTGAATTGGAAAGCCATGCTGTAAGTAAGATTGTTAAATCTAATGATTAGTCACTTCAAGCAGTATTGAAGTTGCAAGTTAATGTTGCTAGTGGGTTTGCAGCAATGTGCTTTTATTGAATATTTTTAGAACTTCTGCAGAATTTCAGCCAATCATCTCCATGTGACTTGACCATTTTAAAGGCTGGAATGTGTCAAGATGATATTTAGAATTCTGTCATTTCAACTGGATGTCATACATTTCTCTAATTTTAATGCGTGTGGTTTATTCAGCTACTTCTCTCTGATGCAAGTGTGCCTAGCCACCCACATCTTACATGCTAGATACAGGAAGTAGGTAGGCTGAGAATGTGGATTTCATTACTCAAGTTATTTACCATTTGACACCTTTTGTGTTAAATCTTCAAATGGGTTGCCAGAATTTTACTTGTGTCCATCTTGATCTTAGCCACGTCTTCAGTGGCTGTGCAAGCTACTTGATACTTTCTAAGTAACAAGTCAGCTTGCTGGTTTAACCTTGTTTCACTCTGTGCTTTATGTAATCTGTGCTGTCTGTCTTTTACTTGCTTTCTTGATATAACTGATACCTGTTAGGGAAAGAAGTTCTTAGATAAAATATTTTTTCATTTGTGTACCTTAGTTTAGCAGACTCTGTTTTCTAAGACATCTAAGGGAAACTTGGCTTATGTTCATGTGCTGAAAGTAGAGTCATTTTTTTTGTTGGCACTTGATGCACAATCTGTAGTTTTGCTATAGAGAATCTGGATTTAGTTGAACCCTTAAAGCTCTTTCAAGGGCAAACTTTAAAATACTCATCTTCATTTTGTTGGCCTAAATATGTTTTCTGTAATACTGAATCTGACTTCAAGCATTTATGTTATAGTGATAAGACTTGATCAGTATATATTTTCTATGTAGGGAAGACTTTCAGCTCTGAAGATAAACTGATCTGAGTGTGCTATCTACCTCCCCTATAGTTTTTATTGTGATAAAAATGAATAACTAATTATGTATTTCTTGAAGGAACATGTAAGTAGGAGTGGGAAAAACAGATTCCTCTCAATTATAATTGGCTTAGGATATTGGAAATACATATTCAAATATGAGTTAATTGGCTACCAAGTTATTAATGAATAGTTATTTCGTATTTCAATCCTTCATATTTAACTGGGACTTTTTAAAAAAAAAAAACTTGCATTTTAAATGCATTAACGGTTAATGATTTCTGGTAATTATTTGTTGGACTTGGTTCACCTTGGAGTTAAAACTGTTAGAAACTATACAATATGCAGTTATTTAATTGTGTCAGATTATACTAAGCTCAGTATTGTCACAACCATATTTCCTGTTTAAAAACATAATTTCTAACAAGCTTTGCTTTTTCTTACAGGACAAAGTTGACAGCATTCAGTTTTCTAACAGTGGTGATAGGTATGTTGAAATATGCTCAAATGTGAACAAGAATACATTATTTTGGAACTAAGAATGTACATTTGTTCTCACCTGGAGGTTTCCAGTAAGGAGATTCTACTTATATAGAACTCAGAGGGGAAATTTGGTCTAATCCATGAGAGCATGGTTAAGTTGCAGCTGTTTGTCTCGGCTTTCTATTAGTCTTTGTTAGACAGTCTTTGGGCTGGCTGGGTTTTTATTTACATGGAGGAATATTACCACTTTTTAACATATCTGATGTATTTGTGGCTTCATAAACCTCCTCTTCCCCCTCCTTTCCGTTTCATGAAGGTATTGGCTCAAAATAGGAAATGGGTAATGGCAATGCAAATACTCTAAAATAAGTTTTAATGCTTCTCATTTTCTTCTAGCCTACTATTAAAATTTTAAGGAAATGGATTTAATAGAATTCTACAGCTGATTTGGGTGGAGAGGGGAAGTGTTGCGTAAACTCCATTTGTAAAACCCATACTTCCAGTACAGAATGGAGTCAAAATTGATTTCTGGCCTATTACTAATGAAGATGTATATTTTAGCCTTCAGGCTGGATTTACATCTGCCGCCATAAGTTGCAGCTTTATTTTTGTTGTTTTTTTCTCCTCTTGAAAGCCAAATAATTGCGACTAAGAGCAGTAATGATCTACATTCAATTTGGAAGTTGTAGTTGTCTTCCTTTTAAATGTGTTTTTCTACAATTATCTTTATCTTTGGGGTCATCATGTTGCACTGGTTCATTTATGTTGCCTGCATAGATTACTCTTCAAGGCAGTACCAAAAAAAAGAGGCAAAACTTCTGCTCATTTGCTTGGTGACACATTCTGTGGAAGATGTTTTAATTACTATTAAAATGACTCGTAGCAAATTAGAGCACAGTCATGATATACCTAGCATGCAGACTTCCTCTGTGGTAGGTATGTCAACTGTCCTTCTCAGAGTTGTGATTCATGGATTAGGGAGATTATCTTTGGATGTCCTACAATATTTCAGTTCTTCTCTTCAGGAATTTCCATTCTGTTGCATTCGTAGTTCAGCAGTTCATGAAATAGAAGCCTGAACTGCCATGGTTTACACCTTAGTATCTTAAAGTAAACCACTGATGGTCTTCTCTTTTATGTACAGTTCTGGGTGGGAACATCTCAGGTTTTCCTGTGCTGATCTGTTCTTGCCTCTACTTCAGTATTTGACACTCTGCTATTTCAGAATTAATTACTTAAAATACTTCATTAAAGTATTGTAATTCGGAAGGAGTTGAGGGTGAAGTTGTGAATTGAATTTAGCTTTGGAACTTGCTTCTCTATTCTATGTTTTGACAATTTTATTTAGTTTCTCAGTTCAGAAAAGCTCTTTCATGGGCTTCTGGAAAGAAACTTAATGTACAGGTAACCGTAAAGAATTCTCTTGCACAAAAGTTGAAGATTTCACTTCTATCAGTCTTTTATTGTAATGTTTGAAGTGATGGTGGTGTGTAACTCTGAATATACTTTAAAGCCAATTCTTTTGAAGATGAATTAACTATCTTTTAAAACTTCTTTAAGGTTCATAAGTGGCAGTAGAGATGGAACAGCTAGAATCTGGCGTTTTGAGCAAGCAGAATGGAGGAGTATTCTGTTGGATATGTCTGATCGATTACCGGGGTAGGTGAAGTGTTGTCTATTTTTTTTTTTAATCTGTTGTTTAAAGTCACACAATTTGAAAAATCCATCAAGTGCACTTACAGTCAAACTAGAGCAAGCCATAGCAATATTATGATCAAGTGGTGTGGTCTTTGGAGGGGGTGAAGTGAGTGTTCTAGTGATTTAATAACTTACAAAATTGGAGTCTGTGCTTGAATAAATGCATAACTATTTCTATAGATTTCAAATGTACACTGTATCAAATTAATTACATTTCCTTTGTTAAGGGAAAAAAGCTAACAAAGTGCAATAGATCTTCTCCATCTGGATTTCAGACACCTGACATGTCACAGCATAAGATTAATAAAAATAAGGTAGTTGGTAACGTCTTTCCGGGAGAGGTCATGACAGGTAATAGGTGGGTTACATCAAGGACCGATCTTGCTGACTATTTTCATTACTTCTTTTGTACTTTTTACAAGTCTATTAATGAAATATGCTTGTGGCACACAGTTTGAATAATGTCATTACAGATAAGGATCAGGATATTACATGACACTGGATAAACCTGAAGGGTGGATTATGTACAGCAGTACAGAATGCTTAGTCAACTTCTGTAGACACTAAGCAGAAGTGAATCTGTAGGTGATTAAATGAGGGGGGGGACAAACACCAAAAACAAACCTTGGGTATACCGCTTGATTGGAGGGTGATTGCAAGCTCTTCTTGTGATGCAGCCATGGAAAAAAAAAATTAAGGTGGTTTTACTAAGAAAGGAGGAGGTATTAATAATTAAAATTTGACTGTGCCATCTTTTTGGGTTAACATATACAATTGTAGCTGTGTCTAATTGAGCGAGAGTCTTTGTAAGAGACGCTACTAGTTGATGTGGAATGTAGATAGTACTCTGTAAAGGTATGTTTCAAACCAAGCTTGTTCCTTCCGTTGACTAAGATGCTGAGAAACGGTGTTATAGTATCCTATAAATGTATTTTGGGGACAGAAATGAGGAAATAGATTGAGATTAATACAAAATATTATCTTTAATATATTTATGCTGGGAATCAGAAAAAAATGCTTAGTTAATGTAGAGGTTAGCTTCTTGAACAGTTAGTTGGAAAGCTCTTGACTGTAAAAAGTGCAAATTTTTAAAGGAGTTATGCTAGGATTCTAATTGTAGAAGAGACAAGACTCCATGAAAGAGGAAAGCCTTTTTGCCTGGCATCTCATGTGAGAAGGAAGTTACCATGTCCTCTGAAATAAGTATGCTAGAAATCCAGATTTGCTTTAGAGTTGATTGCTACAAAAAGAATGAAGTTTATGGACAAAAGTTTCAAAACAAATTTGATTTTTAACATCTCTTCCTTTGTCTGATTATTAACATGGGAAAACATGTTATTTTTCTTTTGAGATTGAAATGGGCTAATTAAAAATATCTCATGCCTGTTCAATTCTTTAAAATAGTGACGCATGCTCAGAAGAAGACAAATTTATGAAGCCTAAAGTAACCATGATAGCATGGAACCAAAATGATAGCTATGTCGTTACTGCTGTGAATAATCACCTGCTCAAAGTGTGGAATTCCTGCACAGGGCAATTGCTTCATGATTTGGTGGTATGTAATTTTACTTGCTTTTTGAAGTAGATGATCTTTCTAGAATTGCAACTTGTGCTTGCTGAGTGCATAGTTAGATCTGATTTGTCTTGAAGGTTCTATATGAATGATAAAGCAAGTGTAGTGTTTCTTGGATTTTCTTAACCAGAACTAGCTGCTTCCTCCTGCATTTGAACAATCCTTTCCCTAGCTGCTTTGTTGAACTTGCCTTTCCTGTAGAATAAATGAAAGGTTTTTTGTGCAGTAACATACTTGTCCATTGACTAGTTCACTGTCCTTTGGCAAAAGCTCCATATTTCTACAGTTCTTGCTTGAATTTAGAATGATAAAGTCTTTCTGGCTGCCTCGGGTTTTCCCCTATTGATGTGCCACACCAGTCCAGATACAGAATTTGTAAATATGTGGAATTTAAAAGTCTTCGTATTTTTGGAGGCAGCTTGTAGGGCTCTAATTTTCCATGTGTGAGTGTGAGGAAAGGATGGTGCAGTGCTTTAGGTTCTACTTTAAATATCCTGTTAATGTGGATTTATGTCCTGTTGTTCACATGTGACGTGCAATTTTAAATTCTAGGGGCATGCGGATGAAGTATTTGTCTTGGAGACCCATCCTTTTGATTCCAGGATAATGCTGTCTGCAGGTCATGATGGCAACATCTTTATATGGGACATTACCAAAGGCACAAAAACAAAGCATTATTTTAACATGGTAAGACCTTTTGTAAACTCCATTTGTTCCTCAATACACAGCAGTGTGTTCACGTAGTTTAAGGAATTGTCACCAACGCACACACCCCCTGCACCTTTGGGGAAAAACAACTCGCCAAAACCCAGCCAAAAAACCCCAAACCAGCAAAATTTAGGAGTTCATTTTTTCTCTGGAGCTTTTACCTTTGAATTTATTGGTTATTGTAACTGTAGGTGCAAACTGACCAGGAGCCAGTTTTCAGTTTAACGTGGCAGAAAAGGAGGGTTGGGATTGCCTCCCTCGTGTGCTCTCAGCTGCCCGCTTCTGTTCTCTACCTTAAATCAGCTGCCTCTCACTGGACCTCTTACTAAGCGAAGTCAGGTCACTGATCTGGAAAAGTATTCCCCACATCCTTCCACTGCTACTTTCCTGTAGGACTTCTGAGTTGAATTCTATCAGGGAGGTCTTGATAAGCTTCTGAGACAAGAAAGATCAATTGTGGCAATTTGCAGTTAGGTGTGAGGAAAGTGAGGTGTGGGGGAGCAGAGCAGGACTTTACTTGCAGTGCAGTCAGTGTCTGAGCTCTTTAGACTTTACCTGTTGATCAGGACCTCTCAGTCTGTGAGGTGTTGTGAATAGTTGACACCAGGGCTTTGCCACTTCAGGTTACTGAAGATCATGTTGCACCTCATTTGCAGTAACTGTTTTCTTTAATTGAGATGAGGCGCCACCTAAAAGACTGAAAGGTCCTGTTTTAAACCATCATTTCAAGAGTATTATGGACAAATATTTGTAATCACAGATGGCTTAAAAATTATTTTATTGCCATAACCATTAGTGGATTGGCACAGTTCCTTCTTGAGAGCTCCCATGATATTTGCTCTATTTGACAGCTCACGATTAACACTTTAAAATAGGTTATTTTGTTTAAGACTTTAAGTTATGATCCAACAGTCAATTTTTTAATCTTATTTTTTTTCAATTTACAGTCAATAGTGAAGTGATTTTTTTTTTTCTTTAGCTTTAAGATTTCGTTATGCTTTTCTTGAAAGTGGTTTAACAAAATCAGTGTATATTAGCTGCAATTTACTTTTAGGCAGTATGCTAACAGCTAAAAAGCCTCAAAGTTTGTTGTTTTTTGTTAATAACAGTAACTTTCCATATCCTGTAGCGCATCTTTAAAAAGGAGTGGATCTTTTAAAACTGTATGATTCAGGACTTAAATTCACATGGCAAGGGGAAAAGAAACTGAAGTAATGAGATTATTTGTGCTTTAATGGAGGTATTTAAGGGGTGCATGACTGCTTGTGATAAGAGTAATTAATCTTCGATGCTGCTTTATCACTTGTTCAAAAAAAGTTTTGTCAAATAGTCTTGAGTTTCTTTCCTTCTATCTAGATTGAAGGCCAAGGACATGGTGCTGTTTTTGACTGTAAATTTTCACCTGATGGGCAGCATTTTGCATGTACAGATTCTCATGGGCATCTACTGATATTTGGTTTTGGCTGTAGCAGGTCTTATGAAAAGGTAAGTTCAGCTTTTTACTAGAACTATTTATTCAAGCTTCTAACTGAAATTAGATGAGTTACATTCGTTCCTCTAAAGCATCATAAGTAAAAAAGAGTTTTGTATGGGTACAGGATCTAAATATAACTGGTTCCTTGATGTCTGTGAGTTCTCTTGTACGTAAGGTCCTGGCACAGCAGAAACAACCAGTGTCTTAACATTCCTGTGGGAGTAGCTCCCAAGAATGTTTCTGGAATACATTTATCATCTTCCAGCCAGCTAATTTACATGGTAATTGTTCAACCTCAAAATTACTTTAATTTCTGAAAACAGCTTAATGTTTAAAGATTGGAATGTATCACAAAGTTAATTGCACTACTACCTAATTAACAAAAAAACAGACTGTTTGTATTTTAAGAATAATTTGCTGGTTTGCTTCAGTTATTAGAACTTGCAGTTCTTTAGGCCTTTCCTTATTCAAACCCAAATTCACCAAAGTAGTTTGATTAAAATAAGCAAAAGTAAATATTAATCTAACACTGTGGACTTATGAAATACTAGCAAAATGTGCATGGGATACAAATTTTGCTTTTTTGAATGTATTTGCCTGTTACCTTTTGGTTTTGATAAATACATGTGTTTCTGTTTTTTCGAAATAGCTCTCAAAAGTGCAGTTCTGGCTTATGCTTTTCCTCACTTCCCCCTCAGTTTTTTTAAAGTTGCAATGGTAAATCCATGTTTGTCATTTTAAAGAATTATTTTTTCTTGCTTTACATTCTTAGCTGAAATTTAAACTTACTGTCTTCATCTTGGTCATCATTGCTAGGAGTAAAGATTCTGACTGTGATCTAATACTGGTGTAACCATTTCCTTTCAGCTGCATGGATTTAACAGACTGTTTCAGGTGCAGAAAAAATTTCTGGTGGACACTGAATGATTAAGAAAGAATTCTGAAAGCTTATGTTGAACTTGACAATTATTTCCTTGCATGGAAACCAAGGAAACTTTTCTTAATTGTGTGGAAAAAAAAAAAATGACGTGCAAAATATTTTTAATTTTAAGTGTAAAGCAGTGCTTCTGCTTGAAGTTACCTCAGGTTATTGTTTTCTAAAAGCATATTGTTTCTTTCAAAAGCACTATCAAAAATGAGAGTACTGCAACACCATATAGGTTAATTGTAGCTATGCATAACTCTTCTTATTGGCAACTTGCCCTTTCTTTTACCTTTGAGGAGATTTTTGGTATTTTAGTGTCACTTGTTCTTCTTTGTTGTTTAGCATATTCTTTTTTTCAAATTGATAACAAAAAAAATTTAATTTCTTTCTAGATTCCTGATCAAATGTTCTTCCACACTGACTATCGGCCACTTATTCGAGACTCTAACAATTACGTCCTAGATGAGCAAACTCAACAGGCTCCTCATCTCATGCCCCCTCCCTTTTTAGTAGATGTGGATGGAAACCCTCATCCAACAAAATATCAAAGACTGGTGCCAGGAAGAGAGAATTGTGCAGATGAACATTTGATTCCTCAGCTTGGATATGTAGCAACAAGTAAGAACAGTATCACTAAAGACTTGCATCCAGAATTGAGAGTTACTGTAGTAATTCTGAAAGGGAACAGAGTAGATATGACATAGGTGATTTAAAAATGCCTTTGTTTTCTCACGTTACCTGTTGTGTATTTATGATCAGTAAAGATGCTGAAAGGTCCGATAGTAAACACAGTTTTAAACAAGTGCAAAAAAAAAAAAATCAGTTGTTCAAATGGTTGTCTTAATTTCTTTAACTTTCTACAGGCAGTGACGTGCACAAACTGTGTTTAGGTTGTAGACTCTGTAAATGTCTCATTTGGAATAAGCAACGGCAATAATTTCAGTAATAGTTTTCATTGTGTTTAGTTGTAGAACCAATCTCACGGAGATGTGAACAATGAGATTAAAGAACTTGCTGTAGTCAGTTAACTGAACCCATTAATTTTATTTGTATTACACTTGCAAGGTGATGGAGAAGTGGTTGAACAAGTTATAGGCCAACAGACAGTTGATCAGGATGAACAAGGCTTGGAGCCCAGCATTCTTGATGGCATGATTAGACAATTACAACTACAGCAGGATCAAAGAACTGGAGCCGATCAAGAATCCGCTTCAAGTGGCCCACAAAATGGGGAAGGAACACCTAGAAGAGGTTAGTACTTGCTGATAAATTCGTAAGTGATTGTTCTAGCTCTGATTTTATTACGCTGCGTGAAATATTTCAGACAGGTTTTAACATTAATGTTGTTTTGGGGACTAAGATTCCCTTAACATTGATATCTGGTTAAGATCTTTTTATTCATTAAAACACTGCTATTCCTATGATTAAATTACAAAACAAAGCCTTTTGCTTCTCCATTTAAAGAGTATTAATTGTATTTCTTGTAGTGTTCTACATGTTTAATAAAATTTGTGGACTACTCAACATTTGTGGGAGCTACACTTATTCTTCTTTAAAGTTTGTAAAATAAGTATTTTGCCATTATTTAAACTGGGTTCCCCTCTCCCTTCTTTATAGATTTAAACCAGACACTCTTCTGATCTGTGTCCTTGCAGTTTTTAGTTATGTAAGCTCAGCTCCAGGGAAAGTGCTTTTTAGAACCTCACTAGCCTCAGAGCTGCCTGAAGTAGTTCAGAAAGACACCTCTGTCATATTATACTTCCTTTCACTATATTAAAATAGTAGTAGAAATAACCATTTTAAAAGTGTATGTGTAGTCTCACTGTATTTTCCATAAGACAGATAATTTCCCGAAGGTGGTAACTAGTCATATACTTGGGATTGTGGAGATAAGAACGTATAAAGCGTTGTTTCTTCTTACTGCAAGATAAAAAAATTAAGGTTCTAATTCTGTGAAGTCTGGAAAAAATGTTTCTGTATATTTTAGCTTTTAGAAGACCGAGTTTAGACATCCAATCTCCTCCTAATATTGGTCTGCGACGTAGTGGACAAGTTGAAGGTGTGCGTCAGATGCATCAGAATGCTCCACGAAGTCAGATGGCTACAGAGCGAGACCTTCAGGCCTGGAGACGAAGAGTTGTTGTACCAGAAATACCACCGAGCGTACTCAGGTCTGTAGACAGCTTACTGGTCTGCAGATATGGCTAGAGAGAACACATGATGTTGTTTTTTTAAAATCTAGTGCTATTACACCTCAGTTTAAGTACATGGTACGAATTGAAATAGTTCAGTGTTACAGTCAGCTGTGCTTAAAAGCCTTTCATTGTAAAGTCCCATTCAACAAAAATAAATTGAAGTTTCTCTAGTTTAATAGAGAATGATTCTCCCATATTTCAATATTTTAAGTCATCTTAAAGGACAGGTAGGTTACCTAGATTCTTGCTTTTTCCAAAATGAAGGGGTAGAAGCTAAATTCACTTATGTGAAATAGTTTGGAGAGATTGTGCTTTTGTGAGACTTCGTGGGGCTGATGTGTTAGGACCAGAAGCAGCACTGAGCACTTGAAATTCTAAAACAGTTAGCTGCTTTCAGAAGTACCATCAGTGTGCTTCTGTGAAAAGGAGAATTGATATCAATAGCAATATATTTCTTGTTAATGGTAAAGCTGTATGATTTGCCACATCTCTGAAGTTTTTAAAACTTTTAAGTTTCCTGGTATTGGGAGGTAGACTGATTGCAAAAGGAAAAATGTGGATTAAAAATGGGGTTGAAAAATTTTTATTATATTCTGATATTTGCAAGGAAGACTTTCTTAATATCAGTCGTTTTTATCTGGAAATGAGAGGACATGTGTTATAGGTGTTTGAACAATAATAACATCTGAAATTATTAATGGAATGAAATTAGGTGTTCAGGTTTTTTAGATCCTTTAAAGAGAATGGGTCATTTAACTTTTCAGCATTGTTAAAACAGAGAATTAGATGTTCATAACTTTCTTTTAGGAAGCAGGAAGAATATCGAATTGCAAAAGGGGAAGAAGAGAGATATCTATATGCAACAGAGAAGAAAAAGTCATTTGAGTCACTGGAAAAGGTATGCAGCGACTTCTAAAGGAAAATGGGTATTCTGTGCCCGGTGACAAGTCATGGTTTAAAAAATGAAAGCGGATGTTTCTGAAGGTGTGGTCTTCAGAGGTTCCTGGTGATTCAGCCTTCACTTATAAGTTGAATTCTTTTTTCTGTCAGTCCTGCCTCCTTCCATCTCAGGTATTTGGTAGTTATTTTTGAAGGCAGGCTTGATTTCAGGCCGTTCTGGTTTTACTGCAGTGAAGGTTTCAAAGGCAGTTGTTGCAGGTCCGTGCTAAAGCACTGAGGTGCAAGTGAGTTCAAGGTCCTATATCTGAAGAATCAGAGGCTATATTTCTATTCCCTTATGTTACTTTAGATGACAGTGTTTTGTGTACGGGGCAACCTTTCCAGACTTGCCCAATTTTGCACGATTTTTTTACTATATTTTTTGGAAGAGATCAGTAAGAAGTTAAAATTGGTTATTGTACTGGTTTTATAAGATAGTGGCCTGATTCGCTGTGTCTTGCAGTACAAAACAATTTGATGCAAGAATTCTACTGCATATTCCCCTTAACTGGGGGTGGTTGAGGATTTCTGGTTCTGTCAGAATTGCACATCGGAGACAGCTAATGTCTTGATTCTGTGCATATATTTATAAACAACTGCAAGTGACAAGTCCATTTGCATTACCTGATAAAGAGCACTTTCTTAGAACAACTACTAAATCTTAAATTTGGAACAGCAAATTTAAAACTCTTGGCTTAGAGGAAAATTATTCCTTGTGAATAGGAGCTTTGACGTGATCAGGCTGTGACATGATGAGACCATTTCAGTTTTTACACTCAGCAGTGCTTGTAGTCACCCTTTCACCCCTATGTAAGTTTGCCACATACATACCCTTACGTAACTTATTTTTTTCACTTTCTGTATAAATTAGAGTGACTCTGAGTCTTCATTAATACAATCTAAGCGCAGACTGCATAGACGGAAATATCCTAATTACCGAACACGGAATAACATTGAACAACTGGAGTCTTCTGATGATGAAAGAGATAACTGCTTTGGCTTGATAGAGCAGGTAAGATCTCTTCCAAGTTCTGTATTTAGAACTTGAATTCCTCAATAAGTGAAGTTTCATGTAAATGTGCATTTTCTCTCTTAAAACAAACCAGCAAACAAACAAACAAAAAATCTCTTTTACCAGGGAAAGTCTTGCTGTGACCATCATTATTGTTGGCAATTCTCAAACCTAGTTATCTGTTGCTTTAATAATGGCAGTCTTGCCTGTCATTTTATAAATGGCTGAATTATTTTTGCTGAGACTCTTCTAAACCAAATGAACAGCCCAAGGCAAAAAACTTATGTACAGTGCTGTGGTTGGCTTAAAGTGAAGTTTGGATTTTACATGTGTTTTATTGTTTCTCTTTGAAATCTTTGCAAATTTCTGTGCACACCTAAAACTGGAAATTGTGAAGATTCTTGATAAAGCCTTGTTACGACCTGGTAAACTTCCTCAGAGTCTTTTTATCCTGGCTGAGTCCTGGCTTGGGGTGAAATAGGACTTTGCTGTGGGTGGCAGCAGCTTTTGAGTGTTGTGTTACCAGATGCTGTAAATCAGTGGTAGGACTGCTTGGACCACAGTTGTTTGGCCTTGCTCACAGGGAAATAGTCTCAAATAGGGAAAGAGGGAAGAAGTGGAAGGAGTAGAGAAGGTTGGACTTGTTGGACTAGTCACTTATTTTGTTAAGGGAGGATAGTGAACGAAATGGAAGAAGTTCAGGAGATAACTTAGAAAGAACGATATTCTGTGGAAACTGACTCTTCTCCTGGCCTCTTAATAAAGAATACCTATGTGCTTAAAAAAAAAAAAAAATCACTTAAATTTAATGGAAAGTTCAGGGTTTCCTTATTTTGGGAATAGGGTGGAAGGAGAGTTGACAGGAGACTTTTGGCACCTGACAAATTCAGAGCATGCAAAGTGCAAATAGGAGAGTTATATGCACTGTCCTGTAAATGCTACATAACATATTTTTGAAGTGATGTTGGATCTAATAATACTAAAACTAATAATACTATAAGAAGCTAAGCTTTGATGTAAATGAGCTTTTTTGTTTTTTTTTAATCTTACAAGTGGTAGGATAAAAGAGAAGGACTGACTTAGTGAGTGTTGTCCATACTGTACACTATATGAACAGGTCTTAGGGGGGAAGACTCTTAACTTTGTTCCTCTGAAAACAGCAAACAAATAATCAGTTGGACTAATTCAAACAGTATCAAACTTTAAGCTGAAAGTTAAATCTTGTTGGGTTGTGGTTTTTTTTTGGGTTTTTTTATTTTATTTTTTTATTGCTTGACAATGTATAACGAGAAATGAGCAATGCATTATCCTTAGTCATTTCAGTTATGGAAAACACATGTAAAACATTAAGTTAATGCAAATAAATTGTTGAACAACAATCAGGAAATTACTGAAGTTTTAATGTATTTTGGTATCTCTTGACTATTTAGTTTTGCATTTAAATATATACGTGAATACACCCAATTAGTACTTAGTCAATCAGTTGATACCAAAATCAGAAAAATCTCCTGATTCTAACTTGCATAAGTAACGAAAAAAAAAAAAGTAATCCACAGAAGTGCTACTCCTGTAACAGAATATATCCATATTGTGTGCAGATGGGAAATGTGATAGTTTCCCTTGATTTGTACCTTTTGCAATCTTTAAATGCTTCCTTTGCATTCTAATGAGTTAGATTTTGTGCACTTTACATGACTTAATTACAGCATCATGAGTTGGGAATTTGAAGGAATCAAAATCACCCACCACATTGTCATGATAAACGATGTGAACTTAGACTAGAAAATAAATAGAGCAGTCATAGTAGGGGGATAGAAGTGTTGCTTTGTGAAGTATGGCTGCAGCAGGTAGATCTACATGTTGCTAATATGTGAGTGAATATACAGAAGTTAATGAGTAACAGTACACTGCCAAGGTTAATAGAGCAAGTTGAAATTGACTACGAAAAATAACTGCTTTCATTCCATTTTTACAACTCTTCATCAAATTTCTTCCTAACTTGATAATATGCAGACGTGAATGGGAAGTGTGTTTTATGTTTCAAACCCATAAAACATGTGCTATGAGAAAGTTTTAGATTGACTGTGCATGTTTTTAAATTCAGGAAGCTGAAGAAAGTGAGGGCTCTGGCTCATCTGAGGAAGAGGAAGAGTGGAGAAGTGACAAGAAAAGCAACAGTAATAGTTCTAGGTAAAAGCAAACAAACAAATCCCAGCTTTTACTGTAATGAGTTTTACTTGAATTTTGGCAAGTTAAAATTTGTATGGAAGTTCTGCTGTGCTTTGTATGTAATAGTATTTTGTGAGGTACTGCCCTGTATTGACGCATTGCATTGTTGTTTTGTGTTCCATTCCACCAGAACACTTCTGTCCTTTAATGTAGGTTAAAATCCTTTGGCGTTTTTGCTAAATGGCAAGGAAAAGGAAGATAGGCTGGAACACTTTTGATAGCGTGTTTTGTTCTATTGGGTTTTTGAGGGGTGGGGGGTTTTGTTTTTTGTTTGTTTTTTTTAATAATGCAGCAACAGTCAGTTGGAAAAAAGTACAAGGTTATAATTTTATTTAGAACTGAAGTTATAGATAAATTTTTAATCACTTTACTGTGACTTTTTTACTATGGCTTTTTTTAATAGTTTCTAGAATTCTGTAGTAATAGAATCAAAAAATACTGAGAGAGAGAAAGATAAATAAAGCAAATGTATACCTGTGAGATTTGTGTAACTATCTTTAAAGAATTTAACTAGTGCTTGTCTGGTGTGTTCTATCGAGAGGGCTCTTAACTAGTCCAGAATTTCATTGCACATCTTTAAGTAAAATTACTGATTTTAGAATTAACCTGATTTTTCTGAAAAAACATGCTTTGAATTACTTTGTTCCCAAAAAATTGCATTAAACATCAAACGAAGCAATTGTTACAACAGGTCAAAGTAATTTTAGTTCTTTTGTTAACGCTTTCAAGAGCAATTTATATCTGCAGATATTTTTGGAAGAGAATTTAGCCTTCTGAAATATTAACAACTTGGTTCTGTGTTTGTATTTTTCTTGACTCCATCCACTCTGGACAGTGATTCTTCCAGTAGATATTCTGACTGGATTGCTGATGCAGGAATTAACCTACAACCTCCTGTACGGACTTCTCGACGGAAAACCATCAGATACTGCAGTACTTCAGAAGATGAAGTATCAGCAGAGAAATCATCTCCTCCAAAGAGAAGAAGAAGAAAAAGGAGAAAAAAGCCCAAACCAAAAAAGCTGGAGGAGGTATACAATTGATTTCTTCTACTCACTCTTTAATAAATTTGTCTCTTAAGTTTTTAGACCTCTTCACTGGAAACTGTTAAAGTAATTGTTATTGCTGTTGGACAAGGGTGTTGATATCAATGCATACAGTCTACCCTTAATTAACTTGAGACCATTCCAAATGCAAGGTGTCTGCTGATTTGCATGGATGGTTCTGCATTCCAAGTGAAGTAATTTTCACTGTTCATATAAAAGGGATTCTCAGGGTTGCTGGTATGAAGAGGGAAATGTGATTATTAAATATCTGTATTAAATATTAGACTAAAACCCTGTGAAACTGTCTGGTTTTCAGTAACATATCTTTTTTATAAGTTACAATAATTACTCTTTTTAGAGTTACTGAAGTTTTTAAGTTAAAGTAATTATCCTTTGTTAAGTTACAATAGCTATTTGCTGTTTTCTACCATAAAGGAGCAAACATCTTTAATGCTCGGGGTAATTTTGGCATGTTTTTCTCTCCATCCTTTTACTTTTATCCCAGTATTCTCAAAAATTTATTTTTTAAACTGTTTTAATGTGTATATTTACTGTGCAATATCTCCCACAATTTTTCATCTTAAGATAGTTTCTTGCAGCTTGATAGAGATTTCTAATTGGGCACTGAGACTCCCATTTCAATTATAAAACGTTGCTTCTCTTCAGTCCTGCATAATAGTAATCTTGCTCACTTGAATACTCATATAGGAAAGGAATGCTTAGTATTAGTACTACAAATACAGCTACAACTCAAGCAAAGCCCTGGAGGAATTTTGCTAATACGTTTTGGAAATGTATATCAGTCTCCTTTTAAGTTAAGCATTTTTCTGCCAAATCAAAATGGAATGAGTTGTATTATTGTCATGTCAGTAATATGTCCTTTCGTGTTTAATTTTGCTCTCTATTAAATGTGAAGGTTAATGCTCCAACACAACCAGTAAACTTGGAATTATCATATGATTGGCATCCTCCTGTTTGGATAACAGACACAGCTCTTCGAAGATCTCCTTTTGTTCCTCAGATGGGTGATGAGGTGGGAATATTGATTAAAAATCTTTAAATGCCTGCAGTACCTAACATTATTAGAGTTACTCAATACAGGAAAACATTTACTGTTCGTTTTTTTAGGTAATATATTTCCGACAAGGACACGAAGCTTACATTGAAGCAGTTAGAAGAAATAACATTTATGAACTGAATCCACACAAGGAGCCATGGAGAAAAGTAGTTCTTAGGGTAGGTCTGCACTGAAGATACTGTAGGCTCGATACTAGTAGTCTGTGAATGAAGTTGTATTACACTGTTTGCAAAACATTGGTTTGTGAGGTTGTGCTGTTTCCCATAACGTTTCCCTATGGAAACAACAGGGGAAAGTGTCTTCAATTACCAGAGTATCTTCAGAGCTACCTGTGGGAAGCCTGACTACAGGTAGCTGTGTTAAAATTGCCAAGTCTGACCAACTGTCTTCTGTTGAAATCTCAGATACATTTTCAATATTTTTGGCTTTTCGGTGTGGGTACAATTCATGTGCTTGGATAACTAATGTTAAATTAATAGTTCTGTGCCTAGTCCAGAAGGTGGTACTTGCTGAAACTGTTTGTTCTTACCTGTAGGATCAGGAATTGGTAAAAATTGTTGGAATTAGATACGAAGTTGGTCCTCCCACATTGTGTTGCCTCAAGCTTGCTTTTATAGATCATGCCACTGGAAAACATACAGACAAATCATTTTCCATCAGGTATGTGCCTTTTTATTTTTCTGGAAAGTACTTAAAAATACGTTTCTTTTTAAGCTTCTTCCTAAAGCTCTAAGGCACACACATGGAAGGGATTACTTTTTTTTTCTAGATACCATGATATGCCAGATGTTATCGACTTCCTTATATTACGTCAGTTCTATGATGAAGCACGGCAAAGGAACTGGCAAGCTTGTAAGTGTGTTTTCTAAGTATTTGACTGAATGCTTTTGAAATAAAAAGTTAGTCCTTGGCTGATGGCTGAATATGGTAGGTGCTACTTGCTTGTAACTTCAGAAGGCATTCTGGTAGGTAAGATTCCTTTGCTCTTTAGAAATATGAGCCTACTAACTGCTGTACTAAGAAGTTTGGAGGGATTACCATAGATCTAAGATCCAGTCTTCATATCGAGACTGTAGTGTTCCCTTTTTTTATTTTATAGCAAAGTAGCAAATTTATTTAGATTTCAACACTTGTATTTTTTTGGCATAAGTTGTCTTATCTTTTATTCAGTATCAGTGGGTTTAGAACTTTAAACTGAAATACATTAATCAAAAGTTTTTCTAATTGCATGTAGAAGAAGCATAGTTAAATAGCTTTTCTTAGGAGACAATCTAAGCGGACTGGTTTTGCTCTAGCTGATAGGTTTCGATCCATTATTGATGATGCCTGGTGGTTTGGAACAGTGCTGGGTCAAGAACCGTATCAGCCTCAATATCCTGATAGTCACTTCCAGTGTTACAGTGTTAAGTAAGTATAAAAAAATTTTACACTTCTCATATTAGTAGGGTGAGTTGCCTCTTACATAGCTGGCTTATTGGTATGAGAATGTATAAATTGTCCAAATGATTTTACTGGTTCTATTATCACTTGTTAATGATTTCAAGTTGCTAATTTAGCACAGTGTGAACATGTAATAACTTGTGACAACTTTTCAGTGAATAGTAATGTGATAAAAGGAGTTACTGACCCCTTTCACATTTGCAAATCATTTTCTTTAATGACTAATGCTGGATCTCTTCCATGAAGCAAGCAATGCAATTTCCAGTGTACATTAATTATTATTCTTCATTGATAACTGGTTTTGGTTGAGGCATGCTGAATCTAGTCTGTTATTGCTGTCATCATGATCTTTATGCTTTAAGTTCTCACACTTCTGTCTTTCACATTATAGTCCACAGGAGCAAGTATAGGTATAAGATGATCTCATGCTATCCCTTGAGACTCCTGCAGAGGATGTTTCCAAATGTTACTCTGTCTTCATGCTTGACAGATGAATGTGAAGACAGAACTTGAGTCTCTTCACTGCCTAGTGGTATTCTGCCATATTCCCTGTTGTGCAGATCCCACGTACATTTTCACCTTTTGATTTCCTCTTTGGGTCATATTTAGATAGATAACTGGCAGATAATGTAACCTTGTGCTACCTGTAACCTTTGACCAGTTTACTTGTCAGGAGATAATACTGCCTAGATGAAGGCATACGATACCACGTGCATTGTTCAAAACATGGCAAATTAAGCAAATCAAGGGTATTACTGTAGGAAAAAAAACCTGCTTAAACAGGGAAGGCCACAAACATCCAAGTCAAACTGGTAAGAAGATAGTTGGACCCATACCTTCTTTACCAAGGTGTGCTCTAAAAAATTACTCCCTACTATCCCCCCCATGACAGTTTGACATTAGTGGTGTTCCTGTGCACCTTCTTTCATATCAGCAAAAGGGTCTCACACAAAGGTGAAGAAAGGTGGACAAAGCTAACTCTGGACCTCAGTGATCAGAATCAGGATATTGTCTTTGTAGTGTCCTGTCCAAGTTGTGTGGAATGATTCTGGGATCTTGCTCGCCTTGGATTCCCCCAGCAAGGGAGGACTGTAAGGAGGATAATCAGTGAATACACAATATTCCTAATTCTATCATGACCAAACATTCTTCCCATTTCTTTTACAGTATTTTTGATATTCAGAGTTTCATTGTAGAGGGCTTTTTCTTTTTTTCCACTCAGAGGCTTTTGAACCTGTAACTCATCCCAAAGACAGGAAGTACTTGTAGCTAATAGACAATTCTGCAAGACTGCCAAGATTGTGTTACGTATTTTGGTTACTTGTCTCATTTATCCCATTGATTTTCCTTAGGGGGAAGGTGTAACTAACTTCCAGATTGAAGTTCTGGGCTGTATGCTTTCAGCAAGTGAATTTTCACTTTGCTTCTACAGCTACAGAGTTAGCAAATTGGCAGTCTTGATGTGCCGTAAATGAAAGTGGCATCAGCATTAAGTCCCTACAAAAGATCGTCTCACCATAAAGGACTTCTTCATGTTCCTGACAGTGGTAAAGCTAAGACTGCTCCACATACAAAGGATCTGCCAGTATGTGCAGATACTTGTATTTACTTTCTGACAGTTGCTTAATCACCCACAATGAGAAAGTATACAGAGTTAAAACTGAAACCTAGGCTATCTGTACGTTGATTTCTTGCCCTCGTTTAATTCTTCTTCGAACTCGTCTCTTCCCTTAAAGAGAGGATCTTGACAAACTAAAATGTTGCTGGATCTTCCTCGTGTCCCAGGCATGAGGAGTAGTACACTTGGAGCATATCTTCTGCAGGTGATGTAGGGGTAAAAATATTCAAGTTACTGGCTAGTATATTTTCCCTTGTTTTGTAAAATGATATAAAGAGTAAAAAGCCACTGAGTCCCAGATACCAGTATGAAAATACAACTGAATCTTATTTCAAAGTACTAAATTTTATCTGTTACATAGCTCAGACCCTTTGATATGCTACCATGGGGATATATGTTACCTTCCATACGTTATACCTTTCATAAGTTTTGTTGGTACCACAATTCTTCCTTAAGAGTAAGTTTAGATGGGGTTTTTGGTTGTTTTCTTGGCCAGTTCAAAATCAAGTTTCCAGTTATGAAAAAGAGCCTGTAGCCAATTTCCGAGAGTCCTTGTTTTCTGTGATTGCTAAAGGATATTTCAGTATTTTAATGCACCAGACTTTAACAGAGTGAAGTTTAGAGCTGCTTTGAAGTTAACTTAATTGAATAGGTAAGGAATACAATGCTCTTTAAAGAACACTTTCAAAAGAGAGCTCTTTAAAGATCTGTGCTGCTTTAGTAGAGAATGTGACTGTTCTACCTTGACTCACAAACAACTGTGCTGGAGAAGATTCCTAAGATATGTATATGAAAATGTCTGGATGGTTTTGCAGGTATAGTGAGATTTTGCAACTTGTCTGGGTCCTCAGTTCTTTTTTATAAATACAGTCCTCTGTTCAAGAATCTTAAGTCTTGTCTACCCTAGAATCTGCACGTGGTTCAGCAGCAGTAGCTTCCTCATTTGCACTCATATGCTTTATACATTGGATGCAAAAGTATTTTTAAATACATTTCATTTTACATCTCTTTAAATGGGAAAAATCAACCTGAACACAAAGGGTTGTGACGCTGTCTTGGAAAAACTACAATGTGCTGTCTCTCCACTCAGGATTTGGGTTATGGGTTTTTTTAGGTACTAGAATTTTGCTAATCCAGCTGAGTTTGAGTATCCGCAGTAGTTCTTTGCCACCTCTGAGACAGAGCTTTATTGGCATAGAAGCGCTTTCTATTTTATACCGGAAACAACCTTTGGAAGTTGGCTTCAAAACACTCAATGAAGGAGAGTTTGGGAAACCACATTTGAATGAGATGATGGGGAGTAATTGCCATGTAACTTAATTGAAAGTTTTGTTGGTAACCACGTTGTCATACACTTAGGAATCATTTCAAATTATCACCACCACTGTTGTATAGATAATAACTAAATATAAGATATATAAATCGAATATTTTGTTATTTTATTGGCCAGATAAAAAAATAGGTATTTGTGTAGAAGCAGCTTAATAATATAAAGTTGCCTTACCTGGATGAATGGAGCTTAAGCAGAACTAAATGAGGACTTAAGATGTACTAAACTGTATTGATAAAATCTTTCATGCAATACTTTGAAGCAGTATATACATTTATAAATACCAACAACTTCTGAAGTACTGTATGTTAACTGGGGAGGAGAACCAAATAGATGAACCTTTGAACCTTGAGAACTCTTAGTTCATGAACATCAAACAGATTGAATGTGGATAGATCCAAATTTTCCTAAGTTGATGGGCAATCCAAAATAATGGGAAGGTGCTCCTGCCTGACCAGAGTATTAGTTATAAAATATTATGAGGATGATCATCTCAATTTTCAGTTTGTTTGAAATAAATACACAGGAGGTATTAGACCAAATATCTAAGTTTATTAAGTTATAAGAAGTAGATGGCATTCACATAGACAGTTGAATAACTCAGGAAACTCCTGGCAAAGTTCCAAACTGTCCTGCAGTTGGACCCTGTACTAGAGGACTGGCAGATGACTATTGCAACTCCTGCCAGCAGAAGAGGTTCTGGAGGAAAATTGTTGAACTGTAGAGTGATATATCTGACTTCAGTTTCTAGTACATGCCTACAATAAAGAATAATACTATTGAGCATAAGGATAAACCCAGCTGTAAGGAAGAGCCAGCACTGCATCTGTACAGGGAAGTTCTGTCTCTCTACCCCTTTTGAAGTTCTGTGACTTTGTTAGTAAGCATATGAATAAAATGGACAGTCAACAGCATGTATTTGGATATTTTTTTAAGAAGCCCTTGACAGAATTTCTCCTTAAGAGATGTTAAAGAAACTTAAGATGACATATGATTGGAGCAAATACTTCAATGTGTTGAAAACTGGTTAAATCATAGGGTGCAAAAGAGTGGTTCTTAACAATTACATTTCAGGTTGGAGTAGTGAGCTCCCCCAGGAATTGGTGCTGGGACCAGCTTTACTCAGTGTCCTTCTAAGCCTCTTGGGGTGCATGCACCGTGAAATATCCAAGGTCTGTAAATATCGCAAGTCATTTCAGGTAGTAGTCAAATCTCATGCTAAAGGTGAGGACTTCCAGAAGGACCTCATAAAACTGGCTGGGTAAAAAAGTGCCAGATAATTTTTAGTGCAGATGTATGTTAGGTGTAGGACACCTGAGGGAACAATGGTCTTATAAGACATGGAGCTCGTTAATGGATGCAGCTGAAGACAGAAATGTTGCTGAGATAGTCATTGACAGTTCTCAAAACATCAGCTGTTTGTGCAGTGGCAGCTACAAGGAACTAACAAGGTGTTGGCCACCATCAGAAAGGATATCAAGGACAAAACAGTAATGCTCACTGCTTTCTAGCACTGTGATGTGCTGATGTCTTGATGCATTTTGCGTCTTAGCATCTAAAGGAAGATGTAATGACTTTGGGAGAGGTACAGAGAAGGGCAACTAAAATGGTTGTGCCAGGTGCTTTGTGGGTTAAGACAAAAAACCCATGACTCTCCAGATGGAAGGGAAGGGTGAAAGGGGTGACAGGCAATGTGAATAGAGAATTATTATTTACCAGATTCTGTAATGACAGAACTAGAGGTGCGTATTGAATTCTGTAGGGGATTTGTTTAAAAGAGCTTGGGTTTGGTTTTTTTAACATTGAGGGTAGTGAACTTCGGAAATATATTTACACATGAGGCTGTTGAAAACCATACTGGTAGGTTCAAAAACATGTTGGACAAAAATAAATAGATATTAAAGGTTGGGATGTATTCACAAACATGCCTGGAGGAATACAGTGATCATGAATGCTGGAAGTACAAGTAGAATGGACTTGTACCAGAATCATAGGATCTCTGTAAATAGCATCTCCCAATAATAGTTTCAAAGACCCAAATTACTGGTCTAGCTGGACCAGTAGGGCATTAAGCTGATCCAGTTGGGCGTTTCTTATCTTGGAAATACCAAAGTTTGTTGGTATTTTTTGTGTTGTTGAAGCATGTAAAAATCTGCCCAAATGTGTTAGGATTTGGAGAGTTATCAAAATTATATTCATATCTAATAGTCAAGTATCAGGGTGAATATACAAATACACTATCAATATCAACTGTGTTTGCCTTTGCTCCCTCTTGGTCCTTACTTAACCTTAGTTTCTTCATTTTATACTTACTCTTTTCTTTGTCGTAATGTGGTATGCCTTATAAAATTAAATGTTAATATACCAAATACCTCACTTATTGGTCTTCCTTTCTCTGAAACATCCCGTGGACTTTCACAACTACTGTTGGGGTTAGCAAAAAAATCCTTTCCTCTGTGGGTTTTTTCTTGTGTCTTCCCCTTGATGTTATCTCATTTTTCCAAGTGTATGGCTTATTTTTCTTCTGCAACTTCTTGATACAGACTTTGTAAAATTTATTTTTATATTGGGTAAGTTGCATATGGCCAAAATCAGGAGCACAATTTTAATTTGAATTTCATTATGAAGAATGTTTCCTTTTTGCACTGTGACAGCTGACTTTTAGCTAATGCTTTGGTTTATAAGCATGTTTATACAGTATATTCTATTAATAACTAAAAATAGTTGTGATTTAAATATGCTTGGAGGGAATACTGCTGAGTCAAGATAATAATTTGAAGTTTTTTTGTTTTTTTGTTTGTTTTTTTTTTAACTTGGTGAATCAGATGGGACAATGGTGAAATTGAAAAGCTTAGCCCGTGGGACATGGAACCAGTTCCTGATAATGGTAGGTAGAAACTCATTTAATAAAACAGTTTCATGTGCTGCTCCCTCTTTCCAGATCCTTCATTTCATGCAGGTAGTGGACCTTAGATGATTCCTATCTTTCTTGTGACTCTTGCCACTAAGTCATCCAAGTACAATACCCATTGTACATATCTACATAACAGGTGGAACTGATATGGTAATAGTTATTCTTTATAGAGAAAGTCAGCAGGGTATTTTTTTGTGTGAGTGCAAGAAAGTTCTTAAAGACAGTCTTTCTTCAGATTTGGTGAAATACTTTGAATATACCTATATTTTTCTCTCTGCATCTTCCAGAGCAATTCTGAAGGAAATCCTTCAAATGTGTAGCTCTGGCTTATGCAATAAAACCTGCTACTTCCAAATGTTAAGTTTCAAAAACATCTCGAGTTTCAAAAAACTTGTTTGTTGTAATAAATTATAGTATAAGGGGTAGGGGAAGAGTATGTATAAAATAATTTCCAGTCAACAAAACCTTGCTTCATATAGTTTAAAATCAGCAATTTATAAAGTCTGCTGGTCAAATCCAAATTAACTATAAATGAAAAAAGTTGGATTCCTGGTTTGTCTTTATTCAGTTCAGTTTTCCAGTGCTTTTCAGTACCAGCTGGGTGGAAGGAGAAAAGTTTGTGAAATACTGAGAGAATAGTTACTGAATAAGCTGTCAAAAAGATACTAATTTTCTTAATAACCTTTGCTAGGAGTTAGCTTGTTTCACAGACAACAGAAAGGCTTAAGCTATATTTTTTTTTTTTCTTAAATACGAGTATGTTGTGCACATGTGGATGTTCTCAGTAGCCACCTGATCTTTGAAATGGTAGCTGGCTGCCTCAATCGTATCTTGTGATGGCAAATTCTGCAAAACAGTCTGAAATCAATTTGTGAAATGGACATCTCTACATTTTAGCTTACAGAAAACAAGTAATTAGCAGGATTTTGGTCTTACGCACACAGGAGGATTTAATTGAAACAGTCCATTTTCTCATCACCAGCATCTGTCTCCTTCTAACACACAGGAGCTTTTCTTACTCATCATGAACTGGTTAATGCTTCCCATATATGTCACTGAGAGACAGTCATATTATTGTTGGAGGCTCACAAGCCTTATGTGTGAACTTAAGTCAGGATTTCTTTTGTTACATGACAAATTGTATCAATTTCTTCTGAATGCTATACACTGTGGTTTAAGTTGCTCTTTATATTAGTGTATTAGTTATCACTTCTTCCTCCTATGGATTGAAATACAAAGACTAGTGTTCTCATCCACTGAAGTTTGATAGCATAAAGGAACTAGAATTGTTGAAATTGCTACACTGGCAATGTAATGACAGAGACATCCTACAGATGCTAATTTAAATCTGGAGATTTTTACATGTGTAAGTCATCGTTTACTGGCCGTATCAGAAGCAAATTGTAACTTCTTTGATCTAATAAGTTGTTACTTTGCCATGTTAAGAGCTTAAGGTTTGATTGATCTGAGGAACTGTGACTTTACCATAGGAAAACTGTGAAAGGACACCCAAAAAAAAAAAAAAAAAAGATAATGTGTCTTTTTTGGACAAGGTCAAAGAATTGAGAAGAACATCCTCTAAAGGATTGAACGTCCTTAACTTATCCTCTAAGGTTGAGGATAAGTACCACAGTAGACACTGGGCTAGAGGAAGAAAAAAAAAATTGTCTGAAGACAATCCAGAACTCCTTATTTTTCTACCGTTCTTTCCAGGCAGAAAATGGCATTCTGTAAGGAAGTAAAGCTCTTACAGAAAGGTTTTGTGCATTTACAGAAAGCGTCATTGTGTTAACAATATAGTATAAAACAGGGGTTAAACCCCTTCTCCTTTGCTTTCTTGTCCTTTCTTCAGTTGAATGACTTGCAGATCAGATTGAATTTATACCTCACATTTGCCACTCTTCTCTCAAAATACTTCTTCATTCAGTTTACTAAGGTAGGTGTATGGGAGAAGAACGGCACTGAGGTTGGACTAACTAGCAGGTCACAGCTTTAGTTACTTTTTGTGTCCTGCAAGTATAAGTTTTGTGTCATGATTATCAAGATACAGTAGTAGATGTCAAACTCTCGTCTTGTCAGGGACAATGTTGTCAAGACCAGGAAAAGCTGGTGCACCTGGACCTGAAAGTTCAGTTTTCAGCAGCCTGCTTGCTAAACCACTATTGGTGTGGACTGGCTGTTGTATGTATTAACTGTATGTACTTAGACTGTAAGCACAGCAACCCTCTTTCTTGGGGGTTCAGCTTTCTGTGACCCATTTATTCCTGAAGATGAGACCACAGGGTCATACTATATATAGATATAGGTATATATATAACATGCCAGGAGTTACGACGAGTCTTCTGTGTCACATATACCAGGGTTCTGCAAAGAACACGATGCAGAAATCTTTACATGCTTGTTGAGAAGGACAGTTTTGTTGGTTTTAGTCTGTCATTCTGCTTTAGTTCTTACTCCTGCAGGAGAAAATCCCTCTTGAGCGTTTATGCAATGGAGTACCAGATACCATGTTGAGTTCTTCTTGACACAATCCTGTGTAAGTGTAGAAGCATTACTTGCTGCACTCCCTTAGTGTTGTCTTCAGGAAGTTTGGTTGCAGAATTTATTTCAGCTTGAAGATGAGTTAGAAGGATCATCTAAGTGAGTCGCCTCTGCCCCTTCAACTTTTCTTAGTACCTTTTGTATTTCATCCGTTTGTTTCTTGAACTGCTTCGTCTTTAGTATTATTTCAGTGGATAACAAATATTGTTAGGGCTCTGTCAATGCAATAATGAACAGAGAACTAGCAGTTACTGTAGGTTATTAAGACTAACCCTGTTCAGCTGAAGGAAGAAATAGTCTTTTTTGTAAACTTAGAAGATCCCCCCCTAAAAGCTTCTGGGTTTTTTTCCTCTTAGTTGTAGATGAAATGTATTTTAGAACGTGTGTGCAACTTATTCATGGAGTACAGTCGTTGTAACACTGACAAGGACCCTGTCCTCTTTTTTGTTTTAATTTTTAATGGACAGATTCTCAGATGCTAATGTAAGTTTTTACTGTTAGTTTCTAGCTATAGGCCTACAAGCTTAATACTGTTGAATTTATCTGCTAATAAAAAATAATTTATCTGCTAATTCCACTTGTCCTAATCAGTACAAAGAAGTGATCTTGCCTACCCGCAGTGTCTGATCAGGAGCCTTCACATGCTTGTTCAAGTACTCAAATTAAATGAGGAACTTAGCTTTTCAAAAACAATGAAAGTGCAGAAACTGCAGATGTACTAAAAACAGTCTGTGGAGTTGAGGGGGATAATACATTATCTACTCAGTCATTCTGCATTGGTGTTGTGGTTTGGGCCTGATGGGCAACCAACCCCCGCAGCTGGTCACCCTCCCTTCCCCCTCCCCACCTGGGAATGGGGGAGGGAATTAGAGGGGTGAAGGGAGACTCGCAGGCTGAGATCAGAACAGTTTAATAATGGTAATAAAACGAGAACAATAACGATGATGGGGGAAAACAAAAAGAAATATATAAACAGGCAATGTACAGCGTAATTGCTCACCACCCGCTGACCCATACCCAGCCCGTTCCCGGCCAGCGACCCCGAGATACCAAGATCCCACAATCACAATCCCGGAAGCGAGAGAGAGAGAGAGCCCCTTCCCAACCCCCCCTCCTCTATATAGTGAGCATGACGTTCCATGATATGGAATATTTCACTGGCCAGTTAGGGTCAGGTGCTCTGTCCGTGCTCCCTCCCTGCTCCCTGTGCCCTTGCGCATGGGCAGGACATGGGGAGTCAGAGAGTCCTTGAAGTCTTGGTAGCAGCTGAAAACATCGATGTGCTATCAGCGTTCTTCTCATACCAAACCCAAAGCTAAATCCAAAACACAGCACTCATCTAGTCCCTGAAAAGGAATATTAACTCTATTTCAGCCCAAACCAAGACAATTGGCTAGATTGCATTAGTGTTTGGAAGTGTGACTTTCCGCAGAACCATACTTCACAGCTTTATATTTCTAGCAGTTCTTACTGCTTTGAAACAATTAATCTGCCATGTTAAAAACAAATATTTTTAAAATTATCTGGAAGATCACGGTTGTTAATACCAGGAAGGATGTACAATGCACATTGCCAGTCTTGCACATATTAAAAGGTTGGGCGCACAAACTGACTCCTTAAACTAAGTTATGATCCTGTTAAGTTTAGGGCATGTGTTTAAAACAAAAGCACATAAACAGCTCCTCTGAGTTTAAGTCCTGTTTTATATCTGGTGCTTAGATGAAGAGAGGAAATAGTCTTCTGGAAATTCAGAATTACAGAAGAGGTGAATAAAGGATATCTTTGTTGTATGCGTTTTGTGTACTACTTTTCCCCATAGTCTTAGCATCGAACTCCACTTTAAGGCAAGAATTTTCTTGTCAGTTATGAGCATATGAGTATTTAATAAATGTGAGTACTTAACAATTTATCTTGTTGGTTTGTGTTCTCACTTCTTACCTCTTCCTATCTGCTATCTCTCTTCAGTTCATCAGCCTGAAGAATTAGGAGCTAGCGTTTCCGTGACTTTTGAAGAGGTGGAGAAGCTCCTGTACAAACCCCAAGAAGGGGAGTGGGGTATGAGATCTCGTGATGAAGCGTGTGAACGGATTATCAGTGGTATTGATCAGCTTCTGACTCTAGGTGAGCATGTAATCTAAGCTTAAGGTAGTTTTCTCATAACATTACATTTCATTACAGGTCCCTGGAATATCCATGGCATCCTTTACAAATTCCTTATGATAAAGTACTGTAAATGTTCATACATTTTTATGGGCAGTTCTTTCTGTTTGTCCATACTGAGATTTTTATATTTTTATACAGCATTGGTTTTATCAAGGATAATTATACATAGCAATTGAACACCTGGCTCAGTTGTCATATGCATACAAGCCTAAAATAGTTTAATTAATCTTGTTGTTTCTTAACAGACATTTCAGCAGCTTTTGCTGGCCCAGTTGACCTGTGTATATATCCCAAGTACTGTACTGTGATTGCTTATCCAACAGACCTGAACACTATTCGGACAAGACTGGCCAACCGATTTTACAGGTTAGTACTAGCAGTAGAAATAAGGGAGAATGTGGCCTCACATTTGTTGTGGGAAGATCTAAACTTTTTTTAGTAAGAAGAGCAATTACTCTTTTTACAAACACTCTGAAAACCAATAGTCCAGTACCTGAACTCAGCATTACTAGCGTTTTGTAGCAGGGCGCTGATGCTTGATAACTGCAATGTTATATTAATTTTTATTATGTTTCTTAGTTCTTAAGGCTATTGATTGCAGCCTGTATTGGTACTGTTTTCAGAGTTACAATACACAGACATTCATTCTTTGAGAAATATGCTATTTAAAGTAAGTAAATATAAAAGAAAAAATGAAGTTACTTCTGCGCTGAAGACTTAATTCAGATTTTAAAGTGCTATACTTAATTTACATTGAAGAGTTTTAAGCTCTTAAGCACTTACTACTTTCAGAAATGGGCTTAAACACAGAGATGAAATGTTAAATATTACCACCAGCGTTTTAAATTATAAACACTTACAGTAGAGAAGGAAGGAACTGAAGTGTAGTGATGATAATGTTCTGTTTTGCTGGGTGTCCTAGGTGCCTGTAGGTCTAAAAGAAATGTAAAGGTCGTCTTCATCTGGACTTGCATTTAGTGTGTCTGTAAATACAGTGAAGAGACATTAATAGTTGTTTTCATCCTACATAAGACTGAAATAATGTCTTAGGAAATAGTTTGAAATTCTGTAGAATTTCAGACTATGGAAGAGCTGCAGACTTGGGGTATCTCTGCTTCACGATTATAGGGAATTGGAAAAATTAATGATAAAAACAAAATTACATTCTTGTGCTAGCTCATTTCTATCAAGTTACAATTTTAATTTGTAGCAGTTTCTACAAATCTGTCTTAGAGGGCACTGCTTTGACTGCTCAGTTGGCCTCAAAGCAAGATGTTTGAGGGAAGACAGGAAAGAACATTGTAGCTGAGATGTCTTTAAAAACATAATTAGACTAAGTTTCTTGTCACCCTTTTTTAGTTGCTTGTCCCTTGTGTTCATTAGTTAAGAATTACTAAGATACTACATAAATTGTGTTCCATTTGATAGGGCTTTTTGACAAGCAACTTCTGATGTTTCCAGAATAAATGTTACACTTTACAGTGGTGGTTAAATAGTACTTTTTTCCCTCCTTTTTGAATAAGGCCAAATGTAAACATTTTTAAAAATGCATGCGTTTTTAAACAATCCAGGAAATCGGCAATGCCCAGTTAATATTTCAGTGATATTGTGTAACTTAGTGGTAACAAATGCTCGTGCTTACTTGGCTAGTTTTATTAACTGAATTTTGAGAATGAAACCAGGCATGCTAGAATTTCGCAAGCTTTCTGAAGATGAATTAGCAACGAGTTGGAAAATGAGTGAGCAAAGATGTGCCTTGTTGGTTTTGCATCCTTGAGTTGAGTGTGTGTCTGTGTATGTATGCATACACATACGCAGATATTTCAGTTTTACATGTGAAGGAAAGGTTTGAGACTGGTTTAAGCAAAAATAAAACCAAGGACAACTATCTTAATCTAATGTGGACAGAAAATTAATTTTTGCAGTTTTTAAGCTTTTTATCTTAGTTCTAAAGGTGCGATGTTTTTTAATTTTAAGGAGAATTTCTGCATTGGTTTGGGAAGTAAGATATATTGAAAGCAATGCTAGGACCTTCAATGAACCTGGGAGTGCTATTGCTAGAGCTGCAAAAAAGATCACTACCCAGCTCTTAAAGTTTATCAAGTAAGTGACATTTTAATCTAAATAGTGCTTGAATACTCGTGCTCTTAAATGATGGAACAGTATAAGCATCTTAATATCCCTTTGTTGTGAATTCTGCTTCTTTTGATTTCTTACTATTTTTCAATACACTGTGGGACAGTTGTATAATTCTTTTTGAGTATTATCTTAACCAGGGAAATACTTAAGTGTTCAGCATAGAGACCTTTTCACGTTTTCCCTTAGTGGCATTCACTGATGTTTTAGTTACATGAGTGAAAGTAGCTCAACCTATCAAGTAAGTTCTGTGCTGTCTAGCACATGCCTAGAAGTTCCTGTTACAGCTTGTCTCACTTATTTCAGTTGAGAGGTTCATTTTTGAAAGAAGTTGGTATAGGCAGCCTTCTTGCAGGTAGATCAGCTATGAAAGCCCCTTTCAAATCAGTGATGGTAATTTAACCCTCCTTCCCTCACTTCTGAAATGTACAGTTATAGCAGTTTTTCAGATGTAACATTACTTTGTTAATATTATAATCTTGCCATTTTTATATTTAATTTAATTCTTAGTTACTGTCTTCCAGTTTATGTGTAGCTTTTGGTTGTGGCTGTGTTTAATCTAGAAAATGACAGTTATGTTCTTGCTATTCTAGTAACAGAGATTAATTGCATTACAGTGATCAGGACTGTACAAACATTTTTGAACTATGTAGCACAACAGATGATGAACAAGATTGTCTTGATGCTGATCTGGTAAGATTTTTTTGTGGATAATTCCAGTAATGTATGGTGGTAAGAAAATACCACCAGCCTTCAAATATTTTTGGTAAAATTGGTGTGTATTTATGCATTTACATAGCTAATATAAACATGGAATATATTAGCATTGTGGGGGATGATGTGAGGAGATGCTCTATTAAAATAATTTTGAGTTATCAATACTAGTTAAGTAGTGTAACAAATATGCACTTGGTACTACTTGTGCCATCAACTAGGAGAATTCTTCCATCTCTGCTGGGTAGCACTTTATTTCTGAAGCATGTTAACATGCAGTAATGTAATATAAATATTTCAAGAATACTTGAATAGCTATCTCTCATTGGTTTTTTTAATTATATGCATCTGATTATTTCTAAGGTCAAAATTGTTATTCATATAGCTATAAATGCTAAAAGCTGACAAGTTGTGTAACTACTGCAGCAATGCATTGGCTCTCAGTTTCTCTGTATACCATAATATGAATCATGCATCAGATTTGCATGCTTCAGAATTTAATAAAGTGCATTTATCTTAAATCTCATAGAGGTAAATATGCACTGTGGTTATCCGGTGAATGCTATCTGCAGTGCTGTATGTTTATTAATAGTGTACCGAAAACTGCCCAAACTGCTGATGTCTTCTTTCACATTTTGATTTCTAATTTGTTACTTACTAACAAGACTTCATAAAGTTTCGAAGTAGCTGCTCTCCCTTGGGTGTTAATACCTAGGGAGGAACATTGGGTCCTATTAGTTCTTTATCTTGCCGCTTCACCATCGCTGTAGCACTTTCACATTGTAAGGTTTTTCTTTTCACCAGAAGTAACTTGCTCACAGGATGTCTTTTCCTAAACTCCGGACAAGCAAAAATAAGAAAGTTTTATGACTTTTATTATCAGTGAATTGAATTACTGATAATCTTTAGTCATTGAAGTTCAAAGCTGATGGGTATTTTCTCATTGCAATTTTTCTGGTGGTGGTTTTCCCTTTGTATTAAGAATAAGAATTGGAGTTGGGAATCTTCACTGGTGGTATCCAGAATGTTGCTTTCCAAGTCTCAAATGCTGTGTTTTATTTTTTGATATGTTCATCTTCTGTCTTATTGAAAGAAATAAGAATAAAAATCTATTTTTACCCCAATATCAAATCTGATGACACTTTGAGCACCCAATACCTATTTTTTCATCTATAATTTTTAAGATGATTGATTTTTATTTTGTGCAGGATGATGAAAAATGTCTTCCAAGAACAACGTATAGAAGAAGAAAAGTGAGTTGGCTAATCTTTACCGTATATACTGAAATCGGGTCTGGCAGGAAAAATTGATTAACAGGCTGTATTGAAATTCTGTGGGAGTGATGCTCGGTTTTATAACAAACATAGAACAGAATTTTTCCAGTGGTATTAAGGAAGTAAAAGCTTTGCTTAAGTAAGTCTTTGCTGTTTTAATGCTTCTATACTTGTTCTGTATAGCTGTCTAGGAAAATCTTAATTACAAGTTTGATACCAGTGCTTTCTAGTGTAACAATTTTCAGTTATCACTATGGTACTAAAATAAAAGCATTATTCAGCTGAGATGCTTGGAAAAAAATATTATGAGTGATGGATATTATTAGAATCTTTTGAGAATAATTTAGTATCAGAGGGTATGTTTTTGTGTGTCTTAGTTACTTAGTATTAAAAAAAACCTTGAAATATTAAAATAAAATTATATAATTTGTCAGAGTTTATTAATAAAGATTAGGAAAAAATCTGCTAGTAGTGTACTGCCATGTTACAAAACAATACACTGTTATAAAACAGTATGTTTGGAAGTGCATTTCTCTGCTACAGAAATAATTCCAGACAGATTATCAGGTTTAGTTTTTATTCCTATATTTCAGTAATGCTTTTTTCTGACTTTTTTCCCAAGGGACGGGGCTCAAAAAAAGGAAGAAGCCAGAAAACTGGCTATGATGAAAACTGTTGGAAGAGGCAGTGCATGGAACTGGTGAATTTAATTTTCCAGTGTGAAGATTCTGAACCTTTCAGGCAGCCAGTTGATTTGGATCAATACCCAGTAAGTTGTTCTTATTAACCTTGTAAGACATAAATTTTTTTTCTTGTAGCATTTGATATCATAAAAAAATCTCCATATTGCACTTGTAGCTATTTGTTCTCTTTATAGCTTTAGTCCCAAACCACTGAAAGAAATTTGCTTTGCTCTGTGCTTAGAACTATGAGCTGTGCTGTAACACCCATCAAAATAATTGACACACAACACAAAACAATTGTAGGGCAGTGGTGGTGTCTACAAATATCCTGATACCTTAAATATCATTTGAAACCACTCACAGTCTTTTTTTTTGTTTTCTTTTTTACTGTCTTTTATGGGTAAATAATTTTGGACAAATCTCTGTTATTAATTAAAACTAGTTTCTTGAGGGACGATCTACAAAATCTGTTTACTGAGCCTGAGCTACAAACTTGATTTGTTCCTTCCCTTTCTATTAGCTGTTCATGACATTCATGCTAACTCTTTGGTCTCTCTTTGTCTAAAAACACAGCAAACTTTCAAGGAAAAAAAACTTCTTAGCAAGCATGCAACTACTTTCCTATGGACTTCATATCTTGAGTCTGGTTCTCACTTCAGATTTTAAAACATCTTGAGGTTCTCTAAAATTCATTAACAGGAGAGAAGGATAGAGGTGTTCTGATTTGTGGGGTTGTTTTGTTGGGTTTTTTTGGTTTTGTTTTTTTTTTTTAACCACATCAGTTTGTTTCTCACAGTAAATGCATCATGGAAAGGATTACATGGTGATTTACAACAGTCTCATTTCTCATTCTGATTAACAATGAAAGCAATGGCTTGCATGTTAATGTTACTGGGTAGTTTTTATTGAGGAACTTCAAGAGAATTGAAATGGGAAATCTGCATGTGCAAGCAAGTGACACTGTCAATTTATGATCCTTCAGAAATTCTGAAGGCAACCTTGAAAATGAGCAAGAGTTCGTATGGGATAATGTAGTGGAGACTTTAAATCAACTACTCTCAGCAAAAGTATTGCTGTCTGCTGTGGTAGGTGCTTCTATTTTCAGCTCATGGACAAGATAATCTGTGGCCATTTTAGCTACCCTTAAATTACAGAAATAAAATTCAAAAGGATTTTGTTGTTTTGTTTTGGTTTTTTTTGTTTGTTTGTTTGGTTGGTTTTTTCTTTATACCTTCTTGAATCTTTTTTTCGTATGTTTTATTTAGGATTACAGGCATATTATAGACACTCCAATGGACTTTGGTACAGTGAAAGAAACTCTGGAAGCTGGAAATTATGACACTCCAATGGAACTGTGCAAAGATATAAGACTAATATTTAGTAATGCAAAATCTTATACTCCAAACAAAAAGTCAAAGGTAGCTGTTAATATTGAGGGGTTTATTATTGGGGGTTTATGCTTGTCTTAATTAAATGAGGTATTAATTTGGAAGTTTGTTTATCAGCACTTTTGATAAAGTTGATGGATGGCTAGATAGTGGGAAGTATGGCAAAAGTATTTTATATGTTAAATTCTTGTTTATCTAGTATTACATATGCTACATATTATATGTTACATATTATCTAGTGTGCCATGCTTTTTCTGTTTCTTTTCTGTACAGTTTTTAATTTTAGAAATGTTACTCTTGGATGAAAGGTTTTTAATATAAGCTTCTTCCTTACCTAGATTTATAGTATGACCTTGAGGTTGTCAGCACTATTTGAAGAGAAAATAAGAAGAATTGTTTCAGATTTCAAAAATTGTCAGAAACAGAATGAAAAACTACGAAGAAACCAGAGGTATACTAGAAGATTTCATAATCAAAGCTCAGTGCAGCATCCTACCAAAATGCTCAGGTAAACAAATTATGAAGATGTAGAGATGTATCACAGCTGACAAATATTCATACTGACTCATATTTAGTCTATGAAGAAGAGAACAGTTGATTTATTAAATGGTTAGCTAACTCTAGTGAGACTTTATAATTACTTCTCTTGCAGTAGGAAAGACACAAATAAAAAGCAGCTTTTGTTGTGTAGTATGAAACAGGCTGTGAAACAACGAAGAGACTGAAGAGTAGAATAGGTTGGGGTTTTGGCTTTTGCTTTTTTTAAATATCTCTGTTCAGCAAATCAGTATTTAATCTGACTGAAATAATGAGGAATGAAATAAAGATTTACTTATTGTATGTATTACAAAGATTACAAAGCTGCATATATTACATGTTTTATCATGTACGGAAGAAAGTCAGTCCTGTGAAATTGGTAGAAATCTTCACTTACTGTAGTATTCTGTTGGTAGTTAGATATGCCTTTTCTCTTTTGAAGAAAGACAGTCATGTCAACCAGCAGTTGTGTCAAGAGCTTAACTCATGTATTCTTAATTTGCATGTGGGATGAAGTGAGACAAAATATAAAAGTTAAACATGGTAAATTGCTGAAACTGAGCTTACACCTTTCTGTTACTGTCCAGCCTTTCTTGTCTGACAGTGAAAGGATAGGAATGAGTTTTAGGAAAAAATAGATCTAAGAATACATTTAATTCCATGTTTGGCTTTCTTCTTTTAAAATGTCAGTGGATTACTTCTACATTTTCAAATTCCTTTATGCATATGTGTTGGATTACGCTGCAGGCATACCTGGCAATGGGCTTTAAGCTTTACTGGGAGTATTCCTTGGGTTCTCATTTCTTCACAGAGAAATAAAGAAATGCACATCAGAATAGGCAGAAATTTTCCTTTGAAACTAGCCTTCTGCTCGTATCTGAAGAACTGTATGTGACTTGTTTACAAGTCAGTAGTGCTCAGCAGGACTGAAGTTTGGGACTGTGTGGGAGGACGATTGAATAGAAAAAAAAAGCATATACATCTTGTGCACCCAGATGAATATCTGAAAGCCTGTAAGGAAGCAACTGATAAAATAGTAATTCTAAATTTAAAAATAAGTGACTTACCAGGACTGCATGTAGTGCTAGCACGTATAGCAAGGAAGAATTAAATCAGTGAGTTTCTCTACAAACGTGCATTTTATTTTAGACAGCAAGCTTTCTCTAAAGATACACCTTCTTTGTGTCTTTGGAACTCTGTTGTGGAATAATGTTACTATGCATAGCAGTTAGTTCGAGGCCTGTGTGCAATTAACAAGAGACTGGGAATTCAACAGAAATTGAGGCTGCTCTTGCAATTTCCTGGTAAACAATAAGAGGACACTACTGTCTAGTAGGCATTAAGTATTAACTTCTTTTGTTTCTTAGGGCAGAGAAAGAAATCCTCTTGTATAACTTCACTGGGAACGCAGACTATTATTTCAATGAAACTACTTAATGCTTATCCCTGTGAAAGTTAAAATTGTCCCATGCCATGTTAGCTCACAAATCTAACTACCATACATCTAAAATCGTATGGCATACATTTAGTTAAGCTTTCAGAGGGAATCATTGTTAAAATCCATAATTGCCATTATTTCTCATAGTTTTACAACCTGTGTTGCTTTCACTTCTTTCCTTTTTCACTAGAAATGTGAAGCAGAAATCATTAAAGTCTCAGGCAAAAACTGAATCTGAGCAGGAAGATTCTTTTACTCAACCTACCTCAAGCAGAGCCGCCTGTGTTGCAAGCCATAAAATGAATGCTAGCGATTACAACCGTAGTTCCTCTGGTGAATCCTCTGATTCTGCATGCCTGGCATCCTTTGAAAGGAATGGAAAAGCTAGATCCACAACACTAACAAATTGTTCTGCATTATCATCAGGTCAGAAATGGAATCTGTTTCAGTTGAGGATTTTCATCTTGGTCTTATCTATGAATTGTCCACTAAGGTTTCCTTTCCTTTAGAATGTAATTGGAAATTATGGCAAATATGAATTGTTAAATGAGGTTTGCGTTTTTAATGTGATTTTTTATTTTGTGTATTTTAATGAATTTTGGACACTTAATACATTATTGAATGTTATAAAAAGATCTGTGTACCGAAGATAGCAATTTCTGCTTAATAACCCTATAGAATACACTAAGTTTACTAAACTTTTACTAATGAAGAAGCTTGCCCCTAAGAAGAAATCTATCAATAGGATAGTTTGCTGCTTAGAGGCAAAGCTGTCTAGGTTGTATATCCATTTTTCAGTCGAGCGGATGGTATTTTTTTTGCAGTTTTTATATGGGGATTCAAAACAAAGCTGAATTGAGTAAGACTAGTGATAAGAAAAAGTTGACCTGCTAACTGCGTGGTTACGTGATGCTCTTAAGTCTTCCCAAATAGAATAACAGAATTTCTTCATTTCAAGCAGCTGTTCTAGGAGAGTGGTTGTAGTGAATGGATGTCTCTTATTTGAGAGGAAAATGTAAAGTATTTGATAAGTGGTACTACATAAAATACAGGTTATACACCCATATATGTTACATAAAAATTGTCATCCAAAGTTAGCATATAATAGAAGCTCCCCGAGACATAATAAACCTTCCTGTCTTTTCCTTCTTCCCCTCCACCTCACTTTGACAAAAATTTAACTTCTTTCAAAGAATAAGAATGCAAGTCTCTGTTAGAGAGATCTATCAGAATATGTTTTGAGTTTTATTTTAACATGCTTTTCTCTTCTGTTACTTGGAAACAGCTGTGTTACTTTACTTGAAACTTAAAATACAGGTTAAAGAGGCTTCCTATCACTGAACACTGTATAAATAGTGCTGTATTTCATAAAGCTATCAATTTCATACATGTAAGACATTAAGGCATGATACTGTGTTTTGAGATAATATCATTAGGAAATTTTGAAGATTTCCTGGATCAGCAAAAAGTAGCTCTTAACTGGAAGTTAACGGTATGTTTAGAATTCTACTTGACAATTATTGTTTTTTTTTAAAACAGAAAGTGAAATAGAAGGTTCTTTGGTTTCTTCATCTACTTCCTCTTCATCCTCTACAAGTAGCTCAGAAGACAGCAAGGAAAGCTCTGTGGCTCTTGTGTCACCTCCACTACACAATGGTGTATGTAGAAGAAAGAACAGCAATTGTAGGATAACCAGAAATAGAGCTGCTCAGAGAAAACAAATAGGTAAGATTTGAGTAGTTTTCTTGTGAATGGCAATAACACAAGTCTGCATATATATATCTATATAACTAAATGCAATTATTATTTTTTAAACTGCTGTATATGTAAGATACTAACTTTTTCGATAGGTGGTAGTTCTGAAGCTCTCAAAATACTACACCCAACTTTTAAAAAGTTTGGGTTTTCTTTTACGTACTTGGGGGGGAGGGCAGGAACCAAGATCCTAGTGAGAGGGAATGTCTTGCAACATTTTATATCTTAATGAAAGTAAAAGCAATAGTTTTCAAAGTAGTTCTAATTTTCACAAAACTATAATGAATCTGAAATTTATGACATAGCTAAAAAACTTCTTTTGGCAGACAGCAAAAGCACGTAACTATTACCAGGAGTATATTTCATTTGTCTGTGGGTTGAACCTGTTCCAGATTTGACAAGACTTAGGCTTCTATTTTTATATTTAAGATATTAATATTACTTTTTCCTTTGCAGGAACACTTCTTCAGGAGAATGGGAATACAAGAAAAACTGTCAGGAAAAAGTTATATGAAAGTGACTCTGAAAATACCTCAGTGGTGACATCTGAGTCGCTCAGTAATAGTACTGGTAGACATAGAAAAACTCCACGCAGGAGTGCTGCTCTGGCTGCTAATAAGTTAAGGCTGATGAGTGATGTGGAGGAAGAGGTTTCAAGCTCAGAAAGTATTGGCATTGGATGCAAGAACAGAAAACTGCCTCACCGAAATGCCTCAGCTGCAGCCAGGCGAATGTTACTGGAGGGTTCTGAGGATGATGTAGGCTTAAAGTCCGAAAGTGAAAAAGAAATAGAAGAGCCGCTTGCCAGGAGGAAAATTCCTTCTCAACCTGGTTCATCTGCTGCACGGAGAAAATTTGTTAGTGAATCTGAAAATGGAACTTCGGATTCTGAGACAGACACGCAGATGAAGCAGAAAAACTGGCAAAGCAATGGTCATAAACAGTTACATGGAATAGTCCATTCTTTATCTCCCAAAATAAAAAATCCCACCCTAGACTTTTCGGAAGAGGACTCCAAAAGCCATAATTCAGAGGATGGGAGCACTCAAAAAGTTTCTGACCAGTCAACTTCTGCGCATAATAAGCCTGCGGTGAGCAACTCTGAGGATGAAGTGGATTATGAATCAGATAGATGGAATGGCAGAAAAGCAACTGGTCTGCAGCTTGCTGTTCCTTTAAAAAAAGCAAAGGTCTTGAGTGATTTAGAGGACACAGCAGAATCTGAAACAGAAGACAGAGAGGTTGAGAGAATTTTTGTCTCAGAGAGTTTAGTGCCAACTAAAATTGCTAGGAGTTCAAAATCTGGACTAGGTACCAGCTTCGATCACTCTTCTGATACAGAATCTGAGACATATTCCAATAACAGTAATTATTGTGAAACTTCTTCCAAAACAAAAAAGAGGAGGAGAAAAGGAAAAACAAAAGTCTTTAGAAAAGGTAAGATTTTCGAAGTTAACACATCTAACTCTTGATACTGACTAGATGAGGGAGGCTGTAAGATTAATGACTGGATAATGACTGGGAGGATTTGGACTATACAAAGTGTAATAGTGTTCCTTGTTGTTCTAAAATAACTATAAATGGGGGAAGGAGAACTGTAAAGTATGATGATGACAGTATCTAGAAGTCTAGACAGGCTTGGAACTGCAAGGTTATCAAACACAGCACTGAGAGAAAAGTACTACAGTTTGTAGTTTTATGGTTTTTATGATTCAGACTTGAACACCGGCTGCTGTTGTGCAATTCAGGCGATACACTTCTCTGAAAAACTTGCCATTAAATCATGATCGTTCTTTCCATCTTTAACTTGCACTCGCTTATCTGTGGAGCAGTATCTAGTAACTAATACTAAAATATCTATTCTGAAGTAGGATTGCTGGGGGTGTGTGTGTTGTGACAGTTAAATTTGAGAAATGCTGGCTTTGAGGTGGTTGGCACAAAACTAAGCAATATTCTAAAGGGTGCTGCGGAAGAGTTCTATGATAGGCAGCTCAAGGTAGCAGAAAGGAGCAGTGCATTCTCTTTCTTTCTCCTGCTCCTTGTTTTGAGAATTTCAGTAATGGAAACCCACTGGTTTGTACTCCTGTTACCTTGAGTTTGTGGGTAACATAATAGTTCTTACTTTAGATTGTCTTAATTTTCTGTTGAAATTTCTATGCTAAAACAGACTTACAACTGTTACTTTCAGTTAAAGTAACTTATGAATTTTATGGAAAGATGGTTTAATTATTCTTACTTCCATGGTGTACACTGGAATCTGTAACTTGATTGGACTTTTGGATTTTATTCTGTCAGTGATGTGTAGTGTCCTTAAGACAGAGAGGCACTTTGATGCTTCATTGGTAGTGTTCTGATGCATGTCTGCCTTTTCCCAGATTTAACATATAGGGGTTTGGGTGGTTTTGAGGGGGAGGTTGTCTGTGGACGGGGTGTGGGGGGGTGCTGTTACAGATACTTTCAGTGACCCTCCTAGTCCTTGCTTGCTTTAGTTGCATAGGTTCGCGCGTGTCTCAAGCAATGTTGTATCTAACTGGAGCATCATGTCACTGCTCTAACTACATTATCAGACCGATAAGACATTACATGAGAAGGTCTCTGTAAAGCAGTTAACAACAGCCAACTGAAGGGCAGAAATTCCAGGTAGTTGCAGAAGCAAGATTTACCATTCCACTTGTTTCAAAAAGTTTCCTTATTTGCTTTTTGTTGTGTGTTTTTTTTTTTTGTTTGTTTGTTTGTTTTTCCCTCCTGTAATTTTGTCTGTTACTTAAATGCTTCTGCATGCTAGCTGACTTGTTATGATTAGGAGATTTGTTTTTTTAGGTTTTTTTTTTAAGTTTATCAGAATGATGCTAAGATTTATTAAAACAGGCTCTGTACATTATGTGTCTTCATATTGTTAGGGGATTGGTCCTGACTTACAATTTGAAAGACTGTTCAGAGGTTGGTGTTTGCTCTAATCTCTCCAAACCTGTCACTGAATCACAAAGACCAGAATATGAACATCTAAAATCTCCCTAGGAATTTCAACTGTGCTTAGAGTTTTTGTTGTGTTCCTTACCCCCCCACACCTCCCACACACACACACACACCCAAAAAAGTGAAGTATCTTAAGGGATGCAGTTGGATCATTAGCTTTTTCTAGATCTTAGCTAGCATAGGGCTGTTTTGGATTCAGTATGGGATTTGGTATGAGAAGAATGCTGATAACACACTGATGCTTTCATTTGTCGCTAAGAGATCAAGGACTCTCCAGCTCCCCATGTCCTGCCCGTGCGCAGGTGCACAAGGAGCTGGGAGGGAGCACAGCCAGAGCACCGGACCCAAATCGGCCAGTGAAATATTCCATATCCTGTAACATCATGCTCAGTATATGAAGGAGGGGCAGCCAGGAAGGAGGGGGTTCCCTCCTTTTCAGGACTGAAATTGCAGGATCTTGGTATTTCAGGGTTGTTAGTCAGGGACAGGCTGGGTATCGGTCGGTGGGTGATGGGAAATAGCACTGTGCATTACCTGTTTGTGCTTTCTATTTTTTTTTTTTCTTATTTTATTACAATTATTAAACTGGTTTTATCTCAACCTGCTAGTCTCCCTTCACACCTCCAATTCCCTCCTCCATCCCCCGGGCAGGGGAGGGTGAGCAAGAGGCTGCATGGTGTTTGGCTGCCGCCTGGGTTCAAACCATGACACCTCCCCTGTTAACCACCCTAATGTTCAGGTGTGTGCACAGCCCAATGTCAGTTTTTTGTTTTACCGAAATTTTTAAGCTGATGCCCTTTTAAATCAAATTAAGAGACTCCATCTAAAAGAAATCCTTAAGGTACATATGGGGCAACAGCAAATATCATTACATTTCTACAAGTCCATAAAATACGCTTTTTAAAAGTCAATAAGGATAAAATACAGTAATGAATACTTGTATCATTTGGGTCTCATTGCACAATCATTTGTCAAGAGGGCTCAGTATACTGTTAACTTGGTAAAAAAACTTAGTGTTTCCAGTAGGCACAGATTCAGGTTGGTTAAAGACATAGGGCCAAGTTTGAGACTCCTTTCGTGTGAAAGGGGAATATATCATTGTCCTATACAGTGTTCCTTATAGGTGAGTAACTTTAGGGCATTTAGTTTTCTTTACATTGTGACTTACTCCCTTTGTTGAAACATTATTTGTCCTATATATGAACCGATAGCTAGGTTTGGACAATGGTTACTGTAAAGCACAGTATTTATTCAGTTTATTTCATTATTATCTTACTATTTTTTCAGTTTGTCTAATCTTTAATCTAGTTTGCGGTATTACTGCAGGTAGTCACATCATTATTTTTAAACTAGCAGATACCCTTTCTAGCTCATTTTTCTCAACAATCAATAGATGCAACAACAGATTTGCTGTTAGCACAGCCTGGTTTACTGTGGTTTGTCAAACTGATGCATGAATTGCTCTCTTCTAAAGAGGCTTCTAACTGTAAATAATAAACTAAAATGTTTGTACTTCTAAAAGTTATTGTTAGGTACTGCTGGAGTATGTGCATGCTTTATTTAGATACATCCATATAGGCACATATGTATTTATAATACCTATTTTCAAGTACTATATGTAGTGTATATATTCAATGCTATATAACTATATATATATACACTAAGCAATTAATCAGCTAAGAAATTTATGTGAACATTTTCCTTTGGTTATTTTTTAAATATATATAATATATACACACTACATACGAAATATAATACCTAAAATGTAATATATATAGTACTGTAATGTATATTATTCTTGCTCAAATATATAATATACAGTATATAGCATGTTTTTGTGTATATTAAAAAAAAACTAAAGCCAAGTTTCCACATAAATTGTGTAACTGGTCAATAGTTGGGAAATAGTTTGTGGAGTGTAGCACACCCTGCAGATTAGCTGGCTGGATAATCCTACCCAGTATTTCAGCCTGGACTTCCAGGTTTAGAGTTCAGTGGCATGAACTCCAGGATAGCTTGTCACAATGGTAAACTTGATGGACAAGGCCTTGGTGCCTTTCTTGTAAATGCTCTCTCAGTTTTTGTGGGTAGTGAAGTTTAATCCTCTCTCTTCCTGTCTGTGCAATCTGTTTGTACTTTTGCAGCATTTAATTCAGGATGTTCATTGTGTAATTTCATTAAGCTTTAATAAAAAGATGAGCTTTATATAAATTTGCTCCCAATTTAAGATACTGTATACAAAGTATAGATTTAATAATTTGGTAGTGTGTTACAGAAAGGCTGGACTCCTTTATTCTTTAGTCTTGCATTCCGTCTTCTGAATTAGCTGCCGAAACTTTGAAAATGTGCATAATCTATTACCATAAAGGCTTTTTTCCTCAAAACATATATATATATATATATATATATATATATATATATTTACTTGTAACATCTGTAAACACCTAAGCACCTGCCTCTATGAAAAACTGGCTAAAATCATTGTGTGCATTCTTTTGGGGTTTGCTTTTTTTTTTTTTTGGCTGCCTTTCGTGGAATAGTTCCAGGTGATGCTATTGAGTTATAAGGATTTATTTATTCAAAAGAAGATTAAGTTAGCACTCAGCATTAAGGTCGGGCAGTCTTTTCCACCTTTCCAAACTGCTCCTCCAGGAAGTGAGTGTAGCTCAAAGCAGATGTAGGGGAATCTTAATCCTAGGGTTGGGTTATACATTCCCACACTTACTAACTGGTCAGAATGCCTCTTTGTACCAGTAACTTGTGTGCTGTTGTTTGCCACCTCTAGTATGTTATGATGTATCATTCCATTTACTTATAGTATTTTCCTGCTTCAAGTGCAATTTACTATGTTAGAGCTCTGTGCTCCTGCCTGTTCAGGTTTACCTGCCTTGAGCAGAAGCTGTATGTCGGGTGTGCATCTACTTGATAGTATTGGAAGACAGTGTGTAATTGAAGCTTTAGCTCCTCATTTTTCTAATCTGTGAATTAGTTCACCTTTTACACAACATTATGTGGTATTCAGCAGGAATGTATTATGTTATTGCCATAAAATCACACAGTACAAATAGTAACAGTAGTAATGTCCATGTCTAATTTCTGGAAACTGTTAGAGAAGACAGTAAATTAAGTATCCTTTGGAACCATCAAACCAGGAATTTACTTCAGTACGTAAAAGGACTTACTTTGAAATAATGACCAGATTCGGTATCTGAAGAGATTTTTAATATTGGTTCTCAAGATGGACATTTGAATTTGTGTCCTGTAACTTTTTTTTTTTTTTTTTTTACTTACTATAATACATCTCCATTGTGTTTATTCTTGTTGGAATTTAGGGAAGACGTTGCGCTGTCTTAGGTGAGGAATTGGGGAACAAAAGCATTCAAATGACTTGCAATGTTAATACTTCTGGTTAAGATGCCCAGAAGGAGCAAGGAACTGAACCTTACTTGGTTTTAGGTCTCAGGCTGGTATCCCCGTGTGTGGGTGGCTGTCATTCTCAGAGGGGATTCAGCCACTAGCAGTTGAGACAGTTGAAACAAAGTTAGCCAGACAAATTTGTTTCCATCCCTCTGTGAAGGAAGATGAGAGAGCATGCCCGCTATGAATTCCTCTTGTTTCCCTAAACTTCTACTTGAAAAAATACTTAGTTGCCTAGTGTTCTGCAAGTATACAGCAGCTACCATGATTTTTCCCTTGGTTTGCTGAGTACAGGTAGAGAACCATCAAAAGTAATGAGTTTAATCTAGAAAAACATGGACTGTTTTCAGGAGATAATAGGCTAATGCAGCGTAGAGGCTTTAATGGAGCACGTTTATCCATTTTGCTCATAAAATCAGTAATAGCTACAAAGAAACATGAGATGGACAACAGTCTTGGGAAAACTAACTTTGCAAAGCACGTTTCTGTTAAAATAGCAAAACTGTGTTGTTTTTTTAACAAGTCTATGCAAACTTATTTCAATAACCTCTGCTTTTAATTTTTATTGATACCTATGAGTAATTCTATTTAGAAGGTAAAAGTTTAAACTACTGATCTTCATAGCTTCATTCACATTATTTACCAATTAAACATTTGTCTTAAAACCCAACATAAGAAGCAAGAAGTGCTGTATTAAAAGTAAAAATACTGGATGGAAGATTCACTGTTAGGAGTCTTACTGTTTAAGTTGCTAAGGAACTGAATGGTTTAAATGTTGTCTACATATGTGAAACATTTATAAAATTGTGAAATCCATCCAGAGCTTGTGTCTACATAAAATATTATAATCTCTTTTTTTAGAATAAAAAAGTCTAAAAATTGTAATAATTCATTTTGAAAGTTCATTCTGTTAAGAAAATTATAGGTTCTAATGATAGACGCATTAGTAATACAAAAGCATTTGTTTGGGTAACTTGTAATTGCTAAGCTAATTACTGTAGTGATGCTAAAGAATGTTACTCTCAAACCCTTTCATTATCTCAATGCAAAAGAGTAATCGTGAGAGTTAAAAGCGTGCCTGGGACCAGCTGACTGTATTTTTAGTAAAGGCTTAAGGTAAATTGCATGTAACAGCTGAAATTAAAAAAATTGCTTTTCTATGTTTTATTAAAGGTGGTAGTGTTTGTGCTTAATAAACTAATTATTCCAGGACTGTAAGTTATTAAAAACTTCTTGATCTTTATTTTGTAGAATCAACATCTGAGGAGACTGGACAAAGTGCAAAAGTGCTCAGGAACAGGACGTGTATCATTAACTACAAGAAGCATATAAAGCTGTCTAATGTGACTGAGAAGAAAAATCCACGCAGATGTGCTACTTTGGCAGCTAATAAGATTAAGATAATGAGCGATACAAAGGAAGAATTATCAAGCTCAGAAAGTGTTTACACAGTGAAAAAGAACAGAAGGCAGCTTCATGGCAATGTGTCTGCAGCATCCAGGAAGAGACTGATTGGCAACTCAGAGATGGATGCTTGCTTGAAGTCTGAAAATGAGAAAGAACAGCTTTCTGGCAGGAAAAAACTTGCTTGTCCTGAAACATCTGCTCCTAAAAGAAAATACATTAGTGAGTCTGAGAATGAAAAAACAGAATCTGAGGCAGAGATAAAAGTGACTCAAAAGCAGAATGATGATGACTACAAGCAGGCACAGAAAACAGTCTGTGCTGTAGCTCTTAAAAATCTCAAGTACGACTCTTCAGAGGAAAATTCCGCAAACCACAAGATGGAAAACGGGAGAAACTGGGGAAGTTCTAGTCCATCAACTTCAGCCTACAACCATCATATGAGCAACTCTGAAGAGGAGGTAGATTCTGACTTAGCTAAACACGAAACTAAAAATATCAGAGAAGGATCAAATAAAAAATCTAGAGCCTCTTTCAGAAGATCAAAGCTATTGGATGACTTCAAAGAAACAGCAGAATCTGAAACAGGAGGGAGGAAAGATGAAAAAAGCTCAGTATCGGAGACTGTGGAAGCACCTGGGACTGCAGGAAGTTCAAAAGCCAGTTTCAATTGTTCCTCTGATTCAGACTCTGGAACTGATAACAGTATCTATAGTGATGCCACAGAAACAAGAAAGAGGAAAAGGAAATCAGAAATTGTTAGAAAAGATATTCCCAATTCCAGCCCACCTAAGCCTTCCAGAAGACCCCAGCGAAGGAAACGTTGGAAACCTAACCAAGAAAATGACTCTGAAGATTTGGATTACACCAAATACAGAAGAGCTAATCGGCGTTCTAAGATAAGAACTCGGAACGGCGGTAGACGGACTGTGAGATACGATGATTGTGATGACGACGATGATGACAGAAGTTTAGATGATGCAGATTGCGAAACGTAACCTTAAAAGGAAAAGCCAGCCCACTTTTTTTTTTTATGGTAATAGCACTAGAACTCATGATGGATGCTGGCTCTTCTTTGTCCTACATTTCAGGGAATATATTTATATTTTTCTATGAAAAAGTTATGAATGTGATTAGATGATGACTTTCTCCTTTTCATATTTTGACTTGCACTTGCCTGCCCATGTAGCAGCATTTAGCACAGATGCCAAAATGTGCCTCATTATAGGGGCAATTTTTTGTCTTTACTGGTATTTTATTACATATAACAAGAGTTAAAATGTTAAAACACTGCGCAACAGGTTAATAGCAGTATGTTGAGTATTATTGTTATGGGTGCTGCAATGGAATACTACCTAGGTCATACAACATTCAAGAACAGATTTCAAACATCTCTAATGCTGTATGAAATCATATACAATAGTAACAGGCTTATAAATACTATACACTATAAAAATCTGGCAGATGCTAGCATTGCATCAAAAAAGTAATGAGCGGTCAGTACGCTAATAACTTCACAACTTGCATTAGTACAGATGTGAAATGTTCTGTACTTCCATTACTGATAACATGCAATTAGAACCAGTTACCAGTGAAAAAGCGTATTTGCCAATTAAGAAGGCATATTGGTGCTGGTAAAGAGAGGGTTTATGCTGACAGGTAGTACTATCATCATTAATGTGACTTCTATACTGTAAACTTAAGAATATGAAATGCAGGTGAACTCTTGGGCCTAAGGGTTTTTGTGTGTTTTCTTTATAAAATAGAAAAACAAACAAAACACTTGTTCTGTTTTCTTTATGTCTGAAAAGCTTGAGGTGCAGGATTCTTACATTCCAGACCTTTTTGCTACATGTCTGTGGTTCTTCCATATTTAAACTTTTAAGTACTTTAATGTTAGACTTCTCATTGATTAAACCTTCTCAGTTTCCAATTATTGCAGTACCACTCCTATTTCCAAAATGTTTGAGGTGGCTGTTATTATTAGTAGGAAACAATTCTTGCAGAGAAGATAGGAGAAAATTTCTCCAGGAAAATGTGTAAATTCCTGGTTGGCCATGTATCGACTACGGGAATGCATAGCACCTCTAAACTCTTACCTTGCTTTTTCCCTGGAGCTGTGCTGGCAGAAGCCCCACGGTCGCTGCCTTCAGTCCAACACCAGGTACTTGGTGATCTCCGCTCCTTTCCCCCTCTCCGCTGTAGGTTTCCTCCCTCTGCTCTGCTGGTTCCCTTTCCCACACTCAGTAAGACTTTAGTGATTCCTAATCTCATTGGTAGAGGTGTGTTAGAATATTAGATTTATCCTAACCCAGCTCACTTGAACTGAAATAACAGGTTTGTGAATTAGTTTTCCAGCAGATTGGGCTGGTAGTAGCATCCGGAAGGGGTTTGGGGAAAAAAACGAACAAACAAAACCCAAATAAAGGTAGTGCAGCTGCAAAATCAGTCATTAATGGCAGAACTGCTTGTACAAATAGAAGTGGAGTAATGGGAAAGGGAGTCCCACCCACATGCTGCTCACCAGCGGTTGGTGAGGACCACTTCTCCAGCAGTGTCGCTGACATCATGTGCCAAAAGGTGTATTTACCATCACATCATTTTGGTGTCTAAAATGTTATCTCGGTACAGAGAAATACTTCCTCTCCCCTCCTCCCCCTCCCTTAAGACTTCTATACAAAGTCCAGAAATAACCTCCTTTATGTCATTCTTGCCCCGGGAATTTTCTTTAGAGCATAGTCTTTAATATGACACAGAAGAATTGTGTAAATTCAAGATACATGTTCATCTGAATTTAAGTTGGTTTCTAAAATATGAACGCGGTTGTGTTTAGCGATGAAAGTTTGAGGTGGCTTTGTGTGTCTTACCTTCTAGGGGCAATTTTGTTAAAAGAGAGTAAATCAACTGGTATTTTTATATTATCCGTAAACTGAATGCATTGTTCAGCAGCCGCTTATGATCAATGTTCTGTGGAGTATAACCTCCAGTATAGGAATAAATACTGGTACAATGGCTCTTCGGTGAACGTCAGAGTTTTTATTAATCTTAAATTTAAACGGCTAAAATTGGGCTGGTAAGTTTTGTGTTTCTAATTCAGGCTTAAATTTTAAAAAGGTGGTTTTCTTTCTCGCCCTTTTTCAGGTGCTGTGTTCTCTGTTGTACCGCACGTGTGCTACATGTTCATGGTGATCCCTGAAACCTGGCAGGAGGTTCCAGCCTCTGCATTTATGTATCTGAGAGGGAATTACTGTCCTAGGGACTGTAAAGCTTTATTTTCTAAGCAAAGCACATCCTACTTTGTATTTCCTAATTTTATACATACAGACAGGTCCCGGAGAGCCAGTAGGAGGGAAAATGATTAAACTCGAAAGGGGCTTTCACTCTTTCAGCTTTTTAAGAGTTTGAATTTTGGGTTTTGTTTATTTATTTAAGTGAGCACACTTACTCTTAACAGAACTGGCTCTTCCAAGCCTTGCAGAGAGCAGTTCTTCCATCTGGAAGTCTTGATCAGTCAGCATCCTTTATTTGCTCTGGCTGTACTCAGGGAAGTAAAGTGATGTAGTAGACCTGTAACAGTACTGTCTTTACTTACAAGCAGCTTAATGCGGTGCGTTTGTGGGGAGGAGGGGGCCGGTGCCGGTGTTTGTTTTAAAGCAGGACCCGAATCTGCGGCAGCGACGAGGCTGACCGGCAGCGCCAAGGGAGGAAAAGTACGAAACGTGGAGCGTGGGGGAATCAGTTTCTTCCAGTATTTAAAGACTTTCACGCAGTAGGCGTACAAGCGGACCCGAAGTCAAGCTACACCAAAGCCCGTGAGGTCCCCGTGCCCTCCCTGGCCGAGGGCCGGTACGTGTGACGGGCGCGCTGGTCCCCCGCGCCCGCTCCCTTTTCAGGCGGGCGGAAAAACCGGACGGTCGCCGCGCCCCTGCCCGCCCTGGGGGGCCGCGGCGGCACCGCCCGGGGCCGGGCCGAGGCCGGGGCGGTGCCGGCGGCGGGGGCCCGGCGGCCGCTCCGGAGGCCTCCGGCGGACCCGCACTATGGTCTGCGGCTCTGCCAGAGCGTCGCCAAGCGGAGGCGAACTCGGTGGTGCCGGCGGCGAAGCGTCTTCCCGTGGCGCAGGCGCGCTGAGCGGCGGCCATGGCGACCTTCTTCGGGGAGGTGGTGGTGGCGCCGTCCCGCGCCGGCGTGGACGACGAGGAGGAGGCCCGCGAGGAGAGCCCCGAGGACCGGGAGATCCGCAGGGAGCTGGAGAAGAAAAGGTAGCGGCGCGGCGGGGGCGGGCTCGGCCCCACGCGGCACCCCGGCCGCGCTCCTCGCCGCCGTGGGGCGGCCTCCGTCCCCCCGCGACCGATCCGCGGGGGCGGCCGGGGCCGGGGGAGAGCTGCTCCACGTCCCTCCGCGTCTTTTTCCAGGGAGGTCGACGTCCTCTGGACCCTGAAGCCGGGCGCGCCCACGGAGGGCTCTGCCGAGGGGCCGTTCGTGTGCTCTAGGCTGATAGTGGCGGTGGGACACAACGCCGCAGGTGGGTGGTGCCGGCGGCGGAGACACACCGAGATGCTGCTGCTCTTCTGCTGTTCGCGTGGGAAGGAGTCGGGTGCGAGTGTGGCAGCACGCTCCCTTTGCTGTTCTAGCGTTGGTCTCCGGTACAAGAATGGCCCTTAAGGGTGGCCGGGTGTGCGTGTAAGGAGCGGAGTTTTAACCCAGAGACAGCTGAGCTGTCCAGAGAAAAGCAGTTAGTCTGTACACGTGAAACACAGCTTCTGTTACAGCTGCTTATTGCTCCTGTCAGATCATGGTGCAATGGATTTTCAGTTGAAGGGCAAAAGCAAAGTATGTTTTGGTGTTGGATTTTAGTCGGGACGACCCTCCTTTTCCCTTATCTGACTTCTGCTTGGTAGCTTCTGCTGGACTGTCAGTTGGCAGAAGTTTCCTTCTAATAGTAGCGCGTTGCTCGCTGCAGTCTAGCATTTTGAAATAGGGATCTGTCAGAGATGTAAAATTCTGGATCAATAAGAAGTAATTTCTTTATTTTTTTAATGAGCTGATACATTTATTTTTTTTACTAGATCAACTAGTCCCTTTTTCACATTCTAATCCCCCCCACTTGTTCATAATGCCCCTCTTTTGAGGTGAGTATTTATCCATTAGGCCTGGAGTCTTGGAACACCCTCTCCTCGCGCATATACCAAGGTCTTTAGTTTTTTAATAACTGTTTCCCTGTGGATGTAAAGAAGTTTTAAGTCTTCCTTACATTTAGGCCACATCTAGATGGTGTTTAGGTGATACCTAAGTTCACTTTGCTAACTTGTTTTTAACTTGTTCGGGTTTTTCCTTGAAAAATAGCTAGATCTGTCTTCTGTTTAATAGTAACTTTTGACAGGGACTTGACTTATGAACATTTGATGTAGGATAAGACATGCATACTCATGTCTCTGCTTCCTAGAGCCTGTGTAATAGCTCTGCCTTGCTGGCTCAGTGAGAGAAACATGTTGTATCTGCTATGTCAAGAAGTATTAGAGACTTAATATTTACATCCTTAGTGTATACAGAAGGAATCAAAGTTGACTGTGGTGATATAATTCTTAAGAATACATGTTTTTGATGTTGGGCATCTCTGTATGTAGAACTGCTCTTGATCTTTTAAGTCTCAATATGGTGAGGTTACTTATATTCTTGATCTTTACTGAATTTGGTCAATAAATGTATGTTGATAAAAAATAAGTTACTACATTTTTTTTTTTTTACTTGAGATTGCAAAGAAATAATCTACTTCAGGTATTTATTTGTAGAACAGAGATTTTTATTCTTTGTAAATTGACAGTGTTTATTGGTTTTTGCAGCTTTCCTGTCTTCCTTTATTCTGGATTCTGTATGTTGGGAAGTAGTTGGAGTTGTGAAGTTGTGGAATGAGTGGTGTCGAACATCCAACACAACAAATGTCCTCCCAACAGATTCCTTCTGTTTGTTTTACCGATCAATATCAGATCCGACAGTAAGTGACTTATAGGCATATGAATTCCTCTGTGTTTTAGAATTCTGAAAAAGAGAGCAACCTTCATCTACCCCCTACCATGCCCAGGGCAAACAAAGCATTAAGGCTGCGGTATTCTGGATTAATCTTGCAAAAAAAATCTGAAGAGTCATTATGCTTGCCAAAACTATTTAAAGTTCTGGCATGTGAAGTTCAGTATCAAGATGATGTGTGACAGCCTGATTGCTTCACATGAGTTGTGCATAAAAAAATTCTTGTTGTGTGTGAAAAATTCTTGTTGAAATCAAGTTGAAGAAGCACAAGAAAACTGAACAAGTTGTTGGTTGCGGTCACATTATCTTTACACATGATTATGAGTTGTTGTTGTGTTCTTTAAACCACTTGCTTGTGCAACTACTTTTTTTTTTTTTTTTTTTTAAGGTTTTGTTGTGCCAGTGTAGTTGCTATGTTGCTGAGGACCAACAGTTCCAATGGCTTGAAAAGGTAAAACTGGCAGGACAACAAATTGAGCAATGAAATTTTAGGGGTGGGAATCTTCAACTTAATGCAAGTGCCTGTTAATCTCTGATATTCTAAACATGACAGCATTGTAAATAACTGCTTTCCTTGTGGCTTTCTTTTCTTAAATAATCAACATAGGACAGATTTACTATCTACAGATTCTGTGAAATTCCTTTGTTGTAGATGCTGCCAGTTGTATCTGCTGTAACTCACCAACTTTGTGCAGTTACTTCTTTTGGTCAGTTTTAATATTGTTGCCCTTAGCTACATTCCAAACTTTTCCTGTTCGGTTTAATTTTTCTATGGCTTATTTCAGCTGCCTTCCAGCTCTGGGAGAATCCTTCCTTAAAAAAAACCAACATAACTGCGTTTGTACGGCTGCCAGAGGATCACCAGACAAGCCTGTTGTGAAACTGATGGTGGATGGTATTTTTACTAATGGGTGTGTTCTTTTCCTTTCACAGGGGGCTCTGAAGGGAGGTGTCTCCAATGCAGCATCTGTCCCATTTGTTCATAGACTTAGTATGCTAAGTGCCTTATCCCAGCATCATTCGGGTGCACGAATGCTGCTGGGTCATTCAGGTCCCTCCAAATACCATCATGTTAATTTTAATAAGATAAAGCCACGAGGGGAATATTCTGGCTGTTGATTTTCTTTATGGATATGGGTCACTGCTTAGCCTCAAGGAAGTATGGCTTATTTTGTCTTGCTGTCTGTCTGCTAGCCTACCTTCCTTTACACCTCTGCTGATACGATGAGCAAGCAGAGATTCTAAAGCTATTCTGTTACGCTGGAATTGTGTAAGACCATGGCTAGAGCTACAAAGAGTGAGATGAAAAGCCGTGTGTCCACTGAGAGCAAGTCCTCAGCCTGAGCTGAGCGATACCTGCTCAGTGTAACCTGCCAGCTGGCCCAGCCAGCGCATGAGAAGGGTTATTCCGTTGCGAGGGGGAACCATACGAGCATCTCGGTGTGAGAGAGCCAGAGAGATTATAGGAAGGCAAAGGAGATGGAAAATTGTGGTGGCTGCACTGAACGATACAGGGTTTTCAGATCCAAGTTGGTGGAAAATTAGCCTTTTGTGGTTCCTTGGCTTGTTGAGATGCATTTGCTTTGGTGGGGGGTACTGTTTCACTTTGAAGTTTAGAAGCCCTGAGACCTAAAACATTCTGGTTTTGTTGTGTTCCATGCATTCTTGTACTTCGTTTCAACTGGGATCACAAAGAAAGATGATTGTGGTTTTACTGTCTTCCCCATTTGCAGTTTTCCAGCTGTTTGCACATGTGTTATTTCAAACGTGGGTGTTCACGAACAGTAGGAGTGTACAGTTTTACCAAGTCGATGTTCTTGAGTATTTTTAGACTTCATGGTTATTGGCATTTTTAAATACACAGCAAAAAACATTGTGCTGGTAATCTTTTGCTTGTTGTGTGAGTTACAGACCTGATCTGTATGTGTTGTAAATTCTGATTCACTGACCATCTTCACAGTCTCCAGGAATCAGATTTGTACTTCTGTATGTGTTTCCTCAGTAAGTGATCACTGACAAAATGAGAACATACAGATTAAAGTTTTGCAATAATGCATGCCAGCCAGTGTTTCCAGCAGATTAAATTGAAAATATGTGTGCTTCTGAAAAGTTATATCAGTTTTGTATTACAGTGATAACACACTCCTGTGAGGGAACAGTCAGCTTCCCTTCTGTGATTGGTACCGTATACAGAAACAGGCGAGTTTCTGTAATGTCTATCAAATTCCCTATTTCCTTATTGACCATATATCTGAAGAGGGCAGTGTAAAGGGAAGGTGCAGGTTTATCGTGCTTCTGCTCATTTTGACATGTGTTCTTTAAAAATAGTGGAACACTGTGCAGCATGCTGGTGTTTTGTGATGGCATGGCATGAAATGGCTCCAAAATATGTTTTGTACAATGTTTTTGAAACTCTTCTTTGAATTTGAGGAAGAGTGTGGAAAAATGAAGGTTCTCTTTCTTAATTCAATTTGAACATAATGAAATTAAATTATTTAAGACTCTAAGTACTGTAGAGCATCTAGGGAGCACGATTTCAATTTCAGATGTCTCACAGCTTACTAAGCTGCCTTTCTGTCATAAGCAGACTGGTTTTATTTGGAGTCCTCATTTGTTCTACAGTCAGCATTAGTAAGAATAGTAAGTATTAGTATATTTGCAGGTGAATAGAAAGTGATGGAAAGTTAAAGCATCTCAAGAAAATCAGTAAACTTGGTAAATGTTAGTTGTTCTTTCAGGTTTTTCATCTCCATCCCAATAGCAATGCATATGAAATTTCTACCTGAACTTTGTGATTTAAATTTTAGTTAGACTTGCAAACCTGTATTAAACTGCCCTCAGCACTGAAATGGAAATGAACCTGTCTGGGTTTATGTTGTTATTGTGAGAAAATAGATTTTGATTATGTGTTGACATCTTTATTTCAGGTTTTTGGCTGTATACGAAAGGAGGGCTTGCAAGTCACCATTCTGTCAACGTGTCCTGTAGCTGATTATAAAACTCAGGAATCCACTTTAACACTTCCATCTCCATTTCTGAAAGCCTTGAAGACAAAAGAATTCAAAGAGCAGGTGTGCTGCCCACTGCTGGAACAACCTAACATTGTGAGAGATCTTCCTGCTGCTGGTATTTCACAATTCTAGTTATTTACAAGTCTGCTGGTGGCAACACAAAATTCACTTTGAAGGACATCCCACTGCAATTTGAATTTTTACTTAGTTGTGTGAACTGGCTTACAAGTCAGCTTTCTGAAAATTAATTCCTAACAGTTTGACATCTTACACGTTGCCTTGTAAAATAGGGAAAAATTTCAAAACCACCCATAAATCCTTTTACCCCTTACGTGTGGGACTTAAGTATTAGTAAAAAATTCTTCAGTATAGCCTCACAAAGCGTATTGTATATTGGAGTTTTTGGGCATTTTACTTATGAACTAAGTGTGTTCTATTAAGAGCTCATCTGCGCATCCAAACTGTAGCTTATAAAGTCCTGCCTGGATATTACGGGTAAAGTAGGTTTGCCAGTGCTAGTGATCTACCTTGTGTAAAAGTTAGACTCGGTTTTATTATGTAATGTGATAAAATGCCAGATTTTTATTAGACAGTACCAAATTAGGCAGGAGCTAAAAGTGGATGATTTTTCTAGAAAAAGTTTATCTTGTTCGCTGTTAGTTTTGAGTTTTTATGTTTGGTTGGTTTTTAGTTGTCTGGGGTTGTTTGTTTGTTTGAGGTGGGTTTGGGGGTTTTTGGTTGTTTTTGTTTGGTTTTTGTTTTGTTTTTTTTTACAGAAGCTCATACTATTTTTGTTTACCAAGAATACACAGTTTCCAGTTAAGATTTTTTGCCAGGAAGAAATGCCAACTGCATTTTACTAATTTTTAGTGTTTTTTTCTGTACCTGAGAAATGAAGGATGGCTGGTCTCCCAGTCAGGAACCTCAGTAGTTAATTTATAAACTTCAATGCTTTTGAAGTTCTGGCCAGAACAAGTGTGATTTTATACACAAAACTGATATTACTTCTCTGCTGAATGTAACACACATTTTTCTTTTGACTTGTATTTAGTTTTGAGTTACTGTCAAGTATGGCAGGTTCCTGCAGTGCTGTATCAGTGTTACACTGATATCATCAAACTGGACACAGTTACAATTGAAGCCTTCAAGCCTCTGCTTTCTTCTAAAATCCTGAAGAGTTTAGTCAAGGTAAAATTTTATATTTAAAAATTATTGGGAAGTTTGATCTATTTTTGTCTGTCTTTCATCTCTGCATTCTGCTGTTGATGTGCCCCTATAAGGATTCTACCTGAAAAGGCAGAAAAATACAGACTTTAATGACAGACAGCAATGATTTCTGGTATAGTACCTGCTGTAACATCTGTTTGTAAGTTGCTTAGAAATAATGAATCTGTATGTCTCTCAAAACTCATTTTGACTTTTCAAGCTATTCTAGTGGTACTAGTATATGAGGGTGTGATTTCTTGTGATTGTTTGAACTGCAGTTTCCTTTGGAGGTGTCCCACATTAAAACCTTTAACTATCTATTATTTTTTTTTTACATTCATATGGAGGATGGCTCTGTTCTAGGTCTGCATCTACCTGGTTTGTGCCTTATGTGAAAGCTTCTTAAGAAATTTATTTTGACCTATAACTTTTTTTCTTGAATTAAAAAGCTGAATTCCTAAAGATGATTCTTAACAGTTTTACACTAATCAAGCACCTGTGAAGTCATAGCATTGTAGCTACTAAGGTGAATCTTTGTCTGAAATGTTTATAATTGAGTATAGGTGGTTCAAAACACTCTCAGTTGTGCCAGTTGAACTTACACACGAACCTCTTCTGTCATGTAAATGTATTGAAGTGTTTATTTCAGCTTTAGATATGGGGACTGCAAGTTAGTTTTCATTACAGCTTATGCTATTCTGCTGAATAAGTCTAAGAGGCTAGTACATACGTGTTTAAACTGATGGAAAACAACAGCAACTATGCAGGCTCTTCCTCTTTTATACAAGCGAGGAGGAATGCAGATTAACAAATCTCATTCTGTGGTTGAACTGCAAATTCATTTGGAGCCTTTAGCAGGTCTCTGGATACCTTCATTCAGAAGATCCGAGTTTCACTCACAGTTTTCATCAACTGATACTCAGAGTAATAAAAATTGGAATAGAGGACAGTGAGGTTGTTTTGTTTTGTTACCAGCAATGTCTCTAATGCTGATTTATCTCTTCCTTTTCCCAGGATGTATCTGAAAGCACAAAGATTTTGAAGAAGTTACTGACAACTAATGAAACTCACAATAATATCTATATTTAAAGAGGACATTTATGACGCAGACTGCACTTTTGTAAACTCCAGTTTCTTCTGTAAAGGACATTTTGGAATTGTAGTTGTTTCCTTAGAAGTGGAATAAATTCCAGTAGATTTTCTGCCCTCATTTTTGTTACTTTCACATTCATCACTACAAACACATATATTTCTTCTGCATGGCTTGGGAGACTTTCTTCTGGAGTGATTTTAGAAAAGATAGCCTGAATATGAAAAGCAGCTTCTTTTTCCCCTCCTGAAGGGATAGTCTAATCTAAATGTATACCTTTTACATGTAAAAGCAGAAATGCAGTTAAGGAATTATGTCTGTATCTAATGAGAACACCTATTTTTTACTTTATTTTGAGACAAATGTTTTCCAAATATTCGATCCTCTTTAAAGATTTGACTGTGATGGAGAAAATATGATCTGCATCTTTTTACATACGTGTATATTATTTTGTCTGTGTCTGTGTATGAATGACACATATATATGTACATGTGCACATTTTTTATATATGTGTTGATACGAAATATAGTAAGTAAAGTATGGTAAAGGTATTTAGAACATAAGGGTAACAGCTTCAGAGTTCTCTACCAGGTTTTACTTTGACTTGCACTGGATGCCCAGTGGACATACTTGAACAGCGTATTCCTTTGACAGAACCGTCATCCCCCCAGGTTTGAAAGTGGTTGGCTTAGTCAGCACCCACTGAAGCAAGTAACCCCCGGCTTCAGCAGGCCCCCTACAGCTTCTGGTTTTGGAAATTTTTAACTGTACACTGCATCACATTTGCAACAGTAGTAGAATATTTTTGATGTGGATATCAAGTTGCCTGTCAGTTAAGACACTGATTTATAATGCTCGAAGTGGTAGTGTATTTGGAACATACTGAAGCATGGAGTGCAGGACATGGTTCCTTCTTTTTTTTTTTTTTTTTTTCATTTCCCGTTTCTGTGCAGCATTTTAATTAAAATCTGTTTGTGTGGGTGATTGGAGGTGAGAATTCTCTTGCTCTGAAAGAGTTGCACATTGATTGCACCATTTTCTTTCTTGCTTAATGAACATGTTTGATTTGTAATAAAGTACCTAACGAAATATATTTAATAATAAAAATGCAGGCTCTTACAGGAACTGTAAATATATTTCTAGTGCTGCTTTTATCACCCATGGAGTTAACTACCTGGTTTTATGCTGAGGTATGAGAATACTCTTAAACACCTTCAATAATAAAGGCAAACAAAACACTCTAGTAACTCGGAAGATGCAATTATAAAGACTGAAAACTGGTGCATTGCCAGAATGCTCCAAAGACTGATTATTCTTGCTTAAGGGTGTGATAGCTCTCCATAGCTGGAAATGTTAATGTAGAATGGTGGTGTTTCTTACATTGGATACTACTGAGCTACTGGTTTCACCCTGTGTATCCAGGTATGTTTCTGTGATCCACGTCATAGATGAGGTCAAGCTTTGTGCAATAGTAGTTCTCTCTGGTGTGACACTACATAGGCCAGGGCATGTGCATACCGTGTACTGAGTAAGACTCCTCCTTGCCAGTGTCAGCTGGGTTGTGCTGTATAAATCTGAAACGTCAACCTTTTCCAGTACACGTTAAGTACTATAGGGCAGTGAAAGGAGATACTTCAATTTAAAATTCCTTATGTCTTTTTACGTAATTTGGTGTATGAAGTAGCTCTCATTCTCCCCCTTAAATAATTCTGGAAGCATCAGAAATAGTGATGCCTGAGGCCTGAGTATCTCGTAAGATGTGAGCATTGGCAGAAGAGTTTTTCATAGCAGAACATTGCGAAGTCATTTGGTTTTTTGTTTTTTGTTTTTATTTTTTTTTCCTCCTTCTCTGCTCTCCAGTATCTAGTAAGAGCCTGCAATAAGGTTTTCTTTGTTTCTAACAGCTGCCGGTTTCTGTAATACTTGCAGGAGTGTATAAACTTGTCAAGTGTGGCAGATGGCTTCAGAAGCCTTGGGGGAAGAAGCACATTCTTGCTTGCATGTCTGAAATGAGATTTGTTTCATTAAGGTGTACTGGTCTAAATGCAAATAATGAAACCAAATAAACTATTAGACTGGAAGAGTGTTTTTTCCAGTTTTCAGATCATCAAAGCCACTTGCTACCCATGTTTTTGGTTGGTTTTTTTTTGTTTGTGGTTTTTTTTTTTTTTTTTTCAGATAACATGGAGTTTTCTTCTGAAGAATGCTGTCTTCCAAACAAGGACTCGGCCAATTCTCAAGTTTAATCTGCTTTACCACACTGCAGAACGTATTTGGTAGGCAGACTTGTTCTCATGTTCCTCAAAGGTGATGGGCCTGACCCAATTCTTAACAAGCTCTTTAATGAGGCTCCTTAGATTTTGACCTGTAACATGTTGGTGTCTGTGCAGTTCAGGTCACAGGTATATGAGTACAGGACTGTACAGGCAGTTAGAAGGTAATGTCCAAGCCACAAAATCTGAGGTTTATTTGAATTTGTTACAAAACCTCCGTGTTTGAATGTCTAAAACAGCGATATACCTGCTATTCTGCTTTCATTTTGCATGTGGTTATTGTGGTCACGCACAGTACAGTGACTCTCCAGTAGTAAAATTCTTGCAGTCTCTTGAAAATCCAGCATTATGCCCTGCTCTCTTTCCTGAGCACTTTTCTATCCCTATATGTGCCTTCTGGATTTGACATGATGTACTAGTTCCTTCCTGTACAATTTCTCCTTCCTGTGTGCCACCAGCAGGAACACTGGTACAGTGCACAAAAGCGTGAGCCCGAATGTGCCTGTTGGAGCCCAAGCCTTTTGTGGCACTAAAGCAGTAGATGGAGCTCACATCCCAAAGGTTGCTTTCAGTGACCGCCTGCCTCCTGCCCAGTAATGTGCTCCCCGAACCTTGTTCATGTGCCCCTGTGTTCCCACTGCACAGCAGAGACGAGGTAGAAAACCCATCCGTGATGCTGGTGCATGATGCACGTCTCTTCCCCATTCTAGGTGAAGGTCTCCTCATCTTAATGTATGGCTCTAGCAAACAGTTTAAATCTTCCTAGACTCCAGTCTTCTCATACTGGCAGCAAATATCATAGGCTCAACCCTGCAAACTGCTCTGCTGCTGGAACCTTGGAGGAAGAACCTCACAACATGTAACTTTACAGTTTTGATGCCAAAAACTGTATTAAAGCGTTTGGGAAGTCAAGTAGGCAAAATTTAGGAAAATCCTAGAAGTTTGTCTTGCAAACTTTAATTCAGTCCCAACCCAATGCCTGAAGATGTTTGCATGTTTAATTACAACGTCAGGTGCTTTTTCCTGGATAAAGCTACCCTGCTAAAGGGCAGTGCTCTATTACATCAACGTGGAGGGGAGGAAGCTCGGAATGAGATTGCTGGTTTCTCCTGTGTTGGAGAGTGTGATAACTGAGGCAAGTGAGTATGGCCCATAAAGGAGGAATTTGTTTCTGCCTCAACTTCAGGCAGGAGTTTCTTTAGTAATTCTAGGCAAGCCCTGTAGATGACAATCTGACATGCAACTGGTAGCTGTATATTGTGGGTGAACAAGCTGAGGTACCTGGAACCTGACTTGCTGACAGGCACTCGCCAGATGAATTGTAAGAACAAAGCTGGGTCAGGATGCTGAAAGTAGAAATAGAAGTATTATAGTTAAACTTGAAAATGCTTAAAATGTTGCAAGTAATGAAAAAAGATTTCTTAAAAAGGCAAGCATTTTGTTCAACCTCAGATGTTGTGATTTTTTTAAATGTTCTATGTCTAAAACATTGAAAAATCTAAATGAGCTAAGAATGAAATGAAAGTAGGAGAAATTAACAATTTTTATCAGTGCAATCAAATCGGCATTTTTTTTCCCTTTAAATATTTTAGACTATAAGTTTTGACAGCTGCTGCACATAAGAGCAACCAACATTAATGGGCACTTCTGTCTAGCCTAGTGAGGTCAGAGCTCTGAGGTAAGACTTTCTTATTTTATAGGAAACACTGAGATGCAGTTGATAGATAGCCTAGAATAGTTGATGAGCAAAAGTACTTGAGAGTTCCATATAATAAATACTGTGGGAAACCATTAACTCGCAGGGACAAAAACACAAAGCACTTGCTTTGATAGCAAGGTATCCTGAGATGTCTTCAGTGAGGGAAGAACACCACAGACCCTGAACAGTGTGTATGTAGAAGAAAGTTAAAGGTTGAATGGCAGGCTATAGTCTCAAGTTTTTTACTTTCAAATAATCATGTAACTAAGTGTTTAAATGTTCTTTGTATGATATTTTATGTACTTGCCTGCATAATTGCTTTGAAGCAGCAAATGTTTTGCAAGGATAGTGATATACCTTCAAAGGGCAGTTTCTAAACATAAGCGTTTACTGAAGAGACCATAGAGTCTTCCCCTCTGTTTTAATTAGAGGATTATGGCATGCTCCCTCATATCCTAAAACCACTATATTTCTTATGTTCAGGACTGATCTTTTTTCATGGTCTACTGAAATGAAAGCCATCTTTTTTTCCATCAGCTTTATAGACTTTAAAGCCAATCTGCTGCTTCATAGGGAATTAACTAAAGGGGGAATGAACAAAATAGTCACAATCAGTAAAGGCAGCAATTTGATTACTGAACAGATGAATGGTGAATGTACAGCCTTGCTTAAAAGAGCAATAAAACCTGTGGGTAGAAAGGTTGTAGCTGGAAGGTTGCATGCGAACAGAGGCAGCCAGTATGGAAAGGTAAGAGCACAGTAGCAAAAACCTTAGCACTGACCATCCTATAAAATTAGGGTTTGAAATGGTGGTTGTGAAATGAAAGAGGTTGTAAGGTGGTTTAGCTATTCCCTGCTGGCCTGAGTAACATTTTCACAGGACACAAAGAATGCCTTTGTGCTGTTCCACTTAACTTGCTTCCAGAATGGATTGAAAAAGATATTTTTTTGCAGGATAAGCACAGTGAGCAAGTACAAAATACTGTGCGTGGCTCTTTCCACCCTTAAACCCCCTGGAGGACGCTTTCAAGAAACTCTGCAGATGCTGTCAGAAACAAGCAGTTCTTTTGTTCATGTTGCAGAGGCTCTCAAGATAAACAGATAGCAATTAATAAAATGGATTTTAATACAATCCGGTGGCACTCCACGAAACATACAAACGGCTGATCTGAATCAGAAAGGAAATCAGTGAGAGGAAAATTAAACTATTACTACACAAACTCTTAGGATTTAAAGATAATCCAAAACGCTTGGTCACTCACCTAAAAAGTGAGGGCTCCCAACCTCAAGGAATTTTTCTGGGCAGCGTCCTGACCCAGAGGGGAAACCTCAAGGAGTTTCCTTGGGTGGCATCCCACCCCAAGGGGAGAGTCCTCAACCGTAGCACACTGCTCCGGAGGGGGCTGGCTCGAAATGGCTCCCCTAGGGGACTTGAGTTATATCCAAGCCGAATCTGATCTGTGGTCAATATCTGCCCTTACTGGCTGAGGGCCCCAATTACTGTAAAGCCCCGAGAACAAGGGCATGGAAAAAATAGAAATCGGTGACCACTACATTTCAGCAGCAGCCAGGAAGCCCCCTTTTCATCGGGTGGGTGCACCTGCGACAGTTCATTACTTAGAAAGTGCTGGTGCAAAACTCTGCAACCTGAAGCCAGAACTGAAGAGTGCCCAACGTAGCTCCATCAGGTTGCTGGGATTTTTTTTCCAAGTGGCAGGAAGCAAGCAGATTGAGATAACCTTTAGTGCCACATGTGAAGAGATGGTCTGCGATAGTGGATTCCACAGCACCTACCCTTAAAGTTTTTCCTTTATGTTCTTCCATTTTAATATAAGCTCAGTGAGGGTGTATGTGAGGAATATTTACTTTTAGCAACTATTGAAGTTTAGTAGGGTTTTTCTAACAAGAAATAATTAAATATGTGGGGTTTTTATAAGTAGGCTTACACCTGGGTGTTGTGGTAGTCAAGTTTTCTGTCTCTATGAAAATGGACTTTGTCTCCTACAAGACTTGTTGCAGAGATCTTGTGAGTGAAAACCAAGTATGAATCCCCACAGTTCCCAGGTGACACCCTGCCTGCCAAGTAAAGAAATTCTAGATTGTGCAGGTTTGTCTAGCATAATTTTTAGTGAGGATTTTGTTGGCTCTAGCTGCGAGCACTCTGTTTTGTGTCCCACTGGACAATGATCCTATTGTTTGCTTTTCTGAGCATCCCAGTATGGAGATGACCTAGAGGTCAGATAATGAAAATTGTGGTCTGGTTTGTTCTGTGGTGCTCCTTTGTGGTGACACTGCTTTCTAAGGCTTATGTAAATTTTAGTTTTTCACTAACTTTTTCAATTGATTTAATAATTGTCTTTTAAAAAAATGTGTGTGGAAATATTTCCCCAAGTCAATGCTGGAGATTGAATTTTGTATCAGCTCACTTCTGAGATGTTTTTTGACTCTGTTCTGGTTCAGGCTCAGCTGCATCTGATGTTACTCTACTTAAAACAGTAAGAGTCCCGTGCTTGATGTGGTTACCCGGAATGTGCTCAAAATTATGTGTGTTGGAAAATAAAACATCTATGAACGGGATGGCTCACAGCAGGTGGGCCCTCACAGTGATGCTCCCCCCTCACCAGATATCATCCCAGCTCCCCTTCGCACATGTGCTATTTTTTTTCCCTATCGTGGATCATGCCTTCGCAGGCATCACCTGGAAGACATACGCTGGCTCTTGGGAAGTAAAACAGCAGATGTGCTAGCTGAGATCTCGGAACCAAGGAGCTCAGGTGGTGCTGTAGGGTGCTTCTCGGGGCACCCACTTCTACACCGTGGGACTGAGGGAACTGAGCACAGCAACTCTTCTCTGTTGCAACAGCATAGCCAGTGCTTCCCCCAAAGAAGGTGCCAAAGTTCCTGTGCTGAAAAACACTTTCTGTGGTCTTTGGAGCAGCCCGGTAAAGCCACAGGGTGCAGAAGTGGGTTTTGATGTTGCACATGCTGGTGTGAATCATGTACATGCTTCCAGCCAGGACCCAAATTCCACATCGTCAGAGCTCTGCACCACATCAGTGCAACAGGCAAGAGGTTCCTGTTCATTCATTAAGGAGCAACTCACCCAAAATAAGAATAAATACCGAGTCTTACTCAGTAAGACTAAGTAGGGCTCTCTAATACCACATTTATTTAGCTTTCCCTCATTCAGCTTTCACGGTGCTTTATGAACAAAGAAACAAAATCAGGAGCAGTTTTTTGGATGCCTCAGTTTTCACTCTGCATTGCACTTGCAGTGTGCACTTCAAGTTAGAGGTTAAAATTAAGATCAGTTGGTAAAGGTCTTGAATTAATCTGTATGGGGTAGAGAAAGTAATGCTGTAATGCTCATAGAAGCGGTCACTTGTCTGAAAGGAAAGTAGCTTGTCTTAACTTTTTACATCGCCTCTACCTAGGGGGTGCTGCTAAGTGTTTCTGCAGAGCAGCCTCCTGCCACAGCTGCGGTGCTCTGTAGCAAGTCTGTAATGTTTTGAGAGTGGCCTTTAATGTTTGAACTTCCAGCAAGCCAGCCTTCTGTTTTCTAGTGTTGACATGTGGCTTCCAGACTTTAAAATCCAATACACGTTATGAAAATGCATGAGTGTTGAATTTAAACCATATTTTAATAATTTGGCCACCTGTACAATATCCTAATAATCTTAAAATAGAGAACTTGAGATCCTCTGTAAAATTATTTGTAGCAGATGTTAAATCTTTGGTGTATTCTACGCATTTACACACTGGGGGACAGATATTTAACATTACCCTTACAAAAATAACTCAAAACATATTTATTTCAAAGAATTAGAATGGTTCATAGCAGGAAGTGGGTGCAGGAAGCTATGTCCATTGTTGTGGTTTGTTTTAAAGGTGCGCTTAAAATGAGATGAAAAAAGTTTCAATCGTTACTGCAGTTGCAGTTGGACAAAATTATTTGAGTGTTTGAAAGATAAAAACCCTTTTTTTTTTTTATATTTGGTCCCAGCAACATTCTCAGCTGTTACTTTTCTAGCCCAGCTTTTTCTTTTATTTTTTTTTTTTTTTTTAGTACAATTCAACTCTCTGACCTTAAAGACGTAATTATGGGGCACTAAATCCTAAGTGTCAAACCCATTCTCTGATGATTGAAAAATTACCCTTTTGGTCAGAACTTGAGAGCCAGAAATAAAAATCTTGCTGTCAAGAGGCAAATGTTATAGTCTGACGTGACTGGGTAACAAGTCTGTTTAGTAGCAAAGTGAAGTGCTGCTTTTAAAGATAAAGACGTTGTTGACAAGCAAACACATATAGGTAGTCTTAGTAGGTGTAGCTAGCTCCAAGTGTGCAAACTCTGAATCGACTTTAAAAATCCGAGTACGTTTTGGGGTGTTTTTATTTGCCTCCTGAGGTGTTGAGTTCACCCCTATAACTATGAGGGCTGGAGTTCTCCTTTCTTACTTTTTGATGAAAATTAAGGTTATGGCAAAGTCACGTGTTTCCAGGAGCTAGGACTTTAGGGAAATCAGTAAATGTGTCTAACACAGCAATAAAAGGAGGGCAAGCCCCCGCCCGCTCTCTCAACTACTGCCTCTTTCTCTGTAGGAAACATCACCTCTGGCTTCTTCAGTTTGGGATAAATATCGCTTTATATACATACCCCACTCTTCCATTTTCCCTTCTCCGGTTGTCTCTCACCCACTTCCCACCCTGCCCACTCTGTGCTGGCATCTTCCTCCCTCCCCTCCCATCCTTGCATTTCAGATGTTTTCCAGCCTCAGGTGTAGGGGCAACCTCTAGGCTATGTTATTCCATGGGAAGACTCCCAGCCTTTCCCATGGTGCTACCGAGCGTATTTGTGCTGGCAGCAACGGCAGTAGGTGCAAATTCTGGAAAGAAAAACTTGATGGAGAGCTGTTAAATGCAAAGAAATGCTCAACTGCCAGTGGCTGGTAGGGCAGACCCAGGGGGGTGTTGCTGTGGGCTTTCTCACAGCATCTGCTCTTTTCCCTCGTCATCTGCCATGGGCTGATGTAAGACAGGGTGCTGACTGGGACCTCGTCTTGACCCACCTCAGCTCCTTTGACCTTCCCAGTGATGTGGAGCCGGAGGAGCAAGAGGTGGGCACCACCTCTGAGCTGGAGCAGAGCTGTCCCCGCCCTACTGCAGCCTGTTACTAGTATTTCGCACAGTTGGAAAGTGCATTGCAGCCACAGAAATGACATTGTGGCTCTCAGCTTGAGATCCTAAGAGGGTTCAGAAAAAGGACCAAATTTTTAAGAGGCCACTGGTTGCACGGGCTTGAGTTTTGCCCCTGTTTCTCCAAAGACAATTTGGCCCTAACTTTTGGAATTGCAGAGCGTGCACAGGTCTAACCGGGCTGTCTCACCTGCTTCAACCTTAAGGAACTAATCCAGGGTGAGGAATGAAAAAGCAGGTGCTCAGATTTGGGCCAGTCGATGTGTTTTGCTTAAGGAGCAGAGTGGAATACTCTAGAGTACGTTGACTAATTAAAACTAGGAGTTTTTCTACATTTTCTGAGTTCACAAAGAAAATGGGAGCCTCAGTCAGTGAGCTGTGCTGACTGGCCTGTTTAGGGGTTGCCGCTGAAAAGCTGGCTTAGAGAATGAAAAGTAGGAGTGCCACTGCTGCTGGGGCTCATAAAGGTGCATCTGGTTGGCTTTGCCTGCAGCAGGTGTAATGTCAGCCTGGATGTGACCTTTCTGTTTCTGGAGGAGAATGGACCATGGGTGTTACACAGGCAACAAATATTTGCAACTGGAGACAGGTATGGGACAAACTTTTTTATCATAAATCGGTGCAAAAATTTTTTCGTTATTAGAATAAAAATGTCATCCGGTACCTTTGTGGTGCATAAGGTGATGTTGAAATATGTGATAAACTCTGCTTTACCTTGAAATAAGATAAAACTCATCCCAGAGGCTTTTTTTTTTGTTCCAAATTGTAGTAAATGTAAACATACATGTGTATATGTAGACTTACATAATCACAGACTTTTGACACGTAAACATTAATTTACAGTTTCTAAGTTCGTATTGAGAGGCCTTTGGGCACTTACAGCTTTTGCATGAAGTGTTATTTTTCTTCTGAAGCGTGGTTTATTTAACCAGGTACATCATCACAAGCAATGACAGAGATCTCTATTTTGATTTCTTGGCTGTATAGTTTAGCATTAAAGATGCCTGTTAAAACTTGACAAATGGGAGCTGTAATGGCAGATGATGAGCTTCAGGTCACTGCTGTGCATATCACACTTGCCTCAGCTCCAGAGCACCAGCTAACCAGCCCAAACAGAAATTATAAAGGAAAAAAAAAAAAAAAAAAAAAAAGGTCCAAGGAAATGGCACATAGACAAAGCCAGTAAATGAGCAGTACTATCACTCATTTAAAATGAAAGGACAAAAAAGAGAATCTGGGTGATTAGAGCACCAATTCCTGTTCTGATTGAGAACTACCTGGCTTCTGGGCGGTTCGTCAGGGTTCAGGAGTTACTCCATCTCTGATGGGTGTGTGGCATGTATGGGTTTCTCTGGACATCTCTCTTACCCCCTCTACCTTTGATGTTTCTCAAACGTTTGGGATTTGGCACTCGTGCTCAAACTCCCTGAGCAGGACACGCGCTGGCACCTGTATCCAGGCAGTCACGCACCCAAAATGTCAGGGCCCAAAGTTTGCTAACAGCATCTCGGGGGGTTAGGATGGTGTTGTTAGGGACTTTGTATTTCAAGTAGCATCTGCCCAGGTATTAGCAGTAGGAAGATACACAGGGTAGGAGCACGCAGGAGTCTTCCTGCAAGGGAAGAGTGAACGAAGTGTTTGGGGCTAGTCGAAGCTATAATGAAATATATGATCATCCCCAGAGGGTATTTCTCAGAGTCAGTGTAAATGCCGTTGATTTCTGTGGGCTTTGGAACAGTCTTCCTTGTGCGTAAATATTATATAAATTTAATAAACACAAAATCACTGCTTTGGTCTTGAATACGGCTGGAGACGTGAACTGAGGATGTAGAAATACGCAGAACTGGTGAAACAGTTCCTGAGCTGTCACCAGCAAAAAGGTAAGCTGCAAATCTTGAAGCGTTAATGTGGAAAAGCTAATGTCTTTTCCACAGACAAAGGTTTAAAAAAAAATCTGTTCCCTCTGTCTTTAAAATCATGAAGTTAAGAATTGTAAAATCAGTTAGTAGCTCATGAGGTGAGAAAACAGGGGATCTTATTTCTAAAAGATCACAGTAGCATAAGCCTATATATAGTCCTGTGCTTTAGCTCTCTGGATACTGCTTTTGCACAAAATGCTTCTGTCCTGGAAACATTTCAGCAGCCGATTAGCAGCCTGCACTGTGGCCTTGGTGACTGTTGGGTTGCTGGATGGACCGTGCTTCAGTGTGTTCAGTTATTTCCTTCTTTCTTCACCCTCAAAGTTGAAACGGTGTGGATGTTTCTTCTTTTCTCCTTCACTGACTGAAACAAAACAACCTTGGAAAAGTGCCTATTTTGGGTCTTTAACGACATGAAAAAATTCTGCTTTCTCAACAAAATGAAATGAAAAAAAAAGAATTAAAAGTTGTTGTTTTTTTTTCTGAAAATTTTAATTTATTCTGAGATTGTGTATTCATTTTAAATTGTGGGGATTTTTTATATCCAGATAAATTTGGCCTTATTTTTTTATTTAAAAAAAAAGAGGAAAAAATGAATGAAAGCATTCTGGGGAGAGGGTCAATTTCTCCTCCTCCTTCTGCCAGGATGATGAATAAATTTGTCCGAAATTCAGGGAATCCGTTTGATTCCATTCCTCTATTGTTTGCCCCTCTTCGAAGGTGCCCCCCCCCCCGCCCCGGGCCTGAGTGACCGGGTGGGGGGGCAGGCTCCGTGGGGGCGGTGCGTGTGCCGGGGCGGCCGCGGGGAGGCGCTGCGGTCCAGCGGCAGCCCGTTGCCGGGCAACGCCGCGGCCCTGAGGCCGCCGGCCGGGGGTGGGCCCGGCCCGGGCCTGGGCCTGGGCCTGCCCGCCGGGACCCCCGCGGGACGGGACGGGACGGGACGGGGCGGCCGTGCCTCGCCGGCACCGCCCGGGGCTCCGGCCGAGCGCAGGGCGTGCTCCCGCCGTCACGGGTCGCCCCGTTTCCCCGCGGGACGGTGTGACCGGCCCCGCAGGTCAGCCCCGGGCAAGGCTCTGGCGCTCCCGGAGCTCGCCGTTGCTTTCCTCGGGGGTAAATATTCGCCCTTGCGGCTGTTTTTTTGGTGGTTGCTCTCAGGAGACAAAACGATCGCAGGTATCTTTAACAAGGTCACAGCTGTTTGGGATCCTCCCCCCGCCTTTTTCAGGGTTTTAGGGGCCCGCGGTTTTGTGGGATGATCTGCCACGCTGAACCCGGAGAGCTCTGCAAACACCCGACCAGGAACGCCGCCCTGGCACCTTCCCGCTGCCTGCCCTGTGTGCCTTCCCCCTCCCCTACCGCATTTTATCTAAAACCTGCCGGTATGTTAGCTATTCTAGTTATTTATCAGCATTATCCATCAGCAATTTGCTGTTGTGATTGGCACCGATTTTACAGTGCTCTGCTTTTTCTGTTGCCATGATAACATACACTGTGCCATGTTTTTAGATCCTGGCCGGTTTCCCCATATGGTTTCCATATGGGAACATGCTGCTCTTGTTAGCCACCTTCGAAGCGGCCCGTCAGCCAGGTCCCCACTCAGAAACAAATAAATTGTCTAGTGTCTACTGTATTTCCTTTCGGGCCGCACTCTCCACTTTAAACTTGGCAGCGTTTCAGAACAATCAAAATCCAATCAGCGGCTGTGCTAACTCCATATGTTTTATTTCCAGACTACGCAAGGCAGAGGAAGCTGAAACTATTTTCAGCGTGTAGCAATGTTTAGGGTGACATGCCACAGATTGCGCTGCACGTTTTCCGCTGTTATCCAAAGCCCCATTCAGTGAAGAGAGGTGCTCGGGTTTCGTGCAGAAAGCTGTGGCCGGCCAAGTGCTGCAGATTAAATTAGTTTTCCTGGAAAGTGGAGCACCTCTAATAGAGAGTGAAACAAATGTAAACTACAATTAGTTTGATGTGTTGGAAATACGCTGGAGTCCTCTGGGGCTGAGCCTTACAAGATAAGCAAACTTGACAGGTTACCTTTCTTTAAATGGTGTTTTAAACGCGGTGATTACCCCTGTCACGGGTCTGTTGGCATGTTCTGTTGGGCTGTGTGCTGGAGTCCATCAGTCAGTCTCCTCCTGCCTCTCCAAGCGGTGCAGCCTGCGTCTGGATGTAAAACAGCACGTCAGGAGGAATGCATGCGCGCAGGCAGCCGTAGTTTCTCCAGCAGAGTTGCCTGGCATCCCCTGGGATCAGGCTTCTCCCTGCGAGCTTGAGCTGGGTCTGTTTATTTTGCCCAGATCTGTGCTAGCAGTTGGCAGGTGACGACTGCAGTGCCTGACCTGTGTTGGCGGGATTGCCCGTGTTCACGGCAGCTCACCTGCCCACGCTTCGTGGAGGTGGAAGCTGGATGTAACAGGGTCAGGTTAGTGCCTGCGGTCTTGCAGCACCTCGCACGGGAGGCTTGGCCCTACGCAAGGCACCTGAGGGATGCAGAGCTGAGGCAGCTGCTTGCCTGGAAGCAGGCAGGAAGTACAAGGCAGGGTTAGGACTTGAGCTTGCACCTCTGGAGCGGAGGCAGCGGGAACCAGCTCTCAAAGCAAATGGTTCCTGCTTGGAGAAGCGCGCTCGCGTTGTGGTGCGTAAGGGAAAAAAGTCAAGCAAGAGTAAGGCAGGCTCTCACCCCCCACCCAGGAAAACCAGTCCCGATAAAAAAAGGGGTCACAGTTCTCGCCTAGGGGAATGCGAGGAGGAGAGGGAACCAAAACTGATGTGAGAGAGTAGGTTTGGGTTGGTAGCAACTTGAGTGTATGTTTTTCCCTGGGCCAGCTGTGTAAGAAAAGAGTTGCAGACTGATCTTGTGGAGGCTGAGAAGCAGCAGCAGTCTCATCTCCCAGCCTGCGGTCCCGTTGCATTGCTTCATTTCCCTCCAGCTGCGTGTGGCAAGTCTGGCATAGCGCAAGCGAAGCCCTCCATTTTGAGATTTTTTTTTTCCTGAGAAAGAGTTGTAGCCCATTTTGCCAGCATATGACAGAGTGGGGAGAACTCGTTGCAAAAGTGCAGGAAGCACTAGCAGAGCTGTTGAATGTTAATCCAATACTCAGTGTTCAGTGAGTTGCCAGTAGTTATAAAACCGTTCATACGGTTTGATGGCTGTATACAGCTTTCCGTGGTTACTTTACATCTGGCCTCAAGAGTGATGGATTTGAGAATACCACTAGGATGTCTGTTAGGAAACACTGTGAGGCCTTAGGAAAAGCCATAAACCAAGATTTGTCATTGTCAGGGAGCTGGCTTGCAGGATGCTTTGAAAAAGCACTCTGCGTGACCTTCGAGTGCAGAACAAAGTCATGTTCCCAGGCATCAAAGTAATGCCACATGTCAGGAAAACCCGACACGTATGGAAAGCCTAGAAGGTGATAGCCAGCATGAGGCAAATGTGCAGATCAATGCTAATTAAGTGAGTAGTAATGTTCGAGTGAAAATAGCTGTCAGACCATTCAGCTGTGGTGCTTGACGATGCAAAATGCCAGCGAGCGTGGAGGGAAGCAACACACAAACGAAACTCTCAGACCCTGCTCCTCTTCCTCAGGCTCTCTGGAAGGAAAACACGGTGCTGCAAGTGCAGCTCTCCCCTCGGAGAGGGGAGATGGACAGAGGGGTGAGAGTTGTCGGTGATGCCCGCATGGCACTGCTGGAGGGCGTGCGCTTGGTGGGGGCCGGGGGCTGCAGCAGCAGAGAGAGTGGCCATGTTGACTCCTGAGTGTGCTCATGACCAAAAAAAAGCTTTAGTCAGGTCAGTGACAAAGGACAGTAAAGGAGATGTAGGAGAGAGTGCTCGAGCGGGTGGTTTGGGGATCCACAAATTGGCAATGTTTTGGCTTCAAATCAGAAAACCATAAGGGCTTTGAGGCAGTGAAGTAGGCAAGGCTAGAGCCTACATCTGCCTTTTCTAATTTTTTTTTTTTCCTTCAGAAGCAGAAACATCCTTCCTAATGCATACAGCGCACAGATAATTTTTACCAGGTAAACCTCTATGCTCCAAGTGTGAAAATTTATGTGACAACTGTCGGGGGAGGAAGGGCAGATTTTCACTCTCAAAGGAGGACAGAAGTTGGGGGGAATTTGGGACACATGAACACCAGGGGCTCAGGTTTGTCAGCAGTAGTACTCAAGGCCTGATCTACAGGAACTCGGAAACAGAGGGATTTTGGTTTTTCTTTGTAAATCTCCTTTTTCTCATTTTGTTACTCAATCTTGTTCACCTCCTAGGTTCAATAAGCCATTTCAAGCTTTTTTTTTTTCCTGCACCTTTTGAGACTTTCCAATCTCTTCTAAATCCTGACCCACGTCCTTTCTTTGTGAAGCATTTTCTGTTCCTTCCTCATTATTGCTGTTATTTGTTTTTCACAATTGCCTTGCAAGCTGTTCCTTCCTTCCCTCCAGCTTTCTTGGTTTATTTGTACATCCCAGCTTGTTTTTCTTGCTGGAAGGAAAAAAATGCAGACATTCACATAAAGTGTTATACAAAATAAAAGGTACGGCTTCCCTCATCGTTTTACTTTACAGTAGTTAACTTCTTCATCCTGTGCTTAAATTAACCCTCCGAGTCATCCTGTTGATGTGCTCAGGCTTTGCCAGTTTCCTGGAGCTGTGTTAGTGCCACACCTGGCTGCGGGGCCCGTCCTCGGGCCGTGCCGGGAGCACAGCGGGACCTGTCCTGTCCTGTCCTCCCTCTTCTTTTCTCGCTTTCCTCAGTAGGATGTTTGGTTCGTTGGCTGATAGAGGACAGCTGTTTCAATAGGAGCAGATAGGAACAGGTCATAGGGATTAATATTTTTAATTGTGTTTCCATTTAATTGATTTTTTAAATTTTGATCTGGTCAGGGTTAGAGTATTGCGTCTTTCCCTACCTGCCATCCCCCAAACACCGAATGCAGAAAGAGCAGGGTTAGTCTAATCCAATTCAACAATCTATTTCCTCCATTTTTTTAACCTTTTTCCGTTGTGTTTAATGAAAAGAACAGGTATGAGCCATTTTCAATTCTAAGATTAATTAGTTATAATTTTATTATTTGTTGTTAATTCAGTTAATAAAGCATTAAGCTGAGTTATAAAGCCTGAAGCTGAACCCAGAAATCAAACAGTGGATTTTGGGATGATTTTTATAGCTGCATGTATTCCCTCTGAGAAAATCATGAAATTAAAGTTTTGGGCTTTTATTATCCTCTTTTCCCTGGTAAGATGTGTCTTCACTGCCTGCACGAGGAGATTTGGACAGACTGTAGGAAGCACAGAGTAAGTCCCTCAACACTTTTGTGGTGGGAGAAGCTGCTCGGGATGTCTCTTGGCCTAAGGCGTGCTGCAGATGCAAAAAGGGCAGGAGTCACTCGAAAGCAGGAGGGCAGTGTTGCCACATCGTATGAGTTACTTGCAGTGCTCTGGTACTTGCTGCTTTGCTTCAAACCTCTCCGTCTCTGTAAGCAGCGATACAGAACGCGATGGAGCCCCGCATCGGGGAAACGGCGCTGCCGGGTGCGGCCCCGGCGGTCGCTCCCCGCTCCTCTGCTCCGAGTTCAGCTTTGGGTCCCCGCCGGGACGTTTTCTTTGTGAAATGAAGTCATGGTTTACAACGCACATCCATGAGTCAGAGTTTACCTTTCTGGCAGCATTTGAAAACGGAGCCGTATTTTGTTTGCATCTGTAGCACAGAATGATGTTTTTACCAACAATTTTGTTCACGTTAGATTTTTGGTTTTGCAGATTATGCTTTTGAGCAACACTGCCGTTAGCATAGGTGCAGTGTTTCACAAAATGAATTTTATAAGTTCCAGCAGAAAATGCATTTAGAATAGAAAGAAAATTAAATAGGACCTACTTAATTTTTATGCTTTTGCTAGAAGTTTCATTCGGGGGGGGGGGGGGGGAAATAAATAACCTGCTTTTCAGTGACAGCATTTTTACACTAAAAATAATACGTGAATTCAAATAGCCAGTCTCCAGTCTGTGTGCAGGCATATACCTAAGCACGCTTGTGCATGCCTATTAGGATAAGGCATATTAGCCTGATTTATAGAATTATTTTGTTATTTTTTGCTTGCTGCAAAGTGTCAATTTTACAATGACTCACATCCTAGAGAAACAGAAAGCAAATACTTGAAATCATTGTTGCTGTCTTCCTGCTTGAATTCCCTTCAGTATCTGTGAAATCAGTAAGAGCTTTGTGTCAGACCAGGTGATCTAGGCTTGGGCACTCAAGGTTGCATTTACTCTGGCTGTATTTTCCTTTTTCAGATGGGTTCGTGATATATTGAAATGTCCCAGAAATTTAGATGCAGAGCAAAATACAGATGTAGATGGGATAACAGTAAAACCTGGAAAACGCTTACAGCTTATTTAGTGCCTTCCAAGTGTGCGAAGTGCACGCTGAGTAGAAATAGAAAGCTAACAAGCAAACCTTCTTGGGGCCCAGCCCTGCAATAGGATGCGTCTTGATGCTTGAGGATGTGGCCGCTGCCCTCACACCGCACAGGCAAACCAGACCTGTGCCTGGCGAGCAGATTTTGTGCTGGGCACGAAGAGTGAACTCTGAGTTGAAGTGGCAAAAGGTAATTTTCAGCACCGGCTTTTCCCCCGGCGGTTGCTGTGCTCCTGGGCTTGGCAGGGGTGTTGGCACCTCCAGAGGTTGCCTGAGTTCAGGACTTCTGGTTGTTGCTTTTCCAGGTGTGGTGAGAACTTTGGAGTGACTAGCCGGGCGGCCAGGGGCTGTTAGCAGAGAGCACTGAAGGCTGTGGCAGAACGTGGGTGTCTGGGGAATCGGGAAATTTATACGTGAGACAGAGAGAGAGAGAGACCAGAAGTCCAGCAAAATGACAGGGTGTGGGCAGAGCGGAGGAGAGAGGGGGAGAGCCAGGCATAGCAGTTGGACTTTCTGGCCGGGACATTTCAAGCCAGAGGAAGGTCTGATGGGGGAAGGGCAGGGTCAGCAGCTGAGCTTCACCGGTTGGTGACCGGGCACTTGTGCTGTACGCACCACCTCTCCCTACAGACCCTCAGACAAGATGGTTTATCTTGATTTTCCCCTGATTGTTTCCCTCTGTTTTTAAGGACACAGTCTTTGGGGTAACCCCATGGTTCCTAGCTCCCCTAGAGTCCCTCCATCTCCTCCCATCTCCCCCAGCAGCTCTCTGGTATAAGCACAGTCCGAATGCTTTGCCGAGCTGGGACCTTGCCATGGCGGAGATGAGGTGGGGATGGCTCCACAGAGCTGAAAGAGCAACTCTTGCAAGAAAGGATCTGGTCTGAGTGGTAGCCCTTCCTTATTCTACACACTGCAGTAAAGCACAAGTTATGTACCAACAACAAATAACATGAACATGAACAAGGGCAAGGGAAGGAAAGTGATTCAGGGGTCATCTGTCCTTGGATACTCTTAACTGTTAGTGAACCCAAACTAAGGAACAGGCAAGTCAGCTGCACAGTTACTGAATTGTTCCTTGTAATATTTGCAAGTGAGTGAATAGTTTTGGAAAACCGGGCAGGACTCACTCTGTTTTTTTGGGCATCTGCAGGAAGCATCTAAGGGGAGTGGCACCCCTGGGAGGAGGTGAACCTGACCCTGGAGGTGTACTCATTGTGCCTGCTTGGTGGAAGCATCTGAAGGGAATCCTTAACACAAACTATTTTGGCTGTGGATGTCTCGGCAGAGACAATGTATTTGGTAGCCCATCCTGATGGGGAAGAAGAGCTGAACTTGTTTGTAGGGGCTCAGTGTTCAGCACCTCCCTTGCCCTTGTCTCTGTGAGAAAAGGGCAGGAGAAATCATAAGGAGAAAATGGTTCTGAACCTATTTTTTTTTTTCAAACTTCTGTTTTGTTCTTGATTGTGTTTCTGTGGCTTCTGGTCACAGCACCTCCTCACACAACTTAAAGTGATGTATGAGCCAGAGTTGCTTTAATAAAAGAGCTGCTAAGAATCTCTTCTTTTTTTTTTTTTTTTTTTTTTTTTGAAGGATTTCCAGCTGTTAGGACAGATGGAAAAGCAGAACCAAGGGATCCTAGTGGACTTGTGTCACACACCGCATATTGTTTGTACTGTCTCCCGTGGAGCCATTTACGCCACGGGCAAGCGAGCAGCAGAGACTGCGTGTCTGTGGTGCTGCTGAAAATTAAGGGGGGGGCAGCCGCTTTCCCACCCCCCTCAGGGCCACGCTGGGGCCCCAGGGGAGGCTGCTGGGGGCTCGTGGATGCGGCTCTGGTGACCGGTGGTGCCCGGCTGGGCTTGCTGAGGAGGCTGCCAGTGGTGCACTGGTGGTTACTGTCAGACATCGACGAGCCCCTGGGGAGGTGTGGGATAATTTTAAGAAGTAACTCGTGAAAAGGCACTAAAAAAAGGAAGCCCCGTGTTCTCTGAATGAATGAATGATTGAACAAATAAATGAGTGAATGAAAGAAGAGGGTGCATATAGGGGCTGCAGCCACAGGTGGCTGAGCCTGATCTGTGAAAATTGATCCAGCCATTGCTGCCTGGACTGAATACCTTAGGAGTGACCTGCTGGAAAGCTCTGGCCGAGCTCTCTCAGAAATACTATCCCTGAAGTTTTTGGGCGTTAGGGAGGCATGCTAAGGAATTGCTTGAGCTTTTGTAGTCTGCACCCACGTAGTTTAGAGAGCAGAGGGCAGAGCCAAAAGGATGCAGGCGGCAGAGGGATGCTTTGTCCCCGCCAGCTTTGAGGATGCTGCCAGGGCGTAGGCATCCAAGTGAGGGTGTGGACTCCCAGCCCCAGAAAAGATTATACCAGCATCGTCAGCCCTCCGCCCTCGCCCCAGAAAGGGGGAGGCCAGCAGTGCCCCTTGCACCTTTCTAGGATGGAGAGACGCCTGGCGCTGGGAATGAGGTGGCTCTGGGGATGGGAGGGTGCGTGGCCCTGCCTGCCCCAGGCTATGGGCCTCCTCTCAGTGACACTCCTGGCCGCCTTTTTCCCCATCCCCTTCCTCAGTTCCCTGTGCTGTTCCCAGTCCTCACAGATGCCCTTTTTGTCTTGTCTTTTTCAGCCCAGCTGCTAAACCTGTGGAATGGGCGTGCTTGCCCCGTCTCACCTCCAGAGCCCGGGCTCCCCTGCAGGGCTACTGGGGCCTTACAGCCTTTCTGATGGCTTTGCTGTATTTTTGTGTGTATCCTATTCACTGCAAGCAACACGGGGCCCACGGGCTGTAAAAAAAGTTTTAATGGAACAAATGTGTTCCACACTGTTGATGATTATTTTTTTTTTTTTTTAGTGCCTAACATATGCTATTTGGACTAGCAGCAATATTTTCAGAAGTGTGTGTAAAGTGGGGTGAAGAGACATCTCGTTTGAGTGCTGTAAATTTGCCTTTCTGCACAGAGAGAAGAACAAGCAGCAAAACCCTTCACCGCTTTAAATCAGTGCAACTTTTTAGCATCTGCGTCAGCTCTTCTTCCACCAGAATTTGCACGACAACCCAAGGCGTACATACAGCAGCAGAGGACAGGCGCAGCGTGAAGCACGTGTATTCGGCACAGCAAGTGCCGGGGCTTAGCCGCGCCGCGCTCCATGTGTTGTTTGGGTGGCTTTCAACATCCCAACTGAAAACAAACATCAGTCCTGCTTCTCTCTTCACTGCCTTGAAATGCAGCCTGTTAAAACAAAAGAAACCAACCAAGCAAACAAAAAACAGACAAACAAAAAAACAACCCCAAAAAACCAAACCAACCCAAACCCTGACAGTTGCCATCCTCTTCGGCTGTGGCACCCGACCTGCAAGCCAGAGACGCTACCTCATGGTGCAGGGGTCAGTGACAGTAAATCTGCAGGAGACGTGACGAGGGACGGCTCCGAAGGGAGAGCAGCCTGGCCGCCCCAACCCTGGCGGGTTTGGCTAGCGGGGCCACGGCCGTGCTGGCCCACAGCAGCCAAGCAGAGCCAGCCCAAAGCCGAGTCCCTGGGGCTGGCACAGGAGGGTGGCGGGGGGGTCCCACCTCGCAGCTGTTGGGGAGAGCGGAGGCGGCCGCCCCGGGATGTGCTTCGCAGCGAGGCGTGGGCAGCTGGCACAGGGCTGGGCCGGGGGGCACGGGGAGGGAAGGGAGAGGAGCCCTGCAGCTGGGAGGGTTCGGGAGCGCGGCTGCGTGGCGCTTGGGGTGGCTCGAGGAGCGTGCACAGCGTTCTGCTGCCTTGGTGTTCCCGGCGAGCGTGGTGGGACCGGTCATGTGGAGCGCTGCTCATCTGTGATCAGCCCTTTCTGTGATTTTGGGTGCTTTACTAGGAAATGGATGACATGTCCAAAGGGCTTCGTCATTCGGACGAAATTCAGAAGCAGAAAAAAACATGTAATAAGAAACTGAAAGAAGAAACCAGGAGGATTGCTACATTTTCTATGAATATGAAGCAGCAGATATAAAACCACTGAGGCCAATGGATGGATATTAACTGCGCAGAATGACCGTCCAAAAACTCAGTATGTGCTTGCAACAGCAAAGGAGCATTTTATATTTTACAGATAGATCTTCTCACTCAAAGATTTCAAAGGTCCTACAGCAAACCCAGGTGAGGAATTGAGCTATTTCTTTTCATAATTGCCACACTTCTCAGTTACTTAGTCATCTATTGGGCACTGTTAAAATTCCGATCCTTATTCTCAATTATTCTAAGGCCTGACCTTATCTTCTGCTTCTGCAGAGTCACAAAAGCAGCATAAAATTGTTCCCAACTCTGTCAAAATCAGGCTCCAAAGGGGACGCCACATCTATGTGACAAGAACAAGGTTGTGCCGCCAACTGTTCTGCCTTTTAATCATTAATGGATTACTTTTTCAGAGGTTATTTTAGGAGACTCAGTATTTGCGTATATGATGGAAGAACAAAAGTCGCAGTAAGAACGTAAATGCACAGGGAGAGGAAATAACATGTTGTAGACTGGTTGATTATTTGTCACATAAGCAATCTGTATTTAGAGAGTTACATAAAAAATATGGTTTCCATAGTGAAAAGTGAGAACACCCACCAGTGTTAGGCAGTTGGGAATAATCAGTTTATATGCAAGCTAGAAGGAGAAGAAACATAAAGAATACCCTTCAGCTTTCCTAACTGCTGTTTTACTTGGACCACAAGGTACACTAAATGCTGCTGAGAAAACTTCAAACTTTCTCCAACGTGCTCAAGAATTCAGATCCACATCTTTCATTGTCACTGGCTGAGTGCACATATTTACTTGTAGGGCACTTTTATACAGTGTGATGGAGACATTAAGCTCAAGCCTGGTCTAGTATTCTGAAAATAACTCACCATTTGGGAGGAGAATAAAGGGTGTTAATCTCAGCTCCTTGGCTGAAGTTGCTAATAAAGTTTTTACTTCTCCATTCCCAAGAATAGGCGCAGTGTTCCTCAAGAAATAATTCATATTCAGAGTGTTACTCTGTATATAAAATTTCAGCGCACCAGTGCACAACTAATCCTTAGAAGGAAAAAGTTGCCCTCAAAAATCTAGCCAGCTCTGCAATACTTAATGTATATGGACTTGAATGATAGGCAAAATGTTGAAAGAATTAAGTTAAATGTATTTCAGGGGGAAAAAAACATTAGGGAAACTCTTGGGCAAATCTTTTACAGATGGTAGACAGCTTAATTTCTGTGGTAAACTTGTCTGACATTTCTGGAAAACTTTGGGTGCTACAGTAATTCGTAGAACCCAACGGACCCAGGTTTAAATGGATTGAAGCAAAGACGTGCAGGTCTTTATCTTAGCTGGTTTGCTAAAGTTTCACCCACGGTTTTGGGGGTGAGTTTTTTCCTTCCGTTATTTTTTTCCATTTAACTCCTTTTAAGCAATTTAAAAGTTGTGCACGTATTATTTGGACGGGAAATCAACAGAGGCCTTAAACGAAGTGAATGAGGTTACAGTATTCCTCTCTACCAAAAGTCTTCCTGGAAAGTTTTATGCTGTACACAGCTGGACAAACTTTATAAAAAAAAAATAATTTATTTTTGGCATGGAGCATTGTGCCGGACACGACACTAACTGGAGTAGCACAGCCTCTGGCTGTTGGTGGAAGCGTGAGGGCTCAGGTGTGACTTCTCACTCCATGCTCACCAGTCTGGTGACCGAATTGGCATCTGATGCTGACATGTGACGGGGCAGCTTCTCCCGTGCCTTGCTGAACGGCTCCTTCCTCTGCAGTTCACAAGCACACATGCCAATCACCCTTTTTTTTTTTCTTAGATTACCACCGTATGTCTAAACTGAGGTGCCTTTGTTGAGCTAAATTGTAGTATTTCTCTTATTTGTCAGTGAGCAGATATGAAGAGAGAGACCCAAATAAGTGTGATATTCTTTCCACTACATCTACTTTTTTTATCATCAGCTATAGCTAGAAGATAAACTCATCTTCTGCAAAATCAGCCCATGCTTCCCTTTCTTGGGAAACTATTTGTTCTAACACTCTCTTTTTATTTACACAAATAGAAAAATGTCATGTCATTCCCATAATCTGACTACAGAATTATTATGCAATTATATATCTCCTTTTTATTTAAAGCCTACATTGTCTTGTATGTAAGTTGTCTGGTGATTTTTCTTTATCTCTTTTTTTTTTTTCTTCTTCCTCTTTCAACTTTTTCCTAGGCAAATCCCATGCTGTCCTTGGCCCTGGGCTGGCCGTAGGGCCCGGGACGAGGCGCCCTGCATGCTCCATGCCGTACGCCTGTGAAGGGAGCGCGAGCATGTCCCACGCTGGCTGCAGACCCCCCCGTCTGCAGCTCACCTGCGGCCCAGCACTTGGAGGGTCTCTCCCTGGCACTACCGATTACTTACTGGTGTGGTGGCAGCGGGGTTTGCACGGACCTCCTGAGGCCAGTGGTGCTCGTGGCATCCGTCACTCACTGTGGAGCTGAGGATTTCTTCCATTCTTCTGTTTTTCTGCTTCTCCATTTGGCTTGCCATGTCTTCTTGTCTTTGCTTTGGCAACTTACTTTGATAAGCTTTCCCCTCCAGAGAAGATATCTGTTGTAATAACAGGCAGCAGAAAACAATTCCCGTGTCTCTCAGAGAACAGAGCGATCAGGAAAGCTCATCTGTCAGTGGGTACCGTGTTGGGATGCTCTGCAATGTAGTGTTTCACATGACAAGTGTTATGCTTCAGTGTGTGATACCTAATAGTATGCTTGTTTTACACTGGATCATTTATGCGCATAATCTTTTGCATTTGCTGGAACCTTCCTGGGTGAGACTTGTCACTAAACTGGTGTGCAGGTGTTTGCAGGTTTAGCAGTAGAAGAGTCTGTCTGTGTTCTGGACTGTGGGCTGGATGGGCCGTGTGGGGTCACTGGGGAGGAGACCTGGATGATGGTGGAGAGAGGGCAGCAGAGCTGGCCAGAGGTGTGCCTGGGGAAACCCGTTGTTTTGGGGGCCAGGCAGTGGGAAACTCCACCGTGACGTGGGTTGAGGAGCTTTGGGAGCTCAGGCTGAGGAGGGATAAGGGCTGCCTATGGGCACCCTGCACTGGGGGGTACGTGCTGTGGGCTGGGGAGAGATCAGCATGGGCATGATTTCTGGAGGAGACGAAGGTGGGCCACCTTCTCCACCTGCCTGACAGAAGCCCCGTGTGCATTGCATTGTGTGGGGGACTGAACTGCCAAAGAGAGGCAAGCTGGGGAGGTGGGTCCCCCAACACCAGCACTGGGAAGGGGCTCTTGCCCAAAAGGTTTCACAATTGCCCTGGGGAAATCCCTCCAAGGTGCTGCTGCTTCAGTTGTGGTGCAATCTGAGCTCTGCTGACATACCCATGACACCTTTCATTAAAAATCAAAGCAAACAAACAGAAAGGAAAAAAAGAATGTTCAGGACAGGTGCTGGTCTCAGATGATTCCTGGTCAAACTGGGAGCAGAATGTGAGGTGTTTTTTCTGTCTCTCCTCTCTTTACCTGCCTCTGCACACATACTCTGCTGCTAGAGGCACTGGTTTGGGCCTCCCCACATGCTGCGGTGTGCTGCACAGTTTGCTTTTCCCTCGGAGTGTGGCGTAGTGCACCTGGAGGAGGCAAAGGATTGTGTTGAGCAAGTTCAGTGCAGCTCACGGGCTTCGGGAGCTGAGTTATTTTTTTTCTTTATGAACAATCTCAAATAACCAGCACCTTTTTGGATGTGTTTTTTAAACATCTTAACAGCCTGCTGTTACATCTGCTAATGTGTTTGCAAATGCTCTCTGCAAGGCTGGCTGTACCTGCTAATGAGCTACGGCTTCTGTGAGGGAGAAGGGCCCTGGGGATTTTGTGGTCCTGCGGGAAACAGGTGTTTCTGTTTGAATATGCCTTTTTTTTTCCTTCATTTTTTTTTTCCCTGAATACAAAGCACAAGCTTCTGCAGAGCGGCTGACAGAGTGATCTGAGCTCAGGCACCTGGAATATTCCACCTGTGACCCTACTCCTGCTGGAATTTTCTTACTGCTTTACCAGAGGGAGGTGTCTGCTCTCCAGAAGAAATTAGGATTCCTGCACAGATCTTCTGATTAGCTACATCCCTATCCCTGTATGCCCGAAAAAGGTAGCAAGTGTAAGCTGTGTGAAAGAAGTAAGCATTTCTTGTAGTCATCTTGCTTTTTTTTTCCATCAGCATCTCTACCCAATGGTGGAAGAACTCTTCTGGTGGGCATTTCTCCCTCTTCCCTACACACTGAAAGACAGCACTGCTGCTGAGCACCACGCAGCCTGCCTAGAAAGGAAGACCTGGGGACAGTCGATGGGAAGTGCAGATTATACCCATAAAAGGATGGGAACAGTGCCTCTTTGGCCATTGGGTTGCAGGAGAACCACTTGATGAGCAACTACTCGACTGAGCTGGAGCCCAGCAGGAGTTCCTGAGGAAGTGTGGCCATCCAACCCTCCTTCAAGACAGGCTGTGACATGAAACCACAGCTTCCCTAGCAACATGGGGTGAAACGCTCTAGTCACTGCAGTAAACGGGTGTTTTGGTAGTGTCTTGAACGGGACTGTGCTGTCGCAACAGCAGGCTGTTGTTTACTATGATGCCTTACATGAAAACCCCTCTCTAGTCAATGGAGAGAGCCAGGAACTTCCAGAGGGTGATTAATCCCAGCTATTTGAGACACTGATTTCAGGATGGGATGGTTCATCCACCACGATTTGTTTATCTCCCTTCATTGAAGGCTCTGCTGTCAAGATCTCCAGCTCACATGGAATGAAATGAGATAGATTGGTTGCTTTATCCCACAAACAGGGGACCAGAAAGATCTTATTCCCTCTATGAGATGTCTTTATGCCTTCCTGTTTTATGTCAAGGTTATAATTTGCTCAGTGAGATGTACAATGGAAAGATTATTGTCTCCTTGAGGGAATCTGGTCCCATGTTTGTGGAATAAGCAACAAAATCTTAATAACTGGCTTTGTTCATCGTTCTCACTAAAAACAGAGAGAGCAGGTACCTCCAGGAGGGTGCATTTGGGTTTAAAATGGGTAACAAGTCCATTATTGGAACCTGGGAAGGGTGGGTTCCTTTTTTGTATGGATTAGCAGAGTTCAGATAGATTTTTTTTTTTTTTAAGGAGGTAAAAATGTTGAAAAATTAATAGAAATAGGAAAGTTATTCTACCTGATTTTAAGTGGTTACTTTGAGATTTGAGAGAAAAAAAAAAAAAAAAGGCAAGGCAACATCTCCTCTTTTCCTCTCTCTTGTAACATGGAAGAAAATTGATCCAAGTTCTTGGTAAGTGTTTGAGAGTTTTCAATAACCAAGACAACACAGCTCTCTGGGATCACAGTATTTATCTCAGAGAAAGAGGGAAGACCTGGACTATGTAAACCAAGTCTTCTTCTTGCAGTGCCCTCTGATATTCCTCTTTTCTACTTACAGACTGGCTGATTTAAACAGCCCGCTTTACTTCAGTGTTTCAGTCTGCACGGAGCACGTGTAAGTGCAACATGCAGCACCCAGACACTGTCTGCTTGTAAAAGATGGCAGAAACCTGATGTCTTTGTAGCCCCTTTCAGAACTGTAGCGCGGAGCTTGGCAGAGGGCTGGCTGCCTAATGGTGGGGTGGTTGAAAATTGAGACGTGACGGGTATGTAAGAGGTGACGGAGCAGCAGGCTTGGCCTGGGAATCGGGGAGCTTTGGCTATCCTGTTTGAGTCTGGCCACGGTGGCAGCCCTGAGGACGTCAGTCCTCCGCCTGCTTGCAGGGTGACGGTAGCACTGGACGGCAGTCGCACGAGGTTGGCTGTCCCGTGGTGGCACGTCACCGTGTCCTGCTCTGCCGCGTCTCTGCCGAGCCCGCTCCGGCTGGAGGCAAATGCGGGATGTCACCTGGCGCAGTTCGTAGCCTTGAGCAGGCAGAGTTTACTGCGTTTGGACCCTTGGTGAGCCTTCAGATTCCTCTTTGCTGTACCGACATTCCATAAAAAGAGATTTTTATTTCTGTTTTAATGCCAGATGGCTGTAATATGCAGACAAGAGAGCTGCATAAGTAGAGGTTGATTTTCTCCCCTCCCCCCCATGTTTCAAATATTGTAAGGGCTGTAAACTGCTGTTTAGTAAATGAATTAATTTTCTCATCTGGTATTGTAGATGAATAACTGAATTGAATAATATATGCATTTGTCTGGCCCGTTGGTTTAATCTGCTGAGGAAGGTCTTTGCAGCAGGTGATACAGTGCATGTCGTTCCTGCTCCCTGAGTGTGTTATAAAACTAGATATGCTTCCAGATTTGAATCTGGAAAATACCATATTTCAAACCTGACTGCTGAGCAGCTGCTGCTCGGGGTGACTGAAAGCATTCTCCATCCAGAGACCTGCAAGCATGTTGCAGAGGAAACCTGTGCTCTGCTTCCTCTTTCCAACGAGGACGTGGGGGCGCGGGGGTCCAGCACCCTCGGCGCACGGCCTCGGAGCCCTGCGGGTCGCAGGGTGCCGGCACCCCCTGCTTTCATAGCGACTTGACAAATAATCTTGTCATCCTAACAGTGCCATAGACACGGCGCAGGGGTACAGGTGAGGAGAAGTAATACCTTTCGTGAGGAAGAGAGATGATAGGAGAAAAGCCTAGAGGCTTTCCAGGCATGAGATCCTTTTCCCTTGTTTATATTCTACCGTGTGCCTAACCTGTCCCATGACATTTATGCCTGAAGCCTTTTGTAGCCTGTTGCTACAGTATCTGTAGTTATGAAAAAAAAAATGCCAGAAATAGGATTGCTGTTCTGCCACCCACCCAGGCCAGGGCAAAGCGGGAAGCAGTGTCTGCTGGAAAGAGGTGCTTTCATCAGCACTTCAGAGGGAATCTGAATGCCTAACATTGAGGAAGCTGTGAGACTAGTTGTGCTAAAAACAAAAACGAGTCACCCACGTTTAACACCTTGTGGAAGAGATTTAATACTTTATTTTTGCATGTATGAGATTAATTTGATTTAATATTGAGCAGATTATGGACAGGTGGAAACCAGCACGTCATCTACTCTAATATCCAACTGGAAATGTGAGTATAGTGTGCTTAATTTACCAGGGTGGACAAAATAACATCTCTCTGAATGTATTTCTGTTGCAGGGGCTCTTAAAAAAAACTAACCCAAAACACTGAAGCAGATGATTGTGGCAGAAGATTCAAGCTCACTGTTGCTTTTTCCTTTGATGCAATGTTCATTATGGTCTCCAGTCCAGCTCACTCCGCTCTAGTGGCAAGCTGCAAAACGACAGCGTTTTATCCTGCTGTTTGCCTGTCTAGCAAAAGCTCCTTTCTTTTTAAATAGGCACTTCCTGAGCATACTTGACTACTGAAGTGAACAGGAGCTTTGTAAATGGAAGCACAATATGATTCAGCTCTCAAAGGTGTGGAAATTTCATCTTTAGATCCTCAGAGGAATATGTTCTGAGTTGTTTTTTCCTGTATGTACTCAAGTCGCATTTAGTTGACAGCTAACGTTTCTAGCTAGATAATGATTGTATTTCTCAGAAATTGTACACAGAGGATTTCTTATGGGTTTTCTTCAGTCTGTTCCAATTTTAGAGTTGCATGTAATTCACAGTACTTCTCTCTCAGTTATAATAAGGCATCAGGTGTTCAGTTAAGCTAAATAATTGTCATATGTTGTACTCCTCTCTTTTACAGGTAGGACCAAGAGACAATTTTATAGGGTTGATTTGGAAAGAAAAAAAAAAAACAAAACAAAAAACCAAAAAAACTTGCAGCATAATGGTGGCTCACTTTGGATAGGGGTCAAATGTTAATGGATTCAGTAGAAAAAAATGCAATGTTTTCATGGAATCATGGAAAGTTTTGGCTTGGAAGGGACCTCTGGAGGCCCCTAGCCCTGTCCCCACATCCCAATATGGGGGACTGCAAAGCCAGATGTCTTGAGTGCTTGCCCTGTCGAGTTTTGACACTGCCATTTGGAGACTGCTGGAGGTTGCAGAGGAGTTTGTTACAGCCACCCAAAATTAATCCAAGATGAAATGTCAGATGAGTGAATGCTGTTCGCGGATGGGTGCTTGGTATGATGCAGAGCCTTCAGGCCCGAGGAGTGGCCTGCCACAGACATCTGAGCCCTTTCATGACCTTGTTAATCTCTTTTAATGCAGAGGTTTCAAGAGAACTTTCTTTAATGACCTCACGCTTTCACATGGCTTCAAATGGCCAAAGCCATCACACTTTGCTGTGTGTTCAGATCTGAGATTCAGTACTCTATCAAATCGTTAAAATGCTAAGAAACATGGGCCTTTTCTTTTTATACTTCATGGACAATAGAAAATGCTTTCAAGCAGGATTTCAGCAGCCTTCTTGCTTTGACATTGAAAACATTCTTGCACAGAGCAACAATCACACAGAAATTGCTGTAATAAACTGTTCCATTTATAGAAATGTAAACAATATTTATGTGCTATTGGTAGTACTTTGGATAAAATCGATGTGTGGGCTTGTGTTTAAAAAAAATAGCAGTGGAGGAAGAAGATGACACAGGGAAAGAACAAGCTGTTGACTAAAACTTTGCCTGTCTCAATGGCCTCAATAAACTCATGTACTAATACTAATTTTAAATGATCTTGTGTTTGAGACTTTAGAAGAGCTCCTGATTTTTGGCAACTTCTACTCATCTTTTTACTTTCTGAGAGTGATTTTGTTAAAGCATGTTATGCTGATCACCTCAAAAACGGTGACTTTAAAAAATAGTCCTTATCCACCACTTTTTTCCAGGAAGCAATTAAGTTACAGTCTGTTTTTATATTGGGTCATTCTCCAACAGCTGCCTATGCATAATGATTGATCAGAGTAACAGAGTAAAAGTATTAATATTTTGCAAAAGTTACTGTGTCTTATGATATTTTTATCAAAGAGCTATTTATTTTCCTCCCTTCTTTTTCTTTTTTATTAGATTCCTCCCTCTCCTTGGTTTCATTCTCCTGGTTTGTGGGGACAGTGAGCTGTAGAAAGCAGTGCTTCCTTTCGTGGAATAACAGAGGTTTACTTTTGAACAGACATTTTTATTGTCTTCTTAATGAAGTGGTTGATCTTTTAACACATCTGTGATAGGCAAAAGTCTAAATGACTGTGAGTATAGTTACTGGAGGACACAATTAAGCTTGGGGTTTAATTTCCAGTTGTACCCCACTTTCTCTACCTGTTCCTAGCTCTGCCTACCTAGTTTTTTGAGCAAAATGCTCTGTGCTGGTCTCTCTTGGTAAAAGGGAAATTCTGCTCTGTGAAGTTTGAGCAGAGCAAACACAGCTTATCCTTTCTGTTGTGTTGAAGAAGACTTGATGAGAAATTTTATGTGCGGGTATCACTTACAAACCTTAGGCAGAAATATCACTCTTGGCTTATTTTGTGAAGGTTGTCAAATATGTGATCCAGCTGGCAAATCTATTCAGAAACTTTTCAAAGTTTTGAGTGTGTAAATGTGGTGGCAGGTTCTTTGGTCTTTCTCAGGGCTATATGTGTCCTGTTGACTCACACTATACACAAGAAATTACAGCACAAAGTAAAATGCTGAGTAGGTCCTTGCATTCGGTGGGTTATAATAGAGGATGATGTAATGATCTACCCAAATGAGCTGGGGTCAGAGCCAGGGAGGAGACAGCTCCTGTGGTGTTGTGGTTGCCAGAGCGGATATTTAAGAAAAGGCCTGTGGTTTGGTCAAAGTGGTGTGCAGAGAAGCAACCTGTTCCTTGGTATTTCCTGAAGGTCCTAAAGAAGTAGCTGGACTGGACGAAGGGGTTGCTCATCGTATGGATGAAAGCAGAAAGTCACAGTGTGAAACTCAGACCCAAAGTTACCAGGAGGAAGGAGGAGAGCTCAGACTGGCGGTGTGGCAAGTTATGAAGAAATAAGAGAAACCCTAGTAGAAGGAAATTTGTGCATTAAGTTAATTGCAATTTGAGCAAATGCTTGAAGAGGCAAGTCACTGAAATAAAGTATCTTGTACAGTTAGAGGAGGAGTAATGGCCCTGCTGCAGTCTCACCTAGCCCACGGGTGGCAGATGTAACCATCCATGTTAAAAGATCTAAAGACCAAGACTGCACTAGGGACAGAAGTGGAAACCATTGGTGTCTGTTCCTTAGGAAATATGCTTCTTTGGTCTGGCTAATTACTCTGTTAGCTTTTCAGGGGTCACTTTCAAATTCAGATCTCATCTTCAGAAAAAGCTTGGCTTCATTTCTAATATTTCTGTATATCTGAAGTCATGAAAGGTTTGTGGTGAGAAATCTTTCTAAGGCCACCTGCGTACCAGCTAATTTTGCAGTGATTTTGGAGAAGGACAAGTCAGGTCTTTCAGTTCTCCACAGGAATCCCATCTGCTCTGCCCAGGCCATCTTTTGAGATCAAACTTACACGGTCTCTCAAGAGAAAAGTCAGAGAGGTCAGGAGAGATTAGTGTCAAGAATCCAAAGGTGGTTGATCAAGCAAGGCTGATATTAGTAGTCCCAGCTGGTTTTAAGAGGGAGTCCACATAAAGATCCTTGTCCCTACAGCACCTAGTGGATGACCTGACCTGAGCCTGCTTATAAACCATAACCTTTAAGATCATACATTTGAAATGGGGGAGAGGGAGGAAGAAGACATCTCCTACCAGGTGTGGAGGGAAGAGCTCTGTGCATGCATTAGAAAAGACAGCAAAGTCCTGTGGGCAGGTGAGTACCAAACCACAGGGCCAGTGACAGCTGTGATATGGTCTCCCAAACTCAGTGAGTGAAGAATGAGATGTTGATCCTGTTTCTTGTGACTGGAAGGCTTACAGCATATGGTCATGGTTGCTTTCAGCACAGCTTGCTTACCCAGAGGATGGTACGATCATCTCATATTTCATGGGCCTGAAGAGAACAGTTTGTCTTGTAACGTGACAGGACAAGGTGAAGAGTCAGAACCAACTTCATGTTTGAAATTATTGTGTACTGGAAAAGGTTGACCATCACTCCAGATCATGAGTCTGTAAAGAGGACTTGTTATGGAGTAACTAAGTACTTGGAATACAGCCCACAGAAACTGTTGCTGAATTTGCACACTTACCACCTCAGCAAGTTGAATCTTTCAGGTTTCTGAGGGCTGGTAAAGGTGTAGAAACAGGATTTTTTCAATTGTCTTGCAGTGGGTTCTTTTCATGTTCTGGAAGTAAAATAATTATTTGTTATCCCACCTGGCATGCTTGATGCGTGAAAGTCTTAAAAAGGATGGAGACAAATGTGAATAGTCAGTTATAACTGCTGTCAAACTATGGAGGTAATAAGGTTGTTTTCCTGAGAACCTAATGAAAATATGATGTGTCAATCTGAATTTATTTCATTTTAGGACTATGATATAAGGTTAAAAATTACCGTGTTTCTGAATGTTAACAATGCTATTACTAAAAACTATCCAGATTTGTGCCTGAAACACCTATATGCCATGGTGTCTTCCTTTTCCCCCAAGGGGCTTGGATTCCTGGGTTGGGTTAGGCCTCAAAGAGCAATGGGTTTTGCAGTCTCATCTCCAGGTCTCTCACCTGCAGGTTAGGATAGGAGCCTCCAGTCAGAGCTGAGGGGTTGGTGCAGACAGAAGGGTGCTTTCTGACCTCAGGGGCTTCAGGTGCTAACGCCCAAAGGGAGAACGAAGGGCCTTCGAGATCTGCGCTTTATGGGCTGACACTCCTCGTCTCAGGGTCGGCCCTGGGTGGTGCGTTCACAAGGGTCATGGAGAGGGGCGAACCAGCCTTCGCACAAAGCCTTTGCAAGAGACATCCACAGCAGGAAGCAGCCAGGCTTGGGCACCTCTGAGATGCTTTTGGGTGCTGGCAGTAGAACAGGGGGTGAGTACTGCTTTCACAGCCTGTACAGGGAGAGGAGCCTGTAGCAGCCTTTGCTCTGACCTGCCATGTAACACGCACCATTACACTGCACCCTGGATAAGGTCTGGCGACTGTAAATGTTTTGCCCAAATACGATCTTTTTCCCCTACTTCTTCCTGCCTGACTGTTTGAGCAACCTGCTGCCGTTCATCAGCAGGCTCTAAAGTCCTCCACTGTGGAAAATAAAGCGATGTGCTAAAGGAGATCTTTCCTTATAAAACCTTTTAGGATGCAGCCCCCTCTCCCTTGGGCACTGACACAGGAGGAGGGCATGGACAAAGAGCTGAACGCAAGCCAGAGCCGTGGCGGTGGATATCGGGCGAGTGCCCCGTTGTTGCTTGCTGCATCGGAGGCATAGGCTGCTGTCGAAGTGCTGACTCTTTGTGAGTCAACTCCACTAAAATGTCATAGTAGGTACTGTATGCTAACTTAAAACCTAATGTGTTATTCCTGGCTTTTATATACCTGGTTATCCGTGGATAAAGCTATATGATATTTATTATAGCAGGGCAGGACCACTTTGTAATCTGAATATGCTGCATTCACACCAGTGGCTTGAACAAAGTGTTTCTTCATTTCTCTAGCCATTAATGGCTTTCTCATAAGAAACCATGAAGTCAGTTTTGTTGTGTTTGTCAGCTGGGTTTTGACTGTGTGTATTTTGTTCCACAAAGGGGTTATTCAAAACCTCCCCTTCAGTCTTAATTAATTGCAGACCGGGTGGAAGGCGAGCCCGGTGGGGCTGGAGAGGTTCCCGTCTGGTTTCCATTTCGCCCTCAGGCCGCATGTGGAAGCACGGCTGGCTCCCGGCGCTGGGACCTCGCTGCTCAGCACACTCCTGCCATGGCAAGGGGCGAGCACTGGTATTGACAGGCATTGCTTATTTATTGATCGGCCTCCAGCCCAGGTGCTCATCGGGGGCACCTGCAGGCAGAAAGTAGCTTTGTGCTGGCAAAAGAGGATAAAAACTGCAAACAGCCCCACCACCTCCCACCCTATCTCTTTCAGATAAAGGCCCATGTGACTCTTTTGGAGACAAACTCCCTATTCACGGCACTTAAATCTTGTGATGTTTAGCTGTGCTTTCTTTCAGCTCTTGGTCTGTTCCAGGATTTCCTCTCTGCCATCTTGCAGTGCCAAGGTCTCCTACCAGGGAACCTTTCCAAGTGAGGGGTTTCACAGCAGTCCCACCACTTTGAAATGCCACCGTGTATTTTACCACAACTGTGAAAGTCAGACATGAAACAGTAAAGCTCCTTGTGAAAAGAACCCTATCCTTATTAAATATACATAGTGTGTGAGTATCCTGGCTGGCTTAAACTCTTCAGAGCCTCTACCTGTCCTTCTAATTTATGCATTTCATTTGCCTGCTATAAATATACACAAAGCCTGGAGAATACTTCTGTTTCCCCAGGAGAATATTTTCTATTGAGTTTGGCTGTGCAGAGCTCTCTTTTGCAGATGAGTTATGAAGAGCAGACTAATAAAAGCAGGAGGCTCCTCCAAACATTGCACAAAGGCATGTCTGGATGAAAGGTGGACCCATGGTCACGTTGCCCTTAAGGAAGCTGCATCTTGTTGCAGAGTGCCAACGTTTTAAAAGTACTACAGAAACAAGCCCCTTCCAAAGAAGAGTTTTATGGAAATACCATCTCCCTTGGGCAGAAAGAGGGCATCTTTGAATGAAGTTTGAGGCTCACATCTGCCTGCTGAGTAGTACCTGTGGGGAGATTAGGGTATGGAGAGCCACACGCCACAAAACAAGGAGGTGAAAAATCCAGCTCCCACCACACGTGGCCCCTCATGGTTACACAAGGGATCGTGCTGCATTGGGTGCCAGGGTGAGAAACGAGGGCAAACGTGCTTTCTGCTTCAAGCAGCTTTCAGTATAGTAAATTAAAAGTCAGACATAAAAATGCCTCAGAAAGTGCCAAGGATTGTCCTAGCATTGCACATAACAACAGTTTGTTATCTGGCATTTTAGCATCTTCTGCACAGGCAGACAGGAGGATTTCTGAGCTTTGCAGGAAAAGTGGATGCTGTAAGAAAGATGAAACAATGAAAAGGACTAGAAATTATCACAGCAGGTAAGCGGACAGCAGAAGCAGAATGCAGAACTGAGCCAGGTTATTCTGACTGCTAAGTTCAATAATGATGTTGCAATAGGACGTGCCAGGTCAGAACACTTACTCCAGCACCTTCCTCTGATTAGTGATTTCAGATGCTTTCAAGGACAGAGCGAGAAATCCATAGTACAGTGGAGTGAAATGGGGAGAGAGGTGAAGGTGTTAAGGAAGAGCTGGAACAGGGTAAGCAGCTTCAAGTTGCTACACAGGACATGGGAGACCTGCACGTGCTGGGCAGGATGCAGCTATCTCCCATCTCGCTCGGTGGAGCTGGGCGGGTAGGCGGCACCAGGGGCAGAGGGCTCTTGCACCAAGGGTTGCACAGTTAACCCAAGGCGGTGAAAGCAGGGCTGTATCAGTAACGTGCAAACTGCAAAGGATCTAAGGAGATTGGCTCTTCATGTCTGAAGAGAAGCAGGAGACGGTTCCTGCCACGTGGCATGGTTCCTGAGGGACGCTGACACCCGTGGCTGCTCGGGAAGCTGTGCCTACGCTCTCCTGCTGCGCGTCAAGGGTCCCGAGCAAGAAGAGCTGGGAGAGGGATGTTCGGCGATACATCACCATGATAGGTGGAGCTCATCAAGCTGAGCATTAAAATGACGCTGCCAAGAAAACGGTGCTGATGCCATGTGAAAGAAGACGTCTCTGTGATCTGGACTTGTGCGACAGGTCAGGCTGCTTGGGCTTGGTCTAAGAGTGTTTCAGGGGCCAAAGCCTTTTGGGTCTTTATGCACATCTCTCATTGACATCCCAGCTGGTCTGAATGCAGTCCGTGCTACTGAAGGAAATCGAGTTCCATCACACTGATGCACCATGACAAACTGATATGTTGGCTTTTGAAGTTAAAGGGATTTCTAAGATAAATGGACTTTCCATATATTATCTACTTAAATTACTACACAAATCTAATTATTAAGCAATCCACTACACAAACACCTATTATGACAAACTGGTGAAAAATGAAAGAAAATCAACTAAAATTTTTCTAAAAAGAAATAAGGAATACAGTGCCTCACTACAAAAAGAGAGTGAACTCATAGAAAGCATGGCACAAACAAGATGTAGCAAAAAACCACGCAGGAACCTCTCCTTGGAAAGGGCTCTAGTGAGTATCTGACAAGTGGTACAACAAACCCTGAGGGTTAGGCACTTCAGAAAAGATGAACTTTCTGCTTTCCATCTCTACCTTTGCAAAAAAAAAGGGAAAAGCCAAGCAAGAAAAATGCTTCAGTCTTCAGCAGAGGAGTGCTGTTTGTCTCATACATGCTGCAGAAAAATACTGAGTATTGACTTAAAATAACTAAATTCAGAGGGGAAAAGAAGCCTCTGATCTGCTCCTGTTTTCCAAAGCACCCACCCACAGAGTTCAGGCATGTGAGCTCTGTTGACTCCACCAAGTGATTCGAGGAGCCGAGAGGTTTGGGCATCATTTAGATGCAAAGGTTCTGCCAGAGTAACTACCCGGGTCATCCTTCTGGTTGCAGGCAGCACACACAGGCAAAAATGCTTTGCCAGTATATATTGCAGGCATGAGGACCAATACAAGATACACAAAAGCAAATCTACTGTATGCTTGAAGGGTTGATTCTATATGAAGGCTTTTGCTGTCATAAAAATGTTGTAACAACAGCAGCAACAAAATCACAGCAGCTATAAGTGACCACAATTATTAGGCAAAAGTTTTATGTGACCATCTAGCTTAAAGAACCATGTTTCTCAGCCTCAGCATCAGTTTTTGGGACGTGTTTATGAAAGAGTTGTGACAGGTGAGTTGCAAGTCAGTAGAGTTCAAGGGTTTGGCATGAGAAACATGAAAAAGAAGAAAGGCTGGAATGATGTTTTTCAGTCAAATGAAATATACTCTCACCATTGCAAGGCTTTAGGAGTGATTAATAGAAACCTTATGTCCTAGCTTTTTTAAGGAGCTCATTCCATGCATTATTTGGTGTATCTTGTACTGAGTCAAGAAGACACAGGCATGAGGGGTCTCTCTTTGCCTCTGACTCAGCTGGGCTGGAATTGTTGGGGCATAATAACAACTTCTGAAACTGCTCTTCCCATCAGCTTTCCTCTTCATCGGTAACAGCCTTGAACAGTTGTTGACACACTGCTACAGAAGAAGAAATGTTTTCTACCTGAGAGGCAGTTTAATCAGACATGGAGCAGTGCTCTAATCAGTGCTGTTTGATTAGTGTTTGCAGTGAAAGGGAGAAGCACTGTAACTTATAAATTCTTTTAAAAATCAGGTGAAGTGTCTCCCAAGCAGGGTGGCAAGTGGCTCCAGCCTCAGAGAGGTCACCCAAGGAGAAGAAAAATAATTCCAGGGCTACCACAGAATACACCTGAAAATGTTTTAAAGTAGATGTTGAAGTGACAATATTTCAAAATGACTATAAAGTCTGTTGCAGTCCTGTTAACTTCCACTGTTTTTACTGCAGACCACAGCACCCAGCAGGCAGCTCTGAGAAACCCTTACAAGCAAGATGAAATGTCATGAACATTAGTTTCAGGGAAGAAAAAAGTCCAGCTAGAAGACTGATAAAACAAAATAATCACATGTAAATAGAGCACCCCAGGGTATCAAAAGCAATTAAACCAAGCTTCTGTAATCATGACTGTAAACCATTTGCCAAAGGTAGTAAAAGAGAGAACAGAATTATCCTTTTGGGTCTGTGTTTTAGACCACAGTGTCACTGATAATGCCTGGCTGGAGGAAGAACAAAATAACGGAGCTGAGATGTTGAAGAAAAACCACGGCCCCATCCATCTGACCCAGTAATCAGTGCAGAATTTGGCCTCTAACGCCTGAGAAGTGTCAGCACAAGCTGAACCTGAAGCCTGAGTGATGTTTTTCTTGCCAACCTGTGTTAGCATCTCCTTCTTTAAGACAAGTTTAATCATGTTCCCAGGAACAGTTGTGCAGAGACAGTGCTGAAGGCCTGCAGGAGATTTCTGTAGCAAGCTACCCTTGAACTGGAACTGTCCTTGTGGTGTGGCACCCGGGATTTCTCAGAAGCTGATGGGACATGGAAGACCCTCAACTGCTCGCCCAGAGATCTTCGGAAAGTCAGAGCGGTTGCAGCATCTTCTGGTCATTGCTGATTTTTTGCAAGAGTATTTGTAAGTGCTCAGTTTGTTGTGCTATGACCAGCCCTCTCCTCTTACCAGCAGCTTTTGTGGTGATGAATCTTCATGTCACCTGTGGAGCAGATTGTGCATCATCTCTCATATAATTGGGCAGAGGACTAAATCTGGTTAAGAAAAGAGAGAAATTTTGTTTCTACACAAACCCTGTGGGAAGCAGAGATGATGGATGGAAAAAAACATCAGCAGGACTTTAGGAAAATATGCATTTTAAAGTTTGCCAGTGTGTGGCAGTGGTCCTTTAGTAATGGCAGTCACACTAAGCAAAACACAGTTAAGTTACATGCTTTGCTGAGGAGGCCAACTTGGAAGAGGACCCAGACAACCGCTCACAGGGCACACACAGGATTCAAAACAATCTTTGAGACACCAATTAAATAAAAACACATTTTAAAAAAATCACTGCATGATGTACAGTAGCTTGACCTGAGGTGTGACAGAAATGAATTGCTAATAAAACCTGCCAAGGAGGAGCAGTTTAAAGGATGCCTTTAACACTTTTCACAATAAAATAGTTTTCATAAACAGCTCATATATCTCCCAGGCTCCCTTGGATGTGTCGCTGCTGAGTGAGTCTGCAGTCATTAACAGATTGCCAAACTCGCCCTGCTCCCTGCAACCAGTGTCAAATAATTAACAACTTAGTACCTTTCCAGGATGATATCCTTCTTTGAAATGTACTTTGAAATGCACCACGTTTGCGTAATGGACATAGCTGAAAGCACTGAAGGTTGGATATCTCACTTTTTGGACCTCTGGGAAACTCCCTGTGAAAATCTGCTTTGTTTACAACTTGAGCTCTCAACCGCAGGGGCATTGCTTTGGCATTAGCCTGTAAAGCTGAGAGGTAAGTACAATGACAAGTCCAGATCCCTTTAAGGACTAAGTTTGAAGCCGTGATCTTGAAAATGTCTGTTCAGCTTCTGCCTCAGCCTGGAGGCACCCCATGTGCACCATTCATGGGGCCCAAGGAATGGGGCAGCACTCTGCACAGGAGCCGCTGTGGCTTCTGCTCACACATGGTCAGGGGATATCTTTGCTGCCCAAATGTGTCCTCTGGACTTTATCCAGAGGCTGTTGCATGTGAAACAGAGACACTGCTGAGATCTGGGAGTAGGTCTTCCTTTGTCTACATGATTATCCTAACCATTGGTAGATGGAGAAGGGAGGAGAAGTAGTGAAATCAAGATGTTTGCAAAAGTAGCTGGGAATCAAAATAAAGATTTGCCAGGAGAGTGAGACAGGGGAGTAGAGACCGCTTCTTGGAGCAGGGGAGTGATGGGTGACTGGTTCAGTTGGCCCTTATCTGTTCTTCTAAGAGGTGCCTGTGTTGGATGCCAGCTGGGGAGTAGGCTGCACTGTAACAGGAAGCACGCTGCAGCCCATCTGGCTTACGTTGTGTTCTCCTTTTTGTCACTACTCTCAAAAATTCACTGGTGTCCCTGCAGGGTGGTAGGGAGGGGGACGTGGCTTCCATGGTCATAAGCAAGAGCTCAGTGTTCACTCCCAAGAGGTGCTGTCCCTGTGCGGCGGGTGTACAAGGCAAAGAGGGGAGTGCTGAAGGCACAGGTCAGAGGCAAAGCAAAAGAATCGCTGAATTCAGAGTCAGGTTCACACTCAGCCTGCTAATCTGAAGGCAAAATGGTAGCTAGTGGCATGAATGGTATTTACAAGCACTTCTGGGTGCATGCAGAATCCTTTGCTTGCCTGAGACAACGAGCTACTCTGCTGAGTGCAAATGGGGCAACTGTATTTGCAAATGGTGACCTTGGCATTTGGGTGCTATACACCTGTAAGTGACTTTGTGCATGTTTAAAACAAGGCGTTGACAGGTAATGTGACCCAAACCACCTCTTTTTTAGGGTGAAAACCCAGTGGAAAGCTTTCCTAAGAAGGAAATATCCAAAATACTTCTGCTGAAACCCTTTCCCTCCCTCCCCAGTCATCTCATTGGAAGGACAGCGTGTATCTCTGCTGATAGCAGTGCTGCAGCACTGATCCCTTTGACACAGCTTTACTGCAGTGATACTAGTTCAACTGTGAGGAGGACAGTGCAGGGGAGGGCACTAAGGAAAAGAACTGGACTTCCAAAATAGGGACACCTTACTCTGCAATGCCTGGCACTTTAGAAAAGGGAACATGAAACCACGGCATTTTAAAACGCCAGTGGTGAGAAGGGTAGTGGTTTGAGAAGAAAAATGCATTTGGGTGTTTCTTGGTCTTGAGGAATGACGAGCTCAGTCTCCTGCCAGCTACAGCCAAAGCTCCCTCAGTCTTTTATTATGAGCTTTACTTTTCTTGTCCAAGCCACATTGTTTCTCTTGCAGATGGCCAGGCGTGGAGTGTCATGGACCTTCCCTGATGTTGGACCAGGCATCTGCACAGAAATCTCAGTGTCAGTGAGACTTGCAAGTCTGCCAACCGAAATGTGAACACAACCAAAGTTCAAGGAAAGTGCCCCACATGGGCCATCACCCCCCATGCTGCATGGATGGGGTCAGTGCAGGGACACCTGTGGCCAAGATCTTGACCTTTGGTGAGAGATACCTTGCTGTGCCATTTCAGGGATGATTGAGCACAGTATTAACTGAAGACATATCTAAACATAGATGGCGCAACAGTTTAACTAATCATTAAACTGTTAATTTTAAAGCTGTGGCTCTAAAGCTCTACAGGCTGCTTTCCTTAAACTTGGTGTCCGTGTAGTCACAACCGCCCCGGCTTGAAAACGGTGGCAAGCAGCTGGAGAGTAAGGTCACCCCTAAATCCACAGCAGCTCCACCCAAAACAGCTCCTCCGACTGTGCGGTGGAACAGGAGGCTCTGTCTGACCACAAGTGTGTTGGTCTGTCCTGCTCCTGCAGCTGCAGCAGTGAGATCAGTGTTTAAAATCCAGTGAGAGGTTGCCGGAGCCCTCGGAACTTCTCATTCCTTACAGTAGTTGAAGGATTTTACCTTCATAATTACCTTCTGATACGGAAAGCATGCATTCTCCTTCTACCACCGCAAACAGATCTATAGGATTAATTAACTGGACTAAGATCATGCAGGAAGCTGTGGCTGAACTGGAAATTTTGGTGTGGGCCTGTGAGCCCCGGCATGGGTCCCTAGTCATCAGCTGACTGCCTGCATGAAGAAATAAAAGGCAAATTTGCATCTTCTAAGTGCCTATCATATTACTGAGATCAGAGTTTTGCATAGCTGCCTTAAGTTCCTGATTTCTATTATTAGGTCTATCATATATTTCTCTGTGTTGAATTTGCCATAATGAGAGATAATAAAGGATATAATGTTGTATCCCCAGACACTAGTTCAATGTGACTGTGTCAATAAGGGTGTGAAAACTGTGCTTAAACCAGACTATTATTTTAATACATCTACCTTGCCAAGCTCTAAAGTCCAAAAAGAAGCTATAACTAGAGCTGGTTACAGTATATATATATATATATGCATTGAGTTTCACTGTAAATGAATTGGTAGAAAACTGGGTAGGAGCATGGCTGAATGAACAGGGAGATAAATACTGCTGGGTAATTTAATTTTTATTTCCTTCCATTTTCTGGATGTGTGTTCCTTTAGCTGCATGTCAACAGCAAGTATTTCACAATGCAATTTTTTACTGGTGTGCTGGTGTGTGTGCAGATCTTTCTCCTTTGATAGCAAGACACCAGAGGTTCGCTTGCCTCATAAAGTTTATTTTGAGAGTGTCTCATTTGGATGAAGAAGAGTATGCCACAAGCTCTCACTTGTTGTATGGGCAGAAAACTGAATTCTGCTTGGGTGGGGCATGCCAGGAAGAAAGGCAATGCCTGTTGATAGCTCATCATACTGGCGTTTATCTGAAGGGCATTTATTCTGCAAGTCACACCTCTTCCCCTAAGAGAGACATTTCCTCTATAGTAATGTTTAACTCTTAGGATTCCCCTCCACGATTTTTCTAGAAAATATCCAGGAAAGTTTGCCCATCTCATATTTATGATAGATGCCTGTGAAAAGGACAAAATGATCACAGATGTGGACACATCAGGTGAATGGCTACAAGGCATCAAAAAAGCGGCATGTCTGCTGCTGCTGCACTGAGGGCAGATGTGGGGTCCCCTGCGAAGAGCCAGCTGGGCTGTGCAGAGGTTAACCAGGTGGCAGCACTTGGTTCATTTGGTTACACACCAGACATCCCTTCTGCCCTGATTCCAAACCATGCAAAAGCAGAATGGAGAGTGTAACAGGTTTGCTGCATTACTTTTAATAATCGTTTTCTTCCTTTGCAATCGCTGATTTTATTAATGTGGCTGCCATCCAATTTTGGAGAGTGTTTTTGGCTGAGGTCTTTCACAACTGGTTAAAATGTTTTGCTAGAAAGTGTGCAAAACAAATCCCAAGGGAAAAGCAAGACATGTCCCAAACAAACTTTGCTGAAGAGGAGATTAGATTTCACGTAATTACAGAGTTCATAATAGAGAATATTTGCTTTAAGTGTTGCCAAAGATAAGTCATTTCAGGAAGGAGAAAGGCTCACTAGGTAGCGGAATGAATAGAGAAGGACATCTTAGGAATATGGGAAGAAAAGGAAAAGACCGTGAAATGAAGCTGAACAAAGGCAAAGAACAAAAATATAGGAAAACAGGCTAACGGTTGTGATGGAGAACAGGGTAAACAGTATTAAACAAAAATCCACTTATATTTGTGCATGTAATTAAAGAAATTTGCCTAACTATTCTTGCCTTCCATTTGCATGCACCTGTCATGACTGTTGGGTCAGCTGAACCGTACTGCCACGGTGGTTCAAAGAATTATTTCAATGATGCAGGTACTAGTATTTGCAAAAGCAAATGGAAAATCACACCGTGTTAATATTAGCACTGAAATGACTTGCCTTGTTCTCCAGTCAGGAAATGGAAACAATGGCACACAACTTTATGTGACCAACAAAACTTAATTGCCAATAACAAATAGTCCCAGGGAACTGTTTAAGAACAATTGATGGATGCTAACTGGGAGATTGCATCACTTTGAATCACAAAATTGTGTATGGAAATAGATATGTTGTTGGTTATTCCAAAGATAGAAAATCACGGTGTCACTGGATAAGCTGTTTGACATAAGTATGCAAGCACCTTCAGTTGCAGGGGGGGCAGGCTTAATGGTGATGTGGAAGGAAGAAGGAGCAGAATCTGAAACGCAGTGTGAAGGCAAAACGATTGATGGGGGAGGAAACAAGGGAATTCGGAAAGCTGATAAGAAAACTGGTGGCAGAGTTTTGGCTGTGCTCTTTATAACCTTAGAAGTGCTCAGAAACTGAACAGCTTGTCATTTCACCAATATTAGTATTAGGCTAGCTGGCCTGCCTCTTCCTCCCCGATGGATGAACTTTTTATGATGTTTACTCTTTTCCAGCTCTGCTGCATCACTGCATCATTTTCTCTGCCTCCTCATATGATGGGTAACTAAAGATAGCAACTCTTTCTTACGCAGTTCCTTGACAGCTAGCAGTAAATGACCCATGTCCTGGCAGATACATTTTTGGTTCAGTTATTCCATCATTTGTGTTTCACTAATCCTAACTCTTTATTTAATCTCACAGGCTTCTTCTCCCTTCACCTGTGCCGTGACTGTAACTGCCCAGGATTTCCCTCATTCCCATAATTTACCACGACCTGAACACTTACAGGGCTCCTGTGCCTTTTGCCCAGCCCTCACTCCATTTTTTTCATTTCTGTGTATTTGCATTGGATTTCTAAGGCCTTTGAAAATCTCCTCTTTGTGATCTGGGCTGCAACACTCCTTGCCAGCCCTGCTTTGGAGGCGGTGGAGAGAAATGCTGCTCCTGGTGTGTTTTTTGGATTGGTGCTGCACGAAACCTTCAAGAACACCTGGTAAGTGTAGCCAAAACGGTGCTGTTTATTGGTGGTGAGTGCATACCAGCAAAACATGTGTGATACCTCCTGCTGGTGGCAGAAAAAAAGGAAAACTACTTTGATGAAGTATTAAAAGATTGTTTTACTTTTACAGATTCCACAGAAAATTCAGTACAGCCAGAAACTAAAATACTGCTCTGTATACAATGGCAGTATTGACGCTGTTTTACTTCAGGCATGTAACGTAGGCAGTTTGGATCACACCCCCGTCTTTCTTGGTCTCCTTCTTGACTATATAGGGAATTTGGTCAGCTAACTTTGGTCTTGAATCACACCCACAGAAGATGACTAATGCTGCCCTAAACAGAGATTTGTAGTAGAAGCCCTCACCGTTTCCACTGAATGGCTCTAGTGCTTTTTTCTTGGCAGAGGTGGTGCTGCCAGTACCCAGAGGCATAATGCAGGTGACCTGGGCCAGGCGGGTGGCTCCCACCCATCCATACCACTGCGGGAGGGATGAGGAAAGCTCTCCTGTCCTGGGACAGCCTGGCTGGCCAGGCAGCCCAACGCCCGCTGCTCCCCTCCCTGGATTATTTCCTGGTACCCCCCCTGCTCAGTGGCTTCCCAGGGGGCTGGTGCTTGTGGAGCTGGCTGCAGCCTGGCTTCCTCCCTCTGCCCCCATGCGTTTTTTGGGTAGCAAATGGTGCAGAGCAGGGGTGGCTCCCTGCAGGAGGCTGATGAGAGGGAGGGGAAGGGGCGGCGGGGCTCCCCCCACACGCTGCCCACCGCCTGTTCTCTTATGCTGCCAGGGGAGGCTGATGCCCTCCCCTGTGGCGCTTCAGCTGGTATTTATCCCAGGTTTTTTCAACATCCACTTTGTAGTTCTCTAATTTTCTTGCATCCAGATCTTCATCTTTTGCTTGTTCGTCCTTGCAGTTTTCCATAGCAACCTTAGCGCTTCGTGGAGTCACATCTTTAGTGGGGGAAGCTCCTCTCTTTAGCCCCCAGGGATGGGCAGAGCCCTGCTTGAGCACTCACCACCCTTTTTCAGGCCCCAAGCATATTTCCTAGAGAGGAACCAGGTGCAAAAATAGTTTCTGCATGGATGGCACGATAGATGCGCCTGCTTAGTGCCAAGGCTGCCCGGCTGCCAGTGGTACCAGTAGGGAGGTATCTGAGGGGCTGCTGGCAGCGCAGCTGAAGCCAGGTGCCCATTCAGCCCAGATTGTCGAGCATCTCTCCACTGAGGGTGTCTCCCAGCTGCTTCTGGCTCACTTCCCTGGCCGATCGCTTTTCCAGCAGTGTTGTCACATCTTCCCGTTCGCCTTTCGCCCAGCCGGCTAGGTTTTCAAGCTCTTTGTGGCAAGGATGTAATTATTTAAATTGCTCTCTGTAGTTACAAACAGGCTATAAAACTAATAACTTGAAACAGTGCCCTAGCCTAGATAATATGCTCTGGAATCTGAACCGCTAAACTCCAGTGCAGGTAAATTTGTAGCTGGTGTAGATATGCTACCAAATTTCTGCTGAACCATCAAAATGCCTGAAATGCTCCTGAAAAACTTTCTCATGCACTTGGGCCCATCCTGCTCTTTCTTCTGTTTGGTTTGAATGGACAGGGCTGTGGCATTGCTGCAGCAACATGTCCAAAACTTGTGTCTGACCCAGGGGTGGATGCTGCAGGGGGGGTGATGTGAGGAAGGGCGTGACTGTTGTTCATTACACGCTTAAGAAAAAGAAGTCTGTTGAACATACATCCAAACCAAGCTTTTAAATTGAAAATGAACTGAGTGTACGTTAGTTTGTTGAGTCAAAACTCACGTGCAGAGAAAAAAACCCTAGAAAGTCAAGTTGAAGTGCGGCGTATTCAGACTTTCCAGCTGTAAGCCTCTCGGAGCTCAGAGCCTGTCAGGACTCGAACATGTTGGCGGTGCTGCTGGAGGAGCCGCGGTGCAGCTGGATGGCACACCTTGCTCTAGTCCAATGGCAAGAGGGTTTGCCCAAAATAGAAGCCTTAAGTCTTTCGCTGGCTTGTATAAGTGCTGACCCCGACAGAAAAAAAAAACGGAGTTGTCTTTTTTCCCCCACCTGCGAGCCATTAGGGAAAGTTGCAGGCACTCCTTTTACAACTGTTCACACTGTGCTTGCCTTTGATGGCACCTTCCTTATCAGCACAGCTCTGCGAAGTGCCTGGCAATATTTGGTGTTCAGCTCTTTTTGAGGCTCTGGCGTTGAGATCACAGAGCTCAGAAATAAACGGGAACACGGTAGAATAGGCGGGACAGCAGCTGCAGCTTTCCTCTCATTTCATTGAGTTACCTGGTACCTTATGGCAATGAGGATTAAAGATTCAAATGGGCAGGAAACTCAACATGCAGGACCCCAACTATTCTGCGTAATTGCAAGCAAAGACTTGCCTTTCTGCACTAGATCTGCCTAATTCTTTTGAGGTGGGGCTGGAGGAGCACAGGCCTGGAGATGGGGAGGTTGTAAATCCCTCTTCCCACCCCCATTGCTCAGCCTCACTGTCCGTGCCTGTATGGCAGCTAAACCACCCACGAGCTCTGGAAAGCGCTCTTGCATTTTTCACACTTGCCTGAGCTCCAGCACTTGCAACCTGGCCAGCAGAGAAGGTTGGGGCTGCTCTTGAGAGCCGGGTGTTTCCACATTATGTGCCGTGGATGTGAAAAAGCAGCTCTAACCTGAGTCCCCAGCACGAAATGTTTCTTACTCATGCTGTGCTCACATGATGCGCTGCCCTGGCAGCCAAGCTCACAGAGAGCAAATGGCTCTGCCAGCCGCAGGGATGGGCTCCAGGTGTGAGAAAGTCTGTGGGCTGTGTGCAAACACAGCGCTCCAGCAAAGGGAAAGGAGGCTAGGGAGCTACTTGGTATGTCTGGGGAGCCTTAGCCATGTGGTCCCAGACAAGCCGCTTTCACTTTGTTTCAGTCTACCCACCGGAGAAAAGAGAATAATATTTGCTTGCCGACCTCGCCGGGGTGTTGGGAGATGGCAATGAATGTCTGCACAGTGCTGCAAACATAGAAGGTGTTACAAAAATGTGAAGCCTTTAGGTGCCAAACAGCATATTTGAACATTGCAGGAAAGAGAAATATGGCGCTCAGACAGTTGTGGGGCGATCAAGACAAGTTTATTGCAGACAGGAATGTTTAAACTCGCAAATACAGGATGCCGAAGTGCATTTATTAGGAGGTGATGGACTGCAGGCACTCCATAAAGTACACCCCTGATGACCAGTGGCACCAGGCGGCAGAGCCAGAGGTGGATGGTTAACCTGTGCAGGGTGCCAGGTCCATAACCTGGCCAGCACGGTGATCTGAGGCACCAAATGTTTGGGAGGCTGCAAGGCAGAGGTGAAGGAGCATGGAAAGGAGGCCGAGGTTTTCTTCAAGTCGCCTACGAATAGAGCCAGAGCGGTAAAAGCAGCTGCTGCAAGCCCTTGCCTGCAATTACTTGTCAGTGCTGTTATCAGGCATATGCAGGAAGCATTCATGTTCCTGCAAGGGTTGTGAGTGCTGGAAGTGCCACCACTTCGCCCGCTGCCGAAGGCCGTGCCCTCCAACCTGCCCCAAGGGGTGCGGAGGGGGACAGGCACCATTCCCCTCTCCTGCTTTGCCCTGGCAGAGCCGGCTCTGCGGGGTCAGTGTGCCAGCACACTCACTGCCCACGGCAGCAGAATGTGGCCCACGGTATTTCCCAGGGTACCCAGGTTGGACGTGGCCATGGGCATGTTTCCCTCCCGGGAGGGGTAATGTGGTGTTGACAGCGGCTTCACGGAGTGGACGGCGCTCGTTGCAGGGAGCACCCCAAGAGCAGTTTGTTGATATGTACATGCTTTCTCCCCAGCCACCACAGCTCTTTTAAAAGGGCAGGAAATGCTTTATGAGGAGGGGAGATGCGGTGATGCTTTATTGCATCAAGATACGCTAAGCCAGATGTTCAAAGGGAGAGGGGGAAGGTCTCAGTTAATGTTGTTAGAGAGCTGTTAGCTCTGGGTGAGCCGGTTCGTTAGCGGGACGGCTCATTAGCAGAGATCAGTGGCTCAGCCTCCCCATAGCAACTGGCACAAACAAACCCCAGGTCTGCGGAGAAGTGGTGACTGGAAGGAAAGGGTAAGGGAACAGCCAAACTATTTTTATATTTCCGAACTACGCAGCAGCTATTTTTTACTAAATTCTCACTGTGATGCATTTGCTTGCTGGGTGATAGCTCTTTGCTTTCCCCTGCTTTTCTCTTAGCTGAAGTGCTGCCTATTTGACTGAAGAGCTTCGTGCTTTCTGAGTGAATGCATGTGTCTATGCACATGCAATGTTCATTTCCCCACTGTGTATATGATTTAATAGCATGTGTGCTATTTGTACCACACCCCAGCACCCACCAGGTGCCTCCTGGCAGAGCTGGGACATGTGCTGGATGAGTGTGGGCACCCTCCCTGGATTACCACGTCCCTCCGAGGGCTGAGGACAGCCTGCCAGCCCCCCCGGCTGCAGGGGATCCCACGTGGCTCTGTGCCACTTGGTGCCATCTCAGACATCCTTATGGCCCTTGAAGGCCTCCTCTCCATGACTAAGCTTGGGTGCAGGCAGTGGGGGTGGCAGAGGGGAGGAAGGAAGGCCACCACCCTGCTGACCTCCAAGCCACATGGGCCTGAGGGCACTCAGCATCTCTGCCGGCTTATCTGAGGTACAAATGTTGCTGTTAAGCCTAATAGTGGTTGCAATAGCAATTAGGAGTAATAGCCCTGATCAATGAGACATTGATAGTGAAAGCTGAGAAGACCAAACCTGTGGACTCAAGTGAGGGCACCAAATGGTCCATGGCCAGTTTGGAGAGGTGAAGGTGCAAGCTGGTAGCCATGAGCATGTGTACTCAAAATTCCGGCGGCAAGACTGGTGGGTGCTCCAGGGCCCCGGCACTTCATGCCAGCAGACAGGCACTGGAGGGCACCTCAGCAAACCCTGCAGTGAAACAGGTCTTCTTCAAGGACAAAGGGCAGTGATGGCCTGGGTTATGAGTAGCAAGAGCTGGGTAGGAAATGTCTCTCCTTTCCACATGACTCCTGGGGGTGAGGGAGATGCTCTCTTTGAGAAATGACCCTTTGGCTGCTTTTTATGAAACGTGAGAAGGAAAGGGATCATTCTCATTTTCACAGCCAGCTCAGGGGCTGGAGTTGGACCAGGCACCCAAGGCTGAGGGCTCCCATGTTGGGGGTGGGATTTGGCTCACCTACCTTTACATGTCTACACCATGGCTGTCTCCATCGGCACATAACCCAAGGCTCCCTTTACTGTCAACAGGAGAAATGGGTGTGTTTTGGTCATGAGTCAACCAGCCTATTTTTGCTTTCTGTCCTAGGGTAAGGTGAATTGCTCTGGATTTCCTTCTGTTGGCTGTAAAGGAAGAATTAGCTCAGATGAACTTGATGCCTCCAGCGGGTCAGATGAATCGCCATTGCAAGTTAGTTACTGAGCATTAGCTGCTGATGTACCCTCCCCTAGCCTGTGCAAATGTAGAGTAATTTCAGTTAGCTTTGCTCATACTGCAATAAAGCATGTAGGGATCCCTGAGTTATGGTAACTTCTTTTTTTTATCACAGTGTGAAGAGAGGAAAAATTCAGTGGCCCAGAAACCAAAGGCCAGCTGTGAGGAAAACAATGCTCCCATGCTTTTTCTTATTAATTTGATTTTTCTGCTAAAAGACTCTTCAAGTATTTTGGTGAAAGAGTTTCACAGTAAATCACAAAAACACAAAGGAAAGTGAAGGAATTTACTTAAGACGTAGCTATCTTTTTTCTGCTTTCAATTGCTTTTACTTTTCCACTAGCTTTAAATATCAGGTTAAATGTCATAGCTATAGCACACAGAAATGTGGGTGGTATCCATGCTTACTTGTGCTGCAGCTGTAGTTTCCCATCCAGTAGGCTTGGGTTAGGACAACACTGTGTCAGGCAGCGTGCAGACAGTTCCTATCCTAATTCATCACAAAAGTAGTAGCAGTTGCTAGTGATCATCGTATGTTTGAGATTTTTCTCCTGGAAACTCTGAGAGGATCAGCAGCTTTCTTCAGTAAGCATCCACTGGGGCCAGACGTGAAGCCCTGACCTGGAAAGGAGCCTTTTCTGGGTGGTAATTTATAGCCAAGTTTGTACAGCCATCACTGGTGTGACAGACGTCATACCAGCTCCTGCTACAATCATCTTGCAGAAATCTTTCTTCTTACTGGAAATTTTTTGTTTATGGAGATGCTAATCAAACCAGTACTTCTCTCCGGGCTTTTAACAGGCTTAGAGGTCAAGTTTCAGCATGCAGTATGTTCTGTGCTAACTAGGTGACTGAATGAATCAACAGAAAAATTAATGAGATTTCAAACGTGGAGGCAAGTTAGAGCCACTTCTTCACACCTATATGTAAATTTGGCTTAAAAAATAAAACCCTACATACTTGCCACAGGTTATAGCTGCTTGCTCAGTGCTTGTTAAGCAATCCGGTAAAGTACTTTGTGTTCCTGCCTGCCGTGGTAGAGACATATCAGCTGAGACATCCGCAGAATGTCAGCAGCCTGGTGTTGTTTGGAGGAAGGGCTCGTTTCTTTTTGGGTGGGCATGTGTCGGAAATAAAAGAACAATAACACCAAATTAAGATTTATGGTTGGACTCGATGATCTTAAAGGTCTTTTCCAACCTAAATTGTTCTATGATTCTTCACAAGTCTGATAAATCAGACCTTTGTTCTCTCCTCCCTGATGTGCTGCAGGAAAGTCACTGGAAGTGCCATTGTTTTCCCAGAGTGTTTTGGAAGGGCTTTAGTGTGTTTCTTTCCCTGTGTAATTCAATGGATTTACTTGTTTTCAGAATATTTCAGGTGGAAATATTCAAGGAGAAAGCTAAGATACTAATTCTATTTTGTTGCTTGCATTAGGAACCACCTCTGGAAGTTTTCTAGGCTCATTTGTTTGCATAGTAAGACATGTCTGAAAATTATTTGTTAATGATTTCAACCTAGCAAGTCTATAAAGAGGCTGAGGCAGTCGGATGGGGCAAACCATCCCTTTATGCCTATTAGCCTTCGCACTGTAGGCCAGGCTGGGGCAGACCGCCTGCTTCCTCTCCCCTTGGCACAGTTCAGATGACCAGCACTCTTCAGGCAGGCTATAATTAAGCAGCTCCTAATGTCAACAGAAGAGTGCCACAGAAGTGAAAAGGATGGTCCTGCTGGAAAGCTCACATTCATGTTAATAGAGTTGAAATGAATTTTTTTTTTTTTTTTTACCTTGCGTGTGCTGTACATCCATTACACATCCTAAAGCAATTATATGAGAAAGAAGCCGTAGAAAGGGCTGTGTGCCCAAAACCTCACCTGTGTTTTCCAGCTATGTTAGGGAACCTAAGAAAAGCCATTTCCTCTTTCCACAAGCCATCTTTCTTTGAAGGAAGCTATGTGTGGAATAAAAGATGTTTTTTTCAGTGCCACTGCATAGTATTTAAGGAAACTATTAATAAGACCAGTCTCCTTCGCAGGCCAGCTGAAGAATCATTCAAGAAAAGTCTGCCCTCCGCCCTTCCCACACCATGGTATTTCAGGGAAAGACGAGGTGTTGTCTCCCTGGCACAAAAGCCATCTGTGCAGAGGATCACAAAGGAGGAGACAACTTTACACCTCTGGCAATGTTCTTATTGGCACTGTCACTGCAGTGCACTCTTGCTTTCCTAGCTAGTCTCTCCTGGGGCAAACTTATCTTCACTTCAATGGCAGAAACACAGAGGCGTGTTTCAGAGGGAGAAAAGCAGCAAGGACATAGTTACTGCTCTGTGGAGCACTAGACCGAGAAGGGAAAATGGGTTTAAAATCTGGAAAGAGATGGATTCCTCTGTCTGTCTATCCACATAAGCCCTGGCTGTCAGCATAACATAGAAATGCTTTTTGTGTAAAATCAACGGGATGAGTGAAGTGGCGGTTGCATGCGATGTTGATGGAGGACAGCAAAAAAAAATGGATCTGAAAAAAAATCTTTTGGGAAATTGTGGGTTTGAGCTTGGAACTTAAAGTCACGAACATGTGTGGGCATGCTGGGATGTGATGTAAGGCGCGATGTGAAAATAGACCTAAGGTATTCCCCGGGAGTTTGTTAATTGTTTATTGTTCTCGGCTATGATCTCGAGCAACAAGATCTGTGGAGATAAGGAAGGGCTTGCTTCCAAGAGAGCTGAGTGAAGAGCATGAATAAGAATGTGTTTCAAGAAGTCATTGATGTATCCATTCAAAAGCTGCAGCTCTAGGAGTGCCAAAAGTTTAGCAAGCTGATAGCCTAAGGAGAGCGGGCCTGGAGGCTGTGGTAAGGGTGGAGGGAGGTCTTCTGAGATGACGTGCCAGAACCAGACTCAGACAGCCCGAGGTGAAAGAGAGTATGTCTTGGGGGAGGGAAAGAAAAATGAGACCTATGACTAGAGATGACTGGAAGGCGAAACAGCTTGCATGGGAGTAGTATGTAGGTAACAGGAGGTGTATTTCCAGGGTAGGTCTGTGAATGGGACCTAAGAGGGTATGAGAGTCGTGTGGCTGAGCCGGTCATGCAGAAAGAGCCCTTGTCTAGGGCCAGTGCAAAACCTACCAGCTGGCCTCTCTGTTCAACATCTGCAAGGCTCCAGAGGGGCAGGGACGGGGTGCGCTGTGATGCAGGGAAGCAGAACTGTATGCAGAAAATATCATAGAACAGAGGAGCCCATGAGGCGGACAGTGCTCAGATGGAGATGCTCTGGCTACTTCTCATGCCTAATTTACTAGGAAAGTGGGGAAAGATGAGCAGGGAGGTATTAGTCATGCCCTTCCAGGTAGTCCTCAAATGTGTCGAGTTACTGGAAAATTCACTAATAGAGAGATGGGTGATGACTTATAAACAAAGAGCTTTTAGGACAGGAAGTCACAGTTGTTAAATGACAATAATTCATGGGTTTTGTGATTACATGTTTTAAATAGAACACTGTGAAAGAAAGACATGTGACCTGGAAATCTGTGCAATTCTCTCATGTTGGACGGTGCTGTTGGCATCAAAAAATGAATGCTGCACAAGGAAAAATGTCTTCCCCGACAAGCCTGACAGCCCAAGAACCTCAGATTTTGTGAGTCCAGGTGGGTTGGACCTGGTTTATATAAATCAAACAGTTTATATATTTATTATCACCACTCTACACCTGTAGGACTCTGTGGAATCACAGTGGCCAGACAGATGGGAAACGTCTGTCTTTTTGGAGCCTCTTGCAGATGTCTCAATGGGGAATGTGAAACAGGAAAAATCTGTCATGCTCGGAATTTGCTGTAGAAAAAGACAAAGGATAGCATGCAAAATAGAAGTATTCAAAGTCTTTACTACTTTCAGTTCTTTCAGTGGGGTTTTTAAAAGACCTTGATGTAGTCAGATTCTTTTTTTTTCTTCAGAATAAGTGGTTTGGACATGTCTTTGAAATCTCACTTTCATATTCTGTGTGCTACTTTATACTCAGAAACCTGAGTCCACACTCTCTGGCTGGAATCCTTTGCAGGCAGAGCGGGGAGTGTAGGCTTGTGAAGACCTTCAGTTGTCTTTGGAAACCTGAGATAAAGTTGGAGCTTCAAAGCTACCCATACATCTCTGTTTTACCACTTATGTTATTGATGGATAGCACTGAGGAAGCGTGCTAGGGTAGGACAAGTGATTAGAAGGACTAATTGAGTCACCCAGTCCAGCTATACGCTCCCTTTTCTAACTCATTAATCTCCATATTAAGAGTTGGTGGATCATTTGACTCCATGATCTGATATGAAGCCTTTTAATCTAATGTGCAGTCTAAATATATTGATGGCTAGTGTGTATCCATATGTTCTTATGATGAAATTGTCCTAATGTGTAAACAGGTCTTCTTCCCAAGTGTTTGTGCCCAGCACACTTACAGACAGCAACTGAATTTCTTGTGAGCTTTGTTCTTCTGGCTTCCCAAGCCAAACCTTTTTAGCAAAAGTATTCTGGTAATACAGCATTTTTTCTTCTGATTGTCCTGATAACTCTTCTCCATCCCTATTTTGTGTCCCTTGGGAATTCATGTTGGAAACTGGAAGCAAGACTTGTACCTGCTATTGCAAACAAGAGCTAACCAAAAGCTTATACAGTGGCATTAGTATGACCCTTCCTGAGCTATTGCTAACAGAGATACCTCTTTGGAAGCATTTTAAGGCTGAAGTTCCCTCTTCACAGCTGCATCATGTTATTGTTCATAACTTCCCTTTGCTCATGGGAAAAAGCTCTGTTGCTGTTAGCTTATGAGTTCCTTGCTTACAGCAAAAAAATAAGTATTTCCCAAATGCATGACCTTGTTTTTTGTGCTACTGAATTTCCTCCCTTTTCTCTTACTTTGGTTCATGAGGTCCTCCTGTAACATGTTCTAACACTCTGAATTAATGTTGCTTCCCAGTTTTGTGTCATCAGCAAGTCTTATTAGCACATGCTGATGTTCTGAGCCAAGGTTATGAGAAAAAATATAGAGTAAGATCAGTCTTGGAAACAGTCCTGGGGAAGGAGCCTCTGTTGCTCTGAATCTTCTCCCCACTGCCTGGGGCCCTATCCCCTTAGCCAGGGTTTTGCCCAACTCAACCTCCTCCTTCTCCAGGTAAACTCATGCCTTGCCCTGCAGCCTTTTTGGAACCCAGAGAGGAAAGGTTTATCCCAGATTTGATATCTAGAAAATCAGATATCAGATTTGGCAAGAATAATCTACCCAGTGGTGAACCTGTCTTGCATCTTACCATATCCACCTTTGTGCCTTCAGCTGCGTGTTTGTTTCCTTCCTTTAAAACACACACAGAGGACTTGATTGCAGGAAGATGAGTCCGGCAGGCTCACAGCTGGACACATGTGTATTTTTACCTTGGAGGGATGATGGGAAACAGCCCAAGAATCATCTTCTCACCGCCTGTGTGGCTCTGCCCTGGGTCGTTGCGTGGCCACTGCCTTCCGTTGCTGAGGTCCACCCTGCGGCCACACACCTCGCCTTTACCCTGTGCTTCACCATGGACTTCAGCCGCTCCTGTTTAAACATCCCCATCTCCATCCCTGGCTAGACAGGAATACTCAATATACGTCCTGAAGCACTCAGGACCACAGTTTAAGCAATGCTTGTATGAAACTGTGCTTCACTGGTGCCTGTAATGCCACCAGCTGCACCGTTTTCCCTTCATTGCTGAGAGTCTTCTAGGAAAACTTCAGGTAAGAGCTGACTTTTTAATTTTTAAAAACAAGCAAAACTAAGGCAATTAAGGTGAGTAACTGCTGGTTATTTCCTAGAAGACACAGAAAACAGAGAACCAATGGCTTTTTCAGGTAGCATCCAGCACGGATATTTATTTCTGTATCAATTTTTGTCAAAAACAATCCATCAAGTGAAGAATCTGAGGAAATTTACTTGCAGAATTATTTTGATTAAAAAAAAAAAAACAAAAAAAAGCCAAACCCAATCCCCAGCCCTAGTCTTTACTGTAACATGAAATAGAGACAAACAAGGACATTGCAAGTCTCCTTTACGTTGCAGTATCCTTTACCACAATAGGGGCACCAATCTCCTTCCAGCAGCAACAGCACACCCATCTTGATGTTCACCTGCATTAGTTTTGTGCTGCTGCAAAGACAGATTTAACCTTTCCTGGATTTATTTTTTCCAGCATTCAGGCACACACAAATGGTTTGCCATTTCCTAAATTACCAGCATCACCCTGTTGCCCGGTGACAGTCTGAGGCTGCTTGTCTGTGGGAGCAGATGTGGAACAGGGTCACACGTACACCAGAGTCCGCACATCCAGCCTGGCTGCCCCAGCAAACTCCCCAGCACACAACAAGCTGGCGGGGATGGAAGTGGGGTTTGGATCCGATGGGTCCTACACTTCATCTCCCATCCCTGTATCACTACCCCAGGCTGCAGGAGGTCCTGGTCAGACAGTGCGGTTGGAGCCCGTCTCCTGAGTGGAAATGTCATCTGGATGGTGGCTCTGAAGGCTTTGTGTTGGACTATGCCCAGGGAAAACAGCCAACGGGCATCCCTGGGGGGCTGGCACGGGGATGCCAGTGCTGTAGGTCATTCTGCTGCATGAGCAGCATCCCCCTTATCTGGGTGCATGCCCATCCCATCCTGCCCAGCTGGTGAATTTGTGAATGGTGTTACCCTTTACAAAGAATGAACACATGTTATGGTTAGCAAGTAAAAGTCTCACTGGCATAGCTATCAGGAGCATGGAGAAAAGTCACTCTCTTGCTTAATGAAGTGGTAGCCATGAAAGGCCAGTTGAGATGCAAGTTTAGCCGTAATAGCTATATATGGTATAACTAGCTATCTAAGGCATGACTTATCTTGTTTGAGGACCCATACTGACAAACACTTTCTGGTGCAGGCAAGTGCTGGCTGTGTCAAGAAGTCCTGTGGTGGCCCAGGGCAAACACCAACAACCGCTGTGTCCCCAGGCACACAAACCTCCTCTTCTCCCACCACCATCACCCTGAGGTGGCACTGGCCAAGCCCCAGTGACTGGGGGCTCACACCCCCTGCGCAGCTGCAGAGGCTGTTGCCTTCCCAACCCCAAACCAACCACCAGTGAAGCAGCGAGGAGACGCGGTTTGCTGTCTTCCAAGTGGTCAGCATCTTCTTGATGCTCGGTACCAACAGCGTGTTGCAGGTCTGTCAATCGAGGCACGGCTCGCCATGCACGCCGCTCTCCCCACACCGCTTCCACCCTTCACCTCCCCGCTCACAAGCCCAGCACCACCCCAAGTTGCCATGGCTCAAGCTAACCCCCACGGAGCACCCCCGGCACTGCAGCTGGCTTGGTGGGGTGCCGAGTTGTCCATGTGCATGCGTATGCCCCGACATGTGTGCTGCCTGCTGCTCTGTGCAAGGGGAGAGGGAGGTCCCGGGTGGGCAGCCCCACGGCGCCAGGCTGGGGTGGCTGGGGCTGCGAGTGGGCATCGCTCTGCACTGCTGGCAGGCTGAGAACTGGGTAACCCACTGAGCGAGTGGTCCCTCGCCCGTCCTTTGTCTGTGGACCTACGCCTGAACAGTGTGGGGAACCCAAATTAATGCTCACCAAATCACACTCACCATGTCCTTCTCCTATAATCAGTGTTCACTGAGAGATTAGCACATCCCTAAGCAAAGGAACTGAAGCAAAACCTTTTGTTTCAGCACTGCTTAATCCTGATTGCCCAGTATTTATGTCAGGTAAGAGGGAGATAACTTATTTAAATCATCACATCAGGGTAAAGAGGGGGACTTCACCCATAGGGAGTGCTGTTTGATGTCTGGTTAGGAGAAAGGGCAGAGAAGTACATAAGGTAAAATCATCAGGCCTAGCTGGCTGTATGGCACAAGACCAAAATAACTTCCAAAGACTCAAATCAGTCAGGAATGAAGAGAAGTAGGAAAAGATGCTTATGTCAATGAAACAGGAGTATCAACAATTGTGGTTTTGCTAGAGGCAGAAAATAAACACTCTGTTCCTGTTATTTCTAAATTGCTGATTTTTTATAAACCTGTCATAAACAAAAACATTTAGTACATATACAGTCACTTTATTACCACTGTTGGACTACATGAAGTAGCATTTACCTCATGCATAAGGCTGTATTACGCTTTCCAGAGGAATACATCTATGTCTACGCTTGGCATCTCCCTCTCCTTGTGTCTCCATTACCAGGTTATTTATGAGTATGTGGTGCATTATCTATTTAGGCGCATGTGCTGGTAGCTGAAAAGAATGAGAATGGTTTTACTTAGTAGTTGGTAATTAAAAGTGAGTCTTTCTTTGAGGAGAAAGAGGCTCCCCTTGAGCACCATTGCTTACTTTTAAAGATGCAGCTAGGAAAGGTTCGGTGAGATGAGGCAGCAGCTCTTGCTAACACCAGCTATAACATTTTTAGGGCACACTGAGAGTTAGGTGTGCAAGACATCCAATGGAAACTGCAGTGACTCCAAAGCCCAGGGTAAGCTACCTGTTTTGGTGAAGCCCACCAGCCGCAGCAACGCTGGGCAGAGGTCCCCGGGAGGAGCACCGGGCACCCGTGTTCGTGGGCACGGGGTGTATAACCCCCTGGGACCCCAGCCTGCACTGCACACAGGCTCAGCTCTGCCAAGGCAGCGTGTTGCTGCAGTTTGAATGATGATATGTTGTTGATGATGATGATTTGCCAAAGTAAGATGGCAATCCGCGAGAGGTGGCTTGAGAGACGTAGCCCCCTAAATACAAAGTCCCGAAAGCAAGCAGTCTTTATCACTGCTCTCTATAGCAAGAATAACTCCCAGCTGGCTGCTGTAGCTGTCAGGCACTAACCTACTCTTCCCAAATCTCCGAAATGAAGTCCAGTGAGAGGGATCAGGAATACAGACTTTCTATGCTCCTCTTCCAGCTGGAGACCCTGGCCCTTGCGACCCCAAGTCCTTGGATGGTGAGTGAGGATGAAGTGATATGTGCCAGGAATTATTTATCCCATCCTGTTTTAGGATTGCTAACCAAGGCAGCATAAGAGGAAGCTTATAACTATTCATTTGTAACATGGGCAAGCTGCGAGGCTTTGACTGTACATTGACAAACTTTTAAAAAGAGAGAGACGCAGTATTCACAACAACTTCTTTTAACAGTGGCTCACTTCTTATCCCTGGTAACATCTTACATCCAGGGAAAAGGGCAATTTCCTGCAAAATAAATTGTGGGATGTGCAGCGGTGTTTAGAGGCATCCTTTATCTACTGAAGTTCCTGAGTGCAGGTTTAAATCAGAGTAAAGTGCAAGTCTGCTCCTAAAAAATTATCTTTCATAGTATGTGAGAAAGCAGATACTTGATTTGGTTAGCATGCACATAGGTAGCTTGAACTTCAGTCAATGCTTATGTTAAGAATTGAGAAAACATCACGAAAGATGTCCCATAGCAGTAACACTAACACGATTACAAGTCAGTCATTTTATGACACAATTTGAAGACATTGCGTAAGCTATAAAACAAGAGATAGCACCTAAGCAGTCATTAGAAGCAGCATGAAGTCTACTAAGAAATGACAATGCATTCAGTCTTCCAAGCTTGCTTACAACCTGTCTATCAATTTTACCTACACCCAGTACAAATTTAGTGTCTGTTCCTCACTCACCTGCTTCCTTGTTGAGGGAGGGGGGCGGAAATTCTTCTGCACTTTCTTGCCAGGAGTTCAGCACAGCAGTAATGAGTTGAACTGATCTCTTATTGATGCACTGCAGGTGTTACTATTTCAGTCTCAAATGAAAGGAGTTCTTGGGAGTTTGACTTTTGGTGAAGTTAAATTAGAGATGTTGCTTCTGAAATTTGTGTGTCCAGTTATGGAGTGCTCTGGGCAATATTACATCAAATAAGTTATTTACACACTTATTTACTGGAGTAGGGGACAGATATCTGTTTTTCTTCTGACCCATGCCAGCTTTTTGGTTTTATAATTTCTTTTTTTCCATGTCTGAGCATAGTCCTTTTCACTGGTCTTGCTGAGCATGAGCCTGCTAAATAGTGCTGCTCCACTTGTGTTGCTGAGGTACAAATTATTTCTTCGTTGTTTCATTCTGCAGCTGAATCCCAGTATTAACCTTCCATTGCTGCTGAAGCAGAATATTTATAGGGCTACTTCTTCTTTGGAAAAGCTTAATGTGTTTATATGATTGATAGCTGGAAATAATAAATCGAGTATATTTATGAGTCTTCAGAGCTTGGATAGTTATCCTACTGCAAAGTAGTGACCTTAGTAGGTTTCATTATCTGGCGGAGAAGTCATTAAAAAATACTGCAGAAAACAAGTCTGACTTGAACATCTGGAGGATGAGGAGTAGGAAAACAAATGAAAGGGCCTGCTGTACTCTGTGCCAGAAGGATTTGCAATCCAGAAAGAGATGCAAATGACTAAGGCTGAGTGATCTACTTTCTGTAAGCAATCAGCATGACAGACTTAACCCCTTTCTTGTTTGCAAATTATCCTGAAGTGCTGCTGCTTACAGATGTGTTTTCTATTTGCATACACTTTGTGAATAAACTTCTGCTTGGGGGTTAGTCATGCACTATTCAGCATGACTATTGCTTGAGTGGTGTTTGTAGGGTGTGATTCACCAGACCTGCAAGAGAGCTCTAAGGAGGGCTGCATGAGCATTACTAGAAATATGTGTATGAATGCATATTCACAAATTGTGAGCATGTTTGTGATGCTTTTCATCTCCCTTCAAACAATCTTATTTCCAAAGAAAATGTTGTTTGTGCCAAAAAAGTACCCTGTAATTAGTAACTTTTTGGAATGGCAAACTTCTTGAAACCAATTACATCTGTCTGTGTACCTCTAGTAATCTGTTTTACAAAGAGCAAAGTGGCAGGTGGCCAGCCAAGGGCAGAAAGGTGGGTGCAACTTAGTAATACGCTTCTGTGGTTCTCTGTGTTGGCCCCCTGAGACAAGTTCTTGAGCCTCAGTCCCAAGGTGCTTCGCTGTGGGACCCATTATTTTTCCTTACCGCTGCAGCCATGCCTTTAGCCTGAGCATCGTACTCTACTGACATGGTCTCGGTCTCCCGAGGGATCTCTGCCCTTGGGGTTGCTGCCCCAGGGTTTGCTGTGCTGCCATGCTTCTGGCGTGGGGGCAGAGGCTGCAGCGCTGCTGGGCTTGCAGACCTGCGGGGCTGGGTGGCCTTGGTGCAGGCTGCAAAGAGCAGTGTGGGTGCGGAAAGTTTGGGGTCATATGGTATCGGGTCTGGTCTCAGGCCATGAAGGTGCTTCAGTATGAGTGCATGGGATATCTCAAATGCTTCAGCTCAAGTTAACATTTGGTTTGCACTGGGAAAAGGCCCAGCGTCCACATATTGTATCCTCAGAAAAGACTCCCACCTCCTAAAAAACCCCAACCACAAGGTTGGGAGAGCCACTTGACTGTCCCAGATGGGCAAAAATGGCCCAGACCAGGTTACTGGGGAGTACAGAGCTGAAGCTGTTGCTATTTGAGTGCAAAATAGCGACAAAAAAAGACATTTTGCTTCCCCTCTCACAGAGTACCCAAGGGGTGACTCCTTTCTCCTGGCAGAAGACCTCTGGCCCAGCGAGGCAGTGATCAGTGAAACTGTGGGCTGTGGGTTCCCCGGGTGTCAGCTGTCCCCGTGGGGAGGGGAAGAAATATGAGCAGGACTGATATCCCCAGCATGGGGGCCAGTTCGCACAGACAGTGCCATGCAAAACGATTCTGCTGGTTTGGGCAAGAGGTACCGGTGCCAAGGGTGATCCCTGGGCTGGAGCAGCACTGAGCAGCCACCCTGGCCAGGACCGGCTCCCCACTGCACCTCGCAAGGGTGAAGGTAGATGCGGTTCCCAACTCCTGGGAGTTTTCGGTCTGGTTGGAGTCGTGATGTAGCCAGGGCTCCCAGGCCATTTACGAGTTTAATGATCACTTAAAAAAATATACTTTATATCAAATGCAAACTGTCTGTGCTCCCCAGGTGCCTCCCTTCCCTTAGTGTACTTTTCATCAAGAAAACATAATCAATTCTTCTTGAGGGTGTTTTTTTAGGGCAAAGGTAGAAGAGAAAAAGAAGCTGAGGAAGATCTTTTCTTCTTCAGCTTTAGAGCATGAGAAGGCAAGAAAACAAAACACGTGGTAGGGGATTTGTCCTAGCCCCAGCAGTCCCCTTATCTTCCTTTTTCTGCTGACTTCCTGCTCTGAATGCTTTGGCAGCTCATAGGACAGCGTCTAAACTTTGCAAACATGAAGGAATTCAAATGGAACCCTGGACGTCAACACATTTTCCAAGTTGGCCATAAATCACGGTTTGTTATGGTTATTCTCTTGTGAGGCAGAACATGTGCAAGGAGATAAGAGCCTGAAGGAAGGAGAGGCAGAGGGTATCTCAGAAGAAAAGAAAGACCAGTAGGAAAGATCTAATAAGAAATGTTTTGACAGTCTCGATTGAGCTGAACAGCCATTGAGGAACTGGTGTGATTTCCCATTGTTGCGGGGATATCACCCCACCTAACTTTAAGTGAGTTTTCTTTGGAGCTGGAAGAGAGCTCTTTCCTTTGCCATTCAGATTTTCTGTCACTGAAAGTGGGATTTTCCTGGTGAGGCAGTATTTTCCAACCACAGCAGTACAGTGATTCATCAGACATATCCTCAGGTGATATAAATAGACATAGCCTCCACCAGCTTCAGTGGTCTTGCACTGGCTTACATCAGCACAAGAAACTTGGGATGGAAAGTTCCCATCAGTTTGCCCGATCTCTATCCCAGCTGCTGCCAGCTTGTCTCTTACTGTACATCACTCCTGGCTAGAGCTAAGAAGAGTTAGAGAGCCATCCCAAGCAAACTGGAAAACTTGCTTTCTACTAGTGAATGGAAGGCATAGCTTAGTTTCCTCTCAGGAAGCTTTCTTTCATATCTGTCATGTGTTGTCCCTTGCTTTGACTCAATTTTTCCTGGTTGCTGGTGCTGTTCGGATGTTTGGGGTGTGGGATATCCTGCTGGTCCTCCACAATAAAACTGGGCATGCAGGGGGCCTGCTGGGGTTGTTCCAGAGATCTGAACCCTGGAGTTTGCCGTCAATTTAATGCTTTTAAATATTATTTTTTTTTTAATTGAGGAGGTAGCTGCTTGGCTGGTGGGAGGTTAACCTGAGGAACAGCTCTAGACAAGGAGGTAATTATATTTATTCCTTGGCTGCATTGTGTGGAATGCAGATGAGGGTTAAGTGGCTGTAATTACTTACGCAGTGTGCAACGTGTCACTCCTATTTTACAACAACAGGAGCAAGGTCAGCCGAGCCTGAACCTGTTGCTTTGGTTGTCCTTGTGTTTCCAAACAGCTTCTACCCTGACACTTTTCTCCACTTGGCCAGCTTATTTCATAAGAATAACACCCAATCACTGTGTTAAATGGGGTTCAGAGGTGTTTTTACTTCCCCTGGTATGCTATTATTTGCTCCGTTATGATGCCACATAATGAACAAGGGTGAACAACTGGTTAGGAGATGTTTGTTATTTTCAGACATATTCAGTGAGGCATTTTTTGCATCTCTGTTATACTTGGGCCTCTCAGGAGAGGAGGGATACCTATAATTTGGCTGAACTTTTTTCTTCCCAGTGAATGATGGCTTCAGTAATCTCCCCAGCTTTCAGAAATAAAATACAGGGAGACCTGTTGTCTTTATGCTGGGTTTGGAAAAAAACAGAAAAAAAGAAAAATAGGGGCATCCTTGGATCACCAGCCGGGATTTGAATTTGGGGAGAGTGGACAATCACCATCTATTCCAACTATAGCCAGCCAGTGATTAGCATCAAGAATCCATGTCAAGAATGCAGTGGTTACATTAGACAGGGCCCTGTCAAGCAGCTTGTGTCCCTGATGTGCTCAGAGGTAGGAGCCTGCAGCCTGGTTGCTCACCGCCTGGCTTGAGTGCACTGATGTGCTACCTCCTTCCTTTGGGCTTTCTGGGCTTGACAGAGAAGCCAAGGCCAAGGATGAAGCAGTCCCAAGGCCTGGCCACACTAGAGGAGCAACCTCAGCAGTGACCCTCGCGAGCGATGCACCAGAATCTTCAGCCCTGCATGATCTCTGCTCTACACTGGGGTCATTTCTACTGTTGTATGCCCTCCATTAAACATCTTCAGGTTGCTCCACACGTGGTGCTCCTCTGCTACTTTTCCTCATTCACTTCAGTAATCTTATTTCTTTCTACCAAAACCCTGCTATGAAAATTGAATCAATGGTGATGCCACTTTAAAGGGATTCAGTTGCTCTGCTGTGCGTCCTTCCTTGGCCTTCATCTGGGTCCACCTTGCTCAGTGAGGTTGCCGGTTCTGTACGATGGAGGCAGAGAAGTGCTCTGGGCAAGACGAGAAGAAATGAGCGTTGCAGAGTTGTGAGCAGCTCCCAGGCAAGCAGCAGTGACTCCCTGCAGCGATGCAGGTCTGGAAGTTGGCTCATGAGCAGGAAGCTTTGGGAGCTGCTGCCAGAGCAGTAACAGTCGTGGGGAGACAGTACAGCTGCTGTGGGTCCCCCAGCAGTGGGGAGGCCAGGAGGCTTGGGGTGCTGCAGGGAGGAGGAGGAGGAGGAGGAGGAGGAAGAGGAGAAGGAGAGGGAGGAGCAGGAAGAGGAGGAGGAAGAAGAGAAGAAGGAGGAGGAGGAAGAGGAGGAGGAGGGAGAGGAGGAGGAGGAGGAGGAGGAGGAGGAGGAGGAGGAGGAGGGAGAGGAGGAGGAAGAGCAGTTCACTAGGTGGCAGTCTGCCCTCCGACTGCCGGTGAGAACCTGAGCGAGCCGGGTTGCAATGGGGCCCAGGAGTGTTTTTACACAAGAGCCCTATGGCTGGGGGGGCCATGCTCGTGGTCATCCTGGGAACCATGGCATAGCTGGTCTTGTTTGCTGGGATCTCTGCTCTCTTCGACACATCACAGCCTGTTTCTAGACTTTGTATTTGTGGGAAAAAGCTCAAACTGATGACCAGAATGTGCCTGCAGAGTTAATACACCAAATTAACTGAACAGTATTAAGTTTTGAAACCTCAAGATTTGAACTGTGGGTCATGACTTTTTTGTTATTACTGTATATTTTTTTCATGTGTCTTGGAGCTGGCAGATCTGCTAGCATTAGTCCTCGCCTCAGTCCAACCGGTCATATTGTTGCTTCCAAAATTTCTCATTGCCTAAATCCCCATTATTTCAGTTGGACAGATTTCTCCTCTGGTTCTGCACTGCTGCGTGGGGCAGCTGTGCTGTTTAAAGGCTGTCAGGCCTGATTCTCATTTACACGCTGGCAGCACAAACCTTCACACCCACTTGAGGGTCCTTTTCCTCTGCCAGAGCATTGGAAGGAGGCTTCATCTCTGCAAAGCTCTGCAAAGGAGGCAGCCATACCCATTGTATGGGGCTGCGTGTTATGGAATTTCTCTGGTCTTGAGTCAGCTTGCAGAACACTCTGTGATCCTGCTGGATTAAAAGCTAGGTACAAAACATCAGCTGGGATTTATTTTTGCAGTTGCTAGAGCCTTAGTCCCCACTGACTGCTCCTGTCTGCTGTGGGACTCCCACTGATGCGAGAGGTGCTTACGCGCTCTGGCTGAGGGTAGCGTCTGCTTGCAGGTTCACAACAGACTCTGTATCGGTTAAAGAGCTGCTAGAAAACTTTCATGTGTGCTCTCTCTCCAGCTTTGAGTAACAGTCTAGTAACATGCTGAGGGTCCATCCCTGAGATCGCCAAGGAAATGTATGATTGATTAATCAAGTTGTGTTGTGGGCAACTCTACTGTTTCCAATGTTTGTCACGTGCCTGCGGTTCATGATGTATGCCTACATCCAACGTAAAATTAGTAGGTGTGTCTTATAAACAAAAAATAATAAGCCTGTGAGTCAGAGTTAAAAATTCTCCCTTCTGTGTGAAGTGCTCATTAATCTGGAATTTTAAGAGAGGGGAAGGGCAGCCTGGAGATGGTTTATGCTCACTTGCTGCTTCTTCTGGCAGCTGGTGACATGGCCAGCAATGGCACTTATGATGGCCAGCAATGGCACTTATGATGCACCATCTTCTGCACACGTGTGTGCTGGAGTCACCAGCCAGGCTCCACGGCTCCTTCCATGCCAGCTGCCCAGGGGGGCTCTGGTAGGGTCTCTTGTGATCTTATCAACAACAACAACAATAATGAATAATAGATAATTTTCAAGGCTGCTGCTGTTGTCTTAAAGTGGCAATTTCACTTTCTGAATGTGAGGCTGAGGGTAAATGGTTTTGCTGGGTTTTTTTTGGTTGGTTTTGCCCATCTTGGTTTTCAAGTGGATCTGAAAAAACCCCACAATTTCATAGTAGACATATTTGCCCAGATATGTTGTCATCACATTTAGGTATAAGCTATACAATGGGCTTCAAGTACCTCTCTGCTTCTGGGGATGGTCTGCTCTGGAGCCGAGGTTGGCATATGTATATTTGACCCTTGGTGCTATGATTCCCCCAAGAGAAGGTACTATGTCTTTATTATGCACGGGTAAATAGCTACAGCAGGTCAGTATCTAAAGCAGAGGAGAATCCCTTTTATAACCCTGAAAAAGAGATGTCATGCTATCAGTCCTTCAGAAAAGGATCTGGCAGATAAGATGGCAATAGCTTCGGTGCCAGTTCAGCCAGAAGATCCATGGAGCTGCTGGTAGAGTTCCTGGTGTGTTGGACCTGAAATGCTGGAAACATCAGTGTGTGCTTTTAGGCGTTTTGCCAGCAAGGAGGCTGCTTCTCTTCTCCTCACATCTGGATCCCATGGAATTAGTGGCAAAAGCAACTTTCTCTTGCAACTCCATCCAAAAACTGCAAGCATCAACGCTCCACATCTCCTAATGAGGATGGAACTGAGGGAGACTGTTTCTCTGACAGTGCCCTGTGACAAGTCAGCTGCATGCCTCTTGATCCATTTCATGGTGCTCCTCATGGAGACCTCACAAAGGCAAAAGTAGAGAGATTTGAAAATAGTATTTCTCTTGCTTATTTATCTTGTGGTAAATTCAGTGTATTAAATCATTGCCCTTCTAAAAGCCTGTCTTTCTCCAAGATCACTTCCTATGAGGTCAACTTCAGCAATTAAAATGGCTACTAAATCTTTGGTTGTCATTACAACACCTTTTTTTTTAAAAAAAAACCCAAACAACAAAACACGCCAGTGTTAATTTTAGTGCCATAAACATGTTAAGTAATTGAGTATTTATCTGAACAGAATGAGAAATGTGGAATTTATTTTTAGAACTTGAACTTTAAATAAACAGGACACTTTTAAACATAACTCCATTTTGGATAATGAGATGTTTTCATGGACATAATGGCTATTTTCAGTATGTTCTCCCAGGGCTCTTCTTTTAAAATGTGACATTTTACATCTAAATTGGAGTAGAACAGAATATTTGTGCATAAAGAGAGGTCAGCTCTTCTTGAGAGTAAATGTTTGTATATATGTGGGGGTGTGTGACATGTCTCATGCAAGAACTGTGTGTAACAGTAGGAGTTAATTGGGTTTAATAATCAAGCTGTAAAAATCTAACAGAATGATCAAACTCATAGATTGGTCTCCTAGTATAAAAGGCATTACTTAAGTATATTTCCCTATTGCTATTAAATGTTCTTTATGGAAATATGTATATACACCTAAGGAAACTGTCATGTATATGTCACTAAACTGCTGTTGTCCCCTTTCTTAGCTGTGGAAAAATTCTGTGCTGTTTAATGAAAGTAATACAACATACATAGACATCAATATTTCCATGCTGTTTTGTGATACTTTCTGCTTAATACAGACTGCATGATTGACCCTCTGCACCAGTGGAAGGAGCAGCTCATTACAGCAACGAGCAGAACCACTTTATGTGTTAATGTAAGCAGGAAAAGGGAGATTTCTGTAACTGCCTAGAAAGGGGTATACAACATTTCTGTTTTTCCATAGGCATGGTACATTTTCAGCCATACGTGTTTCTCTGCTGAATCATCCCTGACACACCTACACAGAGCTGTGATTTGCCTTGAATAAGTACTGATGCCTGAAATAGATCTGAGCAGACATGTGCAGCAGTGTTTGTCGAAAGAGAGAAAGACATCTTATGTTTCATTTTATATATAGCACAAGCTGCAAAACTAGTCCATGTTGGAAAAGAAAAGTTTCAGTTCTTGTTTGCCAAGCACTGATATTTTTTTCTTCTTGTGTTTGTCCCTTGTGAGTGACCTGCAGAGAGGTCATGGCGGTACTTCCCCATCCCATATGCTCTGATGCATGCCACCTGATGCAGTTGAATGAGAGGGGAAAAAAAAAAAAAAAAAAAAAAAAGAGGAGGGGGTAGAAGATGTCTTGAGGTGGAGGGAAGCATAGTAAGGTATGGGATAGAGGTAGATGGGGTGGCTTTATTCACACCAGACATAAATAAAACAAAATTGAGCCCTGCTGTTTGCCACTGCATGTTCCTCTTTGGCGAGTGCTCCTGCTCCTTGGTATAAAGACCTGTCCTGTCTTGGACTTCCCCTGCTGCAGGATGCCCAACAGCACTGTCCCTGGGCAGCCAATCCTCACTGGTGATGAGTGGCCTGGTCCACTTCCCCATATTAAATAAATATCTGTTGTGCTGGGCTTTGCCTCTTGCATACTGTAAGTGACCTAGCCCAGTTACAAGTGCTGGGTAAGTGAATTTTTATTTTTGTAAGGGCCTGTCTCCTCCCCGCCCTCTTGCTAACCCACTTATGGAAAAAGCTTCCCACTTGGAAATCAGCCCGTCCTATTAACCTTTGCGAGCAAGGTGATGATTTTGAATGGTGGAGTGTTTGGGAGCCGCTCCCAGGTGATAGCTATGCCTGCTACTTAAGAGGACATCTCTCTTGGGCTGTTTACTGCTCAAAGCAGGCAGGGAGGGGCAAAACCAACCTGAACACAAAGATGGTCTAATGCCTCCTGCAGTAGTAGAAACCTGGTTTTACTCCCAGCCAAGTGTCCTGGTCTCCAGCATGGAGAACATGACGACAGGAGCAGAGGACACTGCATTTATTCCAGATTATCAACTTTGCTCATTGTGCGTGCTCTCTGTTTTGAGGTGATATTGCCACACACATTCAGGTCCAAGATATTCACACCTCTTACCTTCTGCTTTAGTGATGCAGTTGTACAAATAATTCCCTTGCAAACCTTCTCAGTTGCCAACTCACCCCTTGAAACGTGTAAGTGCCATTCAGTCACGAAGGTCGCTCTGTAGGCTCAGTAAATCTGTGCCAAAAAACGTGCCAGATCTACATCACTCAAGAATATCCCCACTTGAATGGGAGCAGAGAAGGCTGGTGGTCATGGGATTGCATGAGCACAGTGCAGGTGAAGCAGGGTTTTTTCTCCTTCTCTTTCCTTGAAGATGAAAGAGAAGCATCAGAAGAGGATTGAATCCATTATATTACTTGTAGCTGTGTGTTTCTGGTATTTGTTTATGCTGGTGTCTATGTACAACTGGACAGATGAAATGAAAGAATTTAGGCCATATTTGACATGACCCCATACTTTTAGAACACAAGATAAACAACAGATGATTGCATGTTTGAAGCATTTTCCTTGATAACAGATTGAATAATTTACTAGTAATGACAGGGAATGATAGAGTGGTCAACGAACTGCATTGCACTGCAGCTGAACCACATGAACTCTATCCATGCTGTTTGGGCTATTTTGTTTGTTTGTTTTGTATTATTTTGCCAATCATCTGTTGCCTTTACAATAGAATAGATCCAGTGGAAAATGCCCCTGGGGAAACATGGAATGGAGTGTGCATGTAAAAATGGCATGAGGGAAATGTGAAAGTTTATTTTGTGCTTGTTTGAAGGAGGTGCACTGAATTTGAGAATATGAATGGGCACATCTGGCAGAAATGGATCCAGGAGCAGGATTATCCTACCTGATTTCAGCAACATGTTTGTCGACTATAAAGCAGAGGAAGAGCTCTAAGCTCACTGTTTTTTCCCTTTCAGGATCATCTGACCTATTTTCTGCCCAACTGCTAGTTCTCCTCTTGTTGCATTCTCCTGCTCCATCTCTTTTGCTGTATTTCAGCAGCCCAGTCTTCCCTGTGACACCATATCTGCTTTGATCCTAGCACACGATGGTCCAAAACATAACCATCACTGCAGCGAGACAGTAGAGAGCAAAACCTTGCTTGCAGATGCTCTTTGAGGGAAAGGCGCTTTCTCCTCCACACCCAAAAGAAGAAGACAGGAACACTTCTACAGCTGCCTACACGTGCTGCCCTTGAAGTCTGGCCATGTTCAGGACCTCTGCCTTGACTTCATCTCCCTTCAAAGGACAGTGCTGCTGTGTTATTTCTTCAGCTTTGTTTGACCTAGCTGAAACCCAGGGCACCATGAATTCATTGATTTGGTGCTGTCAGCTTAATTAGATGATGCCAAGCCATGTGAGCTCATGGGTTCAACACCTTCAGCTTGCTGGAGCTGATAGAAAATCACCAGCTTTGTCTAAATTACAGCTTGGTCCTTGGTTAGGTGTCAAGGAGTCAGGTCACTGTGTGGGCGCTGCTGAGTGACATGGGTCAGTGGCTGCCTGCATGCTGCAGAGCTCAGTGATGTGCTTTTGGGCTCCTTCCTTGTGACCAGGCTCCAGGCTTAAACCTTAGTGACCCAGTTTTTGAGGGACTTCCTCTTGATGGACACCATGTGAGCAAGCCTGGACTCCAGATCTGGCTGGAGAAAGTTCTTCACAGACAGGCCAGACTTGTAAAATGCCCATGCCTCACTGAAGAACAGGATTTACAGTGTATAAGACTTGCATAGGACTGTTTTTGTTCATGTTTGGTTTGGTTTGGTTTTGCTTGATTCTTCATCAGCTGTTTTATGCTTTGTTCCGTCTTTTGGAGCATCCTGTTCCAGCTCCAGGTTGTCTCAGAAGGGAAACTGGGTTTTCCTGGCTCTCTTTGGCTGTCCCACCTGGGCTTTTCAAATGCTGCCCAGAGACACCTTCTCTTCATCCTTGCCTGAAAGACAGAGGCAGCATCCTCTGAGCAGGATGGACAGGCCAGTGGGCAGAGCCAGGTTTTGTCCAGGCCCTCTCCTGCCGTTGTGGGGTGCAGCACCATGCACAGGGCAGGCACAACACCCTTTTCTCACCCCATGGCCATGCAAGGGTCCTCCCGTTGCCCACCCCATTCCCCTTTGGTCCAGGTTGTCACCCACCACCGCACGTGCTTGCCCTGCACCCCAGTGCCATGCGGGAGAGTGTGGCCCAGACACCAGCCAACCCTCCTGTCACACACACACAGAATGGACCGTGGCACTGCATTTCATCTGGTAAGTGATTTTTCATGGGCACCCTCTGGTAGGCTTTGTCTGTGCAACAAACAGGTAACTTTACTGTGCACAGCCTCGTATAAACTTATTTCACCATCTGTTTACAGAGACCACATACAGGAGTGAGAATTTACATGATGGAGAGCTTTAAGAGAGCAAAAGTTGTGGCTTTTAAAGCTGAGATCACAGATAAAGAAGGGAAAGGCTACCCAAGGCTGCAGAAGATGAGCAAGTACATTGAGAAATATGTGCATGTGAGAGCAGGAAGGTACATGAACAGGTCAGAGATCTTTTGTTTTCTTCTCCCTTCTCTTCGAAGAGAAGAATATGGTTTTTTTGTTTCACTGTGCCCTTGGATCCATCTCAAACAAGACTTCAGTGTGAGTATGCATTTCCTTACTGGTATGCTTAAAACGTGAAGGGCTCCATTCAGCCTAACTGCAGTAGTCTGAGAAGCTGTTAGCTTCTTCACCAAAAGTTACTATTCCTGTAGCAGAAAAGCATGCAGTCTTATGACACATCCAAGCTTATGTATTAAATAATAAGCTGGACTTTGACCTGTGCCAGCCGAGAGGCAGCACGTGTTTGCCTCTGCCAGCTCTGTTGCAGGGGTGCTAACCTGGGGTGGGTGGTGGAGACACCAGTGCACACCAGTCAGAGCCCCGTGCAGCAAAGTTGGACACATACACAGTGACTGGTGGACTAAGAAAAAAGCTGCACCTTCGGCAGGAGCTGGGAAAAGTAGCTTAGTTTCTTATGCAAAATCATTGTGTGAGCATTAAAAAAGAGTAGCCAGGAACTGAGAGATTTGAAGGCATCTGACAGTGTTCATGATGACCTGTGATTCATTTTGCATGTGAGAGAGAAAAAGAAATCCTTGCTGAAACTAGATGGACAAAATGTCAGTTGCAGAGCAAGTGTGGTGAGGACCACTGCTCCACTGTCCTTGTCCAGGTTTAATCAATAGATATTCCTGAAGAGGAGAGCTGTGTCCTGATGTTTAGATCTTTTATGGCTTCTGTTGGCCAGGTTGTGGCCATGCAGGCATATTTGTTTCTGGCAGATCTGTCTTTACCCACAGCAGATTCAACTCTTTCACTGCAGCTTAAAAAACATGGGGTTTTCAAGCTTATATTTCTAATTGTTTTTTTGTGGATCTTCTGTTGTGGCTTAGATGTTTCCATAAGTACATTGCATGCAGGCAGTACAGCAATGATAACTTTCATTGCTGTGGACCTATCAATGGTTTACGGTTAATTTGTACTGGAAAATAGTTACAAAATCAGCCAGGGCATGAATTTATAATACAATAGTGTTTTTGCTTCAGTTTTCCACATGGGCATGCCAGACAAACATTATGCCTATGCTGCAGACAGATTCAATTTGAAGCAAAGCTAAAATGGCAGTGAAAACAAAGGAGCCTGAAATTTAACAGTTTAAGATAAAGGGGTTGAACTTGAGTTTATTAATCAGTGTTTTTTTTATCTTCCTTTCTACACCAAATAAATTCTGGCTATCCATCTGTGTTATAAGCATGCCTATTCTCTCTGCAAACAAACACTGAATCTTATGAAGTACCATTTTTTCCATGAAACACACATTCAGTGATGGGGTTTGCTGTTGTGGTCTTGAAATGAGACCGGCAAGAAGGGGGGAAAAGTTAGTGTCATGATGTTTCTGCTTGCCTACCTCTTTGCCCTTTATAAGCAAGCAAGAAATGCGTGCTACAGCTGCTGAAGTTAATGGTGTTTTTCCCCAATACCTTGATGCCATTTTGAGCAATTATTCACTGTTGCCCGGCAGCTGTGGCTTAATTGTTCAGGATGGTGCTTTCTTTCTCACTTGAGTCTGAGACAGATGTTGGTTCAGGATGGTTCCTTGTATACACATCTGTGCTGCTGTGTGTGAGTCACGAGATCTGCTGGGCTTGTGTAAGCATGTGGTGAGCTCTTCTGGCATCAGATTTTCTACGTACAGACCATTGCCAAGTATTTCAGCAAGAATGAGGACTCTGCACTTTGACAGACTGTTCCCCACTGCTCACACATATGGTTCCAAAATCATCTGCGCAGATTATTTTCCTCCTTTGACAAAGCCAAGTGTCATTATACCATGGTACTGGTACATTTTCAGTGGAAGATTGTTTTAAAAATAAATCTCAATGTTCTTTATTCACCAGTCAGTTCTGAAAAGAAACTGAAATTTCTTTCTGAGTTTTATTTAGCTAGAATTTCCTCAATAGCACTGCATCAGAGAAGAGAAGTATTATCATAAAATCATGTTTATTAGTAAACTCAGTGACCTGCATTGGCGAAACTCCAATACTAAAATTCTACCCTGTTACCCGGCAGTAGGTGCAACCAGTGAGTGACGTTAGTTTTGCAGTTTGAGGCTTTAAAAAAAACCCCAAAACAAAACCAACATGTAATAATTTGCAGATGTTGGCAACCAGCAATGATGCATGAGTTGAAGCTCTCTTTGGGTGCCAAACCACAAATATATATCATTTTTTATAGTCTACCATTCCTGGAACTGAAAGAGGCTTCAAAACAATCAATATGTAAACATGAATACAGAGCACTCCCTTCTGAGCATCACCAGTGCTGCTACTAGATACAGAGGGCTTTTTCTTATTAACTATGTCCTTCTTCAAAACATGTTTGCTTTTTGTCCTTTATTTAGAGATATAGATGTGCAGAGCTAGTACAACTCCTACATGAGGAGGGGAGGTATTCACTTTCTGAAATTTTTAAGCTACTAACCAATGCAGACTGTTTCAAGCTGAAACCAGAAAAGGGTTATATATGATATACTACTATATTTCCTTATGTGCTTTCTATTTAGCAGTACCTTGTCCAATGCCTTTGAAAACTGAAGTTTTTTCTTTGTCCTTTGAATAAGACTGGCCCTTCCCCTCCACTCCCCTCCACAGGTATTTTCCTTCTAAACCAAAGCAACCACCTTAGAAAACGAGCTTTCCTTTCACTTCAGGGTCATGCAGCAAATGCCATGAAACTTGCTTTGAGATCTACTTTTGCTGCCTTTTTACCAGATTTGCTTAGTGGGTAATTAACTGATATCATTGTGCTAACCTAGGGAATGCTAAGCTGCAGTCAAATTCAAAGAACTTGCAGCCACTTGTTATCAAAGTTAACTTTCCAGTATGGTCTGCCATGACTTAGGAGTATTTGTTGTTAGATTGTGTCTAGGACCCCAGTCAGAAACTGGGACACAACTGGATTAGGTCTTGTACAACTACATATTGGAGGGAGAGGCTCATTCCCAAAAAATGTGTGATAGAAGTGCAGGACAGCAGCCAGTGGGTGAAGAAGAGAGATGAGGGGGCAATAAGGAAGCCAAAGGACACTGCCAGCCAGGAGGGTATTTGGTGTTCTCATCACACCAAGCATTTATTGTTGTATTTATTTCTGCGTTTATTTATTATAGCCTTCCTGACACAGAAGAAGTTTTTAAGAAGAGTTTGAAGAGGGTAATGAAGTTCCTGGGAGTTTATTTGTTGTTTCTGGAAATCTGCCCTGAAGTATAAGGGGAACTTGGGAGAAAACCCAGAAGTGTTTGTTTGTAATGTGGCAAGCTGAAGATGGAAGGGACATTGCTGGCCAAGCATAGTGTAGGCTGGAAGCTCAGAAGCAAATGAGAGATGATGTGTGAAACTGCTGATGGTTTGATATGGCAGAGAAGGTGGAGGGAACTCGCCAAGGACAGGGTGTACCAAGGTGAGAGCTCTGGTGAGGAAAACCATCTCTCTGGCAGTATTTGGGACGTGTGAAAGCAGAATAAGTTTATATTTATTAAGGCTAAAGAGAAAGATGCTGTCTGAACACAGACTTGAGGTATTGAAAGCCCACAGAGGAGGTTTTTAGCTGCCTGGATGGGTGGGAGGCCACATAATATAGAGAGATGATAGGGAGAGAGTCTGTATAAGTTGGACAAGAGGTCTCAGTGAGCTACAAGGGCCTGTGATCATACTGGTTAAATCCCAAATGATACAAACATGTCAGAGAAACCAGGTGAAAAATGGGTCGCTATTCAACGAGGTCTAATGTAAAGTTCTGGACTTGGCTGAGAATAAAGCAGCTATGGTGCTATCGCTGCTTTCTGGCATTTATTCAGAATGGCTCTGGAAGTTAAAGTGGAAGAAAGAGAGGCAATATCATGCTATTCTGGAAAAGGCAAGCATCACACTGGGCTATGTGGATCAAAAGATAGTCTGCAGGATATTTGAACTAATCCATTTGCTCTAGTGAGCACTAGTAAAACTGTGTTTGAATTGTGATTCAAGAAGGATATGCTGGTTGAATGGAGACCAGGGGAGAGCAACATGGGTGAATGGGGATTAGATGAACATGGTCATGTATGAACTGGAATTGCTTATGATGAGACAGAACATTATAACATAAAAGGGTGATGTAAATGTGAAAAGAGTAATCCATTCTCCTTGTCTGTGGTTGTTAGGGAAAGAAGTCCCAGGCTTAAATTTTGGCAAGAATAACTCAAGTCAGACACCAGGAAAAAACCTTTTATCAGTCTTAATAACAAAATCAGGCATAAATTGGCTGGAGAACCTCTGCAGTCTCTGTCACTGGAAGTTGTTTAGACATAGATAGTCAGAAACCTTTCAGAAATGATAACTGGGCCTAGACTGCTCCCAGTGATGGGCCTGACATCTGCCTGAGGTCTCTTCCAGCCCTTGAGGTTCTTCTTCCTGAAGATGAGGTTGCCCACAAAAGTTAAGATGAAGAAGGATTAAAGACAAGGCTACATATGGGATGGGTCCTTGTTTTATTTGCTAAAAGAAATTTAGTATCTAGGGAGAGAACCAACAGAGGACTACAGCTTAAGGCAAAAGTGTACTATGAAAAAAAAATATCTGGATGAAGACTTGGAAGACCTCATTTAATGAGAGAATTTAATGAGACTTAGAAGCATATCCAGTGAGTTACCATGACAGGAAATTGTTAGAAGAAGGTCTAGAATGAGATTGCAAGAAATGAACCACTGAAAATGCTGGTGAATTCAATGGACCTGGAGATGGAAGAAAAAAGAAAGACCAATCAACAGTTGGAGAGGGAGCTAGGTTTTAAAAAAATATTAGTAGTGGAGAGACTGAAGTGCATTTATAATGTGAAAAGAAAAATGTTGGAAGAGATGTGACTGTTTTCAAAGGAAATCAGCAAGTAATTTAAGGAAGGAGTTACATGCAGATAAGCCACCAACAAAACTCATCTCCCTTGTACTCTGTCTCATGGTGCAGTCGCATAAGAAGCAGAACCAAGAGTGGCAGAAGGGTATGTGGGCTTCTTGTTCATCGTCTGTCAGAGGAAACTGGTGCATTTCTCTAGAGAGAGAGAGAGAAGTGGAGACAGATGGAAGAATGTAGTGATGAGTCAGAGGTGATAAGAAGAAAGCCGGGCTTTCTAGTGTGGGATCTAGAGATAGAGATGCTGTGTTCTTCCAGGTAAGAAGCTCTCGGAACAGCTGGAGGGTAGGACAGGCTAATAGTGGAGGGAAGTCAGCGGAGTCATGGGACCTACCAAAGGCATCAGTAGTATGAGAAAGGGAACAGAGAAAAGAGGTGTCAAATGTGAGCAAGGGCCGATAGTGGGCACAGTAGACCTCGTGTTGGGAAGGAGAAGCCAGCAAGAGTACAGTTTGGAGGCATGTGTGAAAGAATCATAGCCGTGACATTGAATTAAAGGGAGGAAGGAAGGAGCTCAGAGTGGGTCTCAGCAAAATAAAAGTAGTCAGTGATGACAGGTTGGAAACTGTAAAAACACATACGTGCAATCACTGGATGTGAAGAGAAGGACTGAAAGATGATGCATAAAGAAACTAGGAAACAGATGGAAAGCTTCTGATCTGGGGAAATAGATGGGAAAGGGCAAAATTAAATGACCAGCCTTTGGGTGAATGGGCTAGTAGAGCCAGGTGCAGGGTGTGATGGTAACGAGAGCTGAAGGAGACAGATGGCTGGGAACGGAGCTAGGATGAGAGATGAAGGAGTGGGGATGTAGCCTCTGGGACAAGGGTGAAAGCAGGTGAGAAAGGGAGGGCCAGTGTGCAGATCTGTGTACCTGCAGGAAGATGACAGTAACCATGAGGGGCCTGTGAATGAATGGGTTCTAGTCAGAAGTACCCCTGGTAGAGCCCTCTAACTCTGCAATCACTCTTCCCCAGTGTATATCCCTTCCAGCTCCTTTATCTTCCTCCCCAGTTGCTAACTGGCCTCTGAAGTCCAGACTGGAAGCTTACCCAGTGGGAGTAGCCAGCCCCCTCCCCACCTGGCAGCAGTGCTAGATGTTGCTGCTGGAGACTAAAAGAGACTTTTGAATTGAAACTAGAGATACTTGTCCCCAAGGTGGATCAGGGGACTTCTGTATTAAAAAAAAAAAAAAAAAAATTTGAGCCAGCTATTTAAATTATGTGCATGCCTCAAGAGACCTGTATCTCTCTGTGTATTAACGTGAGCCCAAATAGCTCGTGTGTTTGAGCAAAAGGTCATAAAGGCTTTCTGGGTAAATACTACATACTTTATAATAAGTTTCAATGGCTGCTGTGTTCCTCTCCAGCTGGTGGGTGAAGGCAGCCCTCTGTACATGCCGAGTTCATTGCCTGGAATCTGCTGGCACCTGGAGCAACCTTTATTTGGCTGTACCCAAGAGCTGAGCTCCAGCCCCCGAGGTGGAGAGATCTGGCTGGGATGCCCAGAGGGTGACACTTCCTTGGCAGGTCTTCTGCACAGCCTGTGCCAGCGGGGCTGTGGGAAGCCTGAGGAAGCTGCAGCTCTTCTCCTCCGGCTGCACCACATCCCTGCCTCCAGGAAAGCGCTGCCACCCCATTGCCAGGGGTGAACGTTGGTGCCATCGCCTCTCTCCTTTCCCCCAGTTTACGCTGGAGAGAAGCAGCTCACTCAAACAAAAAGAAGTGCCCTGCCTGAGGGATAAACCAAGGAATCCCTCTGAAAAATGGGTCCTCTAGGAACGAACCTGACCGAAGTTCACAACACGAGAGCACCGAGGTGTAAGTAAGGGCCAGGCGATTTGTGTCCAACAGACATTGTCACGCTATGCTTGCCGCAGATGCGTTTGAAAGAATGGGAAGCAATCCAAGCCTGAATCCCTTTCCCATGGCCCATTTCTGAGACTGTGGGATCCCAGACTTTATCAGAAGTAGAGTGCTTTGTAAAAATCAGGCTAATTTCCTTTTTTTTTTTTTTTTTTTTTTTTAAATAAAACAGTATTATTAAGACTGTTTCTTGCTCAGAAATTCTATCACATCAGATCAGTGGTGTCTGAAATATGCAATGATGATGCACAATCTTACACAACGATCTCTTGTTCTGGGACTAAAAGCTGTTTGTTTACATAATATAAGATGGCCTTTCAGAAATACAATGTTGGTTCAGTTTAATGATACTTCTGAATTTCATAAGATCACGATGCAGGAGAGCAGTGACATTGTGCAACCAAGAGCGAAGTTTCCCATGCCTGCTGTGACTGTGACTCAGTGTGTTACTGGAGTCTTAGAAATAAGAGAGCAAGGCATGATATCGTAGCACTATGTAAGTCACGGTGTTGTGGTTTGATGTTGCTTTTGTTTTGTTTTGTTTTTGTTGTTGTTTGTTTGTTTGTTTTTATTTTTAATTATCTTCTCCGACAGAGCCAACAACCTGCTAATTCTTATGCAGAACGGGAGTGCTCCGTGTTTCCATCCAGCAGCACCAGGAGACTTATCAGGCAGGATTCCTCTGTACTAGTCACCCTTAATCCCTTTTACAGGAGAGAAACAAACGCAAATAAGAGGCAATTCCCCTCTTCTGGAGTGTCCGCAAGATGCTCCGCCATTAAATTAAATTACAGAGTGGTGCTCAAACCCAGCAGTTTACACCCCCAGCGAGACGCCATGCTTTGCAAAATAGGACACGGGAGCTCAAAGACCAGTCGCAGTTGTCTGTTTGCTTCTCGGCTATACTGAAGTCTGAAATGTAAGGAGCGTTGACTCCTATACCTTAGCTGACCTGGGATGTCGTCTGGTTCCTTCCCGTGCCTTGCATCCAGGCGTGGAGGGGTGGTGTGGCAGCTCGCCAGAGCTTTGGCTTCTTCTTTCACAGGCTGCTTGAGGCCAGCTCTGAGGACTCTCCCTCCCTCCCTCCCTCCCTCCCTCCCTCCCTCCCTCCCTCCCTCCCTTCCCCGCTTCAAAGCATTTGCCCCCCGGGGCTGCTCTGCTGTGGGACATGGGGGGATGTGGGACTGGGGTGGAAATGCGGCTTTTCAGAAGAGGACGGGTCACACACACGTTTGTTTCTGCGCTGGCTTGCGTGGGAGGGCTGTGCTGCCGTTTTGGCCAGCGTGTTTTCAAGGCAAACGACAAATAGCTTGTTTTATCAAAAAGCAATGTTGCCTCATAATGTGTTTTGGTTTATGTTATTGTTTTAATGTCTAAATAACAATGCACAACTCGTATGGAGTGCACTTAATGAGTTGTCATTAATCATAAGGATTCCATATAGTCTGTGAGTTTACAGTACCTAGTGTCACGAGGGCATCACGTGGAGAAGGCACTTGCAAAAAGGTTAAGAGCTAAATAGACAAAAGAAACATTATTATCACAATTTTAGCAAAGCAAAGCAACCCTCTGAGATACTGATTACATAAAAAGTCTGTGTCAGAGCCAGGAACTGAAAGAGACAACCCCCCTCCAGTTTTAGTGAAATTCAGGCCATTACATTAATCACAATTGTGTCTTAAACACCTATAACATTAAAATATAATTTACTCAAAAAGACAGCCAGCTGCTTCTCAGAGCTGTGATTAACATTTGGGTCCCAAATTTAAGTCTTTGCTTTACTACTACAAACTTCTGAATTCTGGATCTGCCTCTATTTGTCACAGTTTCTTCTCAACTCCACACACTGCAGGCAGGTATTTTGTTACTGTGTCTACCCAAGGAGGCTGGATGTGAATGTCCAGTCATTTTTTTTTCTTTTCTTCTGAATAAAATTTGATGTATTTCACCAAATAAAATTCACCATGCATAATCACACTGAAGACCTACAAGCTGTTTGAACCAAATAATAATGTAAATAACTTAGTTAATTCTGTAGCAGCCATCTCAGCGGGTTGGCATTGATGTTTGCAAATGAGTTTCCCTTTTGTTTGTTTTTCCTCCTTCTTTCTTTAAAAGATTGTTTCTTTAAAAGCTTCTCCTATACATATATTTGTGGGTTTTGTTTTTTTTTTTTTTTTCCAGAGTACAAAAGCTAGAGCTCTATTACAATTTCATCTAGCTGCTCTTTTCAAGTACATGTCTTGGCATTACAAAGCAGCCACACTCCCTGGAGATCCTTTATTGTAATTGTGTAAAATGTTATTAAGTGTGGGAAAAATTTTGAACTCTTGTTGTTGTTGCGTTTCTTTGTGGAGGGGTGTCTTTTTCTTTTTACCCCCCCAGAGACAATTGATTTATGGGAGAGGCCTCAGCTAGCCCTTCTCATTAATTTGCTGTTCTTTTACGCTTCAATACAAAATACAATCAGCATTTAAAAGTCTCTCCTTGGCTCTGCACCCACCGGTACTTCATGTGCTGGGGCACATTTACTCTTCCCTCCTCTTCTTTCCTCGGGATGTTTGCCCCTGGGCTTGCTGCTGCCTGGAGAGTTCCTCCTCCATGGTTTTCGATAAGGCTCACTTGGCTTCACCCGCCCTCGGACGCTGATGTTGCCGTTCCCTTCTTCATCTTGCTTCCTGCGTTTCTAGCCCTCTGGTTGCTTGATTTCTTACTCGATTTTCCTTATCTCTTTTTATGCTTCTGAAAACATATTCCTAACTACTGGAGAGAGTCAAAATGCCATCCTATCATATTTCTCGAACACATTTTTTCTGCCAGAGGCCATGACTTTTTGACTCTGTGAGATGAATAATGAAAAAAGGAAAAATGGGATATGAGAGAAATTAATATGTTGGGCTGGGGCTAGGGAGTTGCATTTCTTCTCTTGGTGGGTCGTCTGGTTTGAATGCAGCTGCATGTATAACAGACTAGGTACTGCTGAATGTCAAACACTATAAAATTCTGTTTAGATATGTTAATGTGGAGGGAAAAATTAGCAAGGGAGGTCTCACCAGCTGATCAGTGTAAAGCAACAGTATTCAGTGCTCTTCTCTTCAGAAGAACATTTTAGAAAGGAGGTTTCAACTGCTCATCTGAGAGGGGCTACTTGACCAATCACTGTTCTTAAAAAAGTCAACAGTATTGCAGTGATCATAGAATAGTATTTTAAATAAACTGGTGATACTAGAGACTCCACATGACCATCTCATGTGCAAGATATAAGGCCAAAGCTGATGTCGTCACGCTACGGCATTGCAAGAGAGAGTTTAAATTGGGTCTGAACTTGGCTCCATGAGACAGAGGGGTATAAACTGTGATACCTTTATCAAAACCTGTATGGATGTGCAGAGATGGGTAAGCAGAGGAGCTCATCCACAGATTTCAGTTCACTGAGGACTGGGTCCCTCTCCATTCCTGGGGGAGTTTGGGTAGAGGAAGACTGCAACCAGCAGAAGGGCCAGTGCAGTTTTAAAGCATGATTCTAGCTGCAAAACATCTGTCAGCTGAGCCAGGCTGTGCCACGGCATCAGGGCAGGCTGACTGGTGTCAATCCTACAAAACAAGGCAAAAGCAAGGCAGCTCAAGGCCAGGCAACCTGGTAAGTGACAGTGTGTGCTACATGCTTACGGCTGTGTTTGTACACATCATCCCAGCCATGGTGCTGCTGAATGCCAAGGACACAGCTAATTTAGGTATGTTCTGGAAGGTATTTTCAGTGTGGGAACTGTATTTTCTCTGACTGAGCATCTTCACTCTTTCTCTGTCCCTACCAATGCAGGGCCACCTGCCCCAAAGGGTGTGTAAACCTATGTGTGAGTAAAAGCCCAGTTCAGCATCACTCTTCCAATTTTCCTGATTACAGGGCTGACTGGAAGATCCTGATCTCCCTCTGAGAAGAGGTGCTGAGCACAAGGATGAGTTTGCCCACCCTGTGAATTTCATCATGCCTTTCTTTCTGGCATGCGCTTTGTTTCTACACTCAGTGTGCTTATCAATCTCAATTTTCAAATATAATCACTGAAAGCAGGACGAGCTGGTCAAATGCCCCTTGTCACTTTCCAGTCTGGTCTCTGTTGTCTTTCTGCCTGGTGCTCACCAGGACAACCCATCCTTGCAGAGCTGGATCCTCATGGTTTCGGTACCCTAGACAACTTCTGTTTGTCTTTAAAACACAATTAAATGCTTAGTTAGTCTTTTTTCCTTCTTCCTTTCTTTTGCACTTCCATGGGTTTTATGAATACTGTATTTGAGGAGCAGGGAATATCCCCAGGGAATATAATTCATACTTCTTTGTGCTGAACCTCCAAAATCCCTTACAGACACTTAAGACTTCTGACAGATGGTAGGATGAATTCACACAGGTTCAATATATATATACATACGTGCTGCTTTAAAATTGTGCACCAAATGTCTAAAAGGCCTGTGAAGCTTGACTTTTCATTCTTATAAACGTTAAGATATTTAAGAAGATGGAGTGCTTCAGAGCGAAATTCAAACCTGTCTAAATTTTCAGGTGTAACCACTGACTTCACAAGCTCCACTTACATTTGTCCAAGCTCAGAACAGAAGGACTATTTTTTTTCCTGAACTACTGATGAAAAAAGGCAAATAAGCATGATTTCCCATTCCTGGGAAATCTTGTGAAAGTTTTGATTTAATTTAATTTTATTTCTATTTCCCAGAAACTGGAAATTTACTTTTTAAAAGTACTGAAACATGATGTTTACTAACGAAATAAATAATAGCAGCTGGGAGGCCAAGTACAGTGCCAATTTCACAAGTAGCTGCCAGGATGACAGGGAGCTGAGGTTCTGGAGCAAAACCACCGCCAGCACTCACAGGGCGATGGGCTGTCGGAGCGGATGCTGGCTCCAGCTCGGCACGGTGCAGCGGGGAGCCTGGGAGCTGTTGACACCATGAGTTTACCTTGAAAGTCTGGATTTCCAGGTTCTGCAAGAGAAAAAAATCAAGCCCTAAAAAGATCCGGATCTTTCTAGGGTTGGGAGTTTGGGTGTGATGGCAGAAAGAGTGGGGATCCTGATTATCTTTGCTTGCACCTGTGCATGGGAGCCTGGTCCCTGGTCCCCGCAGGTCTGCCCAGGTTTAAGGAAGCTGGATGAATCACACATCTGGCTGTGGGATCACCGCCTCCAGCCGTGGCCAACCCAGGCACCCAGGGTTCCATTTCTGCATGGGGAAAGGTCCTGCTGGGGCTCGGCACTGAGTGTCTCGAATCTCACCTACGTGCAATGAACCTCTTTGGATCCCCAAGGCCTTGACTACTTGTTGTCTGTTGTACCCAAGGCAGGTCTGTTTTGAATCACATGGCAGGTTGCAGGAAACCAGCGTAATTCATCTTGCAACATTGTACAAATGCAGCTCAGAAAAGCCTATGGCAAATTTCAATTTCATTTTTGCCTCTTGACTTGATTTTATTTTAGTTATAACATTTTGAGAGGGGAGGGGGAGGTTTTCCCCCTAATTTATTTCAGCTTCAGAAAAGCATTTTGACATCCTAACTGGTTGTGTCAATTGGTATCTCTCTGTGGGGACTTGGAACAATCAAGAGTAAATGCCTTTTTACAAAAACCTTGACCTAAAATCTCATGGCATTTTGGCAGAACTGTGTTATGCTCTGTAATCTAACACTATTGCGAGATTTTATCCACCTAAATTCAGCTTGCAGTTCTAGCTAAAGACACTTTTCCCCTTTGAGTGGCTTATGAACTTTTTATCAGTCTATCTTGCATGCTACTATCAAAGTTTGCCTCTGATTCTTTGAGAGATATTAATATGAAGGCTGATAGCCAAAAAGCAAATGCTTGACATGGGCTATATGTATGAAAAGGTGCGTTTTGAATAATATTTAATTATGCCTCCTTTCCACTTGTTTGATGATTCAAGGTTTAGCAACGATAAGATCAACCTGCTTCAAGTCTTGCTCCTTGCTTTGGTCTCTGCAACCCAACACATGCTAATTTTTAACTGTGTTTCTCTAGCTCATGCTAATGGACCATGCAAAGATGAGCCAGATAAACAGAAGTGTCCCCTACACTGATGCCAAATATTGAAAACTGGTTCTGCAGCAATGAAAAAAATTTGATTTTATAGGGACACTTTTTTAAAGCATTTAAGAGTTTACATTTTAATTTCAGAGGGCTGGAACAACAAAATGTCACTGCCTGCTAAGGGCTGGTCAACAACAGCATGGGTTTCCATTATTTACAGAAATTTACATCATTTACAGTCCAAGAATTATTTGATGCAATGATAAATGATTAAAATTAGAAAAGGTGAAGCAAAATTTCAATTCAGTTCATGGCCATTCTTGAGCAGGTAGAGTCAAAGTTTATTGTATTTTAAATATTTGCTTCAAATTATTCCCATAGCTCTCTTCAATGCATGCTGTGTTTCCTATCTGTCCTTGGTATCCAACACATCCAGACAGATCTGTTCCAGTACAGAGAACAGCATTGTTTATGGCCCTTTTTAATTAACCTAACGGTGCGAGCATGTGTTGGTAAATTTTCGCTTTAAAGGTACCGTTGGCAAGGTTTGACTTCTGGAGGTGGAATGCAGTCCTGCTTTGCTTCTGCCCCACTCGGAGCAGGTTAGTGCTCTGGAGGCCTCTCTGCTTAGATCTCCCTTCGTTACCAAAGCCCGGCCTCTGGTGTGAAGTGATGGATGCCTGGAAATGAACTGTGCGTGGATTTATTCCGGGAGAGGAGATAAAAATAATTCGGCGTGTTTCTCTTTGTCCTGAAACAGTGAACATTTACATGAATTATGAGCAGCCAATATGTCCTGTTCTCAGGAGAGTCAGGTAGGAAAAGAGTTCATAGCTGGCAAGATAAGCTTTCACCAGAAATTGTTGTTGACTTACACATCTAGAAATAACACAGAGTTTTCAAAGGCTAAGAGGCTGTCTGGTGAAAAAAAAAAAAAAAAAAAAAAGAAAATGCTAGGATGTTAAATCCAACAAGAAAAGCTGGCACTTTTTCAGCACAGCAAGATTGAGAAGCAAAGAGAAAGAAACAGGAAGGGCCATTATAAAACAGTACCATTTGAATTAAATAGATAACTTGTGAGGCGGGGGAATTTCCCCAGATAGGGTTTGGCTGTGTGCCTGCTCCAGTTAAGCACTTTCTGACGGTAAGGCGACAGCAGAGTGAAACTGGGACTTTCAGAGAAAGTTTATCTTTAGTTGTTCCAGTCTTATTCTCTAATTGGCCCAGAATCCGTACCATTAAAAGAGCTGACAGATGCAACAGGACTAAGAGTATTAGTAACTAATGCAGTTAATGATCTTGAATAGGCTTATTACATGAGAGTTGAATTCTCCTTTATTTCACAGGAATGTAAAGAAACCTTGCCATAAGCATTAATTGCATTTAATTCCATCTTAGGGCCCATTCATCCTACCAACATCTTGGATAACAGCCCAAAAGTAAATGTGATACTCTCTGGAAGTGTTTCATCTGATGAAATACTTTAGATACACAAAACTGAAAACACTTTTGCAACATCGCATTAAGTTTTTTTTTTTTTTTAAATGTAATATTAAAATACTCTGCTTCCATGAGCCTAGAAATTGGCTAGCAAAAACATGTAGGAGTACAGATGGGTGCAATATTTTTATTTTATGTTTCAGATGATACCATATGCCAAGCCTTAGGAGGCACTCAGTTGCCAACAAGGTACAAATAGAGATTTACAAAAGGTGAAAACGAAGGTTGTATCCTTGCCATGTTTTCATGCAGCATGCCCTGGTGAAATTTATGCCTGTCCAATGAGAAATAGCAACTTCTTAGTTCAGAAATTCTAGTTTCACTTTTTGTCACAGCATTTTCTCTTGAATTATCTTCTTTATGATCCCTCATGATAACTGTGACCAAGGTGCTCAGTTCTAGCTGAGGGAGGAAGTGGGTGATATTTTTGAAGGTGGATAATGTCACTCACTGCTGGTGTTTGAGAAGAGATCCAGAAGCTGAGGATTCAGAAGAGCCTTAAGGACCTGCACTGTCTTTTCAGAGCTCCTCTCCTGTCAATTAGCAGTGATGCAATTAGCTATCATAAGATACTGACCTCTGATATCAAACCCATAGGCAGCATATTTTGCATCATATCCCACAGCAGTCTCCGAGCTGTTAGTCTGCAAACACTGGTCAGAAAACAGAGAGGGTCAGACAATCTCTTTTGGAGCCAGCAGGCTTATTCAGTTTTCCCATAAGAGAAAGACAGCTGAACTATTGCCATAACATCTCCGTCTCACCAGCATTCACATACCTTGTCATTTTGTGGGGTTTGTTTGCAGCTGTTTCCCATGGCTGTGGTGATGATGGCAGGGCTTGGGAAGGCAGCTAGACTACAATTTAGTACACCTTGACCAGTCACATGTCCCCTTTAAAAACAAAATAAAACTTGAGACTGAGACGATTTCATGTGCCTTGAACTGGGTCCTCAGCCAGTGTAAACCAGTGTGGCTCCACCAGCACCAGTAGAGCTGCAGTTACTTACATGAGCTGCGGATCTGCCAGGCTTTGACAGCAATACTGGAGTGCTTCAGACATTGTGCACCAAACAGGGTGATTTAAAAGACTGTTACATCACTGAGCACTTTTCCCTACTGACACCGAACCTAGTATATGGGAGTCTTAATTTCTGCTCCTACTTAGTTTGGGACGTCACTTAAATCTTGAGCCTCCTCGCCACCAGCAGAGCCTGCTGATGCCCGTCATAGTTCAGTTTCTGATGTAATATATACTGCCCTGTGAATGAGGCTGTCAGGGGGAGAGACTTCCATTTGGGGAAGAATTGTGAGGCTTTAATACTTGTTTCCATTTGCTTTTTGTGAAAATACAAATATAACTCCCCTTCAGAAAATAAAGCCCTAAAAAACTGTGCTGCAAGCCTCAGGTCACAGCTCCCTAAGTCAGACAGGCGTTTCCAGTGGGGATCCCCTGTGCCCCGTGTGAGTGGAGCAACTCCTGGCAGCACAGGGCAGGGAGCGAAGCGGTGGCTGGCCTGAGAAGCATCTCCTAATAGTAATGCATTTTTGGTTAGACCTGTCTTTGAGGTTTTTGGTTTGGTTTGGTTTGGTTTGGTTTGGTTTTTTGACAAATAAGTTAGCTTAGTTTAGTTTGCTTTTTTATAGGCTTTATTAGAAAAAATGACCGAACCAAAGAAACCAGCACATTCTAGTTTCCAAATTCCCAGTTCAGGGAAAGTGCCAAAATATCAAAAATGAATGGCAAGGCTCAAACAGTTTATTAAACATGAAGCAATCTCATCCTAGCCTCTGTTTTAAAACACTAAACTTCCATATTTCCTTTTCAAATTGATAACACTTATTTTCAAATATGTCTGGGCTATATTAAATCATTAATTAATGATTAGTTTTTGTAGCAATCTGGTTTTCTCCTCCCTCTTCAATATTCACTCAGTTCACTGGAATTTTAATATTAGGACTTTTCAATTTATTGACAAGTTATCTTTGGATAGACCTAGAATGGAAATAGCATAAACTAGTTAGAATTATAAGTTTAATATAACTTACCCTAAATTATTCAGAAAGTGTTGAGAAGCACAAGAGAACTAGTGCTATTTGCTAAAATATGACTTATGAAAACTTAGGAAAATGTCAGGCCAACTAGACAATCAGAGGGACTCAAGCTTTTGCAACTTTCTTGGCAATATCACAATTATTAATTAGGAAGGATATGCTATTCACAGCAATACAATTCTGCAACTGGAGATAAAATATTTCTGTGGTTTGTGATTTGAAAGCGGCGTGCAGGAAACCACATTAGGTGGTTGGACCGGTGCCATAGGGACACAGCAACACGGAGTTTTAGGGATGTCTGGTGCCAGCGACCAGAAGGACGCTGATGCTGAGCGCTCCCGTATGCAAGTTACAGGGGGGCAGGGGGGAGGAGAGTGTGTTTGATAAACGTCAGCTGCCACACTGAGCCCCACTGCTCACCGGGAGGGTGAGCTGCGTGCCTCCCTTCTCCGGGGAACTTGTGCCAGCTGAGGTTGTAACACACCGTGGTCTTCCTGAACCTCGGTGCTGCGCCAGGCAGCCGCAGTCGGTAGAGGAAGGAAATATCCCCCATGGATTATTTTGTGATATTTCAGTGCTACCCTCAGAAACCAGCCTGTAGTGGTGTGGCTTTGATGGACAATTTGTTTCCAGAAAAGATGGAAGAATAATTGTGGTCACCCACAGAACCATTAGATGGTACACTTAATGTTCTTGCTGCTCGTTGTGGGTGTTTTCCTTGTTCAGCTCACCATAATTTAACAATTATTCATTCCAGCCATTTAAATGCTGCCCAGACAATGGGCTTTCTGGTGGTATGAGCAATTACTGCATCTTCCCAGGCCCCACTGAGGGTGGTGACCGGGGAACTCCCCAGGGGCTGATGGTAGCAATGGGGCTGATGTGAGGCAAAATGGCCTTTCTCTGGGTGGATGCCACTGTTTAACCTCTGCGATCTGCAGTACAAGTGATCGGCTCCTCTCCCGTTACCTGTTTATAACCTGCATTACTCCCGAGCTTAAAAATGCAGACCCAGACGGAGAGACAAAGGCTGGGAACCTGCAGCTCCCCACCGGGAGCTGGGATGAAATGCTGTAGGCAGCACAGGGAGACTGGATGGCTTTCTGCAGGGCAGCAGCCTCACCAGGGCCCTCAGGCAGGCTGATGCCCATGCTGGAAAACACCTTCTCCCCTGAACCTGTGTGAGCACACAGTCACAGCACATCTTTTGGCTGCCGCCTGGCTGCATAGCCCCCCTTGGCTGGGGACCTGTCTGCTCCCAGCAAAGCCAGCCGGCCCTCCCCGTAGCGATGGGAGCAGAGACAGGCACGGACATCTCGGATCTTCGTTACAGCAGCCGGGGCTTTATGAATACATGCTCTCTGTTTCTTGAACTTACAGTATCCATCATGTTAAAGTGTGCCAGAAGCTTCCCAGCCTCTTCTGTAAAATAAAAGGAGAGAGAAAAAACAAACAAACAAACAAACAAACCAAAAAACAAAACCGAAACATCCTGCTCCTATTGAGGGTGATGGTGTTTTGGCACACCAGCATAAGAGTAAATGTTAATAATGCCTGAAGGTGGTACCCAAATTTGTAGCTCCAGGAGGTGCACAGGCAGAATAGGCTAGACCCACAATGAGACTTGAGCTAGGTACTGCCGGAGGTTACATCTACAGCAGCAAACAAAAATGGACTGGTGCTTGTTTTCCAGCGCCAAGGGCAAGGCTTCTGTATATGCACAGCTTAACTCTCTTCCCTGCACCCTTGTAAAACAAGGTTGCCTTGTTTCTGCTGTGTCCAGGGAAAGTCCTTGGCCAGTGCTCTTCCCATCAGCAGGGGCTGGCTCAGGCCACTGCTGGCTGGGGCACGAGCAACCAACAGTGAACACGAGGAGAGAGCCCGATGGGCAGTGCTGGGGGCCAGGTCTTCTCGGTCAGGAGCAGCCTCCGATTGCTAAATCACTTGTCACTGTTGATGGGGAAAAAAAAGGTGCCCAAGCAAAATGCCCTCACCAGTGGTCCCTGTGTCACCTGCATTTGATTTGAAAGTCCTGGAAGATGAGGGAACAACCCAGTGGACTGGTTAAAGTTCTCACTCGGGTTTGTTTCTTGCATCCCTGCACAGGTTGCTGATTTGCATTAGGTGATTTTTAGACTGAGTAGAATAATTTCGGACTCTCTTTTGGAGGCGGTGGCCCTCACACTGGCCACAGGCTGTCATGCTCACCCTATGCCCTCTATTCCATCTGCTCGGCCCTGCTTTTTTGTTGGCTTGAGGAACAGGCTTGGAGTTCAGAGGTACCTCATGGCAGCAGTATAATTCAGTTAACAGCAGTGGCTGTAAAATGCACTGATAAAGCAGAGCAGATGTTAAAGTGCAAACTGTTTCTGGACATGCGTGCACTGCTTTCCCCAAAGTGGCCTTGCAGGGCAGAATTGCTATCAATTCAGTGACGTTGTGCTGACTGGAGAAACTCTCATGTAATCAGATAGCTGCGAAATGTCACCAGCTCTTTGTCATTCAAATGCTTTTCATCAGCATCTCCTGCTGGATATTCCCTTTCATTTGTACATAAATTATCTCCAAAAATAATCTGACATGAACACAATGCCCACTTTTGCCAGTCTCCAAACTTCTCTTCAAGAAAAAAAAAAAACAAACAACTATTCTGGAGCACAACGATGTGTTGTGAACAAATTTGTATAATGGATATTCTCAGCTTGGTGCAAGGAGTGACCTTTTTCTATGAGGTTAAGGCACAGCAAACAGCATGTGTGATGAATGGCTGAGGGATATTGTTAGCACATGTGCCTAGCACATTGGAAAGAGAAGATGAAATATCTGACTTATATTTTCCAGTCATTTTCATCCTACATAAAAACAAACTTTTCCTTATGTAAACGAAGATAATTAGTAAATCCATATACTGCCAGTATCTACTTTGCTACAAAATCAAACACTTTCCTTCATTCAGGATATTTTTCCTGTGACAGAAACAACAGAAGTGATATATACGTCTCGTGAAATGGACTGTAACATTTGGTGATGCGTGCAGGTCTTGGAATATGTGTTTTACTAAGACTAAGCAGTGCTGAATATAATCCTTTGAATTCCCAATCTCACACACATTAAAAAAAAAAAAAAATAAACAGCAGTGTTTATTGAGCAACTGTCTTTGCCCCTCAACTCAACTCAAAGGAGGCATTGTGCTGTCCACCTGCAGATCTTCTTAACTTTCCTCCTGCTTTCTCCTCTTTTGTAATGATGAAAGCTTTCCCACTTGAAAGGACAAAAAGGCATTTATTGTTTTTACATTCAATTGCAGACCTTCATATGTGGAATTTCCAGGCAATATAATTAAGATACAGAAGGCCTTCAATTTTAAAAATAAATAGCAGCCCCCTTTCTTTAGCACAACAGAGTACCCTCAGAAAAGCTGAAGGAGGAAATCACTCAGTGCCTTTACCCTTTAGTGTCTAGTTCCTATTCAAATACATGATGCTGCGTGGTAACACTGTGGTGTAACACTTCTTGCCCACACTGCGTGGTTGTGTGCACCTCCTGTCATTATAAGGTGTTGCTTACACACAAACCTTATTATCCGTATGCTCATCAAGTCTGAGATGCAGCAACGATGTGTGGAACTCCTGTGGTTCTTGCTGCTTTGGTAAAGTAACTGGGGGATTACTCAGCTGTACTTTAGTAGCTGTGATAGTTTAATATAACTTATTTAAACTCTCCCTCTTTTGTTGCTCTGTTTGTAGTAGAAACAGTAACTACTTTGAAAGGCTTAGAATAAGGCTGTTAAAGGAATTTCTTGCAGAAATGCAGGGCTCAGGTGAGCTCATTGCTCGTTCCTGCTTGATCTTGGGTTACCACTGGCACCGAGGGATGCCGAGGGTTTGCCACTGGCCTGTGGGTGGTAGGTATGTTTAGCCAGACAATCTCTGGGGTAATGCAATATTCAGTGAGTCATATAAGCTACTTCTTAAGAAGATCTGAAGTCTTTCAAGCATCTCTGTCTTATTAAAATCCAAAATGAATGGGAAGGACCCAGACCTGACAGCTCAATGAGTTGTATGAACTCTTACGAAATTTATTCTGATACCAAAAAAAACATGTCCAAAAAATGATGCCGAATCTCAATCTAGAGCTACTTGGGGATATTTTTCCTAATTTAATCTCAGTAACCACTAAAAACCAACAACAACAACAACAAACACAAAACAAAACAAAACAAAACAACAACAACAAAAACAAACAAACAAAAAAACCCACCAACCAACCAATCAAAAACAAAACAAAAACAAAAAAACCCAAACTTGTTCTGCTGCCATAGAATCACCTGCATGTTCTTCTCCTGGCCAGCAGTCTGGACACAAACCACATATTTAACTCAAGTCTTATCTACAGGATTGAAAAGTCTGCTGCTGCCATAACTTTTTTTTTTTTTTTTTTAATAGGTGTTAATGTTTCTGGATACACTTTAAAGGATATTTTACAGATGTGTATGGATAGTACTCACCAGTAATGTATTGTAAACCAGGCATGCACTGCAAATTGCACAATACATCACTGCTATTACTAAGCCCTGATAAAATGTCTACTTCTGTGATAAATGTGTTCTAGCCCTTTCATATGTTACTTGAGTAAATGATAAAAGCTGCAGTTAAATTTTAATAGGGTATGTTTACAAAGGCATTTTTTAACTAATGCCAAAATATACAATCTGTAGTCTGTATTTTTATACACCCCAAGGTGGAGTCTAGGTTATTTTTATGGTAAACATATGGAAACTTGTTTTACTTACTATTTTTTTCCAAATAAAGTTTTTTTCATTGGACTGGGCCTTGTTGTTGATGCATTCAGTCTGTTGGAAGAATTGGGAATGATGGATGTATCATGACTAAGTTTCTCCCCCTTTTTGGGGAGGATAAAGGGCTGGCATGCATTCATGTCTTTGCTTCAGTTAAAAACAGTGTACAAGATAAAAAAGAGAATTTGGGCAGATGGCTAATGATTTGAATCTGATGAACTTTTTTGCCATTGTTAGCTGCTGGAGAACTTCTGAATCTTTGTCCCAAAATAAAAATGTCAGGTCCTTTTCTAGGAGCATTGTAATGGGGTAATAACATCCATGCCATGCTATTCCTGTAGCTCTTTTTTTTTTTTTTTTTTTTTTTTTTGGATCCTTGTACAAAAGGATCCACAAATACAGTCCACAAAAATACCTTCTCCTGGGGTTTGATTCAGTGCTTATTCCAGCTGATGGAGGTCTTTCATTGACTTCAACAGACTGGATCAGGACTGAACTCTTGCAAAAGCAAAAACCTTTGAAACTTTGTAGCTGTAGAAATGGGAAGAGCAGTTATATGGAAATGGCAAAAGGTGTTCAGTGGGATGTGAATGGTTGTATTAGTTGCTTTGGCTCTCACTTAAATCTCACCCAGCTGTCTCAGACCTCAGTGAGGCAACACCTGAAGTAGACACCTGCATTAAGCAGTTTCTAAACCTATCTCAGTGTCTTGACGGTCCTTACAGAGTGTGTGTAAATTTTTTGTTCCCTGCCTGATAACTTAAACCCACTATATGCACAGTTTATCATAATAATAATAATAGGTCATAGATGAGTAAATTAGTTCACAGGAGACACTGTTAAGTCAGAAGAAAGTGTTGTCTGTCCTAAATGCCATAAAATGTTACAGCTCAGTCCTGGCTAATAACTGTGGTGATGGATGAATGTTTAATATGCAGGTACAAGCACTGGGATTTATTTAGATCTTGATCCCATGCCTTGTGTGGGCCACTTCTTTTGCACAAGGATGAGACTGGGAGACATATGACTTCTGGGTTTTACAGCTGTGTTCTCTGATCCTTTCTTGTTTTGAGGGACAGACCCCTGAGCCAGCTCTGTATTGTGGCTTTGGAGCCACAAGACCCTATGCGTTTTCTGGTTTACCCTGTTTGTGACAACTGAGCCCACTGTGGAATATAGCAGACCTCCAGACACAGCTGGTCAAAATGAGTCTAACCAGCCCCTTCTCTTTCTCTGGCCATGAGCCTCTACGCCTGTGAGCACGTGCTTTCCTCACACGTGGGCACAGTCCCAGCACAAGTAGCACCACAACTCACGTGTGCAATTAAACAAGTATGTGCATGCTTGTAGGGTTGAGGCCAAAAATCAGATCATACTGGCTTAGCAAGGAGCAAATTTGACCAGCGGTTTTACCAACCCTGTGACATCACATTTGCTTGACCTACCATGAGTAATGTAATTACAACCTGGGATGAGCAAGATATGAAAAATAGGATACGAGAAGAAAGAAATTACAAGGTAGTGATGAGACAGAAAAGTTAACTCTGGAGGCAGGTTCAGCAGAAATGAAGTCCAGAGATCTGGGGAGATGGTTGCAAGCAGTGATTTTTGAGAAGAGAAGCAGTGACCCAGATGCGTTTCATTTCCCTTAACACCAGCAGTCACTGAGTGAGCTGCCCACACCAAGCTCCTCCTGCCAAGCATGGGGAGAAATTAATACCTCTGGGTACCTGGGCATCCTGCCAATCCTAGATGATTATCTATTGGTTTTAGGGAGAGTCTAAGGGGCCAAGCTAAGACTAGAGCCTTCTTAGATGGTGAAATTATTTAGGTGAGATAAATTCCATACAAAATAACATAACGCAGGAGGGAGACAGTAGCTGGGACTAACATCTGATTCTAAAGTTGCTGGAGCTCTATAGGTCCCTTGAACCAAAGGTGCTTGGGACTGGCCTCCAGCAGTGCAGAGGGAGAAGGGAAGAGGGAACTAAAAAGGCCATATTTAAGATAGCAGTTAGTTATGTGATGTCTAGGGTTGCTTTGCACAGGGAAGAGTGTGGTGGTCATCTGCCTGTGTGGGAGCTCATCTCCTGGAGAAGGAGGTTGCAACAGCAATGATGAGATGTGGTAGCCTGGAAGGAGGAGGATTTTTGGACCAAGAGAAGTGGAGTGGAGGTAGCATCCTGACTGGTTAAACTGTAGGGATGAGCAGGGAGGCAGATGTGTATCTCTGGTGAGGGAGAATCCAACCTCAAGTCTTGGGAGTCAGCAGTTTTGATGCAGAGGTGCTAGCCACAGAGGATATCGGGAACTTGAGTGAGAGGGAGGATGGAACAAAGTCCCAGCTGTGTGCTGTGGTGAGAGATGTTGAGCTGGAGGGAGAATGTTAGGCAGGGTTTATTCCTTCCCCGGGCAGGACAAGGATGCTTGCGGGTGTCCCATAATAAAGGTCCTCTTCAGAAGCTGGTAGTCTGTCAGCTCACACTCATAACTACATCCCAGAACCACATGGTTCCTGAGCATAGATGAGGGGAATCCACTGGGAGAATTCACAAAGGTTTCCAAGAGGGTGAAAATTTATCAGTTTGGGACCAGGAGTCGGGAATTATTTGTTCTGCCCACCAGTGAAACAAACGCCCTCCCTCCTCATCACTGAGGAGAGTGGGATGACGCACACGTTACATCCTTCTTTCATCTGTGCTGCCATCACTTCAGCTAATTTCATACTTACTAGAACAGGACTCCCCAGAGCTCCCTTTTTGGATAGATGTCAGGGGTGGAAGGGGGACTACTGGAGCCATTAGCAAGAAGGCAGGTACCAAAAGGCAAAAGAAGCCTCCAAGCCACTGTCCCCTGCTCCATCATCAGAAGATGGGTACTTTTAAGAATACCTGGCCAACTCCATTAGTTTTAAGTGGGGATGGGATGGACCTGTCCAGAGAAGAGTTCAGAAGTTCTGAGGACATTCTGAGGACACTGTGGAAAGTATGAAAAGGAAGATGAAAGTTTAGGCGCAAATCATTGTTATTATTGCATCTATTGAATGTGTGTCAATATTTCAGAATATGTATTACATGGACAAAACCCCAGGGGTTTGTTATATATACTTGTGAATTAACCTTTTTTCATGAATGTACAAATAATGTTCTGGTAACCAGGGGTATATATGAAGTGGTGGAACCCCTAACTGAACCCATAAAAATACTACAGCTTCAGAGGTTTGCATTCCTAGGACTGTCAGCTTCACTCGCCTTGACAGATTGTAGCATCGAGTCCTGGAAGAACTGAGCTGAGTAGAGTTACCTGTCCTGGTATCTTGGCGAATGTATAAGCAAAGCAAGCTGTCCCTCAGAGGCTGAAAGCCACAGGCTGAGAGTGGCTGTGAGTGAGCTTAGTGCAACTTTGGGATGCCTCCTTTTGCAAAGATGATATCACACAAGTGGGATGGTTTAGTGCAACCTCCCACTACTTAGTTCTTCATTAACAGCCATTACACACCTGATCAAAACATCTTATATTGCCTGTAGCAGGATGTGGCCTTAAGTGTCACCGAATGAGACAGGTTACATGGTCACCCCTGTATAGTGGAAGTTTTGTGGGCACGTGCTCTGGAAAAGTGTTGCAATCTCTGTTTGCCCATTACTTGTAGGGAGCACTGATGGGATGTCAAATGTGATGAAGCCACAGTACCACTTGATAAGTTGAAAGGGATGTTGTGGTGAGCAACACAGTCTTTAGTTTCCTATGTAAATGTAAGCATAGTTGTTAGATTTGGGGAGGTGAGTATGGCCAAACCAAAGTTGTGTGCATAGTCTCAGGAAGATGTTTGCCCTGGAAATAAGAGTAATGTGGAATTCAAGCAGCTATCAGTAATGGGCCCTTCTTAGCATTGGCTCCAGGGGCCCAAGGGGAGACTCAGGACAGCATTGTGCTAGTGGCAGGGCAAGCATTGATGAGGATGAGATAGCTGGTGAAAATTCTCCCAGCTAGTGTGAAAGATGTTTGTATCTGATGGCTCATATCTGAACTCACATGGTCCAGCCAGAAAGAAAAGACTTAAAGCAACAGCATTTTTGCTGAATATTATCTATATTTTTGCTTCTGCATTAGCAAATGGGCCTTGTGTTATTTTGGAGATTACTGAAGTGACATTGAATGATGAAAGTCCATCACTGTAACCTATAAAATATACTTGTGGCACACCAGGCTCCTAACTGCTGGTTAAGTTCCCAAAACACAAACTGTGCTAAATGTTGTGGGTAGACTCCTAGCAGGTGTCTTTCAGTGGACAGATGACGCATCAAAACAGTGCAGTGGAGATACCAGATAAAGCCACTACTCTTCCATTTGGTATTTCCAGGACTAGATGCTACTGTTTGTTCAAGCAGCAGTCCCAGGGATGTGACCTTCTGAAATTACAGAGTGGCCATTGACTTAGTCAAGCTCGGGACTGGACTTTGCATATTCCTGCATTCCCATGGGCTGCAGTACATGTGTGGCAGCTCCAGTCAAAAATTGTTTCCACAGGTGCCAACCACTCATGCTTTTTTCTCTGGAGGTTCTCAGGTTAGTCTCTGACATATTGGCTGGGATGCCAGGTACAACATAATCTCTTGCTACTTCTCTTGGATCTTGCAAAAGTGTTTCTTTTTTTGTTGTTGTTTTTTTCCCTGTAGTGCTCAGCTCCCAGTTATAGGAAGAAATTTCATGTGTGTATGCATCTGTGGGGGGTGTGGGTGGGTTATATATACAATAAAGTTTCTGATCTTCATGAGATCAGAGAAAAATGGGAAGTGAACACCCAGAAAGTCAGAAAAACAGAAGACAAATAAAAGGAACATTATGTAACATGAAATCTAAAAGGTTCTTGAAATAAAAAATGTTTTTATTTTAGAGCTTTCCAGTACTTGCTTTTTTGTAAGCTTGAAATTGACCATAATGGCCTTGTCTGATGTAAAATTGAGTGATATAGGCCTTTTCCAGTTGTTTTTCCTTCTGAGTGATGAGAAGCAGTTTCCAGTAAATGAACAGCAATCAACTGCTGAATCATCGCTGTTGAGCAGAGGTTTCAAAACCTGAGCCAGATAATTGTGTGAGTTCTTTTGGCACTGCGCTCCTCCTCTCTGATTGATGGAGCCAACCTTGGGCTCACCTTACCTGGACACGTGGTTTTCTTGGCTTCAGGATTGCTCTGGCGAGTGAGGGCTGCCAGAGAAGGCCCCAGGAGGCGAGGAATGAGGGACCTGTAGGTATTTGTCAGCCCATTTGGTGAGGCAGTTCAGCTAATGTTCCCCTCACTTGGCAGGCTTTCCTTCCATATGCCGAAAATATTTACTCTAAAAAGAGGAGAATTTCAGGCTGGGTTTGGTGCCTGCTGGCTCTGCAGTCAAAAAAACAGACCGTGATTTCAGTCATGCGTTCCTTAAATGTGCAAATATGTGACTAACAGAGAAATAATAATGCCTAACACAAAAACATGTGCATTCAAGCCTTTTTTCTTTCTTCACCTGGTTTTAGGCAAGAGGGAGGATTCATCCTGCCTGACCTTAGACTTTTACACTGTCAGTGTCTCTGGCTTGACTACTCACTCAGGCTCATTTCATCAGCAACGGAAGGAGACAAAGTCCTCCTAGAGCAAGATTCACCCCATCCTATTGCGGGTGCCTAAAACAGAGCAGAAGAACTGGCCACAGAGGGGATTTATCTCCACACTGCCTCACACCTGGTGGGCATCTAAAGTCTGGTGAGAGGAATCTCCCCATCAAGCCACTGAGAAACAAGTCAACCTGGAGACATCTTCCCACCTGCCTTACCTGGGTGGGAGCCGTGGAAGCCATAAGCTGGTGTGCAGCAGCCCTCTGAAGACCAAGGGAAAGACAGTGGAGACCCCTGATCTGTGTTTAGAAGACCTGTGCACGCCCTGCTTTGCCTTTGTCACCTGTGTGTGGGCCCAGTGTGGTCTGCTCGCCAGCACTGCCGCCACACCATGCGGGCCACTGGCCCGGCAGCTGCTCAGTCACAGCTCTGGGCTCTCCCGACCGGTGTGAAAAAGAATCAGAAAGAATCTACCAATGATCCCTTATCAGGCTTAGCTGGGATAATGTTTTGCTGAATCCAGTATCTACCTCTTTCTGTTAAGAGATAATTTTACTATAACAACACTAAAATGCATTTCTATGAGGTCCCTTTTCCAGCATTGTCAGTGGGGAGAACACTGTATTTGCTGTCAGAAAGATCAGATTTCCTGGTTTTTATTTGTCTTTGAGGGCTAGTAGGAAGGTCAGAAATGTGACTCAGGAAAGGAATTTTCCCTTAGAAAGTATCCTTAAGTAGAATACCAAGGTGTATTTGTTTATTCATTATGATGACTTGGTACCTTTACACAACCTCCTTTAAAAGTTAGTTTTTGTAAGTTGTTATCCACCCACAGGACCAGCATGATTGGTTGAGATTCATATTTGTAGCACGCTGTACACACATTTGACTAAGAAGCAGCTGTTTTTCATAACTAAGTTTTCTGTGCATCTCCTCTAGAAGACCAAACAAAAAGGAAGAGTTGATAAAAATTAGACAGATACTTTGTTACTTCAAGTAGTTTAGATTCCTTGAGGTTTTGCAAAAAGTAGTGTAGGAACATAAAAATAAAGAAGGGAGTTACAATAGCCCATGTTTAAAATGGTAAGATAGAATAGGGATTTCCAGTTGTGGTAGCAAGCACGTAAGAAATAATAAGAGTTCCAACATAACACTATGGACAGACAGACCCAAAAATCCAGGGAATACAGAAAGAAATGCCATGTGAGTAAGGGTGATTCCAAAACTTATAGCCTAAGCAGAAATGCTAGGGAGAGAAACGCTTACGATACAAGGTGGATGAGAGAAGAGCAATAAAGTGGCTTTGGCTACGGGGCAATGGGTTGGTCAGCACGTGAGGGTTGTGCAAGACATGAAATGTCTAAGAGATGGCAGAGATAGGAGAGACACACCAGTACCAGACCTTGCTGCTGTGAGTGGTGGGGGGAGGAGCTCAACTGAGCATGTCCTCTCCTGTCAGAATTTGAGATTTTGATAACTTTTCCCTGGATATTTTTTTCACGTTGTGAATGAAGGTGCTTTTCAAGCTCAACTGTTTGACATACAGGAAATTGGGCAAACTTAATATTGCCAAATTAGAAACTCCGTTTACTCTCCAATGCTTCATTTGGCAAAGGTGAGACATAGATTAATGAATGAAGACATTTTTTCAGGCTGGCAAAAAATCAGTGAGACTTTCTACAGATTGCAGAATGTTTGAATTTATTTACTATGAAAAACAACAGAAAAAAACCCCAAACCAACAAAAACATCCCAGGGGTTGGCAGTGCTGTGTGAGATTAGAGTTAATGAGATCACGGCTGTACTGGTGTTGGTGTCTTTTGTACATGGAAGGTGATGTCAATAGGAAAAGGAGGTGAAGCTGTTAGAGTACAGGAAGAATAAGTGATGGAGATAAGTGGGGATTTAAAGCATGTGCTGGAGATGACCTCTGCCTTCAGTAATGACTCACAAACCAAACGTGTGTGTTTAGACAGACGTGACACCATGTACATTGAGAGGGAAAAATACATATCTGTGAGGGGTGTTGTATGCAATTTCCATGAATTACAGTAGCAGCCTTACTCATGAACATCATTGACAGGGATGAATAAAGTAATCTTAATGAGCAAAAAAGCCAGCAGGCAGTTCACCGCACCCTCAGAGGCATGTGGCTGCCTTGCTTCACAGGGGAGAAGCATCCTGGGGTTGCAGTTTCCATTTCAGTGGCACGAGATCCATACTAAGTGGGAAAAGGTTGTGGGTTTGGCATCAAAGAGCATGTGCTAATGTAGCAAGGAAAGCAGCTGGGTGTCTCTGGAGGGTGTTTGTGGATCTCTCCTTTGCTACAGCAGAGAGGCAGTGAGGGCTGGGAGGTTTGGCACACAGGGACATACAATCGTGTAGGCAGGAAGAGACTTCTGGGATCGTCTGGTCAACCTCCCCCCAGAGCAGAGCCCTATGATGTAACATCAGGGTCAAATAACATGCAGACACTCCTTGTAGCAGAATTAAGGATAAACCCCGTGATGACGACTGTATTCAGATGACCTTTTTGTACCGCCATTTAAAAAGCCTGGAATCCATATGGGGACCTCCTCAGTGGTACTTGTGGGGTATGGGACATCCCCTCCTGAAACCCCCCACCCCATTCCCAGCCAAGAGTGCTGGTTGCCCACCTCCTGTCACCTCCACTAGCAGATTTGAAACCAGCACCCTCCTGTGGCTGGTTGACCCAGGACTGTCCCTTCCAATTGCCCCATCCCCTGCCCTCTTACATCTGTCCTTTTTGTGGCTGTTGGCCTGTGGGAAGGGGCTGGGGTCCTCCTCCCCGTCACCTCAGCCCCACTTAAGGAACAGGCTGGGAGGGACAGGGTCTCCATGTGCTGTATGGTTTCATGATACTGTGATGGTCTCTCCATCTGAGGTCATCAGCACCCACCACAGGAGCTGGTACGCATCATCCTTGTGTGTCACCATCAGCCAGCCCCAGAAAGCTGTGGCAGTCAGCTTGAAACTGGGGAGGGCTGCAGTTTTGTTTGTGCATTTTTGTTCCCTGAGCCTTTGGGTGAGCCCACACCACATCATCTCTGCAGCCACTGGAGAAACAAATTTCGTTTTCTTTCCCCTGTCCTCTCTTTTTGTTTTAAACAAAATCTTGTGTTCTTCTGTTTCCTCTTAATTCTATGACCTGTGGCTTTATGGTAGGTATTGTGGGTCTGGGAGCTCATGATAAGATCAAGCTGTAAAAAATAAAGGCAATTACAGATAATTTTCCACTCTGAGCACTGCAAAGCCCTTTCTAAGTGGTGTTTGTTAAAACATGGTCTCCCTTGTCACCATAGAAATTCAGATACATTTCCTCACTCATCTGGCAAATGCTGTTTACATCTTCCAGTGTTTCAAAAGGAATGACAATTAACAAAGCTATTTATGTTCCTAAGTAAATTAAAAAAAAAGCTATGTCATAACATATTTGTTGTATCAGCATAATCTGCTTAGTCCAGATTTTTGAACAGCAGTTGCTGGGAGTTTATTTTGAAAGATGTCCAAAAGATGTGGTAGTGCCGTCCAGCAGCAAAGGCCTTTCTTCCCTGGTGCCGTGGCAGAGGGCTGAGGAAATTCTTCTGCCTCTTCTGTGGTAAATCACCTTTATCTGATCTGCCCACACTTACAAATGGCTCCAGTGCCTTTTCAGCCCTATGTGGATGGAGATAAACTGCTCCTGGGTGGAGCACTGGTAAGAAGACTGAGCTTCCTCTCCTCCATGGATGGCTGAAATATATAATCTTTGAAAATTAAAGGCTGTAATTACCTCGCAGGGAGCTGCACACATAGGAGCACTCCCTGCTGCAGCACAGGAGTGGAGGAGAGCCAGCATTGCCTCGGCAGAGATGTCTACTCCTTGGGTTGCGGTCTGGGTGCCCACACCAGGGCCAAGACTTAGGGAAAAGGAGGGAAATGCAGAGTTTCATAGGAAAACATTGGAATTCACCTGAAAAAAGGCATTGCAGTTTGCCCACATCGCCTTGCTAGAAGGCCGTAGGGATGTGGTGGTTGCATCATGAGCACTGAACCATCCAAGCAGATGGGAAAGATATGGGTCTTCTGGTTTGCTCTGGTTGCTCACCTAGGTTGTGAACAAAAGGGTGGCACCCAAAACCATCAGCAAACACTGATCTCTGTCTTGGCAAGCCAGATGGAGAGTCAACATCCCCATGCTTGTTTCCATCTCCGTGATTTTCTTAATGTCCTACAGGGCAAGATGGCAGTGGGCCCCATGCCACCAAGAGGGTCTTGAGGAGGCTTCTCCTCTTAGGTTCCCTCTCAGGTACATGTATTTGGGAGGCAATGGAGGTGGTTGTTGGCATATTTTTAATAGAAACTCTAATTTGTCGTCACTTAGGATATGTGGATCCTTTAGGATCACTAAAGGCAAACGGTGCTTGCAAGCTGTCCAAGGTGGGGAAATTGTGGTGAGCTTCATGGGAGCCCTGTCAGGCTTTGGACCTCCATTGAACCTGAAGTGCAAACCCACACTTTGAAAAGGTGGACTCATTCAGGCTGAGGATGGATACACAAAACAAGCAAACTGTGTCCCAACAAACTGTAGCAGCACTCACATAGCATTAATCCTAGTGTGGCCCTTATGTAAAAAAAGAAAAAAAAGAAAAAAAATTAAAAACCCCAGCCCACACAGGGTATAACACAATCATGTCTCTGGGGCTTTGGCCAGGACCACAGGCATGCTGGTATGCTTATTCCTCAACAGACATCCTCCAGCTGACTGGCTCCCGCCCACCCACTTCCCCCATCCCAGACTAGCTCCCCAGCACACTGGAAATCTTCTGATCCAGCTTTTTATCATCTAAAAAACAGCACTGATGGCTACCCGAAGGCGGGTTTTGCTCTGAGTTCAATGCTCCAGGTGCACGTGCTCAAGGAGAAGAGAGGGATTTTCATCTAGAAAAATCAGCAAAGGGGAAAAATACCTTCAGACTGCAAAACAAGGCTGGAAGGGGAGCACCACTCATGCAGTGCTGCAGGTTATAACTCATCATGGCTGCCTGAATGGGCCAGAGCAGCCAGACCTGGGGTGCCTGTGCGTGGGTGCTGGCCACTTGCGTGGGCTGCCTCTGGTAAAGGGATACCCCCCAGTGCCTCCTGGAAGCACTAATGTTTCTCCCCAGTTTAGGTGGTGAATTTGAAACTGTCAACAAAAGTGAGTGCCGTCTGCCTGGGTCTAGTGCGGGCATCAGCCAGTCAGCACCACTCAGATGAAAGCTGTTTTGCAGGAAGATGAAATTGCCAAAAATAGCAGTGTTTGAGTAAGTCTTTGTATTTGCTTACAGATTTTGTGAGTGTTTTTAAAGCCTCAAAGAGATGTATATAGTCGCTTTTACCTTAGAGCCAAGCTTACACCAGTTAGGATAAGAGCCACCACAAGAAGACCTGGTTTTGTGATGTGCTGGACTCAAATTTTGCTCCCTCCATCTTTAGCCAAGTCTGTGAAAAATGTAAACAAGCACCCAAAACATGTAACTCTTTGTGCATAGATATTTTCAACTCTCACACTCTTTTCCTTCTTCCTCGCAAGTCTCCCTTTAAAATTCTGTCAGGTCTTTTCCAATTTCACCCAAGCTTATTTAAGAACGGGCTATTTTTTCCCCTGGAGTAGCTGAAGCACAAAGTCCATTTGGCATTTTTTTCCTTTAAACAGACGCAGTGTCCATTCTTAGAGTGCCAAAAATATTCGTTAAGGTGCTTGTTGGTTACAGCTTTCCAAGAAAGAAAATCACTTACGAGCTAAAATTAATCCTGGGAAATTTCAAACCAACAGGAACATCCTTGAGAAAGCTGAAGCATAAACAAGGGGTGAGAAAACAAACATTGCTTTGAACGCTGCTGCTTGTGATGTTGCTCCGACAGAAGGAAATGGGCTCAGACTTTAATGGATCAAAGGAAACAAAGGACTGGCTCAGCTTCACTCACCGTACCCAGTCAACTGTATATACTCAGTAACAGCTAGAAATAGGCTATTTTTTTCCTCCTACAAGTAAAAATATGTCTCAACCAACTATCACTTATAGATTGCATGGTATGCAATGGATTCTGAATCAGGGGGCAGGTTCTTTGTCGCAGATTAAGGTTAGCAGGTGGTTTCATTGCATGGCAGGTTTAGTAAAACGCTGTGAAACAGTGGACTGAAACTAATGTCACTTCAAACATACATTTTAACAGTGCTAGGAGCACAGCAAGTGCATTAAGGTTGTGCATGATGAAGGGACTGTGTTTGCCTAAAAGGACATCAGACTATGTTTAGTGGATGGTAGTGCTGGCACGTCTTCCCAAAATTTTTATTTAAATACAAAGACATAAATATATTGTAATAGTAAAGCAAGTATTTAATATAAGAGAAACATATATCACCTAATGAAAAAATTATGGTTTCAGTATGTTACAGGTCCTCATGTAGCATAAGTTTGAACACCTTTTGTTCTGTAATTAAAAAATATCACCCTGAATACATTGGGGTTTTTTCCATATGTTTTGGTCTAATCCAGTGCACAGCATGGCTGGTGGTCTTAAAAGATTCAAAGCTGATCTTCAAGAGTCAAGTCCAATTGTAATATTAATTTTACAGCTAACACAGTCAAAACACCAACTGCTGCTAAACATGGTTTCACAACATCAAATTAAAGTGCACTCTAATTTACCCAGAGCTATGCTATATATCATGTTTTATACTGGTTATCATCAACTACCCAGTTTGTCCAACACTTTAGATGTTATTACTTCAAGGAGGGGTTGCAGCTGCTCTGTGCCAAAATTGCCAGTTGTACTGGGTTGAGACAACCATTAAACTCCTGCAGACTGAAGCCAATTCCATTATGAATCATGGATTTTGTGGATTAGCACATGCTTACTTAAAAGGACAAATAGCTTTGCTACTACAGGAATAACAGTCTCGGTGAGATCAAAAGCAAGAAGGAAAAAAAGTGCCTCCAGTCATGAAGAACGCTCAAAGCAAGTAGTGGCACAAGGATTATATATTACCCATGCATGTAGGGCAAAGTAAACTGTCATTAAATGTTCCCAAGAAGGCAGCTGAAGAGTGTTGGCAAACTCTTTTAGTCAGTGGAGATTTGGAGGCCAGCTTTCCTATTGTTTTTTTCAAATGGGTGTTTTTTGTTAATCTCCTTACAACAGGTAAAAGAAGATGTCAGGCTTGTCTTGGACTTTTATGAACACGTTTGAAAATCAGGGCCAGGGCTGATGATCTGGAGCTTAAGGACTTAGGAACTCAGCACTGGGTAGGAGCATAAGGGATGGCTGGGGTTTTTGTGATGGTTGACAATTCTGAAAACCTAGCAACTTACTGGTACTTACCCTAACTTAGAGGTAAAAGTCCTGTTTATATCTGCAAATATTGAAATCCTGCGTATAACCCACTCCTGTGAATGTAGGAGAAAAAGTTGAAGAAACAGCTGTTTTGACCTAGTGGCACTATACCCTGAGTGAAGATCTATCTGTCTATCCATCTGATGCGTTTGCAGAGAGCCAGCTTCCTTTAAAAAAACAGTATCTGTACAGTACAGTGCCCCTTACATGCTACATACCTGGATGCAAGGATAACTATTTCTATCTGCACAGTCTTCAGGAGTAACGCAGGAGTGTCAGGCAGCAGCTATTTTTATTTCCAGGGCCTATTTTTAAAAGATTAACAAAAAAATAAGTTTCAAAGAGCAAAATAACAAGCATGACAATTTAGCCACATGTTACTTGAAGGCATCCTTCAACTGCAGTAGGCTTCTTGCCAACCTCACGAGCCACCCTGTGCGGGTTCTGTGTTGCTTCAGCCACAGCCCTCGTGCTGTGGGGACTCGGGGACACAGCCAGCACAGCCCCGCTTGTGCCCGTGTAACCACTGCCCTGTCATCACCACCGCTTTCCCCGGGACCAATCTTCATGTTCGTCAGGACAACAGCACTGCATGGAGACCAAAAGCTACTGTTTAGACCAAGGATTTTTTTCCTTCCATGCTGTGTCATGCTTCCCAAGTATTTAAGAATAATACAGGACAGAATAAGAGATTGGTGACTTTCATTTCTTTTCCAGCTTGAAGGAAGAAGGGTTTGAGATGCTTTTGTGGGTCCCCTCCTCAAGTCCAAGTTTCACTGTGGCTGCAGGGAGGTGCATGACTACATGTGCTGAAGGTGAACAAACCCTCGTAAGTGAGATGTGACTTCATTTCAGAGAGTGCCAGCTCTTTCATTTCTTTGGAGCACGTGCAAGCCATCTCCATGGGCTTTGCCTAGCTCCTCTGAGAGCTTTGTTTCCCATGTTCATGAGCTGCTAGGCACCTAGCTGGTCATTGCTATTCAGGTATGTGGAGAGAGAGAGAGACAGTCTTTCAGGACTTTTGGGTGGTGGGCTGATGCTGCACTGTGACCTGAGGAGGGTGGAAGAAGGATGGTGCTTGGTGATGCACTCATGGGCTGTGGGATAAGTGTGTAGCACAACTATTTGGAATTTTTTCATTCTAGCTTTGTTTCTTGACAGGTATATTTGTTTTCATTGACCCTGGTTGTTACAAATGTGTACTCAGCAAATGAAAATGTTGGGGACTTTAAAACACATCTCATTTTCAGGATGAAGCAAAGAAAAATCTACATACTTTTTACACGGGGGTTGGAGCTCCCCTCTGCCAAAGACATGGAGAAGGAAACATGAGATGTTGTTCTTCAGAGTCACGGAGGGAGAGAACCAAACTGGTGCCATGGCTGTGGCACAGGCAGGGAGACCCCACACACAGCCGGATCATCGATGCTAACTGGTCCCAGGAACGTGGCTGTGTCTGAGTGATGCATCTGGCAGGAGCCGCACGAGGAAGAGATGCCCGGGTAACTGAGGAGTGATGATGTGTAGTGTGGAGCCAGGCCATGCTCCGCCACCCCACGTCTCTGTGGTGAGTGACCTCAGCCAGCTGCAGGGAGATTTAACTCCTTCCCATTCCAGTACCTTCCTACCCACGCACAAGGGTTTTGATGTTCCCATTATATCTGCTTTGCATAGCCCAGTCTTGGATTTTACACATGTAGATTGCTTGGTCAGCTGAAAATACTGTGTTGCAACTTGTGGAGGACACTTTTCTTTGGCAATGTATAAAGAGCAGTGAGCATTTACATAGGCCTCCTTAGGAGTGAATGAATCACGGGAGATAAGTGAATGAAATGACACAGCCCATATGACTTAGTGCAGTCCCATGACATGTGCAGAGCATGTTAGGTCACAGTTTCACCCCCTTCAGATCCAGAAAAGGTGTAGACAGTGCATCTCCTGTATACCTTGGCATGGCCAGCAGGATCATAGTTCAGTTGACAGGGCATTTCTTCCTCAGACAAACCCTGCTATGTGAGGCATGGAGATGATACAAGGCAACACTTTGTGATCTGTTGGTATGGCACTGTCAATATGCACAGTAGAAAATTCACCAAACAGGAACTTTGTTAGCCTTGCTAACAAGCTCTTAGCTTGTCCTCCCTTGCTGCAGCAGACCAAGCGCGGAGCAGCCAACCCCCAACTTGGGCAGCAGCATTGCTTCAAGCCACATAAGCCTAGAACAAGACCTGGGGTGGCAGGCACATGAAGCTGAGCACCTGGACAGCCAGGCAGGACTTGGAAGTGGGCTAGCTTATGTCCCACAAACTCCAGGCTACGATCACTTCTGTCTGGCTTTCGTATTTTCAGTACTGGTGAGTGTTGTGTTGTTGTGCTGGATGCAAACCCCTCTGGGTCTTGCTCCCAAAATGACTGTTCCACATCTGGCTACTTCCACAGTCACTTTCTGTTGCCTTCGGCCACCCCTGAGCTTGCCCTGGCCCGCCCGTGCACCCTGGGGCATATCTGTTCTCCACCCTGAACAGAGATTAACATTACTCCCTGTCAGGGCCAGCTGCATTGGCAGCTTCCTGTTTTTTTGCTTTATAAGGGCTCAGCTGGGGCACCCCTGCTTGCTCGAGAGAGGCAAGTGGTTTGTGGCTGAAAGGACAAAGTTCCCTCTGTAGGTGATACGGCTCATCTGGCAGCCCTGAACTCTTGTACAGAGCACAACACCTACACTGCCGGGCGGCCGGCCAGGAGCTGCACCCACGAGGAGCCTGCCCCACCAGGATGAAAGAAATCAGCTTTCTGCTGGCATGGGGCTTCTCTGCGTTGTGTTTTTTTTTTTTTTTTCTTTTTTTCCCCCTCTTTCTCTTGAATGCAGTTCAATTTTGTCACCATATCTCATTCTTACTCTTTTTCTCTCTGCAAGAAGCCTGTCCACATCCTTCCCAATTGAATTTAAACCTTCTCCAACCTGTAAATAAACATCGAGAAAAGCAGAAGCTCTATTGATAGCTGTTAATGCTTGGTTATAAAGCATCTACCATGCAACATGAAGATGCTGACAGCAGCTAGATGCCAGCTTGGGAAGCCTTTGCGCTGCTTTCTGTGATGCTTTCAACACTTTATCAGTATTAATGTGTTGCTACACTGCTGCTTGACCTGGAAGTCCCAGGACGTGCAGCAGAAGGGGACTGTGAAGTTCAGGGATTCCACTCCGTCTGTCCAGCCCCACTCTTTGCCCAGCTCCTGTCTCCAAGGGATGGAGCAGGCCTGCGGGCAGGGAGGCCATCCCCAGCCTTGCTCTACACCTGGGGTTGGACCTCCCAGGTGTGTCCAGACGGGCGGCGAGGAAGGGAGTTCAAATAGGCACTGAGCAGGCCATATGTGACTGGCTGGAGATAAGAGCCCAGACAGTGATAGCATTATGATTCAGGCAATGGATGAGGGCTGAAACCTTTGCTCCTTCAGACAGAGAAATGGAAAGTCGGCACGCTTTGTGGTCCCGACCGCCCTCGGCTGCTCTGAGGACAAGTCTGCTCCCTCTCCTGAGCTTACTCACAGGTCAGGACCTTGGGTGCTAACCCTCACTTCTGAGGCAACTCATAAAAAGGATTTAGGAAAGCCAGGGTGTATTGTAAAAGTTGACACACCTTTGCCTATACTTTATGCACCTGCAAATAAGTGTTGTTTCAGTAATTGCTGCCTCATAAAGGGATCTGGCTCCAGCCACCATCTTCCACATGTGCTTTGCCACCCATGGCAGGGGTGCTGCTGGCGTGGGATCCTTGGTTGCTCACCCTGTGAGCATCTCCTCAGTGCACTGCCAGCCACCGTGCCTGTATCACACACATGGGAGAGAGCTAGTCCTTGCTGAGGGGATCACAGATAAGCCCAGCTGGGTTTTAACGTGAGGCTGGGTTTGAGCAGGTGGTAAAGTCCTGCAGCAAGGTCAATGAGAGGCAAACAGCTCTATGATGACAGATAGTATCTAAGTGTACTCCTCAAAGGAAAACAGACCTAGTCACCTTCTCTTGCTTGTTTTGGAAAATGTGCTGGCAGGGGGTGGCAGCTCAGCTGGAGTGACCTCACGGTGTGAGTCCTCCTCACAAACCTGGGCCAGTCCCAGCCATTTCCAGGGAGGGCTCAGCTGCTGCCAGTGTGAGGTCAGACTCCAAAATTGGAGGCAAATGCCAGGTTTATCGAGCTGCCCAGGTGCCTTCATTCTTGTTGATTGTTACATGATCTGTGGGTGTTATCAAGGGAGATGCTCAGAGGGCAGAAATCCCCAACTGGGGACTGGACTGGTAAAGAGGGCTTCCAGCAAGCAGCAGAAGTCTTGTCCAGCTTTGTACCCCTCCATACCATTTGCTGGCACCGGCAGGGAGGGAGGAGAATAACTACAGAGTGGAGCAGCTGGAGCCAACGCTGACGCCGACCGTGCCAGAGTGGCTCCCAGGACACAGGTGCAGCAGGAGAGGGAAAACCACCTCTCGTGCTCACGGGGGTCAGTCTTTGCCCACTCCGGCTCTTGGCAGTGGGTCACTGCAGATTAGCTCTGGACATCTTCCTGGCAGGGCTCCTGCCATCTCTCCCCCACTGCAAATTAAAAAATACTTCTGGACATTATAAGCAGCTTGTAACAAGTTTTGTCAGGTTTTAATGATCTTCCAGAGCTTAGCTGAGCAGATAGGCTGGCAAAGATGCAGCTCCTCTACACACACACACACACACACACACACACACACACACACACTCTGCTTCTGCAGGTCTCTTTTGGTTATGTTTCAAGTCTCTAGGGAACACTAACGAGGAGGGATGCTATTCTTAGAGGGCAAGAAACAGGCTCTTCGTGCTCCAGAAAGGCTTTAGCATGCAAAGGCTTGTTCCTCCATCACCACTTCCAAGTAAGTTAAGGGCTGATTTAACTGTCAAAGATAATTACTGGATTGGGCTTGCTTTTCCCGGCAAGATTATATTCACTCAAAATCAGATTTTTCTGAAAACACTTCACAGACAATAAAAGGTTATTGGCAGCTATTAAGTCCTTAACATTGTTTATCTGCTGCATCACAGGGACACAGGAGCAACAGGGTTCAAATTCCATGGCAGGTCTACACCTCCCCCAGGCTCCCTCTATGCCTTCAGCTCCAGGGACCCTTGCCTGGCCCAAACTCCACTCAAATCAGGGCTGGTTCCAGCCCCATGCCAGGCTGTCCCCTGCTCCCCTGCGGCAGGGCACTGCTAGATCCTGGGGTGCTCTCCTTCACGACAGCTTTCCAAAGGATCTTGCTCGTCTTCATTGTTTCCTACATGTCCTTTTTTGAAGGATAGGAACAAAATCATCAAGTTGTCACAGAACAGACAATTTTTAGGAAGTAGTTAGTATGCAGTAGTTTGTATGAAACCATCATTCCCAAGACAAATCCCACACAGTACAGGATAACCTTTTCTTAGCTGTAAGCCTACATACTGTTGTAGAGGTGTTCGTGCTCCTGCACTGACCTTTTAGGTCCTAATAGGCTAGGCTAGACTAGACTAGGCTAGACTAGAATAGAATAGTTCAGTGGAAGGGACCTACAATGATCATCTAGTCCAGCTGCCTGATCAATTCAGGGCTGACCAAAAATTAAAGTAAAAAGGTCATTGTCCATATGCTTCATAAGGGCATTGTCCAAATGCCTCTCAAGCACTGACAGGTTTGGGGCATTGACCACTTCTCCAGGAGGCCTGTTCCAGTGTTAGACCACCCTCTGTCTAAATAAGTGCTTCCACATGTCCAGTCTGAACCTCCACTGGTCCAGCTTTGAGTAAGAGACATCCACAGGTGGGTTTACATCTCTTTCACTAAGACCTCAACAGATTTCTTCTCCCAGATTACTTCAGGCTGGACTACTTCATATACGTTTTTGTGTGTGCTTTTAGTCCTGATACATGATGTTCTTAGGGTACATCACAAAATTCAGAAGGCCCTCTCAGTGGTGTGAATGCTGGCTTTGTCCAAACATAGTGGTATATGGGACTGGCATCCCTTGGAGGCTTTGTGCCATCACTTCAGAAATGTAGCAGTCCCCTGATCAAAGTCCTCTCAGCTGTTAAACCATAGAACTCACTGAAGTTCATAAATAAAGTAGTTTCTATCAATCCTTGTGTAAGCCTACATTTGCATCACATGTGCTATTCCTACTGACTTCTTTCGTTTATGAAAGAGGAGCATAGCCTAAGAGTCTTGATTTGGCATCCTAATATAATTTAAAACAGTCATATAGTGTTTTATTTTAAATAAAAATACTTTTATATAAAATATATATAAATCTAAAAGTTGTGCATATATATGCACATACATACTAAATATCTTTTTTTTTGTTATCAAGGCTATTAGACATGCTTATTATTTTGTTAAAGATTCAGTCATGTTTGATCACTCCTACACCTCTGAAATGGCTAAAGAAAGTCTGATTTCAATTAAAAAAAAAAAAAAAAAAAAAGGGAAGAAGTTATCCCATTTACTGTAAGACCTTGTAAGTTGGTTGGATTTCAGTGCCAAATTACATTTTTTTTAGTTAACATGCAAACATTTTTTTTCTGGCAGTGGGTTGACTGAGACTTTGGCTTTGCTTAGGGAATTAACTGTGTGAACTCAGTTTCCATAAATATTCATCTCAGCTGCTCTTCTCCCTACAAGACAACAAGGTACTCTGTGTTTGACACTAGCACCAAATGGATGGAAGAACCAAACTCACTTCTAAACAAAGGAGCAACATAGACTTAATCTATACTTGTAAATTAAACATGACCAGGAATATTGCCAAGCACTGACACCATAAAACACAAACCAGTCCAAGTCTGTGCTGGTAAACTGGCTCAACTTCCAAAACAATGTGTCTCTGTGCAATCTACCTTTTGGGAATGATCCTTGAAACAGTCTACCTACCAAATCATGCCCCAAAGTTATTTAGGGATAGTGCTAGCAGCAACACCAAATTTAGGTCAGGAAGTGTCCCTATAGTTTATCAACATAAATGATTGTGTTGAAGGGCCTGATAATGCTTAAGGGCATTGACTTTGTCATAATGTTGTATCTTCTGACCAGTACATGGCTTAAATCTGTACATGGCTGTACAGATCTTAAATCTGTACAGTTAAATCAGCACATGGCTGATGGGCACTGTATGGAGAATTTAAGTCAGTTTTCCAAAGCCATTTACCCAGACATCTTGCAGTGCATTGCATAACTTTTTGCAGGGAATTGGTGCTGCCTGGACTGCTGCCAACAGGGGAATACCAACACATCACAAAATCTATTCATGGTCACATGGGGCGTTTTGCACATCCATCTGAAAGGCTGAAACACCCAGAGTTCACACAGTTTGTGTGAAAGACAAGTTGTTGCTAATGTGTACCTTCATGAGCTGCGCTGAGGGTGATTTCGATTGCTGTGCTCTTGCTGCAGTACAAATACTTGGCATTACTGGAGTCCCCTTATGAAAGAACACATTTCCCCCGACCTCCCATAAAAGTTGCTGTTCTGCATTATCCACTTCCCTACAGCCAGTATATCCCCAGAAGCTTATCTCCATGATATATTTGTTGAATGAATGAAAAAAAGACTCTAAAAATTAAAGGAATGTGCTTCTGATTCACTCCTCCATCATAGTGATGCATACTCATAAACCCAGAGGTCAAAAAAAGGGCCCATTTGGCTCTACATATGTCTAATAGAGAAGAATTTAGTGCAGACGGCAGCACATACTCTTTACATCCCCGTAGGGAATAAGCAACTGAAGGGAAGTTAGCATGGGCACAGAAACAAATTCATACAAACTTGTCTTTATTGAATTTAGGCAGGAAACAATGTACTTCTGCTTCATCAAAGCAGTGAGGTCCAAAGACAGTTTTCACCAGGAGTACTAGGACAGCTTCTTTCCAACACTGAATGGTTCCTAAGTTGAGTTTATTATTATTTCTAAATCATCTTATTTGAAATGGAAGCAAGAGAGCATATACTAAGCAGTCCATGGACCTCCAGTCATATGTTCCTACTGGCAAGCAAGAGATGAAAGGCTTGGAAATCTGTTTGTTTTCTGGATTGTTTGGCACCAAGAGAATTCAACTGGGAAAGTCAAGAGTTTTACTAAATAGCTTTATGGCAAGCTGCTGGAAGGAATCAGCAGATGAATACCCTGCTTCAGTCAGCAAACTGTACAGTTTAACGGGCAGCACTTGAAAAACAACACAGAAGGTAACCGAAATCAAAATAGGATGCCCTGATTGGGAATTCAGCTCTGCCCCATAATAGATTGGTATCATATCTACAGCTAACTTCTGCAGCTAAACTTCACGCCACATTTTACCTCTAACTCATATCAACACAATTCACTAAGCACTAAATGTAGGAAATTTTTCCTCACTTCTGCATGGAACAGTGGAAGTACAATGAACTGAAGTTTGCAGATGAAAGAAGTCTGCCTCTTGTTCTTTAAAATTAATTATTTTTATGGATTTATTTGGAACAGTGTAAGATTCTTTTACTTCTAAAGTAACCACAAGTAACCACTTGTTAAAAAAAATAACCCACCACTTGCTTTCTAAAATCACATATTTCTAACTGTAAGGCCACGTCACGCTGTATGGAGGCAACTCCTAGTAACATCAATTCATGCAAATTGTATGCAGAATAAAAAAAGCATTAGCTCTTATTGTTGCTCTCCCCCTTGCCTGCACTCCCCACAGCTTGACATTTGTTAATGATTTTTCTTGACTGAGTAGTTCTTCTCTGAGGCAGTCTTGGAAGAGTTTCAGCTTTGTCCTCCACTGTGCCCACGCAACGCCTCTTGGAGGTTCTTGGAGGAAAGTAGAAGGAGCTCTTCCAGGGTCAGAGAGGCTGATCCAGATGGTCTGGACTCTGTAGCCTGACACCAGCTAAACCAGGATTTGTTTGTTCCAGGGACCCTTTTGGGAAGCAGCTGCACAGGTAGCTGTTTCTGAAAGGTTCAGGAGACTTTTAGTTTCATTTCAATGACAAAAGCATTTTTGGTATTTTTATGACCTTGGTTTCTGATCACTGGTTGACACCTCAGATGTTCTTGGCTTCCACCTAAGCTGGCTACCTGAGAGGTGAGTCACAGCCTAGTTTCACCTGAGGGTAGGTTTCAAAAAACAGTCCCTTCTGTGGCTTTTTTTTTTTTTTTTTTTTTTTTTCAGCTATCACAGTGAGAAAGGAGTTCTCACTGAGTTATGCCAAAGAAAGCCACCATAGTCCTCCATAAGCTGAACAGTGAGCCTTGTGGGTGTAAAAGAAGATTAATATCTGTTATGAGGGACATTGAGACTTGAAAGAGGTTTATTTTCTCAGGACTTTTTGTATGATTTTGATTTTTTCCCCTCTTGACACATTTGAAGTGAGTTCAAACCATTTGTGAGAGGTAACTTTCCTTGAGACATCACATTTACAGCCCAGCTCCTAGGCAGTTAGTTTGCCTGTTATTTCATAGTGGAATACTCCTGTTTCACAATATTTTAACTCATAGGGCTTGAAATGATCCGTTATTTGTCTTCAGCAGTATTTCAGTCAAGTTCCTTGCTCTGGACAATTCAGATCTGCAGCCATGAGAAAAACACAAAAGTGCCCCTCTCAAATAGTGGCAGCAATTTTCAGTGACAAAGCTCTGAAATGAGGTTCAGTGCATGGGCAAATCTGTCTTTGCTTTGCTTTGTAAGAAGTGTTTGTGACTTGGTAATCCATTTGATTTGTGATCCTTAACTGAAATGAAACAGACATGCAATCCACAAGCTGTTTTGTATTTTTTTTTTTTTTAATTTCCTTGTCCTCTCAATTCTGCATTGAGAGAGAATGACTTTTCCACTAGAAGAGCTCATGATGTGTGTCCTGTGCTGGCCCAACAGATAAATGTGTAATAAATCTGTGTCTAATCTTCGTTAACAGCAGCTGATTACAATTTATTCCCTTATCATGAGGTATTTGTCAGCTTTTTGAATCCCTGGCTGACAGGGGTCCATGAATGATGAATCACAGTGGCTGTCTGTGTCTGTTTCAAAGACAGAGACATTGACACACATGCTCGTTTTCTGAGAAAAGTAGATTTTTATGGGACACAGAATCCTATTACCTTGCTACATCTTTCAGTCTTGCGATACAAATGATCCAGCACCCTTTTGACATACGGTTCAGGTTCAAAATGCAGAACAGATACTCCTGCTTCATGGTTTTCTGCCCCAGGCTTGGAAAACTGATGCAAGAATGAAACCAAAGAGCACTTCTGCATGTGTGTTGTGGCTTCTGCTGGCTGCTCAGCCCTGTCCAGTTGGACCCGAGCAGAGGGTATGTGCAACTGTGCTCACCTGGGGGTGCCACCTTTGATGGTATTTCTCCTCCCCACTATCAGAAAAAAGAGTGCTCGATCTGTGATTAGATATCTTAATTGTCTTCATATTGCCTGTCCAGGTGAGGCTGGTCTTGAATTGGACAGTGGTGCAGATACCAAAGCGTCTAGACTGGGCAAGCTGTCTGCTCCTTACAGCACCTGCAGACCAAATCCCCTAAGCATCTAGCAGCGGTGATATGGAGATGGGGAACTGGAGAAGTGGGCTTTCACACATCATCATCCTCTGGTGAATATGTGAGCCCCTTGGCAGCTCCACTGCTCACACAGTAACTGCATCCAGCCTTGAGGTCCCAGGGTTACCTGCTTGCTGGGCTGGAGCCTGCTGTGTTAACGCCCATCACTTATTTACATCAGCGCCAAGTGCTGACTTTGCCTTCCACGAGTATGGGAGGTCTGATTTTGTTTTATAGCCAGTGGCTTTCATTATCCCACTTACAATTTGGTCCATATTAATTACTGGCTGCAACAAGTGTAAGCCATGCGGTTTGTTTCTAAGCTGATCACGCAGCGGGCTCCTGATCTCTAGCTGTTTCTTTCCACTGTGGCTGGGGTGTGGAAGATGAACTAATGCACCCGTGGTCTCACACTGGCATGGTGTCAGGAGCACTACTGTGTCCAGTAGTTCTGCTATAGTTATAATTGTGTGACACACACCCGAAACACAGAAATACAATGCTGCAGGCAGAGTTATGTAGTCTCAGAATTGCACCTATTAAGGGTGAGACTGTCATGAAACTCAACAGGAAACTGAAGAGTGCAACCATTTCCAGAAACAAAAACATTTTCTTGAAATGTCATTATTTTCAAACCGTGGAAAGAATGAGGATTAAACAGCTATGTCTCTTTAATGACACGTCAAATGATCTTGAGCAACACCGAGAGGCTGCCTGCATGTTCGGGCATTACTTTGAATGTTTGGTAAGTACAGTTTATAGAAGGTCTTTCCAGGCATTTGCACAAACAAAGATTCATTAAATTGCATACCAAACTGAAGACTCCATTTGGTGAACAAACCAAGGAGAATTTAGAGGGTTCAGAGAGGCTGTGATGGGTGGGGGGAGAGAAGAGCAAAAGAAAGGATGAGGAGGTATTTCTTCCTCACATTCTATTGTGTTTCTCCCAAAGTACAAGTTCCTGTTGAAGGGTTGCAGGTTGTGTCACTGTCACCTCATAAAAGGCTAAAGCTTAGAGACAGTCGCAGTGTCGGCTGGCGATTGGGAGATTTCCTGCTGAAAGAGATCACGAGGCCAACCTGATCACAGAGTCTAATCTCAGACGTATCACGTCATGTCTCAGATTTCCTTGAACTGAATTTTCCTTGAACTGATTCTCATCTGAACCTGAGAGAATCAGCTGAAAAATCCCCTTCCTGTCTTGATGATGGCATTTCTAGACATGAAGAATCCAGTACACAACATGAAACATTGTTTCCATTGGTTAATTACCCTCACTATGAAAACTGAAAAAAAATATGAAAAATATATTTTTATAGGCCACTCATATCTGTCTTTAATTTTGAGACACTGAGTTTTGTTGTATCTTTATCAGCTACGCTATGATCAAATTTGCATTTCCCAGGGATGCATTCTTTAGCCCATGGCTCTGCCTTGTTTTTTGTTAAGAAAGCTAGACTGAGTTCTTGAACTTCTTCAAAGGAAATACCTATTTCAGTTTAAAAATTTGGGGTATTTTTCTTTCTTATTTATAATCACAGTTCTTCTGTAAAGTCCTCTCTAGAAAGCTGGATAGAAGTGATGAACTTTTCTGCCATTACTACATTTATTTGCTGTACCAGAAGCTGTACCTACATGGTCCTGCCAAGGCTGGCTGTGCATGCCAGTGTAACAGTATCCCACCTGCCCCAGGGGAGGGCTCCACCATGATACGTACCTGTGGTGGTCCATACAGTACAGCACCCATCATCATCTCTTCACTGCATTTAGTCATGGGTTACGTTCATGTCAGGATCTACAAGCTCAGAAGTATTCGCCAGATCATCTCCTCTTTAGACATAGACACTGCACTTAAGGAACCCAGGGGAACCTAGGACACCACTGTGTTTCATGCTGTACAAATGCTAACCATGGCCAGGGGTAAACCAAGGAGACAAGAGATGGCCACATTGCTAGCATGGCAGGTGATGGTGTTGCTGCAGCAGCCGGGACATGACAGGAGCTGGACCTTTCCCCAGCTGTTTGGCAGACGACACAGTGGAGGGAACCCTTATGGTGGGAGATGGGATGAGGTAGAAAAGAAAATGTGTGAATGGTTATGGGGAGTTCATCCTGTGCACACAAGAAGTGAGATGTGGAAGAAAGTGCGTCTTCAAGCTTTAGTGTTATGTGGTAACGGGGGCAGGTACAGAGAGGCAGCCACAGGCAGGGGTTGTGCCCTCAAGGCAGAGTGAGATACAGGCTGCACTTGAGACGGTCTGCAGTGGACTGAGAGATCTGACTTGACTCTTTGACAGTAAGACATCTTACTTGAAGATACCAGTGGTCCTGAGGGGTGAAAAGGCTGGTGCTTTTGAAACCCTAAGTATAAAGGTCACGTCACCTTTTCATTTTTATTTCTAGTGCTCTCCTAGCTACACAACCAAAGATGATATTAGGTGTTTGGTCAAATGTCATACCATGACATTATGCACAGCTATGTCTGATAGAAAGAAACATCATCATTATCAAAGTTTCTGCTTCCCTAGCCTATTTTTCTTTTCCCCCCAGACTTTATAGTTTTACACATAGTTGTCTCAAAATGCAGTTTATGATGTTCAAGTTACCAGCTGGCTTTGTATCAGTAATCTGCCCTCTCTGTTATCCTCCTTGATGACTATCAGCTCTCAGAAATATTTCACAAGACAGTTTTCTGCACCAGGCTTGTTTCCCTTCTCAAATAGAAACACAGAAAATATTACAAGGTGGCAGCCACAAGCACCATGAACAGTCTGTTACCTAACATTGGCTTCAAGGGTCTGGTGGCAGAAATGTTGGTGTTGGACCATACCTGCTGCCATTTGCCAGATGCCTGCATGGCACAACTTCAGCGATTCTCTCACATTCTGTGGTCCTCTCTAATCCTTATGTGGCCTGTAGGACTTGCTCATGAGGCTGTTGTTTGGGATAGTTCATCAGAGTTGCTAGATGGAACAGGCATGAGACTTGAATTGGGGAACCTACACTCTTCATTAGTGGGCTCCCAGCAGGGTATTAAGGTCAATGAAGACCTGTTGCTTTTAGCATTCATCTTGAAAACAAGTTTTTGTGTGAGAAAAGAGAGAGACACTTCAGAGGAGAACCTGGAGAGGGACACCTCTGTGTTTCTACATTACCAGGAGCAATCTCATGGGTTATGTCCCTATTGCTGTGCAACAGTTGATATAGGGTGAATTTAGGACCAAATTAGCTGACCATCCAGAGGACCTTCCTTAGGGACAAACATGGGGCAGCCTTGTGGCTATTCCCTGGGGAAAAGCTCAGATCTCTCCGAGCTTTGACCACTCCCTGAGGTGACCACTCCTGACATATCCAGAGGTTTGGCAGGATCTGTGGGCACCATCTGCCCCATCAGCACCTGCAGGGGTGACAGACAGGATGCCCGGGAAGGCTGCCCAGAGGCAGTGCTACCTGTTGCAAAAGCAGTTTAAAGGGAACCTGTGTTCAGGCCACAGGGAGGCTGCTTGCAGTGGAGTCTACAGAAATAAGGGGGTTTGGAACCTGGGGTGGCACAGCCCACAGAGCACTTGCGGGGATGCCAATGCACCTTCGTCTTGTAATGGAGGTAGAGCTGCTTGGTGAGATAGGTACCTGGGGATAAGCATGAGCTGTAGGTCAGCAAATTCTGATCTCTAGACCCTGGAGGCTGCTGTACCAGAGCTCTAGCAGGTGTCCTGTTTACTCCCTCTGTACAGACATGTGCCATCAGCTCTGGAGGTCTCTGTGTAGCCCCAGGTGAGATGGTTGCCATGCCTGTGATACATCTTCAGTCTTGTCTTCCAACATCTTCCAGAACAGGGAGGAGTTAGTTACACAAGTATTTCTGAGTAGTGGTTGTGTTTGGTCACAGTGTATTTCATTTCAGGAACAGGATATGTTTTCCAACATAATAAACTTTAAAAGACTGGGAAACACTTAAAATGTTCGCAGTTTTGAATCTACCCTTGTCTTTGCATCCAAAGACAGGTAATTTTCCTGCTGGTAATGCTTTGTGTATTGTGATTGAAGTAATGGATAACTGTATTTCTTTATGATTCCACATGGTTTCAAATAGGATAACAATAGTAGAATAACCACAAACCTGATTCACAAAACTAAAAAGCAGATTTAGTGCTCTCCAGATCTAAGATGAAAAAGCAATTAAAATCTTCCTGCTAGTTATCTGTTGTAATTTTCTTGTGAACTGCTACTTGTTGACTGTTTACTTTTAAATAAGCAAACAACCAAAGAACAGACTACTTCCCTAAATTGGGTTTATCAGTGTTTGTTTGTCTTTCTCCATAGAAATTCAGGCCTTGTCCAGACTTGGAGACTGTAACAATGACTGATATTGTATCATGAGAGAGGAGAAAGATGAACACAGCTGAGGAACAGCTATGCTGTCAGGACACTCATGGGTTGAGCTGCACTGCCTTGGTTTTGTCTTTTCCAATAATATGAAAGCCTGCCTGCATTAGGACTGAAGACTTGATGATGCAAGCAGTTTTTTTCCATAAATATGTCATATTAAAATGTAAGGTTTAAACTGCTTTATTCATTGCATGCACAAACAGCCCGTCTCCATCAAGGGAAATATCTAAGACACCTTATCTTGGTTTTCATGTACTTCTAAGTAATTCAAATGAAAGGATGATAAAGATACAACTTCCTTTGTTTAAAACACTAGAATTAGAACTTTTTTGTTGTTGTTGTTTTGATGGTATTTCCCCTACCTCAAATACACAGTTTAATTTTGATCAGTTAAAACATTTAATTCATAAAGTATGTGATGTTCTGTTTTCAGTTTTTGTTTTAGGCAAAACAGAGGAGGGACAGAAACACTGAAATGAAAAAGCAGATCTTTCAGTATAACATCTTGAAACATAAGACTGAGTTTTTCTCTCCTACATTCTTCCCCCCACCAGCTGAAACAGTGATAACTGTAGTACAAACCAAATCATCTCAACTGGCTTGTACATCATTTTTTTTGTTTGTTTGTTTGTTTTTTACAGAAGAAAATATTTAACTGAGAAAGGTCTCCAGCTCACAAAGCATCTTTCCTGAGAGCCCTAGCCTGTAGTGGCTGCATTTATAAACACCTGAACTTCAGAGCCTGATAGTACAGGTAAGAAACAAGAGAAAGTAACCTTAAAACAATTTAAAAACTTAAAATGTTCTAAGTAACTTCTCCTTGTGACGCTGTTGAAACTCTAGCAATGTTTTCCGTATGCTAACACACACGGTTACTCAAGAGCTCAGCACTTGTTCCTGACATGCAGGCCTGCTAGAGCCAATATAGTAGGGACATTTACAACACAATGATGCAAGCTCCCGCTTTTTGTAAATGTGGTCTTATGTTGCAACCATCCTTGGATTTTAATAGTAAAGCAGCAGCGTTTAGTACACAGAGTCTGTGCTGCAACATTAAAACTTTTTCCTAGCAGCTTAGCTGGTATTTTGCAACTTCGTAGGGAACTGTGTTCACATAGTTATCATCCATGACTTAATCCTGGTACAACTTTCTGTTCCTCTATTTAATTATGCGAACAGAGCTGACAAGCACTGAACTTCTTCTGCAATGGATGGTGCCTTCATGAGCAATCCTAAAAGCAAAGGGTACCATCACTTCCCCAGAGCAACAAGGGTTGTCTCATCCATGGCTAAAATCTCGTGTATGTCACAGAGACAGACCAAGACAAAGTAGCCACAAGGACACCTTATGTGCATCTTCATGCTGCGTCTGCACTCCTATTCCAGGGCCAAGAGGAAAGCTGGAGCTATTTTAACTTTGGACCTGTCTACATGGGAAAATTAATCAGAAGAACAACAGTGCAATAGTCCCCTATGAAATTCCCTGGCTTGGTTTATCCCCGTCTGGGAGCAGAGTTACTCCAGAATGCAAACCCCACTTGACATTCAAGTCCTGTTTTACAAGACAATTGTGCTGCAGACTGACCCGTGCATGCTGCTCTGCACAGTTCTCAGAGAGCTTTGGGAGCACGGAGCAGCTAAAGGCAATGCCTCTCCCCTCTCCTCCCTTCATGCCCCCTGCGCTGGCTTGCAGGGACAGGCTGGTGTGAGCTGGGATGGGCGGGCAGAAAGCCGGAGCTGGGCAGGGAGAGGAGGGGATGGCCATCAGGGAATGATAATGTGCTCTGGGTATTCCCTGGATCATGCTGTTGGGGCTGCTAGGATGAATAGCCAGGCCAAAGAGGCCTGGTCTCATATTTCTCTTACTGCCCCCACACAGGAGCAAGGAACAAGCTTTCCACTCGTATTCTCAGCCCTTTCCACGTTGTCTGGGAGTAGGGAAAAAAGCACTGTGGGAAAAGAGAAGTCAAGTGGTGGTGGCTGGGGCAGGGAAAGTCTTTGCCAGGCTGTAGTGGCAAGGCAGAAACCATGTTCCCCCTTTTCCCTGCCTTGATTTAGTGTTTGAAAATCTCCAGCTGGCAGGCTGTGTGGAAGAGTCCCAACTATCCTGATGACTTAAAACCAAAGCACAATGAGGGCCTCTGTGAGCAATCTGAGAACTAGCTGTCTGCACAGACATCTTATGCTGACTTTTTTGCTAGACCTCTCCCACCTTGCAGACACAGCTCCTGACCAGGACTCCCACAGCTGAAGTAGCACCTCGGTACCTAGCACATCCCCCCCCCACCATGCCAGGTCTCAGGCCTCAGATTAGGGCAAGACCCCCTATAGACATCTTTCTCAGCATTTTCAACTTGCTGAGGAGGTGCCGAGGCTCCCTGTCTCAGCACAGCAAACTTTCCTTATGCAGTTGGGTGAAGTCAGTGTCAGAAGATGGGTGGCCACTGTCAGCATCTGTTCTTGTGGCGTACCGTGACCCTGGGATGTCAGAGCAAAGGGTGAGTTGGGCCTTCATGAACAAAACACCGAGGTATACAATAACTGAGGCTGGCTAGGACCTCTGGTGCAACCCCCCTGCTCAAAGCAGGGCCAGCTTAGGGGTTATGTTAGATCAATAAGGAGGCAAACCCACTGATGGTAATGAAGCATTGATATAAAGAGTTATGCACTGTAGGCACTTTGTGGGCAAAGGGTGAAAGAGGAGGTAAAACCAAAATTGGAGAAACCCTAGAGGGTTTGGGTTGTGTGGGTGTCGTAAATGTCTCCCACCGGTCCTCTGCAGCTCTGTTAGTGAGAAGTCGATTCCTGCAGTGAACAAACTAGAAATGCAGCTGAAGTGGTCAGTTCCTTGTTTGATCCACGTTTAAATTTTATCTCTGGAGAGCACCTTATGTGAGAAGCTGGGAGACCTTCCACCCAATACTACCTCTGCTGCTGCAGTGGAGACTTGCAAGAGCTGCAGAATCTCGCTAAAATCTCATTTCAGCTGGATTCTCTGCAAGTCCCCTCTCAAGCAGAGGGAAACACAGGGACAGTAATTGGCATGGAGAAGCAGCTTGGCTGTGCTAATGACAGAGAATACTGTGGGAGATATTAAGGGGCTGCTGTTAAGGTACTACTAATAATTTTCAGAATCGTTTCTATTCTTATTCTTCCCCTGACAGTCTGAAACTGCTGTGGGTCCTTTTAAAGCTATTCTGCCTGCTAATAGTTTATTGCTTTATTTGATAGGTTGCTTAGGGATATCTAGGCAGCTCATGTGTGTTTTTCCCCAACTCCCTTCAAATAGTGAGAGCATTTTAATATTTCTTGGAGAAAAATGGATGTAATAAAATATGAACATCTTGGGCCCAATAATGCTGCAGTGGAAAGCTCTCCCCTATGAGGCTGTTTTGCGCTGGCTCTTCTAGTTGCTGCGTTCTGCAGAGAGCTGGCAGCACCGCCGGCACTCCAGCTTCTGGTAAACATCTTGCTTCAACTGGTGGAAAGGTTTGCTCATTTAAGAAGGACAGATGGAGCATATATGGACCTCTGTGGTCTCCACTGATGGTTTTTTTTGAATGAGTCATCGCACACGGCTGACCTGGGTAAAGTCACACAATGATGGTCAAAATTGCCCAAGCACCAGGTTTACCATTACTAAGTGTAACTTTGGACAGTGGTCTTCAAGGCTTGATAACCATACAAGCAATAGCAACACCACCACTGAGAACTAGCCATACTGACCCACTGGAGAAGTGTGGTGGTTGTGACTTAGCAGCAGGCACCATGAAACCAAACAGCATTTGACTAAGTACGGGTAAGGTTTGCACAAGGCTCCTGCAAGGCAAATGTCAAATCTCCCCTTTCTGAGTTGCTTAGGGCAGAGTGGGCTGAGAACGGGGAGCACTGCACAGGGACTGGCCTCACTGGCAGCTCTTGCTGCTCCTCGCTAGCAGGAATCTCCTTCCCTTGCAAAGTGCAAGTCATGGGACAGGGGACTCAACCACAGTGCTGGGCTTTAGCTGGGAATTTTAGACACTGTGTAATGAAAAATGTGTAACAAAAAGCGTTCATGTGTATGAAAAAGAGAAGGACGGATCTGTGAATTCTGGGAGGTGATGTCTGTGGAAAAGATACTTCCTGAACCTTCAGATCCTGGCAAAGCCCCTTTAGGAGCAAGTGGAATTTTCCCTGAGTAAACAATAATGCCTATATTTGTTTAAAAGAAAAAAAAAAAAAAAAAAGGGTTTGGGAAGCCAGCAGACATAGAGTCCTGATGAGGAAGAAAAGGAGCATTGTGGTCAGGACATTGGAGAAATTTTTCAAAACCAGTTCATCCTAACACAGAGACTGTCCCCACTGGCTCACCGGTGGCGGAGGTGGCTGTGGAGTGGGCAGTGTGCGAGACAGGGGGTTTGGGTCCCAGTCCTGACTTCAGCAAGAAACGTGGGTTCTTGGCATCTCCCAGGGGCTGGCACTCGAGATGGGGAAAAACGAACAAACAGGTCTGTTCAAAGGCATGTAGGAGGAATTATATTTCTTTTGGAAGAACTCATCTTCCTCCGCAGGGCAAAAAGCACCCTGTAGGAGAATGAAAATTTGCTGTGAATGGGAGGAAGCTAAATGGAAGAACTGCATCTGCTAGATTGCTCTTTACCTTCTGTCAGGAAAAAAAAAAAAAAAAAAAAAAAAGTAAAAAAAAAAATAGAAGATTGACTCAAGATTCATCAGACAAAAGAGAGGTAGCGCAAGTGGGAACAGGTCTCTTTAGCCTAATAAACAGGCATCTAGATGAAGGAGAGGGGGAATTCTGGTCTCTGCACGTGAGACTGAGTTTTAACCTGAAACTATTTAAAGTAAAACACTTTCCTCCTTTTCTGCACTTCACTCAAAGGGCCAAAGTGGGAGAGGGACACTGGAAACCTTCCCGTGGTGGAGCAATCCCAGCCCCAACCTCGCTGCACAGGCCAGCAGTTTGTACATGAAGAGGGGTGGGAGCCACTGCTCCACCACCCTTGGTCATGCTTCAGGAGGGAGAGCTCAGCCCTGGGTTTCTGGAAAGGAACGGTATAGCCACCAGTTTTCCATCAGGATTACGGGTTTTAGCCCCTGTGTGTGCTGCCTTGGGCCTCATGTGTGCATACCCAGGATGGAGCTGGGAGGGTTCACCAGCCCCGATACACAGTGGCAGGGGCCTGGGAAGAATTCACCACTCGGTGTGAAGACTCTCTCCACTTCCAAACCATACGCTTTCAGCTCCACTTGCCCACCTCCCTCTGGGCTCTGGATTTCACTCTGCAGCCCAAGCACTGAAGGTTGAGTAACGCATAGACAGACCTGTTTTCTTTTGTGATTCTGCTCACAGTGAACAAATATGAACAAATAGCTTTTGAATTTGCACTCTCATTTTAGGTCACGATGCAGAAAACCACAGCAAACCTTTTATGTGAGAGTTAGGGCTATTTTGGTAGCTGTCTAGAGAGAACTTGGGAAAAATATCTTCCAAAGAATGTATCCTTTTGCATGTGCAGAGATTCCATTATTCTTACTATACTTGTTACTCATTTTATTTTGTTAAGGTCATCATTTATGTCGTAAGTGCCAAGAGAAGTAGATACAGAAGGAAGAAAAATGGTGGGATCTGATGCTTCTTCTCCAAACCACAGAGTTATCTTAAAACTCTTCTATTCATAAATTATATTTATCACTTGAAAATCTCCATTTACAGAGAGAAAATTATGCTGTCACTGGTCAACCTATTTTATTTATTTTTAATAACTTCCCATATTGTGTGGTTCCAGACTACACATCACATGGCACACATTGCAAATGAGATACTAGATATCTTTCTCAAAGATCGTGCACTCTAGGCTGAATTTTTCATTCTTGCTTACAGGGATGCCTTTTATTCCCCTTTTCTTTGGCATTTTGAGTATTCACGTGTCTAGCACATGAAATACTGTTGCAGTCACATGGTTGTGTGAAGATACATGGTTCAACTAGTGCTCCGCTTCACATAGAGAAAAAGAGAAACATGAGATGCAAGATAAACTGTGATGGATGAAATAGGGCAATTCTTTACTCTGTCAAAAATATGGACCATCCATGGAGAGGACATCAAAAAGTCTTTCCACTAGCGCTGTGAACATGTAAATTGCTTTTTTAGTTCTTGCTTCCTTTCAATTCCAGGAGGCTTTTTTAGCAAGAATCTGAGAAGTTCCAGGGTGTGGTTGACATTTATAGAGTGCTGTAGTTTCAGAGTGCTTTACTGAACCCTCTTGAGGGCCAGATGTTGTGTTTTCATATTGTACAAGCTGTTGTTCTTGTTCATTGCCAGGTGTGGTCCTGCATGACAAGAGTGCTGCCCCACAACCTACTCATGGAGAAGGAAAGCCCAAAAGAGCTTTGGCAGAACACCACCTTAGTGCAGCTAGTTGCATGCACAAGGATGAGTGAATGAGTTTTATATTTGAATAGCAGCAGCCCTGTCAGAGAGTCTCAGTCTTGAAGTGTTTTACCTGGGGCCTCCCAGAAACCTGTGGAAGACCTGGGAAAATCTGGGAACTGAACACAGAGGAAGGGTTGAATACTGCAGCAGCCCTCTTGGTCCTTAGTGTAAGAACAGCCACCTTGGTTCTGACCAGGGCCAGAAATCCCAGACTGATGAGTGAACAGTGAAACCTCCAGGTTTGTGGATGATGCTAGGTAGTTTGAGTAGTCAAGTGCCACAGTGCCGGCAAGGAACTCCAGGAGGACTTCACAACATGATGAGAGTGGACAAAAAGGTGGCAGATGAGCATCAGCATAGATTAACATAAGCTAATACACCCAAGGAAAAATAACCCAAACAGGATGTATGTGATGCTAGACTCAGAAATGCTATTATCAGGAAATGAATCTCAGAGTCTTCACTGACAGCTCTCTGAAATCATGAGTTCAACACACAGTGACTACCAAAAAAGCCAAAAAAGTGTAAGGTACAATGAGGAAGGGTACTGAGAAGAGAGAGCTTTGTTTTGCTGCTGAGCAAAACCTTGCTGTACTCTTACCTCAGCCCCTGGGTGAGGGGTTGGTCTCCAATGCTTGAGGACAGGTCAGTAGAGAGTGGCCGGGGGCTTTCTTACAGGTTGGGCAAGCCAAGAAGTCTTAAGTCAGTAGTAAAAGAAATGGGCAGGGTGTCCCCTCCAACAGGCTGAACACTGCAGGGAGCTTCTGGGGGATCACAGTGGGAATGGAACAGCAGCAAGCGGCCAGGTTTACTCGATCTTCCTCCCACTGGAGGGGATACAGTGCTGGGAAAAGTGATCCTTCATCTGCCCCATTTCTCATGGTCCTACCCTCCACCTGACAGCAGCCAACAGCTGAGACCTAAAGCGAGTGTAAGAATGGGATGCAGTAGACAGAGGTTTCCCAGAATAGCCTCCTAGACGTTGAGCATTTCTGGCTCACAGATTTCCCAACCCAGAGGTGTTGTTTTACTTAGGATGGGATTCTACCTTCTTTCTAAATTAAAAAAAAAAAAAAAAAAAAAAAAAAAAAAAAAGCAAAGAAGGCTTTAAAGTCGAACTTTGTTACTAGAGGTGACATGCCAACCATGGGTGGGTGCCAACTGCAAGACTTTATTTTGACTGCTGTCTCATGAGGAAAGCTGGCAGCTGGAAGGGCAGGGAGGCATGTCCTGAAGAAGGTGAAGAATTTAGCCAGATGACTTTCAACAGCCTCTTTGAGGCTGGGTGGCTGAGAAAACAGAGTAGTGTTTTCTGTGTGCTGCAACAAAATATCTTTTAATAATTGTCTTCTGGGTCACATTGGGTTACAGGTTGGACTTCTGTGTTGACCTGACCCAATGCAGGATACCAGGTTTTGCTTCTGGAAGACAGGCTAGTGTGGATTGCATGTATCCGGATACTTCGTTACTTCTGCTATGATGAAATTTCTTTTTCTGCTGAGGGAGGAAAACAACTTCCCTTTAGTCGCTAAGAATGATCATGCACACAAGAAGCAACTGAGCTCTCAGCCTAAATGAAGAAACAGTTTTGTGTGCAGGGAAAAGAGACTGAAAATGAAACTTGTACAGATTGAGAGGAAGATTAGGGGTCTGCAGCCATGTCGTGAGAAAGACATCAGGGAAAAAACACACATTCGTTGTGACAGACCATACATTATTTCTTGCAAAATAAGGTATCTCCCCTCATTAGGACCACAGCCCAAAGGCAAGTAATAGGCAGCACTACCTTTTTAAGGGTGCTACCCAAAGCCCAGGAAAGCTTGTTGATTTGAGGGGCTTTTTTCCTCTTTGTGCTCAATTCTGGCTCAGCTCAGGGGATCACAGCTCTCTACACCCTGACATCCTCTTCATCATTAGTGTGAGACCAGGCTGTGGGCCAGCACCCTGAGATGTACCCAGGCCTGTGGCTCTGGCTGGCATGAAAGGAGGAAGGATGGGGGAGGCTTCTTTTCCTTCCCAGGGACAATGAAAAGTAAGGCTGAAGAAAAGTGTCTGCAACTGTTCAGAGAAGAGCAAGGCTACACTACAGGACACACACCTACCCTTTCAGCTCCGTCCCTTTAGAAAGGCACATTCTCAAAAAAAAGCCACCCATCTTTTTTCTCCAAATTTTTAACATGTTGCAAAACCAGGCTGGCTATAATGAAAGTAAGATCAAAACATGGACACAGCTTGGTAGAAAGATCAAGAAGTCTAGGAGAAGCACCTTTTTTTTAAAAAATAACTTTATTTTCTACTTCTCAAATACAAGCTTAAGAGCAAGCGTTTCCATATTTCCTGCTTTTCTGTAATGTGGAGGGATGGAGAATAGTATGAGCTAAAGATAGTTAGGACAGTTAGGCTTCCTCTGTACAGGATAGGATCAGGAACAGTTTAAGCATAAATAGTCTTAACATGCCTCTGTTCTTCCATATATTTTACCCATCGGTTTACACACAAATTCACACCACAGTACAGAACTGTTAGTTCTCTCTCAGAGGCACAACAAAGGCATTAATTTGAATTTATATCTAAACACAGAGTGGTTGCATACATCAGCCTATGCACTGTAGCAGAATTTTCTCCAACAAGCTCCCTAAGCCTGGCTGGTTTATTTTTTTGTTGCTGTGTTTTGTTTTTTTTTTTTTTTTTTTTTTTAATCTTGTAGAAGTTTAAGGTGATGGTGATAAGATGGACAAGGGTTGAACAAACAAAAAAATGAACTCCTCCGAAACTTCAAATGAAAAACGCACACGTGCTATTGTCTTGTTCAAGAGGTTTTAATGAGGACTCATATTTTTAAACCTCTCACACTGTACAACACACATTTAAATGTACATCAAGCTCAGATAAAAAATAAAGCTTTCTTACAAAGTACATTTTTCCAGTGAATTTTTTTTTTTTGCAGTAAAAATAGCTGCTACATAAATCCCTCCTGATCTTTGAAAAGGAGTCATAGTTATTTCCAAAAATAGAATTCATATTTTAATCATACAGGATAAACTGCAGGAAGAAGAGACAAGTCAACTGAAAAAATAAGGCTTGTATATAAATTTTTTTTTTTTTTAAAAGGACATGCATAGAAGTTGAAAAACATATGCCATTTATAAAGAAAAAAAAAAGGTAATTTTAACCATATTAATATTTTCATTTTCAGTTACAGAAGAAACCACAAACAGGCCCTTTATGTCCCGGAATATAACATTAGTTTCTTGTAAAAATGCCAAAATTCACAAAGAATTGCCAGCTTCAGTCTTGGCAAAATACTGAGCCAGCCCTCCCTCCCCACCCCCCCCTCCCATTTCATATCTTAGGCATACCATATGCATGCATACTGAGCACTTATGTTGTCTCTCAGGCCAATTAAATATTTGCAGAAGGTTGTATATTCTAGACAAACATGAAAAAACCCCGTTTGATAAGTTTACATTCGTCCTATTTCAAAACACACATACAATTAGTTTAATTTACACTATACAGTATCTGTTAAATAGGAACATTACAGAGTTTCAAAAAGAATCACAGAATATATACAAACTGAATATTGAAATGGTATGATTTTCCTTCCCTTCTTTAAAAGGGTCTTTTTTTTTGTGTTAACGGTTGCTACATCTGGTTTTGGACATAGAGTGTTTATGTACCTACGCAGCAAGTATCTGGAGTAGTAATAATAATAATAAAATGTGTTTTAGAAAAAAACTAGTATCAATTCTCCTTACTGCTCATTTAAAATAAATTAGGGTGTGGTGTTTTTTTTTTTTTTATTTTTTAAATAAATTGCATGATATATGATGTAAGTCAAGGACGATGGTATTTTTAAAATATCTGAGCAGTATTTCTGCTGCATCACTGGTTTCTCATCCAACCTTTGGTTTTAAAGCCAACCCATTATTATATGGCAGCATAAGTAGCCAAAAATGCTTAACACGGCAGTACAGGTAGTCGAAATGCTTAACCCAAGAGCGTTTCCATGTCTTCATGACAGAGCCAGGGTCTGTGCTGACCTCCATGCTGCTCAAGTGCCTGACATGGCAACACCCAAAGCCACTGATGAAATAAGGCCACTTCCTCCAGCCCTCCCTGGTTACAAAATCGGTTAAGGTCCTTATTTCCCAACAGTTGCACCCATCTGAACAGCTAGAAGAACTGACTGCAGATGGTTCCCAGACACAGTCCCAACACATGATCTTCACCCGTGCAGCACCACCTCGCCGGGCTCAGTCCTCCGTGTCGGGCTGCACCCCCAGCATCGCGTGCAGCTCCTCCGCCGTGTACCCCAGCAGGTTCTGCAGGTCACACACGAAGCGATACACGTAGCGTTTCCCTGAAGTCTTGTGGATGATGTTCTTGTCATAATAGTAGCGTAGGCCTCGGCTGAGCTTCTCATAGTTCATTTTTGGCTTGTTTTTCCTCCTTCCCCACCTCCGTGCCACCTGTCAGTCCAAGAAGAAAGCAAAATGCAAAGTGTTTATTCAAGCCATGTTCTCCTAGACAGTGGCTTATAAACACAGTTAGGAAAACCTTTCCTCAGTCAGAGCATTTTATTTGCTTTGGAAGTCCCAAACTCAGGTAAGAGAGGAGTTGGTGACTGACCCCTCAGCTGAACATGCTCAGAGACAATTATCAGTAGCAGCTTCAGGAGAAAGTGGCTGAGAGCAAATATCAGTGAAAAGGATACCTATTTACCGTGGATGGGCCAAAATATATTTTCCATAAACTTCACCTCTTTAAACACAGTCTCCTCTCAAGATGACACCATTTTAACATTATTTTTCTATTGAGCAGCATGGGACAGCTCTTTCAATGGAAGTAGAGGTAAATGAAGTTCTTTGGAGTTGAATGATTAAATGATTTTTTTTTTTTTAGTAAAGGCTTCAGTGCACTTTATGTCATGTCTTTTAATACAATAACTTCCATACATATAACCGTATCAGAAAATGAAAACACATTCTATTTATTTTTAATGACTAAAGCTGTAAGTTCCCAAAATTTTTCAAAAGCAGCATAAATATATTTGCTGTGTATCTAAAAGAACGGTGATACGTGGGATGCATTTTCCCCATGCCTTCGTGCAATCCCAGACATTGTTGATTCAACTACATCCAGCAAGCTAATCTACAGTATTACACTGTCAAAAGAACTAACTTAATATACAAAGTTTGTTTCAAGCTATACAACATGTTCTCCTAACTACAAGCAAATGCTAATATCCCTGGGTAGGAGGTGAGGGGGGGGACACCCCACAGCAATCCTGACTGTGCAATAAAGCATTTGCAGAAGAAGAGGTTTCAGCAAGTGTCTGACCATGTAAATGCTTTATATTGAAGACTAGGCCCACAGATGGCAGATCAGGCCCTAAACCTTTTTTGTTCATCAGAATTAGCCACATACCTCATCTGGGTCAGCAAGCTTAAATTCCCATCCATCTCCTGTCCAACTAATGAATGACTGACAGGACTTGTCAGTCAGTAACTCCAGAAGGAATTGCCATAGCTGTATAGGTCCACTGCCTGTTGAGAGAGAAGGGGTGGGGACAAACCACAATTAATACTTCTGCAAGCTCTATCACAACCAGTGCATGTGACCATACTCGTACCACAGGACAGACCTTGTAATTACTCTGATTTGCCTTTTTTTTTTTTTTTTAATCAGAAAGAAACTTAAGGTTTTTCTCGATAACACAAGTCCACTCCTAAATATGTTAAAATTAAAACAAGTCAGCTTTTTCATGTAAACACAGGATTTGACTCAAACTAGATCTTTCCCTTTCATAAGGATCCCCTCAGCCCTCATTCCCACCTCCCTCCCATCAGCTGCATTTCAAGCTCCAAGGCTTGTCCTGCAGTCCTTGGCTTGGCAAATGTTACAGAAAAAAAATCTGATTTCAGTAGGGACTACAGGAACAAGGTCTTAACAGGCAAGACAACACCTGCAGAAACTCCCAAGTGTGGGAGATTTTGTCCAAGTTTCCCTCATTTTCAAACAGACCAAAAAGTATATTTGATTTTTACATGTTCTGACATAGCTGCCTGTTCTTGCTTTAGATGGATAGTCCTATGAGACTTTCTTGAGTAACATTTAAAACTGAAACTTCATGAACAGTGGTCTCTGACTAAGTTGCAAGGCATACCTTACAACTATACAACTCCACCACCATGGTACACATTTATAGAGAATATTGATGTTACATAAGAAGAGGAGTGAGAGGAGTGACCATTTTGCTTTACTACTTACCAGTAAAGCCAGCTAGAATTGCTGCCGGTATAACTGGTTTCCCTTGCTCTACAGGATCACTTCGTTCTTGAATATAGTCTTTGAAAGACATTGTAGGTTTGCTCAGACACAAGGACTGGCTACAGTCATCTTCAAAACTCTCATAGGATGGCACACGCTGTAAATCCACTAATGATGACTGGCTGTTCCAGGACTGTAGCATCGAATCTGAGCTTTCGTAACTTTCTGCACCACTGTCGCTAGATTCGTGTTCTCTAAGCTTACCTTTATAAAACAAAACAAAAAAAAAAGTGTTGTTTTTTTTTTCCTCCCCCTCAATCTAGCCTGTATATATAAATTATATAAAGGAGAAAAAGACATATATAGCCTGTGGCCTTGGACTCACGGTTATCAGGCAGATGACGACTCACCAGAATTATCTATTAGCAAGTTCAGATTGCTTCTTGGGAAATCTTGATTTACTGCACAGTAATTCACACCAACAGCATCTGCTTGGGTTTTAGGGAACAGTGAAAACTCCTGATCTGGATTGAGGAGATTCGGTCCTGTGGAAGTCTGACAGACATCAGTCAGAAGACTGGGTTTGGGATAACTGAGGGCTTTAGGGTATCCAGGCATCTGCATACCATAGGAGTTCTGATCTACATTAACAGCTGAAAAAGGAAATAAAAGAATTAATTGGATGTTTTTTCCTGCAGACCCTTAAACAGACTAATACACCTCCAGCACCTCATTACACTTGTGCCACCAAGAAGTGATTTTTCCCATGAATATCTGACTAAGAGTGATAGATGCTACAGACCTACTGGAAAGGCTACTGAAGTTCGTGAGAAGATCCCCATCTAATGGCCCCCAAATCCGATTCTGTAAATCTCCCTCTAACTTCCCAACCACAGATATGTCTATTGTTTGTTCTTCAAGGAAACTACAGGGCTACAGAAAAAGCTGGAGAAGCTTAAGTGGTTTTGAGTAAGGCCCTCATCATTAAGTGGTGTAATAAGGTTGAGCTGAAGATTGACTATGGTAGAATGAAATACAACACCAACCAAACAATCTGAGGAAGCTAGCACTGTGTCCCACACGCTTTCAAAAACTCTATTACACTTCTACAGTCTTCAAAAAGGCCTAAACATAACTTTTGCTGCTCCCCAGTGTTGCTAGTTTTTGACTCTGTTTGCTAGAGGTGGGAGTGGTCATTCTGCTCCACAGATGTAGGCTTTGGCATACCAAGAGGAAATTTGATTTTCTCAAAGCCTTTGCTCTTCAAAAGATTTCCGATGTGAATTAGACGACAATTAAACAATACTAGGAAAGAAGGCTGTAGCAATTTAAGTCCAAGTGTTCTCCTTAAGGACAGTAACTATTCTGGTGCCTTTTTTTTAAAAAAAAAACCCTAGGATCTATGACATGCTTAGAACAAACAGAGATGTAACATATCAAATTTCTTAAAATACTTACTTAAGGAATTATTATTGACCCAGTGAGGAACTGAGGTGAGATGAGAGTTTTCCACATACTGATCCTGTGTTTTCTCTTGGCTGTCTGGGGAGAGGAGGAAAAAAAAAAATTGGTTTTATAGTTTTAAAGATCTGACCTGTATGCCACAAAAAGCTTCTCACTCTCTTGAGTATTTTGGGGTCATAATTCACATAAATCTTACTAACACACTACATTGCATTCTCTCTCTTGAAAAAAAAAAAACACATCAAAAAACCTGACCAACTTCCAGTAGGCTTGAAAACCACCATACCAACTGAATTTTAACATAAAACTTAGAAACAACAATAACTGCAGTGTGTTTTAAAGTCCAAGTCCTTAATGTATGCAACTACTGAAGGTGACATTCCAAACCCAGTGGAACTCGCAGGGCACTGAATGTAGAGTTTTAGCAATACCATAAGTGTTCACCTAAGACACCTCTAGATGTCTTTGACTTCCTTTATATTCATTCACTGAATTACCTCAAAACACTACATTAAAGGAACAAAAACTTGTAATAAGAAGCGAACAAATTTTGTCCAACTCTTGGTTACTTTTTGTAAATGGGGTATTAAAGTAGCCTTATCCTAACCTCATTTATTTCAATGATTATTCCAAATAAAACCAGACCGCAATAGGTACTCAGTCTGAACAAGGAATGATTTCTGCAGATATCTGCACCCATGCTTTGCATACCACGAATGTATTAATAGTTCTGATAATGTTTTTACTAACCAATTTTTAAAGTTTATTTTGAGTTTTCATATGTAATAAAAGCCCGTCATAGTGAAACAAATGCTGAAAGAGTCCCATTTCTGTTAGAAGAGCCTTAAAACAAAAACTCTTTTTGTTTCTGTAGCTACCTTTTATCATCTGTTCCAGGTGTTCCCACAGAATATCACCCACATAGTCAGGTGCCAGTTCCAGGAAACGCTCCTTGCCCAGGTTGCACAAGTCTTGGCCACTCATAAGAAACTGATGGAAGTTCACGTTTGCCAAGCTAAACTCATTGGTAGCCCATGAAAGCCACTGGCAAACTTGCTGTTCAGTCCACAGCCAGGGATCTGCAAGACAGAAAGTATCCAGCATTTAGAGATAACTCCTGACCTTTGTCAAATAATCTTCATTAGAAGGTAGTGACTGACAAAATTTGTTTACCCGAGTTAGTTCCGAATCAATTCAGAATGACTGTATTCTTGAATTTAAAAAAAAAAAAACCAAACCAGTCCTCTATTTTCCTTCTGCATTCACTTGTAATCAGAGATGTCCTCAGCTTACTTGATTCTCACTTATGCTGCCAAAGCACGAGCTCTCAAGCACCCATTTTTAATACCAGCAAGTCTGATCTCTCTAAGTCAAGCTGTGCCAGATTCACATAGGATCCATTCTTGTATTTCCTACTGACATCATTCTTTCTCTTTTGAAAGAGCCGCTATTCAGCCTCCTCCTTAGCATTAAAAAAAGGAGCTTATAAATAGAAAACACTTACTATTTGGGATACCCAGCCGACACTGTTCCTTTGTGAAACCACTGAAAGTATCTTTCAAGGCCTGACTCATCACAGCCTTACTGCACGGGGTTAACAGAGGCAATTCACAGTTGTTAGACTCTACAAAAAAGAAAAGGGGTGGAGGGAGCAAAAAGAAGATACATTAACTTTTAGGCCAGTGAAAGGAATGGCAGGGTTTTGCTGCACTATTTGAAGAAAAGGATGCTAGAAACTAGTCATTTTTAAAACAGAAACAAACAGCATAGATCCATTTTCTGATATATCAAGTCAAAGACTTAATATATCAACACTAAAAATCTCGGTGCCACTGATTTAATAAAATTGCATCATGCTAAATTTAATCTTTGCAGCTTTCCACAATACAGATCCTCATTTACTTAGTAGTTACATAAAGTGTCTTTGTTGCAGGGAAACCTTACTATTTTTTTTTTTTTTAAAGAAATTAGACTGCTTATTCCTATTTTGTCACTTGTAGTTTGATCGCAGACTTCCTTATAACTCCAGTCTTTATTTAGTTTGAGTGCTAAGTAACTGATAGAGTTGTGAAGAACCAGCTTGCACTATTTAACACTGCTTTCCAATGGACAGTATTTCAGACCTTCCCATGCATGTCTCAATCACCCAAATACATGGTGTGACAGATTATTCTATCGTCTGAACCAAACAAGTATGACTTACCAAACTGGTACCCAGTGCCTAAATAATGCAACAAAATCCAAAGTCAGCATGATCCTATGCCAGTATAAACTACTAATCTTTTTAACTGATTTTTAAATTTGCAAGTAGATTCCATTTTAAGTACAAATTTGGCTTCCACTCAGCCTTTCTTATGGGGCAATTTTCACCAGAAAATTTCACCAGATTTTATTCTGAAAGAACTTTTAAATTGAAGAAAAGCAACCACACTGCCTAGACGTTTCAGATTAGGAAACCTTTTATTGATGTTCTGTTTGTGATTGATTGGCATCATTAAGCTAGGAGTAATTTCAAGACAACCAAGTAGTTACTGCATCCCTGAACATTTGAGACCCTCTGAAAACTCACACACAGGTTGCATTTGAAGGAGCTCTGCTATGTTAGAGCCATATAACGGTAGCAGGGTATATTAAGGTGATGAACTTGGCAGACTCCAAGTCAGTTCACGAAGTTGTGCGGCTCTTCTCGTTCTCCTCGACTATCTACAGGCTCCACTTGACCCAGCAAGTAGAGCTCATTACCAGCCTGTGCTTAACTTCTGCTTTTACCACACCCATCCTCAATATCTGCTAGGACTTGCTTTGCTGACCAAAGAAGATGACTGATTAGAATCACATTAGAACAAAGGAAGACTGGTGGTTTCCAGAGGTTGGAGGTTGTATTTTTTTTCCCCTTCCCTAAGGGGAGAAAAGGCAGCACCAGGTAAAATACATACATTTTGGACAAAACTCCATTTTGTCAGGGATTTTAGGAAAGGATTTGTAGAGAACTCTTGGTAGGTACTGTCCTACACCATAAAAAACAAAAACAAAAACAAAAACAAAACCACACACACAAAAACACACACACACAAAAAAACAAACACCACCACCCAACCCCCCACCCCACCCCCCCCCAGACATCTGTAAACATTGCCATCCCTGTTTTTTTTTTAAAGGTATGGAGTAAAACATACTGGGATTTAACACCGAGGGCCAAGAAAGGAGCTTGCAGAATAATTGCATTTGAATTATGGTTGAGTTGTTGCAGGTTTAAATACATATAACTTTTTTTTTTTTTTTTAAACTCTCTTAGGTCTGCTTTAATACCTACTAAGGCTTCTTCCATGGACAGTCGGTCTATGAGGCTACTGAATCCCAGTTCCCATTTCTTTTCAGTACAGAGAACAGCAAATATCCACAGAGCAACTCATAGATAAAGTCAAGCATGTACACAGAAGTTTGTGTACTAAAACATTTCTTTTTAGGGAAATCCATATTGCACTTGTTAAGAGTATAGCTATCAAATGTTAGTTAGACCCCACAAATTTCTTTCTGATCTGCTGATTGGACTAAGAAACAAAGTGAAGAGTTACCGTAAGAAGTGGAATCAAATCCTGTTGGCACTTCTTGAAGTGTTTGATCTTCATTTAGTGAGAAAAAATATCCAGCAAAGAGAGAGTTTGAGCTATCAAAGGTGTCAAACGCTGGTTGACGCTGCAAAGCAACAATAAATAAAAAACAATGTGAGCAATTTGCTAGAGCACTGTCAAATTCATTGCTAGGAAGTGGCTGGGTTAGGTTTCCTAGATTTGGAGATCATGCACAACCACTATCTTGAATCAGCTAACTTGTGCCTTTGAAATATAAACACAATGACAGCATAGCTTCTTGTACATGAATACAAAACAACTAGCAGTCAGACCACAGTGCTAGGTGGGTGGCATGTTCTGCAGGGTACAGTAAAGCCAAGTAAGGATATTTTTAGGTTTCCTGTAATTGAGGCTTTCAACAATAGAGAATGCATGTGTGTATTTATTTCCAGGTATATTTTAAAGAAATCCTTATTTCTTTAACCCTTTAAATTGATTATCTACTTGAGTACTTGCTGGCAGAAACAGGATCAGTAAATTATGGAACAACAACTGCCAATGTAAGACCTATAGTAGATGTATGCAGCATTTTTTTTTGTTTTGTTTTGTTTAAAAGGAAAAATTTAATCTGAACAACATCACTTGAAGCTATACAGCCAGCTTTACAGGAAAGATGCTACTTCTTTGCTGTGACTTTTATATACTTCTGAGTTACTGGATTTGCCATCTATCACATTTTGCAGTCTTTCAAGTGCTCAGATGCTCAGTGAAACACTGCTAGTTTCATTAAACAGAAAGGGATAAATAGGACTGATAAAAATGCTCCAGGTAAAAGTGAATTCTACTGATATATTGGCAGCATTCAATAAATACAGCTATATTTTGAAAGCCTAACTTCTTTCAGACTTGACTTGTGTATGCTAGAAATACTAGTACTTTTTTCTAGATCCCCTCAGCCATGTTAGTCTTCAGTGGGCAGAGGGAATGTTAACAGAGGAGGAAACAACTTTAAAAACAACTGATGCAACTTGACTGTTAGTCACTGGGAATCCATATCTGTAGTATCTAGCAGCACGGATTGATAAAAGTTGCCACTGATATTTTTCCAAGCACCTGAGGACAGAACATTGTTCCGGAAAGCTAGAGCTTACTCATGGCAGCTACTGCAGTCCAGGCAGCTGAAGACAAAGGCAACTTGCAAATGCTTATTTATTCTAGGCACCCACTAGTCTGCCAGCTTATGACAAGGTAAGGGATTTAGCTGAGGAAAAGACAGATTTTTCAGGGCAGTATTCACGTGATGCAAAAGCAACCTTAATTATGTTTCTGGAATAGCAACTGAGTATTAATATTTCCTCATATTCCCTAACTTTCCTTTTTATGTCACCACAAAGTTTCAAGTGGCTTCAAGGTTTTTTTTTTTTTTTTGCACCAGGTACCTTTTATGTGCCATGTGTCATCCCTCTCCCCAAATTATATCAACCCAAGTAAGAAACAAGAAATAATTTTTTAGCTGTATTTTATAACAAGCTGCAATGCAGCCTAGTACATACATTATTCAAACATACATTCCATAGAAGAAAAAGCTGGTAAAGTAAGCAGAACCTCAGTTAACTGGGTTCAGAAATCTCCACTGAGCACTGGCCAGCAGAGACAACTGTGTACAGTTGGATCAGGTAGCCCCCTCAAACTTAAGTCAAAGCCAGTCAGTGAGAAGGCTCACATCTGAATGAAACAAGTTAATAACAATTGCTAAATCTGCTAGTAAAAGATTCTTTATACATTACTAGATAAAAGTACTGACTCACCACTAGTACCTAAAAGAAAGGGCAAGTTCTTTCAACACAATTTGGAAACTCCTGTGTTTTGTGTAAATAGCTGACCCTTATTCTGAGTCACTGGAAAAAATGCTGTGGCATGTGAATGAGTAAAATCCATACTGTGCTCGTTTCATATATCAAAAAAAAAAATTAATGTTCAAGCAGGTTCTTGATTTAATGAAAGTAAAAGGGGAAAACCCCCACATAGAATAAATTCTGCTTGTCCTATCAGTTATGCAACCATTTTATTTGCCTTTTCAACATATGTAAGAGTAATTATTACAGAACAAAATAAAAGAAATGTGAACAGCTACAAAAAAGTAGAATACGGGTCTATATTTTTACTTATTTATATGAGAACTGAATAACTGCTTAGAACAACCACTATTACAGAGTGCACAGCTGTTAGATTGGGGCATCTTTTGTGGATTTTGTTGTTGTGGGCAGGAGAGAAAGCAAAGAAAGGATATAAAGCATCAGAGAAATTAGCATACCAGTCTCACTAACTGATCCTTCAAAACACGGACCTTCCTCAGAGTTAATGAGAGCAGAAAGTGACTTCCTAAATTAATTTGGTTTACATTAATAAATGCTGTGTAAAAATAGTTGCTTTTTAATCCCAGCATCATGCATGAATAGGGATGAGGGAAGCCCTTAAAGACTGAGTCTTTATAGTCTGTTTCTCATTTGTCCTCAGTTTGTAAATTCCTTTCAAAACAAAATAACAGAGTCTACCTAAAGATAAAATATATTTAGCAACTGCCTTTGGTTTCTTACAATGTATTGGACTTTCATTTCACGTAGTTGCATGCAGTAAATGAATAACCTACTTTTTTTTTTCCATACAGTGCTCTTGAATGAATCAGACTTAACCAGTTATATCAAAAAACTCTGCCGGTCTCATCAAATTAAAAAGATAAAGACCACCCCCACTGCCAATCCTGTAACCTTTATCTAGGCCAAGGTTCCACCAACTCCAGTGAATTTAAGCCCAGTTCTTGCCTACCTCTTATTTTCAAATTCTTAGGATTTCAAGGGATGAAAGGGAGGAATCTCCTTGGGGAAGAGGGTTGGGGGTGCAAGTTTTACATCTTCCTATTTCAGTTCTGCTTTTCACATCTCTACTGAACTCAGTGGGAATACTCTAGAAGAAGATTAGAGGTTCCAAGCAAGCAATTAAAACCTGAATATCTGTGTTCACCTTGGCATAGCTTTACAATTACTGTGCTAGCATTAACAAGAACACAATACATGCATTAGCTGGGAGATATCCCACTTGGGTTTAGAAGGTGACAGCTCAAGAATACTCACCTTGAGCATTCCTCTGTACATGTTAGACACAGGAGCTACTTGATCCATGTTCCTGATCCCAAAATCACTCATCTGAAAAATGAGAGGGGTCACATGAAAACCGTTGCTACTGACAAAGCAAGCTTGCTAACAGATATACCTCACTGCTTCAGTACAGACTATAGAACAGCTCTTGGAATGAGATACAGCGAAAGCTTTCCTTCTCATTGCTCACATCCTGACCACACAGGGCACAATTCCCATCTTGCTTAAGCAGCTTTTTAACTGGGAGACTTTTCACAGGCATCGCTGGCGTTAAAATTTTATGAAATGAGCAAGCAAGAGGATGGTTAGCTTCCGACAGCCAACGTGAGGGCTTTTAGTATCTTATTTTGCTAGTATGAAAAACCTCCATAAGTCCTTTATCCACCAAGTTGCTTTGAGATATTTTCTAAGTTTCACCCATTATCTTAAACATTCTCTTTCGTGTTATTTTTGCTTACTATTTTCCTGCTCACATGCCATGATTCTCTTTGGACTTTGGCTTTCAAAGGAAGAGAGAAAGTGACAGAGTGCTCACCGCGATACACCATGTACTAACATTCACCCCTTTCACCCTTTATGAATAATCACTGAAGCCAATACCCAGTGCTAACAACCTGCTTCCTTTACTAGGCAAAGCATCTCCAAGCCACGCTATCTTGCATATTTTGTAAACATGGGATTAGCACACTTATAAAGCTTTAGAGGGCCTAAGTTTTAATTGAAATGGGTTTATGCAGTGAAACACCCTTTTTAAAGAGCTGATGATGGAACCACCATCAATATGTTCATGCTATTGAACTCAAAGTTATATCATACTGCCTATATTACCAGGAACAGGGTTGTGCGAGGCCTGCATAACTTGTTCTTCTATATATCACTTAAGGAGAAGAGCGATAAGATTCATATCCTTTTACTGACCTATGGAAGGGATCAGACCTAAGGAACAAAGCTAGTTTTATGGCCATTGTTCAGGTTTATTGTGATGCTGTAATTCACGTGTTGATGAACAACACCTTATCAGACTACACTGTGGCAAGCTGTCTCAAGAATTTTCCTCCTTTTTCACAGCATTGGACTAAATTTTATTGCTCCACAGAAACAATCTGAAAACGTACATTTATATTAGTCACATAGGACACTTAATATTTCCATAAAACTGTGATCATTTATTACAAGCAAGTTGTCTTGTTGGCCATGTTAACACAAGGAAAAAAAAAAATATCAAAATACAATCTTAAACTCAGAAAAAAGCAGCAAATCAGGATCTTAACGGAATCAGACCTGACTGTTAAAATGGCAACACATTCAAATGCCATCCATATAAGCAAAGAGGAAAATAAAAACATCCAACAACCAAAGACAAGGAACCTTTTCATCTTCCTATATAGTTGATCACTTAAAAAAAAAAAAAAAAAAATAATCAAGAGTCCTTAACCTGAAAGGCCCATTTCAACTTCACTGTTATCAGATGTATAGGGCTTATCACTGAAACAAAATAAACCAACTGACTATGAAAGGAATATTCGACTTACACATCATTAAATGTTATCCAAAAGTGCAATCTACTGAATGATGGTTTTTACCTCAAATAGCATGTACAAATATTTGATCTAAATTACACATCTCATTGAGCAGCAAAGAATTTTACACAGCATGAGTCTCACTCAGCAAGCATCCTAATCTTTTCATTAAATTTGCCACAGTTTAAACAACTGTTTATCCCTGCATTCAACTGGGCTTTTAGAAAAGTATATGGCAATTTCTAACACCCTTTGTAATCTGCTCTGGTGTCTAGGGCTAACTAGCTGTAAGCTTTACCAGTCGGAAAGTATTTGTGAAAAACATCATACATATTTTCAGTAAATTTAGATCTGATCCCGAGTTATGGCTACAAATAAGATTTTTGACACTTTCAGGTGCAATCCTGGCCTCTACACAAATCCTGTTAGAAACTTTCCCACTGACTAAAAAGCCTAGGATTCTCTCAATTTTGTTTTTTTTTGTTTTAAATCTATAGAAAGCTTAGGGTGTGAAGACAAACGGTTTATACATAGTCTTCATTACATGGAATTGCTCATTAACCCAAATCACTGTTTCTCTGTGCTAGGCTCCTCGTTTGTTCTGTGGCCTTGCCTGTGCACTACACGACTTATTAAAAACTAGACATCAGGTTCTCACATGAAGATCTTTAGCATGTTTTGTAGCACTCCAGTTTTCTCCCTCCACCCAAATCTCTCATGTTCTTATGATTTTCTATAGCCTTTGCACACCGTACATCAGCTTCCTCCCCATCTGCAGCACAAGTTTCCAGCCCTGAGACCCAAAACCCTTGGAAAGGTATATCAAGACAAGCAGAGCTGAAAAGGCAATGTGGCTTTTCATGACACAAAGGGTTAAAGCTGGCTTTCTGCTGGACTTGGAGAGCTGCTGTTTAAGTTCAGAAAAGACACTACAACACCAAACAGTGTGACTGGGCCTCACTTCCAACTCCTCCACTAATGCTGATGACTGCTACTTGCCAGCTATAATTGGTTTAACTGGCAGGACACCTTCTGCAACACCCCCGCACAGCTGAGTGGGTGAACCAGAACAGGGTCAACAGGATCAGGCACTTATTAACTAATACTCCTGAATTCTGATCAACTTCTTTTCAGCAATACCCAGGTGCTTGCCCACAGCTGGATTCAGCTGGGAATCACCCACATGGAGAACTAAACCATGCTGGCATCTGCAAACAGATCTCCACTGCCTTTTGTTTTTATTTTGAATTTTGTTTTTAAATGGTAAATTCGGACTCCTGATGGAAAAAAAAAAAAAAAAAAAAAAAACCAAAAAACAAACAAACCAAAAAAACCTTCGCACCAGTGGGTTAAGAGACAATCACCTGCCTCAGGCGCGCTGGTCCCCCATGCAACTGCCGGGCTCCCCGAGCGCCGATGGGGGAGATAGCCAAGAGCTGCTGTGACTTTTCACACATATGACACACTCGCCCACATAAAAGTTCTATGGGGAGATCATACAGCCCAACATTTTTTAAGTCCCTTTAAAGTACTAACCAAATCCAGAGTGCGCTCTGCCCATTAACCCTTTCCTCCCGGGCGCGCAGCCTCTTCCACAACGCATCCCCGTCCTCCGCCTCTTGGGACGCGATCCCTCCCGCCTCCGGGCTTGGCCCCGCCGGGTCCCCTCCCGGGGTGGGGGGACGGGGTCCCGCCTCCCCCTCCGCCCGCCGGGTCTGCCCGCTCCCCAGCCCCGACTCCCGCCGCCGCCCCCGGGGGAGGTGGCTCGGGGGGTTCGGCCGGGGCCCGTGCCCGGCTCCCCTGGGCGGCCGCCCAGAGCCCCTCGGCGGCGGAGCGGCGCGGGTGGGTGGGTGGGTGGGTGCGAGCCGCCCCCCCTCCCCCGTCGCAGCCTCCCTTCCCCATCGCCGCCCCCGGCTCACCTGGCCCCCGAGCCCGGCGCTCGCCTGCTCCTCCGCGTTCCTCCCCGGCGGCGGCACCGGCACCACACACGGAGTCCGAAAGAAAAAGGCGCCGCTGCCTCTCCGGGAGCCAAAATATCCTCGATGTGGCAGAGCCGGCCAACAACAACAACGGCGGGTTGATCCCAGCGGAGAGTCCCGCAGGAAGGGGGGCGGGAAGGGAGGGGAGGCGGGTGCCCGGCGGCGGGTGCGTGGGCGCTCCGAGCCGAGCCGAGCCGAGCCGAGCCGAGCCGAGCCGAGCCGAGCCGAGCCGAGCCGAGCCGAGCCGAGCCGAGCCGCGCTGCGCTGTGCCGCGCCGCCCGCCCTCGCAGGCGCTCTTCAGCGGGCGGGGGGAGGCGGCGGGGCCCGCCTCCCCGCAAGCCCGGCCCCTCTCTCGCCGCCGCGGACCCGGTTGTTGTCGTCGTCGTTGTCGCCGCCGCCGCCGCCGTCGGTGCTGCAGCGGCGGGCGAGCTGCTGGCTGCGCCGGTGCCGGCCCGCTCTCCCTGGGCCCGCGGGGGCCGTGCCCCACGGGCGAGCCCACGGGGGCTGTGCCCCACGGCCGGGCCGCTCCCTCGGCCCCGGCGCCTCCTCCCTGCCCGCTGCTGCTGAGCGCGGGGAGAGGAAAACACAGTTTCAGCTCATTCAGAGACACAGGCACAGATTTCTTCCCCCCCCGCCTCCCGCTCCCCCCTTCCTTCCCCTGCTATGCTGGAGATAATTAATGCTGGACGTTTTCCACGCTTATTTTGAATTAATACGTGTCCTCGAAATAGACAAGATTGGGAGAATTAACCCATAAAATTCCAGATATCTTTATACATAGTCTATTTTCATAAGCCAACTATGACACTTGCGACTGCGGAAATTCAGCAATTATGTCATGTTGCGTCTTCTGCAATTGTTTTGGGGAGTTCCTAATGTAAACTAGGTGCAATGTGAAAGCTCTACTGACAATTTCACCCTGTGAATTGCAGATCCAAGCGCCACAGCCGCTGGTCAAACAGATTTGGCTTTCCTCAGATCTTGAAAAAATTGGGTAGCCCGTGGAAGGTTGCAAGGAGCTCCATGCCACCAAAATATTAAGGAACTTTCTGCTAAATTTACTTCGTCCAAGTGAGCTCCCCCTGAGGGGTTGGGGAGACTCGGTGGACAGGCAGACAGGAGGCACGAGCTGCTTTTCCTACTCAGCTCCGCGCTTGCTGGAGCCGCCTAACTTTCCTGACTCTCTTGCCACACTACCTATGACTGGCTTCTTTTACGTGGTGTTAAACACTTCAGGTGCACCCAGCCGGGGGGACCCACGCGTGCTCCCCAGCTCCCCGGCCTGGCTGCGCGTTGGAGCTGGGTCCTGGTGTGAGACCCACGGGTGTGCTGGCCATCACGCCCCACGCCCCGGCCGGGAAGAAGCTGCCATGTCTCCGTCCAGCAGCCGTCCTGCCTGGGTGCCCGGGGGGTCCTGCACGGCAGCCTGCATCCCGCAGCACCCACCCCCAGGTTGCAGATGCGGTCCTTGGCAGCAGTCAATCACCCAGCCGTAAGGACCAAGCAAGATGGAGCCACGGGTTCTTTTTGCTTCCACCCTCGACTTCTCTAGATTTTCAGTGAACACCAGGGACCTAGACTGCACTTAAAAAGCTGTTCTTTAAGCTTGCTATTACACCTTGCTTTATTTAAACTAACTCCCATTTCAAATTAACACTCGTGTCATATGGTTGTAACTTTTCTTGTAATAGGAGCGCAATAACTGCTACTTCTCAGTTCCTCACCAGATTTCAACTGACCCTTTACTATGTGCCTAAGCTGTGATTATTTTTGCCACTAAAAGGTCATAGTTTATTTGGCTATTGCTGGCGCAGTTGTCAGGGCTCCCTCCTTCTGTATTTTCCAGCTATTTTCAGCCACAGCAAAAGTTGGACCATGCAACCTGTTGCCCTGGAGTAAGACTCCCTAGTACTTCTTTCAAACTCTTCAGAAAACTTTCTCCTTAGAAAAGTGGGGTATATTTCATTCCTTAGGGTCAAATGTTACTGGGCAAATTGTGACAATCTGCTCTGAGAGACTGAAAGAAGTGTCTTGATTATGCCAATGACATTTCTTACTTCAGGAGAGTCCTGATCTAATAAGGCAACATCTGTTATAATCCTAAGGGAAACCATTAAAAACTGTATGTCAGCTGCATAGCAATTTTAATTATAACACTGACAAAAACACTTATGCCACCCTTTATATGAGGGAAACATCTGTCAAAAAGATAAGATGAAAGTCTGGGAGTTATTTATTTCTTGCTAAATCAATGTTCTGGGATCCAGAGCAAAATTATTAACCTGGACATATTTTGCTTTATTAAAATTTATTTTTTTAAAGTACTTTTTCTTACATAAGATTATTTAATTTCATTGAATTCATTATTTAATTTCATTAAATAATGCTTATTGTTAGTATACAAATACACTATTGCAGCATTAGAAGTGGTACATGCTTAGTGGGCTGGAGCACATGATATATAAGGAAGGGCTGAGGTTTCATTAGGGGCAGAGGGAGCTTGGTTTCCTTAGTTTGGAGAAGAGCAAGCTAATGGAAATCTCATTGTTATTTTCAACTACTTAATGGGAGGTTATAGCAAAGAAAGAGCCAGACTCTTCTAGAGGTGCACAGTTGCAGCAGGGGAATACCAATTGCACATTTGCAGATAAATGTTCCCAGAGTGAGTGAAAGCTTCATCTGTGGAGAGTCTCTGATCTTGATCAGCCAAAGCCCTGAGCAACCCCAGCAGAGGGTCAGAATGGGGACCTGCAGTGCTCCTCTACAGCCTGAGTTACTCTGTAATTCTGTGGTCCCTCTGCAATGATAATTTTCAAAATGTAACATCTTTAAGCTAGAGAGTCAAAGAAAAAATATATTTGGTTTTGTTTTGCTTCTGTAGTGCACCTGTGTGTTTTGTTCTATTTTAGGAATTGTCCATCCTCCTCACAATTTCTTTAGCTCTTACCCGTACTTTTAGGCATGTGTGTGTGGTGGCATACTGTCAGCCATAGAGACAAAATGAGCAGTTCTCTATAAACCTCAGAATAACCATGGCATCAGCACCATGCTTCAAACTTTTGAGATTTGTTGTTGTTGTTGGAGACCTACTAGTGCTTGCTTTTTTTTTTTTTTTTCAGGAGTGAGGGAGAACTAGCTGTGGTACTCAGGAGCGAAGTGGTTAGAAAGGGAGAAGGAAAGAAAAGTGATAAACACTGAAGAACAAATCGCTGCTAAGTCATTGTACTGGGATTCTGTGATAGTCCAGAAAGATAAGACTTTTTTTCAGTCCTTCTTGCTATAAATTTCTTGTCTGAAAGAGGACCCACACTGCAGGTGAGTGTTTCTGTTTTTCTAATTGCCTTTCTCTGCAATGGTGTCACAGAAATATGCTGGGAGTTACCTTCTTGTAGTGAGTGAATTAAGGTAAAGAAACTTGTTAGATTTTAAAAAATTATGTAAGTACATGACATTTTGCATTGACAGCAATGGATGGTTGTCTGAGGAGGGAAATTTGGCCCTGTATTTCTGATTGGAGCCGCAGCAATGCTGATTTGTGAGTTCACTGGCAAAGATGGGGAAGAGGTAAAGAGCAGCAGCTGATGGTCAGGGCATGCCAGGGAAGGGCTTCACTCAGTGTCTGCACATCATGTTCTCACTGGGGGCAGCAAAAACGGGGAATAAGATCCTAAAAATGTAGAGGTTTAAAGCATAGAGAGGGAATGCGAGGCGGCAGGTATGTGGAAGAGCTGCATTGCAGCCAGCGCTCCGGAGCAGCTATGACTTACTCCTCCAGAATTTCTCTTGCACCACAGGAGAGGACACACAGGAGTGAAAACCTTGTCGTGCTGTCACAGTACGCGTTGCACACTCATCTGCATGTTGGCTCGGCTCCTCTGCCTGAGTATGTTTGGGGCACACACGTCCCTCCTCCTCTTCCTCCTCCTCCTCCTCCTCCTGCCGCCGCTGCTGTGGGGAGCGGTGTGGCTGGGCTGGGCTGGGCTGGAGCAGCCCTTGCCGGGGCAGTCCCACGGGTGTCTGGTGGGTGCTCAGGGGTGCAGTACGGCTGAGAGGCCCATGCCTCCTCCCTCTCCTCTCTGCATCCCTGCAGTGCCGGAGATGCCTCGTCATTCATTTGCGTTCAGTAACATAAATAGACATCCTGAATTTGAAAGAAAAAGCTGTATATTTGTGACCCAGAAAGACAATTAACAATGAAGCCCCAGTAGCGACCGTCTGCAAGATCACAGTGTAAAGGGTGTCAGGAAATAACGTCTTTGAAAAATAAAGGCCCAGCTATCTGGATTTGAAATAGCAACTTCAAACAAGATGCTATTATGATTGAAACAAAGGATGAACCTCACTGACGCTGCCATTCAAACATAACTAAACCAAAATATTTAAACAGGGTTGGGGGAAAGGGAATATCAAACAATATTGCAGTCAGACCTACGTTCTTGGCTGTTAAAATAAAGCACCGCAGACCATCCCCCACCAAAAAGTTCTCCCCATGGTGTTTGGTGCACAAATTGTGACCAAGATCATTTCTGCGAAGGCATCTCAGTGAGTCACAAAGTATAGCAAGTTACTCATGTGCGTGTCATTATTCTGAGCACATACAAACCAACAAGAATAATTACTGTAGCAAAAAAAATACTATGTCAAAGTTCTGTCAGCATGTTTGAGTAGTAACAGATATTGCTACATTTTTCCCATAAAGCACTACATTTCACCTTCATAAAACTGAAGCAAATTAAATAAACTGCCAGCTCCATAAAGTGTAAAAATTTGAAGTCCTTATGCTTCTGATTTTTTAATTATGTGAAAATGTTACAAGCGTGCCTCAAATAATGTTGCCAGCGGACAGGAGAGATGCCTAACACATGAACTGTAGGATGATGTCTCACATGATTGAAAAACCGAAGCCTTTACCTTTCATACTAAAGCAGGAGATTAGTTGTTAAACTAGCTAGTGCTTAAGAGATTGCTCATACCATTTTGGTCGTATTTAATTAATTTCATGCAGTCTGAGGCATAAAATAAAAAGCACATGTTAATATTTTAAGGCCAACTGTATTCAGAAACAGCAGAGTTTAAAAATTGCTTTTGGATGACTTCAAAAAAGTACACTTGAGCTTCCTTTAGCAACAGAGCTTTTCCTTTTATTCTCTGCATTTCATGTACTGCTGGTTTCATTTAAGAATAACCTTGTTTGTGTACAGGCTTATGATTCTCCTGTTCACTAATATGAACATGATTCAGTATGGGATTTGGTATGAGAAGAATGCTGATAACACACTGATGCTTTCATTTGTCGCTAAGAGATCAAGGACTCTCCAGCTCCCCATGTCCTGCCCGTGCGCAGGTGCACAAGGAGCTGGGAGGGAGCACAGCCAGAGCACCGGACCCAAATCGGCCAGTGAAATATTCCATATCCTGTAACATCATGCTCAGTATATGAAGGAGGGGCAGCCAGGAAGGAGGGGGTTCCCTCCTTTTCAGGATTGAAATTGCAGGATCTTGGTATTTTGGGATTGCTAGTCAGGAACAGGCTGGGTATCAGTCAGTGGGTGGTGAGAAATCACATTGTACATTGTCCATTTATATTTTCTATTATTGTGGGTTTGGTTTGTTTTCCTATTTTATTACAATTATTAAACTGTTTTTATCTCAACCTATGAGTCTCCCTTTACCCCTCCAATTCTGTCCCCCATCCCCTGGGCAGGGGAGGGTGAGCGAGCAGCTGTGTGGTGTTTGGCTGTCAGCCAGGTGCAAACCATGACAACTAATCACTGTGGTGTGCCCTTCATCACCACATTTACTCTCCCACCTACGTGGGCAGCAGCATGCTTCTATTACCAGTAAGGGCAGTACTTTATCTTGTGATAGGTACAGTTCTCCTCCTGCCCCATCACCAAAAAATAGAGGAGATTTTCATGATTCTTCTGCAGCTGTAGAAGTTATATGCTGGCACTTGGTAAGTTGTCACAGCTGTTTAAAAATTTACATTAGTCCTAGGTATATTTATAATGATGTTTACACCACAGAATGGGAGAGCTCATTGTTAGGGAGTCTTGCTTGTTTGCTGCTGCTCTCACACTTCCGTAAGTGGGAACTGTTTGTGTGAGAACTGGGTAAGTTTCTGCAACAACAATTTGAGATTACATTTTTCATACTGATATAGATGCCCATGTGTGAGTGCCCAAGCCCTGGCATAATAGAATTTGTTCATCTTTTATGTTTTCTATTACCTTCTTTATTATTCTCAACCTACTTTGTTCTCATCCCTTACCTTCCAGAGCAAACTCCCAGTTCACGTTTTTTTTTTTTTTTATCTCATTGATTTATGTTTGTGTAGTGAGCAGTACAAGCCAAGCACTGAGTGGTGGCAGAACTTGTGGCACAGAAAGTGAGCCCAGAGTCATACCTAATCACTTGTTTCTTTCTGGCAAGAAAATACTATGATTTCATCCATGTGTCCCTCTTACTGCGTGTTTAGTGAATATATACATCCTTACATAAAGAGCAGCGGTGAGTCTCATTGTGGTCAGTGAATAAGAAGAATATCTCTGTTTACACAATATTTTGAAATTAATTCAGAGCCTGGCAGGTGCTACATGTTGGGACCTACAGGACATGCATTTTTCAGTACTAACAGCGAGGGAGAAGTTGCTGACCTTTTTCTTAACATAAGCAAAAATTCAGGCATAGCCACTGTAGTCAGGATCATTCATCCCACTCTGTGTTGAAGACCTCAGCCTGAAGTATCCAGAGCAAAAAATCATCTATTGAGTGGCCTTGACTAAAATAACATCAATGCAAGACCTGTATCCCATTTTATTGACCTGCTCTTCTGTTGGAAGACTGTTCAGGCCTTCTTATCTCAAGAATTTAATCCCAATCTCACAGAAGTAGGAAAAGGAAAGGCAATGCCAGCTTTAGCCATGAGTGGATGTATCCATCATTGTGACCACTGGTGCATACGTTGGTAGACTTGGAAAATTGCCTGTCTTTGATTTACAGACATCTTCTCTGTGAAGCTCTGCTCCGTCTTAGCCAATTTGGCTGTCTTTTTGCTTTTACTTCCCCAGGGGCATAATGTCAAATTAGTAATTTTTACAAGAGAGGGAAGCTTTATAACAGCCAGAACGTACGTTCTCTGGAACACTGACAAGATAAATTCGCTTTATACAAATATAAGCAGCAGTTGTTATATCTGTCCTGGTTTCTTTTTTGACTTGTTTTATTTTCCTTCTTTTTTTTTTTTTTTTTTTTTTTTTTTTTTTTAATAATGGAGCAGGTGCAATGCCTGTATCTGTTATCAGTATCTAATATGGTTTAAGCAAACACTGAATTGCTCACGTTGTCTAGGTGTTGCATGTAATCTATTAGTCATCCCATCTACTGCTTATCACAATGCAAAAAAACAACATCTGAGATGAATCATTAAGATTCATTAAAGAATATCTTTGTCATAACAGCAAATGAGGGAGAAATACGGAAGGGACAGGCGGGGGGTATGTCTAATATTTGAGGAGAACGCATGACGTGCTGTCTACTGGGGATCTTGAAAATGATACTCTTCCTAAGAATATTATTAGCAGAGCAAAAAGTGAGCTTAATTGTATTGATTGACCGTAGTAAGCAAATTCTGTGTTTGGAGTTTGAAATAATTATTTTTTGGGGGGGGAATGGGGTTATACAGTATTGGGGAAGCAGGCATCCTGCACCGTTGTCAAACTGGGGCCAAAACAAAAGTCTTGCTCTACCCCATGTGCATCTCTGTTAGTGGCAGAAACCCCAGGTCACCGTGGTCCCCTTGCCCTGTTAGCAATGTCCCCAGCAAAACAGACATTCCTACTGGATGTGACATAGCCACTCGTGTGGCCCGTGTCCCTGTCCTGTGTGGCTGTGGCTGTCTGACCCTGTGTGACACCCAGATGCTGCAAGCGCTCTGCAGGTGCTTAATGACACACAGGACTGAAACCACCACCTCTGTGTCGACACTGGCCAGCGAACACTCTAAGGGGGACAGCCTGTGCTGGGCTGACATAAGACAAGAGGGAAATAATTTTCTTAGCCCATGAGAATCTGCTGGAGCACAGGTATTGGTTTTTTTTTTTCCCCCACAGGAACAACAAAATCAGTCTCAAAAATACTTTGTGAATTGTATTTTGGAAAAAAAAAAAAACCTATATAAAAACAGAGCAAAAACTAGCCATGATTGATCAAAACCTTGCATTCTTTTTGCTCCTTGCTTTTTTTAAAAACATGTTTTTATTTTAAACAGTATTTTTTACAAAGAGTGTATTTTGGTAGAGGTCTGGACGCATCAAGCAAAAGCTTCATCTTGTGGGACAGCACTATAGGCAGTTCCTCTCCACACAAATCTCCATGTAGCTTTTTCCCACCAGCATGAATTCCCCTCTGTGGGCCCGATGTGCTTTTCTCCTCATGCAGATGAGTGTTTCCATAGCTGAGGAGTTTGTCTTGCTGACAGCACCAAGATTTCTGGAGTCACTGCTCATTCTCAGGTGTGAAGCTGATTGCTCTCTGGCCTTGGGCAGATAAGCAGCTATAAGAATTTGTTGCTCCTGTGCCTTTTCCCAGCATCTTTTAATGAGGGGAGAAATAAATTGTCCATATAATTTCTTTTTCTCTGTAGTGCAAACGCTTTCCTTTGTCTCAGTACAAACTGGTTTTCTTAACATGGCAGATTTACAAAGAAAGCTGATGCTAACCCAGAAGTCTTTAAATGAGCATATATATTCTGCTATGACCTTTACAGTAATAATTCATTTGCCTTTTTATAGATGTCATCCAAGTGATTGCTACCCACATCACAGCTTTAACTCTGCCCACATATGGAAACTGAACTTTGGAAGCAATGTGCTCTCGGGTCCCGCGCAGGCGAGCTCTGCTGATGTCCACTGGGTTTCTTTAAGCAGAACCTGTATTACTTTTAACGTTTGTAAGTAAACCCAGGAGAAACTAACTGTTGTGTGGAGCTCATATCTCAGGGGAACACACGCTTTGGCCAAGCAGGAAACAAATTGTAAGATAAGGATTTTGATCTCACTTTCTTTAAATTCCTTCTGAGCTCTCACAGAAACCTGGCATTTCTGGGGACCCACATCCAGTGTGTGCCAGGGTTTAAGGTCAGCAATCATCTTTAAATACCCTTTCCCAGCACGTGGACCCTCTGTGCTTTCCCAGTGCTTTTGCAGCTTGCAGCCCTGCCTCAGGTTGGTTTGAGCTTTTGCTGCTTCCCACTGGCAGCTTCCTAACACCAAACACATTTGGGGCAGTGCTGTAAAGATGCTTCCAAAAGGAACTTGCTGGACTCTCACCTGCAAGGGTCAGAATTTATGTAGTTGCAGTGTCTCCTATTGTAAAAAAAAAAAAAAAAAAAAAAGAAGGTTGAGGATTGTGTATAAATATCCCATAAATCATAAGTAACACATCTGCTTCCCACATCAGACATTTTGACAATAAAAACTTCCCTCAATCTCTTTAGGTCTCTGTATCCTGTGTCGTTACACGCTCTGGTGGAGAGTTTACTTACTGAGAAAGAGGTGAAGAGCTCATAAATAAGCACACTTCACTCCTTTTGCTGTTTTTAATGATATTGAAAACAACTAAATGAATTTAGTTTTTCTAGGATATTTCCTTTTCCAATCTCTGCATGTATACCCTCCTCTTCCTGAGAAAGGAACACGTCCCTAAAGAAAAATGTTTGTTTATCAAGTATTTGTTACATGGGTTTGTGCTTTCTCTGCAAGAATGTGTTTTAGCTTGGATTTAACTTAAGGAAATGAGAGTCACGGAGTCACTCAGCCATTTTTACTTCTGGCTTCCTGTTCCCCCTAAACAGCTTTTGAACCCTTGGGTCAACTTTAACCAAAGCTGGGAAGGATCTCACGATCTGAGGGAAATAAAGTTCTTACACCTCTTAGAAATAAGAGGCAGCAGAGTAGATAAAAGACATCAGAGCCAGTGGCCCATGGAGATAAAGGCAGAAACATGGGCTCAACTATATGTTTCCAGAGAAACGCACAAGAAATAAACGCTATTAACTAGAACCTTTGTTTAGGTCTCACATCTTACGAGGCTTGAGATGAGTTTGTGTCTTATTAGGGATGAGATAAGCTGCCCTAAGACACAAGTCACAGGAGCCAGGCATCATTTGTTCTCCTGCTTGCGGAATGACTTGTTGCTTTGGTAAAGTGTAATATTTACTTCTACTTGGTGGTTTGTCGTCACTACTCAGGCTCTGTCTGAGCCACCTCTCTTGTTGGAGTATTTGGTGAGATGTGAGAGGAGACCTGTGTTGCTGTTTCAGTGTTGCCTGAAGAGCAGAATTTCTAGGATCAGCCTTAAATCCTCTGCCAAGCCTACAAATAGTGGGGCTGGGTGACTCCTAGGTTTACAGGGAGATGCCAAATGGACCTGTTCCTGTCCAAACGAGATCAATAGTGACTGAAAGTCATGACTGTCTGAAGGCTATTCAAACTCTATTAATTAGTGAGTTGGCAATTTCATTTGGCAACCTATTTGGCAAATGCCTGCTGCTATTGATACTTAAGTTTGCTAAATCTTACCAGGAATGAGCAAGCAGGCGTGGAAAATGGCACCTATCCATGCCTAGAGAGTGAATCAGATATCATATTTGATTGCAGGAAGATCATTACCTCCTTTTGCCCCCCCCCTTTTTTTTTTTTTTTTTAATTATGCCAGGTCTGTAAGTAGTGTGGGGACCTCACTCTAGAAGTCCCAGTGGGAAGAGTGGCATAGTACCTTCCATGCTCTTCTTCCTGTTGCGGCAGTCTTCTGGATTTCAGTGCTCCCTACCTAAATCTTACCAGTTTCCCATCTTTCCAGTATTTCAGTAAGGACAGTATATCATTAATGTTCATTATGGAGAATACTCTCCATATCCAGTAGTGGTGGATAAGACATACAATCAGTTTTCTGCTATTTGAGATACTAATTATGCAGGTGATGATCTTAAGTGATTTGAGTATGTGTGCTTAGTATGGAACTTGGGACCTGTCTTTGGGTTTCAAAGAATAAACCTTTCCCAGTTATCTTTTTTTTACATCTTTTGTAAACAGTAAATTCAAAAACAAACTTTGTAAAGCTCTTAACACTAATCCTCCTTATAAGCTGAAAAGGTCAAATTACCAATTATGCTCTGTGTTTGTTTTCATCCTCTGGGTCTCAATTTTCATGATTGCTTTTCCTCCCAGGGACTCTATGAGGCTCTTAGTTAGGTCAGGCTTTGTACAAGCAAAGCAATCCATTCCTCTTCCAAAGACCTGGCATCTAGTTTAAGGAAGGCAGTGGAGCGCAAGAATAGCTTGTACTACGTAATGCATAAGTGGCAGGTTCTGAGCCAAAGTTTGCAGATGTAGTAGTGAATTAATTTGTACAGGATACTGACTTGCTCTCTAACTCCATTGTTTAAAACACGTTTTCTGTGCCCTTCAGAAGAAACCCAGTGGATAACCAGCTGCTTTGCATTTTTCAGGTGGAAGAAGCAGCAAAGTCATTCTGATCTGGAGTGCAGTGGGGGCTGTGGGGCCAGGTGAGAAAGTACAAAATCAGGCATGTAAGAAGGACAAAGTCTCATGAATCGTGTCTCTGGTAAAGGCTGTAAGCCTGTGGGAAATGTGATGTAAAGCCTTGGGGAAAAAGGTGTTGAAGTGACAAACCCATGAGGATGACTTTAGTAGTAGCATTTTCAGTACAGCTTGCATGGGGAAGGGTTGAAGATGGAAGAGACAGAGAAAAGATTGCAGCAGTTCAAAGGGAAGAGAAATGTCCTTTTGAAGAATTACGTCTTCTATTGCTTCTCTGCTGGATACTGGTTTAAAGCCTAGCAATAGTTAAATAAAGCCTGTTTTCCTATGTCTCTCCCTGGTGGATTCCTGATTAATTCAGGCTTCACAAGGTTTCTCTTTCAGTGAGGACAATGACAAGGTCCCTCTCCTCTACCCAGTCACTCATTTTCAGAGACCTCCTGTCTTCTGCCAAATGTGACTGCAGTTGGCTCGGGGGTCAAAATTTGTTAAAGGAAGACAGACAGTCATCTCAAACATACTGTGATCAGTTATTTCCTTATAAAAACAAAATAAAAATGGCAAAATATCTGAATTAGCTCAACAGCTTTTAAATAACATTTCAATGCACCTTAATGTACTATGTACTGTCTGTTTCACTTAAAAATACAGCATATTTAATTTTACTCTTTTGAGCTAAAAACATGCCAGAAATGGCTTTTGGTGAACCAGTAATTAAGAGACAAGCTCTGAGAAATGTTACTAATGTATTGTGCTGTTGGCTAATGTTTTGGTTCCCTTATTGGGGCAACACACTGCTTCTGACCTGTTAATGACTTCTCTGAGAGATGGTGGTACTTCTGAAGAGTAGGTATATGAACGGACAGTTTGAATATTCGATCGCATACTCTGAGGTGTTTGGATGAACTGGTCATTTAAAAACAAAATCAATAGGCATGCATCTCTAGGGAATAGTAAACAAAGTTGGAGTCATTCCTAATTATTGGGATACAGCTCTGTCATCAGCTCCTTCTCTAGATACTATTATTTATAGAAATAATTATTATGCAGTATTTAAATTTGGGATGCACACGGTTCTTTAATTGGGGGCTGAACTTGTATTTGGTGATCTGGATTCCTATCCTTACTCATCTGTCTATCATTTATAAAGATTATATATCTGGAACGTGACCTGTACATAATTACAATTAATTAAGTCACCAGCAGTATGCTGAAAAACTTGCATTTAAATCAGGGGTTGAATAATTAAAGCAATTAGTTAGAACTGACTATTTGTAATACGGCTTCTTGAAAATATGGAATAATTGCTAATCTTCTAGGCAGAGATGGACAGAACATCAGCCTGGTATTTACTTTTGTAAATATGAATTAGGTGAGGTGGTGCAAGTATGAAATCCTTTTTTTTTTTTTTTTCCCCTTCTTCTAATTTTCTGAGGTCATACGAACTGGTAAATGATGTGCAACCCAACTGATTATTTCAGGGCACGGTAAATTTAGGATGTCCACATGAATCCTTCAAGCTATTAAAACAGTTCCCTCTCTTGGCTTTCATCATTTTTATTTATAATCCTTAATTTGTGTGGTCGGGACAGTGCCACTCAGAGAGTAACAGTCCTTCTTCCACACCCTGCTCTTCGGCATGCTGCCACCAGTGCTCGTCCGTACGGCTGCACACAGGCTGCAGCACAGCGGGCTGCCCATGGGATCCGTGCCTCCCTTAGCCAGCTCCCTGTTGATTATTTATTTCGGCAAGGTGTGAGGGAATGTAACACCCACGCTCGGCAAACTCACCTCCCCGTCACCAGGCGCTCGCTCGCAGGCTGCAGCTGGAGCAAGCACGCCACGCGTGGGAGAAATCAAGAGGAGGAGATCAGCTAGCGTGGAGAAACCAGACCCAGCCTCCCCTCCCTCCTCCTCGGATTTGGCCAGGGCTGACGAAGGGGCTCACTCAGCCCCAGCCCAGCCTGCCGGCACTTTGCTTCCAGGTAGATGGCCCTAGATAAGGCAGCCCTCCAGCCTGATGCGAGCACCCTGCCTCTACCCGGGGAAATGTGGGTGACTCAGGACGGGATGGAAATGGGAAGGTGCCCAAGCAAGCCAGCCCCACGGGAGGAGAGCCTGCCCCCAGCCTCTCAGGGCAGCGGCCGGGTGTCTTACTCAACGCTGTCGTCAGGTGGTGATGGGTGATACTATCTGTGTCTTTCCCAATTCGGTTGCCAGAAAGACGTGTCATGATACCAACAAGTATCAACCAGGCACCCTGCAGAGAAAGGGCTGGGGACTTCCGAGGGCTGTGGTGGCACTAACCCCTCCTTTCGCAGTCCCAGCCCAGGGATGCAGGGGGTCTCTGCAGGCTGGGGCTTGGGGGGTGAGCCGAAGGCCCTCACTGAAGATGGGTAGCTGTAGTACGCTTGCCCTGGCACATGCTGCCTAGTGCCTTCTGTGCTTCTAGCTTTCTGTTTCTCTCTGTAGCTGAGCAGAGAGGCTGTAACTTGGACTGGTGGATTTTTGTCTGTATTGTCAAGCAGGGAGGGTAGGATGTGCAACAGCTGCACTGTGTGGAAGGTGAGCTTGTTGTAAAACAGTCTTGATTTTACACGGATTTTTGTTTTCCTTTTAAAAACCTGCTGTGTTTGTGGAACTGAAGGCCATTAAACAAGATAGATCAGTTCAATTATTTAATTGAAAGCTCAGTTAAATAATTTATTGCAAACATTTAGCTTTTGTGCTTATGTCTCTAGAAAGTTAAGAGGATATTGCCAAATTTTTCTCTCAGAAACACACATGCATTTTCCAGAACTTGGATAATTGCTTTCTATGTTTTTCCTATGCCTGTTTTTTTGTTTTTTGTTTTTGTTTTTTTTTTTTTTGTTTGTTTTTTGGTTTTTTTTTGTTTGTTTGTTTGTTTTTGTTGTTGTTTTTTTTTTTTTTTTATTTCTTCTCAAATCCTATTTCAACGAAACACTCTAAGACTGTGACTTGTGTGGAAGTTTTGCATGTTTAATGTTGGGCATATGCACAAAACAGCATTGGTGGGACCTTAACAGGACACCTAACTCATCTCCCTGGCCCAGGGCTTTGCTGAAATAGGGATTGTGCATTTAAAGCAGAGCAGACGATTCAGTGTCCGGTATGTGGAGGATAGCTCCTAACCAGTTTGGAGATATTTTAGAAGCTGATAAAAGGACAGTTCATAAAACACCAATTGGGCATCTCAAAAGAGGAAATGAGAGTGAAAGAAGGAAAAACATTACTGTATTTTTAATTATCTGTCCTTCTGATGTTGTCAGCCTGTACTTTTAGCAATGGGAATAGTTGTTTAACTTTCTTCCCATTTAATGTGGTCATTTTATGGGTTACAGAAATGGCTTTTTCTGGTAACACCCACCATTTATGGCCGTGGCTGTGACATGCATGGGCCCACCCAGGGGGAAGGTGTTTTGGGCTGTACAGCTACCCCAGCAGCACACAGAAGCATCCTTCCTGGAGAGGGCAGTGGGATGCCTCCCTGCCTGCTGCCTGCCATGGGCAGCTCCCCTCCACCTCCTCCTCCTCCTGGCCCTGCTCCCTGCAAAGTGGCCACCCGACTCCCCTCCTGACTGCACGTGGGAGGGTGACGGCAGGCTGCCCCGCACCCCAGCCCCAGCAAGGCTTTGCCCAGCTGCCCGCAGAAGTGGGGGAAGGCAGGGAGAGGGGAGAGTCTCTCTCCTCTGCTTTTATGGGGCTGTGCATCTCTGAAACTCATCTCCTCTTGCAAAGCACTGCTCACTTGTGCCTCTCTGCTGCTCTTCTGTTATTTTTAGGGAGGATTTGGCACTCATTAGTAATTATTACCGTAGCAAAGACCCACTTCATGAAGTTGGGCTCAACTTTCTCCATCATTAGAGGTAGGGCCTGGGAACAAGAATGGCACTGTTGGGCATCTATGCCTGCACTCACTAGTTTGGCTGACTGCAACGCTGTCTGGACTGCAAGGCATATCGTTTTTCACAGGAAACATGCGTTCAACTCAGAGTCCACTGAAATTTCAGCTTGCTGGGGCCGAAATGTTCCCATATATGGTATCGGTACATGAATAGCCGCCTGCTGAGCTGGTGAGGGAGGCCAAGCCCTCTGCTCCTCTGCTGGCTCCCAAGGGAGTGGGAGGCTCTCTTCTGTACGGGGCAGAGGTTTGCAGGTGCACCCCAGAGCTTGCTAGCTGAGCTGGGAGATGAACGCCTTTCTCAAAGTGAAAGAAAAGGAGGAAGCAAGTCCAAGTTTGTGGAAATAAATCATTTCCGTGCAAATGGGAATAGGGTCTCAGGGGGTGCAGGGGTACTAAATTGTACAGAAAAGCACAGGTCTAAAATTAAAACAAGACTCCATCATCTTCTACATTGAATGATCGAGACAGCTGAGTTGGCCTTATTCTCACTGATTTTGGACAGTCCATGCCAGTTGAAGGTCCAGCCTTGTGGATGAAGTACTGCTAATTTTTTTCCTCTATTTTAATAGTTCTGATGGCCTAGGGCAGGACATGCTCAGCTCTTCAGATAAAGGTATCTTAGGTCAATGCTATCTCAGATTTTTTTCACATGACTTAAACACACAAAGAAAGGAAAGAGTTGATATTCTTTCAGTTGAAACTCTTGCTTCTTCATGAGTTAAAGCTGCTGAGAGGACAAGCAAAGTACAATGCTGTCCAGAGATGCTCCCAGTTCAGTATGACAGCTTGCAGGTCAGCACAGGGAGAGACCATGATATGCAGTAGACTCCCAGCATGCCATAGAGGTGATCCTTAGGATGTGGATTTCTGTTCCACAATGTGGAAAGAAGCTGGAATAAAACAAGCAGTTTGGTTTCCCTTGATGTTAACCCCAGAAAGGGCGCTCTGAGGTTCTGATTCCATGTGGTGGGAGGTGATGTGGGCTGCTCAGTCAAATATAATCACACTCATCCCCGCAGCTTCATGGAACCTCAGCAGAAAAGATAATATTGGAAAGATGATATCCCTGTGTATGCAGCTTGCCCAGAAAGGGAATTTAACTCCCGGAAGAAAGCTGGGGAATAGTGACCTGAAAGAAGGCTCTGAGAAGTTGCCTAGATACAGGTTCCCTTGTCCATACATCCTCTCCTGAGAAAACAGCATTATTGTGGTATTGCAAAAATAGTGTCACAGATATGCCACGTATGTTTAGCACCACACAAAGATTCCCTACATGGCAGAAGAATTTCCAGGTAGCAAATCAGTCAGCTTTATAGACCCTTTATGTTCTTCAAGAAGTATAAAGGGGCTGCAGCAGTGGCAGAGGATGGACTCTTTGTCTTAATCTGAAGGAGTCATCCTTAAACTAGAAAGGACTCACTGCTCCAGCAGAGCAAAGTGACTGCTTCAATGCCCTTTCGTTATTAACAGTGCAGCTCTGGGGATGACAGGCCAATGTAGATTGGGAGTGATACGTAATGGAGAAAATAACTTATTTTGAGAGCGACTTTGGCATTTCTTGTAGCTTTCCTTTTTCCCAGTGATGCAGTGAAGGCCATCTGCTGCAGGAAAACTGTAACCCCTGGAGAATTCTTCCGCGTGCCAATAAACTCTGGCCTGAGCATTCACATCTCTGTATTTATAAACATTCTTAACATATCTCTTCTTTGGGATGCATACAAGCTGTACTGTACTAAAATGCTGTTATATTGCTGCTGGTTGATGCAGTTCATCATACTTTTTGTTGTGCTTCAATTGTTTTGATTGTCACCATGTAACTTCCAATGAGACAATTTTTTTTATAACGATAGCTGGTGAATATTGTGTCGGGGGAAAATAACAGTTTAAGTGAGAATTTTCTAATCAAAGTCACTGGTTTTTGTTCTTTGTAATCTGGAAGAAGACAATGCACAAATGAAAAAGGACGGGTAGACGGATGAGTCAGTGTAAGTAGTATCTGATGCTTCTGAGAGAAAGACTTCTTATAAACACCTGGGTGATCTGATTAAATTTATTACACGATCTCATGATAAGTAAATTTGTTAAATACTATTTAAGATTCTGAGCAATCTTTGGAGACCTTCTACTAGTGATACAGTCTTAGTGGAACACATCTTTCAGATTTTCATATGAGCTGAGACAGATTTTACTATGTTTTTTTTTTTTTTTTCTTTTCTAATATGGAAACAATTTTAAAACTATGTGTAAGCACTCATTCATGCTTAGCTATGTGTAACTGGATTTAGAACAAAAATCCTGGCAATTTTTTTCTCTCCCTCTAAAATGCGTATTTTCCATTAAGTAGTGTAGCTAATAAATGTTGCTACTTGTATGAAGCCTTTTTTCCAGGTTACCAGTGAATCACTTCAGGCTGTGACCTTATCTGATCTTGCATGCTCAACAGGGTTGGGACTAATCAATAATGGGTGAGATTTCATCACGGAGACTGTGGGTGATGCAGGAAGCAGTTTGGTGATTAAGTAGTTGACACTCTTTCTCTCAACCATTAATGAAACTTTGTCCCATTGAAGCCCTAATAGGACTCTGCAGCCTTTTGAATGGAATGGAAATTTGAGATCTTCACTGCTCATCATTCATAAATATCTCATGGCATTTTTTATGTGAACGTGAGAGTAGGACTATTCATTGAGGCAGTCCTGGCCGAATTCCAGTTTTGGTAATTGTTTTCTGCCTAGCTTCCTTTGGTTTCAATTTAGACTCTTATTCTTTTTTGTTCCCTAACCCGAGGTGTTCAACTGCTGGTATGAGTACTTCCCAGACTAGTGCTGGCAACATTGCCTGGCAGAGGGGGGATGCGATTCTGCTGCCTCTAAACTTTATTGAGTATTTTGACATCTTCTCAAAGGTCTCACTCTGTGAATGGCTGATAGCATCATGTGGAAACATCTGGACAGGGTGAGATTTTCAGCTTCCTGGCCGGAAAGACTTTAGCTATTGAGGTGCACAGATGTAGTCTGATCTTCAGTTTGATGTTTAGATCATAGACAAAACTCATGCTTTTTTCCTCCTGTGACAGCCTCTGGGAATTATCAGTGTTGGCGTTAAAGTTCTCTGTAAAACATAGGGGGAACATATGAATGCCTTTCTTGTTTGTTTGTCTGTGATATTCGTAAAGACAGCCTGGAAAGCTCCTGGTGTTTGTTGTCAGTGTCATTCTCTGAATGCCTCCATCTCCCTGCTCCTTGTGAAAAAATACAGGAGATTTATCTGTTGATCTCTTTCCCCACTTTCCCACTTCTGCTTCAGTGCTGCCCCTCCAGGGACAGAGAAAGTGTCCAGGACATTTCCCTGGGCTAACAGAAATTTGGGGAGGTTAGAGGGGGCAAAGACTTAATATTCTTGGTATTTCTGAGAATCACAAACTAAGTTCCCTATCAGGAATATGTGCTGCTGAAGTGAACACTAGTTTTTGGAAAATTCAGTATTCTCCCTCTCCCCAGGTAAACCAGTCAGGTTATGAAAATCATTCAGATGATTTCTGTGCATCACAGGAGAGGCCAGTTCCATTCCCCACTCCTCTCTTCCCAGTCCAGATGCTGGTTTTGCCTGAGTTGCTTCTTTGTAACAAGAAAATTCAAAGGGGTAGGAGGAAAGATTGGCTTTCTCAAGCTGGAGCTAGAGCTGCTCAGACTAAGCCAGACAAAATCAGAACAAGATAAACTTATCAGAATCAGATTGGCTCAAGTTGATGTGAGAGGTTTTAATTTCTGTGGGGAAAATGAGAATCCTAAACCCCTGGCTGAAGCCTGGGCTATGGATGCATGGCTTCTTCTGGCTGTAGCTCTCCCACATGGAGCTCATCACTGCTTTCCCCATCTAAAATTATCCCTAGTTGCATCTCCTGGTGGACCTGTTCCTTGGGCAGGGGTGGGGGTGGAAGGACTAAAACCTGTTTTAGTCAAAATGAGCAGGTTGACTTGCACAACACACACAGAAGGTCTTTGATAACTGGATTCATGTAGTCCTCAAGGAAGGTCTACCTTCCTCTCCATCAGCTTCAACATGCTTCATCTTGAGCTCAGTGACCTGATACTTCTATGCCTTGACTTTCCTTAGGGTTGCCTTGCAGATAAACTCTTGAAAGGCAGATGACATTTTTTTTTTTCTGTTCGGCTGAATTAACTCACGGGTGTGGAGGAGGGCCGGTCTCTCCTGCCCTCCCTCCACCTGCGTCAGGCAGCATCCATGGTGTGGGAGCGCTGATGTGGCCAGCCCCTTGCTGGCTGCTCTGGGTGGATTTGCATACTGGGCATCCCTGTGCCTCAGCCTCCCAATACCTCCCTACAGGGCTGTCCTGTTGGTCCTGTTTGGGCACATGTTGTTTTTGAGGGGTATTGTCACCTGGAGAGTCCCAATCGAAATTTTTGTTCCCATGTTGTACGTGCCACATAAACATATGAGGAGAAACAAACCCTGCCCAGAAGAGCTGTAAATAATGAAGCCAGAGAAAGGACATGGCTCCCCAGCTATGCTACAGTGATATGACTGCACAGATTGTGGGCAGCGCTGTGCCCCATCAGAGCAAGCTCACATCTGCCTTCACATGGCCAAGTAAACACCCTTGAGTTGTGAGAGGAAGACAGCACTGTGTTGTTCCTAGATGGGAAACTGAGGCAAAGAGGCTAAGCAACTTGTCTGTCTGCATGATGGATCTGAGAAATAAGCCTGGACCTCCTTCCAGTACCCCTACAGCAAGCCCTCCATCATAGCTACCCAGGGTCTGAAAATGATCAGCTGCTTGGACTGGTCCCCAGCGCTCAGGACCAGTTATTTCCTGATATGAAATCTCCTGTAGTTTTAAGTCATGGCTTTATTTTTAGATCAGCTCTACCTCAACCATAATTACATTTGTACCAATCAAGTATGTGGTAATGCTCATAGGTCTCTGACTAGTACTTTAGTGTAAGAATTAATTTGCGGGGTTGGAAAAGGCAGAATGGCAGGTGTTTCACAGTAGCATGTCACTGAGGTTTCATCTGCCCCATAAGGCTGCTAAAAGGTGACGTCCCAAGAGAAGATAGCAGCAACAGTGAGCATTTCATTTAAGAAGTGGTGGTTCAGGGTCCTTTTGTACCCTCTCATTTCAGAAGTGGTCATCTGGTGCTGGCCATATCTTAGCCCTAACTCTTGACAGGGCACACATGTTTAATGCTGTTTTATTAGAGAGTCAGAAGCATTTGTGGGATTGGTGTGGGAGTATAAAATTGTTTTCTGATGAGGAATTGAGTCAAAGTTTGTTGGCATCTCATGTAGTGGCTGTTTATATGTAAACTTGAAACCAAACCAAACAAACGGAGTGAAACCATCCAAGGCCTAAAATGTCATCTGGCAGCGAGGAGCACTGCAAATACCAGATTAAGAGGGCCCAGGACCAGCTGGCTGCTGTTCACACTGAAGTGAGTGCTCACCAGACGTTCAAAAGCTAGCCATAAAGCCCTTCTAAGCTCACTTGCTTAAGCTCCTATGGTCACTGCTACTCATTTTAGGATCACAGGCAAGCATGAAGGGTGCTTCTGTTTAGCTGTGGGAAAGAAGGCAGGGAAAACAGCATGAAGTCAATAGTTTTAACGTCCTTTCTCTTGCAGCCCATAGCAAAGACCCGATTCTTACTCCCTCCGGAGTCAAGTTGCAAAGTTTTTGCTGTTTTTCAGCAGGACCAGGGTGAAACCAAAGCATAATAACAAGTCACGAAGGCTATATTAAAGACTGACGCATGCTCCCTGAGAAAACAGCTATGATGGTTTAAGAGGTTCTTGCCTCCTCTAGCTGTTTCGCTCCTACCCCTCTGATGGAGGTTACCACTCTCAAAACGGTGCCAGCAGAAGGGAATGTGAGACCATGCTCTGCTTCCCAGCCTTCATACAACTCCACTTTCCTGGGAAACAAGCCCATTCACAGTTGCAGGCTGCAAACTGGAGCAGGCAAGCTACTGAGACATACACATGCATGGCTTCTGGCACCTCCGCTGTGGGGTGTCCTTCTCCAGCAGAAGGGCGAGCCAGCCAGATGGGGTTGATAAGAAACCCGTGGCAGCAAGGTTTGTCAGAGCCCATTGTCAGAGCCTGTCATTATCCATTGTTCCCTTTATTGAATGCAGTTGTACCTATTGCATGTCTCCATACTAAGTTTGACTTAAAAATTAGACGTGAAACACAATGGGTCGAGCTTGTTGGTCAGGAAGTGTTTCTTTGTATACATTAAAACACATGAGGTCTTGTTGTTGTTGTAGCAGCAATATCCTGATACACTTGCTGTGATGATGGATGAAGGAAGTTTCATTCTGAATATAGCTAGTCTCACACTTGAAACTTAATGCTTTGAGGCCTGGAAGTAACCATCACATGTGAAATCTCAACTGTCATGGGAAAGGATGAGTTTTAAAAGCCACCTTTGAAAGATTATCAGTAAACCAAATCTTACCCAACTTCGGACTCAGAGAGATCAGTATTTGCACACATGTGATTCCAGTAACCTTGATGGAGTTTCCCAGTATAAGTAAAATCAGAAGTGGAACTTGCAACTACAAGCAAATCTGTCTTTGCACTGTACTTCAGGCAGATTGGTAATGTAATAGCACTTATATAGTGTAGCTCTATCTCCTTTAATGTCTTTTTTTTTCCTCAAAGCCAATGTAGCTTAGAGTTTCTTCAGCTGAAAACTCAGAGCTCTTGGCATCCTGCCCCATGACATTTATCTGGAGCTCCTGCAACCTTCTGTGACATTAGTTTTACTGCTGAACATGTAATTGATCTTATGCAGTCTTAAATATGTTTATTAAATCATCTATTATGGCTCTTTTTGAATACTGGTATTTGCTCATCTCAGGAGGTCTATGCAATATATATCTACATATGCTTTCTTTAGTTGTATGGACCATCACTAGGGGTTATGTTTTTTTGATCCTCACAAAGTGTGAGGATCGAAATATCCCAGGGCAAAGAGGGGAAAAAAAGTATGTGAAAAAATATTAAAGAAGTATTGCAGGCTGTGTTGTCTTTGTGAACTTAGTAGACTGTAGACTGAATAGGTTTTTATGTTTGTCTTTTCTTCTAGTGATGCTTTTACCAGCTGGTTAATTTATAAGTCAAAAACTTAGAGCATCCAGTAGTTCAGCCTCTCACTTCAAGAAGCCTTCGTCGATCATGCTAATGTGGCCCATGGAAATTCATGGCATAGAGGGACTGGGGGATCTGTCTTGGTGCTCATTTATTAGGTCTACTGCAGGTCCTATCCAAGATTCAGGGAATTCTGCATAAAATGGAAGTCTTTAATTAATGTGAGGTGTGTGGAATGTATAGCAGACTACCTACAGAAAAATACAATCCACATTGTACATGGTTTAGGGTGGGTGCATTTATAGGAAGAGGGGAATTTCCTACACTTGTCTGCAGGAATTTGAGACATTTGTAATAATCAAGCATGTTCAGTAAATAGCAAAAACATCACAACTGAAGTAATACCTCATCAAATACTGTGAAAAGGATGAAGACATTTAGATGACACACAAATATAATGAGTTTTTAGCCATGGTATACAGTGAACTATTTTCAATGGAAAATCAAGGCTTTCAATGCAATTCATTTAGCATTTCCATTTTAACAGTTCCTCAAAGTCAATTGCAGTAGAAAAGATAAGACTCAGTGTGCTTCTTCAAATAAACACAGAAAACAGTCAAGCACTTCTGCTGTGAAACAACAAAATCCCTACAGGACAAAAACGCAACCTTTTTGTACTACAACCCATGACATGGTTTAGGGGCTTTTCCAGTTTGCTGTCACAGAAAGAGTATGTCTTCATTGCTGATTTAAATTCAGTGAAATTAACTAAAGTTTGGTTTGATGTTTTTCCCTCACAAGTTACTTCAGTGTGGATAAAAGCTGCCCCTTCATGAAATGAAGTGTGGGCAGTTGGGGTACATTCTGGTCCTGCACTCAAGCATGTACTGTGCTGAGGTTGCTGAGGGGTTTATCCTGGGGGTCTCTGCAAGAACTTGACTCATTTTATGAATTTTTACAAGGGGTATTATCTCAGAACACAGAGTAGCTGGGGGAAGTCATTAATGACTAGTTGTGCCCAGAAAGAACAAAGTTGCTAAAATGGTCCTGTTAGCAATTGAACCTGTGTGCGAGCTAAAGCTTTAGCCTGTCCTTCCTGCAAGGAAGCTGAGATTGGTTTAAAAGGTACTGGGTGCAAGTAAGGATCTTTACATCTAAGCAGGCCTCAGCTGAAAGACAACAGCCAGGCTATATGTTTTGCAGTGAGGACAATCCCCGAGTATTTCTTTCCAAACTGCTTATTTTTCTTTAATTTATTAATGACTTCACTGGAACTCCCTTTATAATCAGATTTTGGGGGAATAACAGTACCAAGAAAAAGCCAACATAAGCAACCTCCCATCCTGTCCTTTAAAAATACAAATTAAAAATAAAGTCCACCAATAACAGTTTGTTCTTTGGTAAGGGGCTAATGGGATACAGAACTTGGCATGCTGAAACAGCAACTGAAATTAAGATAGTATCATAAAAATCACCTAAATCTTGACTTCATTAAAAACTATTTAATAGGATCAACATTTTTTCCTGGCCAAAATTTCTTAAATTATGTAATAAACTCTGTGTGCCTTATCCTCCAGGGTTATTTCCACACTCCATTAACAGGCTATAGCAGGTTTTTAAAATATGCAGCATGGTATGGTGTGTACCTGGGAACAAGGAACAGAAAGTTCTTTTAAAGATTGTATGTACATATGTCTGTAGGCTGCATGAGCTTGCCTAAACAATTCACACCATTATCAAGAAGATCTTGGCAAAAACAAGAGAAAAAGAGACTCAGTGAGTTACATAACAAGCACGTATCTCTTTCCTTTTTTAGCAATGGCTGCTTCCACTTAACAAATGATATTTGAAGCATTTCATAAAAACTGTTAACAAAATCAATTCCCATGGCCTCTTCAGGAATGGAATTGATCACATGTAGGATGGTAAAACATTGGCTTCAGTTGCCTAATCTCCTGGGTAATTCCAGATATTTACATTCCTGGAGATTTAAAAAATTATATTTATAAATATCTGATAGTAAGTGGTAGATACAGAAATCGTTAAGTTAGAAAGGAAAGTGGAAGGACAAATAGTATTCTTTCTTCCCAGGCTGAAAATAGACCTAACCTTACTTTAACTGTAGGGAGCAATTCACCTGTAAGCTACTGAATGTGCACAGATCCTGTATTTCTGGATGTATGTGTGTATTTCAGAATATTGGAGATGATCAAATGATCAGATGTGATCACTGGGTGGGTGGGTGGATGTGGAGGTGCCAGAGTTCCCGCCTGGCCACCTTCCCCAGAAAGCTTACTCGCTTTAGGAAGATTTTGCCACTTATTTCTTCACCTTCAGATGCAGCAAAACAAGATTTCTGGTAAAAGTTATAGAAATGGAAAAAAAGTTATAGAAATGGAAAGAAATTGCTTAAATGCTTACAGAAATTTTTCACTTAGGGAAGCAAAGGGTGTTGAAGATGACTCAGATTCCTGGGTGACTGAAGGTTTTGGCCTAGGAATTCAGTCCCTCACAGAAGAAAAGCCCCACTGCAAGAGGTCAGAAGGCCAACCAGTTGACTGTCCTGTCTCTGGGCAGTGGACACTCGGGGCCGGGTGCGAGAAGGGGGGTGAGTACAGGCTCACGTTTCCTCCAGTGCATCCTCCCCGCTCCCAGCAGTCACTGCACAGGGATTTCCTGGCTCAGAGACCGTACTTGTGTTTTTGTGTTTAATAGCTCATGGTGGGCTTTTTTTCCATGAATTGGACTAGTCTCTCCAGTTATGTTTTTGGCTTCCATAACATCCGAATGAATCCCACAACATAGCTATGTGCTTTGTAAAAAAGTATGTGTGTGTATGTGTGTGCACGTGCATGTGTTTTAACTCTATTTCCTCTTCTCTCCACATTTAGCAATGTGAGAAACAAAGAAGGAAAGGCCCATGTTTGCCTCCTCCCAATCACTCAAGCTGTCATGCGCTCTCATTCAAAGTAGCCGTGTTGTCTCTTATGCAAACCAAGGGCTTCTCATCTACGGATAGCTATTTTTACCCAATTTGCACAGATGCTGAACATCTCTAGTTTTCCTTAATGTTGTTACAAGATCAAAGATCTGGGTGCATTTATATTAACATACCCTGTTTTGTATTACATTAGCTGATATGGCTATATTGTGCTTACTCCTCAGTGGTGCCGTACTTCAGTTCGGTCAACACCATTATTTTCGCCTGATAACGTGAATTGTCTCTGCTCCCTTAAGCACCATCTCAGAATAACAGCTTTGAAAAATACAAGGCAGGCTTGATGGGAGTCTATCTTTTATGTGCTGAGTTAGCTCCTCTGCTAGCCAAGACAAGAAAGCTCTGGAAGCAAAGTGCTTTGTCCAGAGGGGAAGAAGTCTCTTCTATCCCTTTCCCACAGTTAAGAAACAGCTTTTGTTGAGTTGCAAGGAAAGTCACTTATATAATCTATGGTCAGAAATCTGGGCTGGCATGTTTTTGGATGACTGGAAGTAGAACAAAGAGAAAAAAAATACTGAAATTTCCCAGCTGACCCCAAAATGAAAACCTCCCATTACGTTGGCACTTACTGCATGGCCACTGTGTAATTTGGTTTTGTACTGACTCTTTAAATTGAGATTATCTTTATGTAACTGTCATTCATTCGTATATGGGTTTCCTCACAGAAAATGCATCAATGTCTCAGCCCTCATATGTCTGGAAGTACATTCCCCAGTGCCTTTCTCCAGCTCTGCATAGAGACCTGTTCCGCCTCCCCCCATGACACTGCTTTCTGCTCTGCTGGTATTTTAGGGGAGCAAATGGTGCATCCACCTTGCTCTGTGGAGGGTGGTTCTCCATCTTTTTGGCACAGGGCCTGTGTGGGAGCAGGGGGTGCCAGAGGCAGCTCAGTAGGACAGGGTTGTGTGGACGGCAGGTGGCTTGCAGCTCAGACGGGTCTCCCTGCACCTTCCTGGTGCTTTTTTGTTTTGGCAGTAGGACTGAAAACCCCACCGAGGTACCAGCCAAATACAATTCCTTCTCCTGCGTTGATACAGGTGTACTCTCTTGTCATGAAAACCAGAAAGAAGTGATGCTCTAGGGACGGTGAACTCTCTCTAGCCCAGACCTGCTGACATTGGCAGCTTCAAAAACAGGAGAGGTGGGGTGAAGTCTGACAGACAGACTTGTTCTGCATGTGTGCAGCAGCTGTTTGGGGGGATTTCCAGGTGGGCAAAGCACTGTGTTTGCTTTGCTGTGTGCAAACTAGTGTTTTAAATGTGTTTTGTTTTGTTTTGTTTTTAATTTTTTATTTTTACTTCATGCCTGAGAGTCTTGAGTAACTTTCCAGAATATACGTTGTAAACCATAGTCTTGATCTTCTGGGCAGTCAGTTGCCTGTGTGCCAACATCTCTATGAGCTTCTGACCATGTCTGGAAGCAATACATGGGTCAGTGAGTGTGTCTGTGTGTCTGTGTGGGGTGGGCAGGATAAGCTGCCTTCTGCAAAAATCCCTGTAAAGATTACCCAACTTTTCTTCTGGACTCTCTTCAGAAGGGATGAGATCCATAAATTGCCTGCCTACTCATAAACTGTCCTTAGCAGCACCTCAGTGAGCTCCCCCAAAAGTCCACCAAAGTCTAGCACTGCACTGTACATTTTTTGTACAGAGACACTTAAAGATTTTTGTTTGTATAAGTGAAGACTTATGTCACAACTGCAAGAAAAAAACATTACGACAAGTCTGGGAGAGCAATTCCTCTGATTGTTTGAGAGGTTTGCGTGGGACTATTCCCAAGCTACAAATCGTAGTGATTACCTGCTACTTGGAAATATTGGCTTTGATAAAGCCTTCAGGTGCAAGTTTTACACTGTGCTGTTACATATTTCAGCACACCAATGGCATGAGTGTGTGTCCAGTATATTAACCTAACAAAAACGTGTAAACCTCATGTCCTTACTGGTTAGAATTTGTAAACCATTAAAAAGGACAATTACCATCTTTAGTTATATGCAAACATTAAATAAACAAGTATATGTAACAGACAAATACAACAAAAGGCTCTGTATGTATAAATTTGCATTAGTATAAATTCAAGAAGCAGTATAAATGCAATAGGAATATAAGAAAGTACATATGTGCTTATATACATGTAACTCTAAATGCATTAGGAATATTTATATACATAAAAAATTTGGTAAATAAAAATATGAGACATTATTACACTCAGAAAATGCTTAATTCATCTGCAAGACTTAAAGAAATCCCTGCATAGCACTATTATTGACAATGAAGATTGATTTCTGCTTCTGAAGTGAAAGTCTCTGAGAGGACCAGAGGAGAGATTTTCTGAGTCTCCTTAGATTGCATCTCAACTCTGCTGTTGTAGAAGGAAGAGAAACTGTCCTCAGTGCATGCAGCAGAACATGTAATTGGTCCCCAGATTCTCTACTTCATGAGTGCGGGTTGCTTATGTAAACTCCCCGTGCCCCTGCATGCAGCGCTGATGGTTCCCCGCTCCCCAGCTTCCACCCGTGTCACCCTACAAGCACCTTGCAGTGGAAGCACGACACCCTGCTCCCCTCGCCGGCGCTGTGACCGAGGGGTGTCCTCATGATCCGTGGGGATGCCAGCAGAGCTGCTGCCCTGTCCTGCTCCCCGCACAGGGTCCACACATGCTTGGCCATCCCCGGGCTGCGTTCTGCCATGCCGGGTCTGTGCCGTGCAGCGCCGAGCACTCCCATGAGCCTGCCAGGGGAATGACCCACTGTCTGGGATGTGCTCGGTCATATGTAAGCTTACCAATGTGCTGTTTCACTTTCTTGAGTGAAAGCGGCCTGTTGTCTGACACACTTTGGAGGGATGCAATTTTTGTTCCTCCTGCCCTCAGCTGTGCTTTGGAGCAGCACCTAATTTGGTATGTTAACCTCCACAAACTCATAATGAATTTTTGCCATCATTCTTTCTCTCCTCTTATCCTTCCTCTTTTCCTCCCCCATCCCCAAACTCCCTTATTTGCAATTATAGTCATCTTTATTGAGGAGCAATGGCTTTCTAATTTTCCACCAGAAATGGAACTGTGCAATTATTATGCAAAGCAGCTTTCCTTTAATTCCCCAAAATTTCCGGTGTACACTGTAATCAGTCATTTTCTACTGTAAGTTTTACTGTATGAAATTGTAAGCCTAAACCATTAGAAAACCATAATAAATAATTCAGTGATTTCCTTTCAGCTTCATATTCTATTTTGCTGAATATGTTTGGAGGTGTAAATATCTCTCTGGAGGGGGATAATTTTAAGTTTCGTTCTCTAATTTGATTAAGGAAGTGGCGCCTGCCTGTTTCATCTACAGGCAGGAATTCAAGTGCACCAGGGAGTTGTTTAGATATCTGTGTAGGTGTGTTTAATATGTTCTGCCTAATTGTATTTCCTTTTCACTAAATAAGAAAAGTTGTAATGCAATGGGATTAATCTTCCCATTTCCCCCCCACCTCCTTTTTCCTGGTTTTAATTGTCTTGCTCCTCACAGCCACAGCAGCATACCCTCGTAATGGATTTTGGCGGGTCAAGGCACATCCCGGCAGAGGTGGCTGTGGCCAGCACGGGCCTCCAGCCCAGTGGGTTCATCCCGGTGGCATGTGGTGGTGGGTAGTCCAGCCTGGAGTGAAGCCACACAGCTGGATTCGACCCCAAGGCTGCACAGGAGTTGCTCTGTCAAATGCGATGCGATATGAGGGGCACGCCTGAAAACAGACTGAGCTGTCTTGCACTGGTTTCACTGCCTGTGAAAAGGAAAGAAGAGAGACCTGCACCAGAGTGTACAGTCTGCTCTCTCCATCTCATGAGTAAAGGAAGGACCTTCTTACATGAACAGGTCTTCAAAGAAAGCAACTTTCTTTGGTTTCCATATGGAGTTGTGGCTAGCAATTTACTGTAACAAAAAAAAACAGATTTCACTTAGCAGTATTTTGGAAATATTTCAAAATATTTTGAAGAGGTGAATGTGATAATTCATTAGAACAAAAATTGCCATGTGATATGTTAAAAAAAGAGATAAAACACAGCACATAGCTACACAGGAGTACAGGTGGGCTTAAAAATCGTGTTTTTTTTCTTACATAAGCTAAGAGTTCTTGAGTTTGTTTTCAGAGCCTGTGAGATGAATTTGCTTCATCTTTTCAAGCTATTCTTTGAAACCGCTCGAGCTCTAAACCCCAGGTCTTCAAAAACAAAAATATGAAAATGAAAATCCTCATGCATTCTCTTAGTTTCTGTAACTGGAGTTTGAAGGGGAGTGGAAAAGAGAGGAAACATTGACAGAGCTGCAATGAGATTGCAAATGTCGGCAGGGCTCTTCTGTGCATGACAGGAGGGGGTGTTAGTGTGGGTAGGCACCTTCCGCAAACTAATTCTTGTTCATCTTCTCTTTGCTTCTGCACAAATTGAAAGGGCAGATGTGCCTAGCCCTGGTTTACTATTTTGCAGTTCATATCTATCTATGTGGTCCTCCTGGAAAATTATGTTGCCATCAAAATATGCCACGTTTATTGGACCATATGTGTTTTCAAAGTCTCACTGTCTCTGCCTCTGCAGATATCATAACCCCAAGTACTTCTGTCAAATTTTGTAACATAAAGGTGAAAACCAAGGATTGTCATGATATTACCAATACCTGAGCACACAGATTGCTCATACATACAAAAGAATTTTGACCTATTCCTTATTTTATTCTATAGCCTTGTGAAACATAATCCTACTAATGCACACCCAGGCCTGCTTTGTGATGGCTTCTCTCCAAACCATCCTGAGGTTTTCTAAGACAAAGTAGAGCAGTAATTCCCAGCAGGTGAATTGGTGAGGGCATCCCAGACAGCATCCAATTTGCATCCCATCTACTTTGCCTTTTCTGTTCATGGGGCAGACTATGTAGGGCTGCCCTGAGGATGAATAATCCAATTTTACTTACATTGCTGAGCCTGTGCTGTGCCCAGTTTAGTGACCTCCACCCACACTGCAGCTTGATGTTCTTGCTGATCAAACAAGAGAAAGACTATTGCCTTCCCCCTCCATTTTCTGTCTTCAGTGCTTGTACAGCTAACAAGTTAGTCACTACTAACCCTGGATAAACTGTTTTTTGAAGAATAATTTAAAGATGCCTCAGTATTACCCAAAATGCAAAGCCTAAATTAGAGCATTTTGGAAAATGCCCCAATAACACTGCAGGTAGAATAATTTTTTTCTTATTCATCACTAGGTTATCCAATGGCCTGAAGGTCTGGAGGGGGGTTGTGACCCTGGACCCCCACTTTATTCTGTCCCTGAGTGTTATGCTATTGTTTGCTTCCATGTCTCAACACTGACAGCTCATACATTCTAGGGTTCACAGGGGCAAAATGTTACCAGGAAAGCATAGTGTTCCTCACCCAGGATGACCCATCCTGGAGATGAATGTGCTTTTTTGGAAAGCGTGCTCAACTCCCCACAGGCTGCAGTGTGTTGTTTCCAGCCCTTTCATTTCCTTAGCAGGTATGGTCAGAAACTAATTAGCTGGGCACCTCCACCTGCTACAGCATTATGTAAAAAGCAGTCCTTATGAGTTCCTTTGGTGAGAAACCTGGGCCTGTTTGAAGTGTGCTCTGATCAGCCTTGGCAGGTGGGGCACTCCAGGGGATTTAAGCTCAGTGTCTGGAGACCAGTGGACTTTGAGTGGAAGCTAAAGGCACCAGAGTGGGGCAGTGCTTGGAGAAGGGGGCACCTAGAAAGTTCAGACCAACTTGAGGGACGGGCATCCTATCTGGGGGAGAGAGGGGAGGGGAGGTGTGGAGAAAAGTATTATTGGGCCAGAAGCTATAGGTGGTCTTAAATTCTTTCTGAAGCCAGACCTTTGTCAAGGGATGGTTCACTCTATAGCTTTTTTCAGGCTCTTGAAAACACCCTGTTTTTCTGAGGAAGAGAACTTTCCTTCAAGGAATCACCCCTTATCTTCCCTTTCATGATCCTCTGCACAGGACCAAAACCAGACATGCAGAAGCACCATGAAAAAATGCAACTGGAAAATTCTTGGCATGTCTTGGCATGTGGGAGCAGATTGATAGGGAACCTGATAGACTTCCAGACGTGTTCTGCAGACTCAAGAAGTGCAAGCAGTTGGATAAGCATCTGTACTTTTGTATGTTTATCTGAACTGAACTCGAACTCCAAGCCGTTTCAGAGTTTACCTAGCAGTGGCTAATAATTACTAGAATGCTTGTTAAAATTGGAAAGTATCTCAATAATTAATTCATTCATAAAAAGACATAAACAGACCCCCATATTTCAATCATTCTGGCCCAGGAGTTTGAGCAGACATTACTCTCAGCAGACAGTCTAGAAATTCTATTAAGGAAAAAAAAACAAACAAAAAAAAGAAGTTACTAATTCTCCTCTGCTTTAAAAACTGTTGGGGAACTATGAAGCTGAAAAACAAAAAAAAGGGTATTTGATAAATAGAGAGGCAGCAGATCTGATTCCATTTCTAGTGTATCTTTGTATGTCAACAACAATACTACAAAGTTACCTGTCATAGTGGTGTGAACCCATTGTAAAATGAGATTGTGCCCAACACTTCTAAAGGTGGAATTACATTATCAAAAGAAGGGCAGTCAACAGAGGCTCATTACTGTGAAAAATGTGTTTAGGATCCTGCCTAGGAACAATATGGTTGGCTTTCTCAGTAAAATACATTATTTAATTAAATAAATAAAGCCTTTTTAGTTATGTAGGCTTAGTTGTCATTTACTACCTCTTTAGTGACGTTAAACTTTAACGAGATAACAGTGCGGTGAGCAGAGAGAATGGTTTCCACCCACATGGATAAATATTGATCTCGGTGATAAAGAAGAACAAACATTCTGATAGAGTGGAGGAAAGAAATAGAACCTGATATGGGAGGGTTATTTTTACTGCGCAGTAAAAGAAAGTTAGTCTTTCAACTAGGAACAGGGAAGGGCAAGGGGATTGCTTATCAAAATGTTGTTTACAGGATAATAAATTCTCTGACTTCAAACTGTAATATTTGCCCATTGGTTATGCACAGAAAAAAAGAGATGATTGGGGTGAAGTTCTGGTCACAGACGAATAAGCAGCAGCTTTGCTGCTGACTTCAGTAGGGGCAGGTATTTATAGCCAGAACACTGTGCAGGGGCCCTGATGCCCTGTGAAGGTCCTGTGTGAGCAAATAGCTTCTTAAAGTCCTTCCTTAGCCAATGTCTGCTTGAAACTAAGCATGCACTTCTCTGCTTTGCTGAACCTAGCTCTGAGATTGATGACTAGCCTGACGTTTTAGAAAAGTTTGAATCACTGAGGTACAACAGTCTTCTTTGTCTGAACTGAGTTTGCCTGTTTGGACATCCGTTCCATCACCTAGAAGGAGCAGCTTTCTGCAGGGCCTCCTTCACTTCATTGAGCTCCACGTGAGAGAGCATGGCCAGGGTTGAGCAGCAATGCTAAGAGCAGGGAGGGTGATGTGACCTACATGATGGAGTCACATCCCCTTGTCACATGGCATGACCAGGCAGCACTAACCTCTGGAATGTGAAGACAAATGAAAGCCTTGATGTCTTTAGAGCCCCAAAAGTCCTTCTAGGTGGGTCTGTGGATCAGTCAAAACCAGCAACTGTGATTTGCACTCTTGAAAAGAGTTAAAGCACTAACCATACCTTCAGTACTGAGGCACATGGGTGCTTGAGAGGTGGGGAATAGGGAAAGGGGGGGTATAGGAAGAGATTAATCTTATCAAAAGTAGGTGTCCTCAATATCCATGTCAGAGTTAGACATCTAGTCTCCACCTGCAGTCAGTGGGTAGGTTCAGACACCTGTAGGGTATGATTCATCTCCTTCTGCTGCACGTATCGATCAGCTCAAACAAACTGCCTCCTGCTAGCTGCTCTCCACTGGCTATGGAAGGAGCCCTGTGTGATGTGCTATCTGTGAAGGTACCTCACCTTCAGGTATGTAAAGGTAGGCCATGTGAAAGCCCTGCCTTTGTTTTGGAAGCTAGTCATTTAGGAAATGTATAACACCTGTAGGACCAAATAAACAAAGCTCTAATGTGGAGTTTTCAAAGTGGAAATTCTCTGCTCTTCTCATGTCTTACTGTGCAGTCTTCTAAACAAACCATATTCATCACTTTTCCTAATCATTCTCTCTCATAAAATCTGGCTTTCTACACAGGGTTTCTACTGCCCAATACAGTGTGTGTGACAGCAACATACCACTACACACAATGGGATGCAGACTTCTTTTTTTGTACACATCACCTAAGAGGTGGTTACATGGTCCCACTCCCATAATATCTGAGCAACCCATGTGCCTTAATACATTTTACTTTAATGTACAGGTGTTAATTCTCTCTCCTTAACCTCCTGTCTTACTATTCCTCTTGGCATAGGAAGGACCTAGGGAGAATTACACTTACAGGAGAGCTCCTTTGGCCTTGAGCTATTCCCAGCAGCTTCGTTCGAGTGCCTTCCTCTCTCTTTATATGAACAGTTATGGGGGGGGGGGGGAGGGGGGGAAGGCAGGCAGACTCCAGCTACCTCTGACCTTTGACTGTTAACTTGTGCCTCCTTTACCTGATGCAGAGAGGTTGTCCAACTCAGTGACTCTCAGCTACCAAGAGCTTTCTGACAGTAAATCACACCACAGCCTCCAATCTTGATTGGAGCTTCTGTTGGTTACTGTCAGATACTTACTGCAAATATTCAATGTTACTATTACATTAAATGAGGTTTTAATCACTACCATAGATAACTATAGGGCAAGGGTTGGGGGACTTGTATGCCTTAGAAATGGACTGGTGTGGGGATAATAATACATGTGGATTCCAGAGGAATATTTCCTTTCTGAAGTTGATGAATTGAAGAGGGAAATGGTGGTTTGGAATCAGTGGGTGTCTGTATAGCAAACAAGCTAAGAGGTATTTGGCTTTGATGGGATTACCTGGAAGAGTTTATCTGTGATGGAAGGTGTGGCTCCTGCCTCAGGAAGTTTTGAAATTAAGATCTTTTTTCATAGCTGTTCAAAAGTCAGGCAGAAAGGTACAGAATAAAATAATCACTTCTTGTTCCAGTTAGGACTCCACCTAGTCGAGTCTCATTCTTTCTTAATCTTTCAGGTTTTTATCCCTGGAGGTAGGCTCCCTTTGAAGAGTGGTAAGAATTATCATTATTCTATTCACCTTTTCAAAAGAAAACATCTTTGAATTTTCCTCTGCCTCCCTCTGTCTAGATTGCCTCCAGTAAGTCCTTTTCCCTGGCTTTCCTTGGATACCCTCAGCTGTCAGTGTGACATGCTGACGTGTCCTCACAGCTCCAAGACCAGACCGAGAGCAGTGTGAGACCTTAGTGCCCTCTCCCATGGTGGGGCATGGTTTGCCTCTTCCAGAAAAACGTCATGGCCATCAGGACACTTTGGAAATATCTCACCTATGTCTCTGTTGTCAGCAGGAGCATCAGAGTGAAGATGCAAGTAGGAACAAGATTATAAAATCTAGGCTTGTTTATCAGCCCTCCTATTGGATTAGTGACCTATATCTGGAATGAAAAGGGACCGTCCTGTGATGATTAAAGACCCTTTCGGCCTTGGGAGCTGTGGTGGTCTGTAAGGGCTGCAGTGGAGGTAGGACTGTTGGGCCCCAGGCTGTGCGCAGCTACTCCGTGCTGCAAGGGGTTCAGCAGAGTTCGGTACTACACATGTTGCCAAAGTGTGAAAGGCAGAGACCCTCGAGTATCTGCCAGACTTAGGTACCAGGGTACCAAGCACATCCATTCACTCTGGGATTGAATCCTCTACATGCCTGTCAGTTCCTGAGTCTTCATTTGGCATAAGGCTGCCCATCTAGCAAGAAGTTTGTCTGCTATCTTCTCCACTTTTCAGGAACACATACAGCTTTCCCCCACATGGACTATTTAATTAAAGGACCATCATTTTTTCCCAGACATCTTGAAGAAATGATTTTGTCTTGGCCTCCTTCTTAGTTTCAGCATTCAGCCAGAAAGCAGCTCTTCGAAGCAGCCTCTGCTCCCTCACCGCAGCCACTTGTTCCACTTTGGCTTCATAGCAGGCTTTATCTTTCCATTTTTGCTTCTAATTTATTGACACTGAGAGCCTGCCTGGGTTTTGCAGGCTTTCCACTAATGAGGCAGCCAGCTCGCAAAAGGCTGTGTCACAACCTGGCTTGTTCTTGTCAGCAGCTTTTATCTTCCCTCTGTAGTCACTTCTGTACCACTAGTTCTGATTTTTGCTTTAGTTATTTTAGTTGGTTTTAGCTGAGGTTGCTTTCTTTGTTAGTAGAAAGATGATTTAATTCTGCTGAAGCCTGGCAATGATAGTATATAACAGCAGTATGTATTTTTAATCTAGATTCAGTTTCTGTGTTTTACAGCACCAGGGAGAGTCTGTTTTTGTGTCTGAGGTGCCACTAAAAGATGTGTATGATTTCCTGAGTGTTGATGATTGCGCTGAATTATCCCAGTTCTTGTTTAGAGCTGTTGCTTAGAGAGTTTTTAGTATTTATGTACAAAGCTAGCCTGAAAAACAGTCTTCTTTCTCAATTCACAAAAAAAAAAAATCATTCTAAAGCTAGGTTTGCATCTAGAATGGGCAGATTTCTTCTCCCTCTCTGAAATCTCTGGTAGATTTGTGAAATAGATGCCATGTGCAGTTGCATGGTTCTTACTCCTGGTGAAATTTGACAAGGAAGTCACTTTGGCAAAGTTGCCCAGAATTGCCAGGGCTTCAGGGAGCCATCAGCCACCAAAGAGTCTTTGTTCCCCAGTAGCCAGGGAGCCCCGTAACTTGAAGGGATCCCAGACCCAAGCAGGACATGCCAGGAATCATGATGCTGCTGAAAACACTTTGAACAAGAAGTGAATGAACACAGTGTTTCAGGCTGAGAAAACCAGCATATTTCTGAGAGTCTCTCTACATTGTGTGACTTCTCTGAAGAACTGTAAGGGTAAATTTGGCCCTACTTAGTGATATAATTTAGTGCTAAGACTGCACTCCAGACAGCTGTGGTGAAATAAAGCCTGAAGAAATTCATGTCTTGAGCTTCTCGCATCGTGAGCTTCTGGAAGCCCCAGATCGCCTGGCTTTGAGGCAGTTTACTGCTGGGTGTGCTCTCTTGCACTGCTCTGGAATGAAGAGCTAGGGATTTGGGGGCTGTCTCTGGGCATTTTCTGAGGATTTACAGGTGCTCTGTTTTACAAGTGGGCCAGTGGAGTCTGTGCATCACAACAGTTTTCTAGGAGATAGATGACTCTCACATGCTCACTTCGGCTTCGGGCAGGGTTACTCTGCCATCCTCCTGAGCTCTGCCAGCATCTCCCCAGAGCTCTCTGCAGAAGGAGCACTGCTCCCTGCCCAACAGAGCACATGTTGGAGAAAGACCCCTTCATACAAGCTTGCTGCTTGTCAGGATCATGTATCATCAAGCAGATAACCACTTGGTGTTTTCCTCACCTTCCCTGATGTGAGCTCTGCATAGGAAGGGAACCTGGCCTGGCAAGAGCTGAAAACTTAAGTCAGAGGAAGCAGCACCAAAGCATTTTAAGTGGACACTCTGTTGAGTTTATTTTCCTACTTGATATCACAATATGTGGATTATCCTGAGCTATAAATTGCAGTAGAAGGAGGAAGGTGATGTCCAAATCCGGGAACAGAAACTACCTTTTTGTATTACTAATAAGCCCAAATGAGCAGGTGAAGTGAATTTAAAAGACTGATTTGGTGCTCTTCTCAGCGGTGCTCCAATATGAAACAGCCTCTGACTGTGAACCCAGTGACCTCACTTGGGGCTGGATCCTGCTCCTGATTGCAGCAGTGTCAGTCCTGCTTCTGACCAGCAGCAAGAACACAGTGACCTCTCAGGAAACCACATACATGTGGACAGCTAGACTCACAGACCAGACCATGGGTCAGTTTTGCTACTGAGTGATACTCATTGCAATACTAGCAAATGGGCCAGAGACCTGTGTGGTTCTTCCTCATGATCTTCCTTTTTCATCTGATCACTGCTGGGAAAAATTAAAGATCCAGCAGAGAAGCTAAGGAGTGGGAAAAATGAGTCTGACGTGAAGAAGGATGCTTAAAGTTTATGTTGAATCAATGCTCTTTTGTATGAGGCATTTCTGCACAAAGAGCTTCAAATGGGTTGGCTGGTAGGATGTCACTGAGTTTGAGTTTGGAGCTGTATGTTAATTCATCACAACTTTGCCCCAGTGTGGTGACTGAGGATCTCCTGTAAGACTGCTGATGAGTTTCTGTTGAATGCTTTGGCCTCAATAAGTAGAGTGGTACAGTATCAGATGGAAAGGTAAGCTATTTTCCTACTGCTCTGGTAGCCTGATAAAGTCCCATTGTATTTATTTTCTGTGAGTTGAGCAAGGATAAGCTATTGAACAAGAGGAACCAAATAGGAGTGACTAACATGTTGGAGTGTGCAGAAGTGATCTCATGTCCCCATGAGGATATATTCTTTTGTGGTTTTGTTTTTTTGTTTTCTTTTTTTTTTTTTTTTTCCACTGGGAAACCAGAAGTAATTTTTTTTTTTTTTTTTAAGCAAAGCAAGAAGCAAATCATGGTGAAATTTCCTAATTTTCTGTTTCCTCAAGGAAATGCTTAGTCAGTCTGATTCTTCACTCTGAGACATGTCCTTAGCTTTCTTTGCATTCTAGGAAGAATTTTTTTTTTTTTTTAATAAATACACACACATATATATACACACACACACATATATATAGTTTAAGTTTGTGTACTGATACCTGTTCTTCCCTCTTCTTGATTCAGATCATTTTTATTTCAGTGAGGGAACTGATCACAGTAATAATTAACCTCTTGTAAATCTAAGGCAAGGTAACTCTCCATATTTCATTAGTCCAGGATTAAAAAAAGAGACAGGTGTATATTTTGTAGAAGTGACTTAAGTGGAAGTGACTTAAACCTTAGGGAGAAAATCTGTTCTAAGTTCAGAACGCCTTCGTCCAGCCTGTTTAATGTTATGAATGTGATGCTTCTGGTTCTGCAGCAATTTTCCTTCTGTAGAACACTACAGATGTTTCATCTGCTGTTACCTCTTATTTGACACAGTGTGGGACAATCAGGCAAGGTAGGACAGACTGCATTGCTGATCAGAACAATGGAAGATCCCTCCTAAAAGCAGGATTTAGTCCAGTGGGTATGCATAGTAATGTTATCAGTTTTATGGATTCTCTTTTCTGAGGTGCCACTGATTATTTTCCATGGTAGTTGGAAAAGGTCATTTGCTATGCTCTTCACAGAAGATGTGAGTCCCAGAAGGTCTGGAGCAATGCACCTGGCTGGAGGAAGTTCATAAAGGAGAGAAACGTTTTTCACATTGATCAGGCTTTGGCAAATTATTACCTTCCCCATGTTTGTCATCTGTCTTTCTATCATAAATGTGTAGGTTGGAAAAAACATTCCGCCAGGACCCTTGGAATAAGAAGGTAGAAATTCAGCCTTTTGCTATGTGTGCTGCGTATCTATAAAATATGGCTGTTGTTTTGGCAGCATAACTGTGGGCCTTCTGTAGTTTGGTTATACAATTTTTCTGGTTTACAATGCAGTGAATAATAGTGATTTTGCTAAGAACAAAATATCTTTATATGGTCAAGGCAAATCCCTGATGTTAGCTGCACCTCTCAGCAGCTGAAATGTCATGTGTTGAAACCTTCTGTGTAACCTCAAACATGCTGTTGCTGCTACCAAACTCGCGAAGTTTCTGGAAACACAATTTTTGACTTTTCAATGTGAAAAAGACCAGGGAAATCTTTATTGTATGTTTTCTAATGGTTAAAGAAAAAAAGGAAAATCCTTTATTTATATTTAATCTGGACTGTTTTGCAAATCAGATTTTTTTTTTTTTCCCACAACTTTGGATTTTACTGCTTTCTTCCTCCTTCCCATTCTGAGGAGCTACTGCTAAAAACAGTGTTTTGCTTGAAAATTACAATTTTTTTCAAGGTAAATGAAGAAGAGAAGCCAGTTGCAGCCACTGCTAGTGGATAAGCACTTACTTCTCAAACCCTTTTGCACACAAGTAACTTGATGTATCTAAGTTGCCACATCAAATGCTCTTATAAAGTTATTCATATGAACAAGTGTTTGCAATATCAATATTTAAATCACTGTTCTAGTTCCGAGTTCTCTCATGTTTCCCCATCTGTAAACCAGTGATGTTTCAGGCTTCATTTGGTAAACACTTTGAAATCAATTAATTTAAAACAGTATATGTGAATGTGTTTTTTAGTGATATTAGAGAAGGAATACTGACCAACAAAGTGGGTATTTTCTACTTTCCACAAGAAAGAATGATAAAGTAGAACAGTTGAGAGGTTAACCTGGGAAAGCAATAAAAAATTCTTAAAAAAGAATAATCCCACAAAAATGATGCATAAGGAAGGCAAAGAAGCCTCTAGAGAAACAGTGGCAAATGCAATTGAAACAGGAGAAAAATGTTAAGTAACTTTGTTGTTAGCAGGGAAACTTGGTTTGTACGATGTCCGGAGGGCTGTATGCTTCTTTTATTTCCCTCCAATAGGCAGAGCATCCACCATATTTTCAGACATGTTTTCTGGTTGACTGTCCTGCCACTCGTCCTTCTGTAAACTAGGAACCGTTCTACCAATACACATGGATACACACTTCTGTGAAAAAATCAGGCCCTGTATATTTTGATGCAACCCTTAAGGGGAAATCTTAGCCACACAGAAGCCGATGGCAAAAGTGCCACTGCCACCAGAGGAGCCAGGCTTTCCTCCCGGATTTTTTCTCTTCCTGACATTTCTGCTTTATACCCCATAGCAAACATGTAATCTGTATGTTTCACAAACTGCTGCTGCTGATACCTTGAATACCAGATTGCTGTCCTGTACACCCTGCTGCTTAATCTGCTCAAGAAGCAGTTTTGAGTTCAGTACCCTGTACTTTCTGTGTTTGATATATTTTGATATCCATGCACTGATGCTGGTGGTGCGGTGAGGGAGGTCATCAGTCAGCCCACTGGGATTCCTGCCTGCTATTTGAGAATGATTTGAAAACCTTGGACTAGAAGGGGAATGGGGAAAGAAAGGTTTTTGGTTTTCTTTTGAAAGCATTTTTTTAAATATCATGAGACACTCTTACTCTATTTCTTTTCATCATGATGCTTGTTAAGCTAATGGTTTGGGCTCAGTAACACAGGCATTTCATGTAAGTTTAGTCATCTGTGAAGGTTTCTCATAAATTAAAAGATGCAGTGCTGTAAAATGATATGTTACCCTGGTTTATTTTCGTGTTGTTTTTGTTTTGTGTTTCCCCCCCACACCTTTTTTTTTTTTTTTTTTTTTTTTTTTTTTTTTTTTTTCCCCTGTTTATAAAGCCCTTTTGATAGCAAGTGCTTATAGTGCCACCATCTGGTTGCAACAACTACTGTCTGCACGGTCAGATTTTATCTTTAAATGAAGATTTTGCTGTTACTACAAGGAAATACAAGCCAGTCTTGTGAGACTGCTAACACTCCTTTCTCTTGTATTTAGTTGTTGAGAAGAGTAATTTGGAGACAGCAGCTAAAGTTACTGCCACTCAAGGGGTACGTGTATCATCTATATGGGGTAAAAATAATTTATCCGTATGATAAACTGTGAATATTAATCTATAATACAATTTTAAAGCTATCATTTCAGCTAGAGTTCCCAGCTTTTAAATTTGGTATGTGTTCTTATGTTTATTTAATGTAAAATTCTTCCGTATGTATTTCGTCATTCCAAAAAGGGTCTATTTTTCTCTGCTTCACTGATTCAGTCTTGCTGGGCAATGAGATTACTTACTACAGCTAATGCCTTCTTTTTGATTTTTGCTTTTCTACGGTCTGATCACGCAGTTGTAAATGCTACATTAGCAATAATTGTGGGATCAAGCATGCAAAATAAATATATAACGTTTGTGACATCCTCCCCCTTCAGTCAGATGGATCTGGCTAAGCATGGAAGACCTGCAACGAACGCCTGTGGGGCAGGTAGCCCTCTTGGCAAGTAAGTGTCCTAAGAGGCTGGACTGTTTCGTAATTCCACTTATTTTTTTCTGCATGTCTTCCATCCCATGGGTACTACAACTATGCCTATGCGTGATGCTGAGCAATTGATAAAATTGGGGTCCGTGCTTGCTGTGCTGGCCTGTATTTCCATCCGCCTGCTGCCAGCATGGTATCTCCAGTGTGCTGGCCTTGGGTTTCAGTCTCAGCACTGGACCGGAGGACTCCTTCACTGCCTTTTCCCTGGCTAACAAGTGGTATTACCTCCATCTGCATTAGATGCCTGAGGTTGCCCAGAACTCCTCCAGCAGCTGGGGATGGTTGCTCCAAAGTGCTCAGGGGAGTCATGGGGGTAAAAAAATGTCATAAGCCCACCATTGCCCCTGTGGACAAGTGGCAAACCTCTGCCGCCTTCTTTCTTGGGCTCTGCCTTTACTATCGGAGAGCCTTGAGGAGGAAGTTAAAAAAGGTGGTGGACCCCATTCCTCAACAGGTGGACCTCATACAATCCATTTCTTTGACCCCCTTTCTTCTGTGGACAATTCCCTCATAGGGTCTTGCTGGAGAACTTGAGGCCTCCTATGGGACAGGTTGGCTATGTCATGCTGCCTGTCCCAAAGCTGGGAAGACCATTTAGGTGCTGCTTGCTGCTGCTTGAATCTTCTGTCCTTTGCATAAAGCACAGGCACACATGACAGTTGCTGGAGGACACAATGTACGAGGGTACGTGACCTCAGTTCTTTTATGGGTTTCTTCTCAACAGCTATGCTGTGCAGGTGCCACAAGCAATTACCAATTTTATAGGATACTTGAGTGAAACATTTTCAGAGGGGGAGATGTGGGTAATCTCCAGGCCCCAAGGAGTTGTTTCATTTTTAATTGTGCATTTTAGGGTCTGTGGGGCTCTGATATTTCAAGTTCTGTGCAAACAGCGAGCACACTGCTATCATTGTGTTCCCCTGCTCAGTGCTTGTGGCTGAATTACCTCATGATAGGCCTTTTAAGTCTTTTGGCCTCCTTCTTGGCTTCATATTTCAACACAGCACGTGAAAGAGATGAAGAATGAGCTAAAACTCCCTTCCAACTGGTGCAGAGTTATGAGCTATTTTATTTTTCATTCCATGTGTTTTTTAGCAAACTCTGGCTTTGCTAAAGCAGTGCAAGCTAGGTGAAGATGGCACAGAGGGAGGGAGTTTCCCCTCTGATGTTAGAGGTTTGACATACTTACCTTCACCTAAAAAGGTGAAGTTTTGTTTCTGTTTGCTGCAAAGTGAAGGTCCCTTCTCCAGTGTCCCTCTCCCATCTGCAAACATCCATTTGTTAAGCACAGCCCACATGCTTCCCTGAAAAGAAAATGCATCATGACATTTCCCTAGCTGCACAAAAGGCTTTGCGTTGCTAAATGTCAGTCAGTTATTCATTACAGCAATATTTTCCCAAGGCCTGCCCAGGCCCCTGGCAGAGCTGGCTGTGCCTGTGCAGGCGTCCCCCACCTCAGTTGAGAGCTGCCGAGCACTGGGGCTGGAGAGGCACCACTCACAGCACTCAAAATCTGCCAGAGCTGGTGCCACCAGGGGTTACAGTTGATCTGCCACGACCTTTTCATCTTTTAAGGAGGTTTTGGGGTGCCTGGGATCCCCTGACCGTGACTCTTCAGGAAATAAAAGGGCAAAGGAGCTCCAGTGCAAGGCTGAGATCTCTCCCCTTCCACATTCAGTCCTGTCCCACGCAGCATTTAAAAACTGTGCCAGTCTCACTGGAAGGGAGCACTCATGCCCCAGCAGAAGGTGGGTGGCTGCCTGGGCTCCCCACTGCACCGCCACAAGCAGGAGCGGTGCCGGTGCCAGCAGTGGTGCGGAGGGGCGGCGTGCGGAGGGGGCAGCAGTGGCAGCAGCTTCTGCAGGAGAGGACAGAAGGCAGCAGAAGCAGCTGAGCATCCCAAACTACTTACTCTCTAGTGCCAGAGCAGCCCCCAGGCTGGTTGTAGCCTGGGAATCATGCAACCCCATGAATGCAAACTTTGTCGTCGCTCCACATTTGGGCAAACCCAGGTGTTTGTCTCTGGGTGACCCAGCTCAGATCTTCCTGTTGCTGTTCCATGACTGTGTGCATCCACTGGCACAACCACTCCTTGCCAGAGAAACCTTCACCCCTTGAAAATACGAATATTAAATTTTGGTCTTGAATGGAGAAAGGCAATTCCCATGGAAACAATGATAAACATTAGAAAATGGGGCATGAGGTGGAGGGAAAAGAAACGGCTGAATTTGTCTTGTGACCGTTTAATTGAAGTGTATACCTACGGCATGCTGCCAGGCTGTCTGAGTTACAAGGCATGTGCTTGTGGACACCACAGTGCAGAACCAAGGGAGGCAAAGGCGGAGGATGGAGCTGGGAGTGCTCGGCAAGCCCGAGTGCTGTGGGGCTAAAGGACAGGGGAGTCCACTGATAAATGCTGCAGAGCGTGCAAAGAAATTAGTACATGAATAGATGAGATCTGAGAGAATGAGACCTCACTCCAGAGCTTAGGTCTGGAAGGGCTGGGATCTTCACAGGGCGTGTGAGGAAGAGCCAATTTAATATGGGGAAAGGGAATATTACTGCAAGAAATGCTTACAGCAGAAGACACTTTTTCTGGGTGGTCAGTACAAACTCTGTAGACTGTTCTCCGTGGTGCAAGTCAGCCCAGATATATAAGAGAGGGTGGCTGTACTAAGCTGGAAAACTTTCTTCCATGCTGTCATCTGGAACTGGTTGAAAGCAAAGTACATAAAGATGAGGAAAGGATGAGAGACTTTGCTTCTGTTGGGTAATTAAAGGGGAAAAAAGCCTCACCACCATAAAAAGGAATTAGATAAATCATGTCATAAAGAAATTTGTTGCTGTGGTTATAAAAGTCTTCCCCTTTCATAAAAAAGAAGCTAATACAGCTAGGATCAAGTATGATTAGAGCTTAACTCTGCAAAGAAAACAAAAATACAAAAACTGTAGCAATCATAGAGGAAGAGTGGAGGAAGAGATAAAGGAGAACACAGGAATGAGATGTGGGTAATTTGTAACTTGGTATCGCAGTCAAAAAAAGATTTAGAGAGCCTGTATCCTCCCAATGGAGCTTTGGCATGTCATTAAAACCTTTAATATTGTCTTGACAACTCTGCTATTCCTTGTATGTAGCTGACTGATAAGGCAATATTCTTAACTTTAGCATCACCATCTTTTTTTGTTCCTTAAGAGAACTGTAGTTGATCTTACACTAAGAAAAGAAGGAGAGGAAAAAAAGAATCCTGGATCCCTTGAGGTGCTTATTTTTTGTTAAGATTGGAGCCAGGAAGCCTAGAAAAGCACTAGAGGAGCCAACAGCTTCTCTCCCTGCCCCTCCTCCCCTTCTCCACTTTGCTGCTGGAAAACATTTCTTCAGATTTGTTATATACCTCTGCTGCAAAACCTGACTACAAGTCTGCAGGTCTGTAGGTTATCTGCCCAGGGACAGAGCTGAGGTAGGCTGTGAAACCTTTTCTCATGACTTCAGGTCTGGTAGTCTGCTGACTTCAGTGGGGCTGCTGCCGTTATATACTGGTTTTCAGCATGAGTAATAGTGTCATGATCTCACCCATAAATTCCGGGTAATTTGTAAAGTGCCTGTCACAATGTTATCTAAATAGCAATGGCACATTGGAAACCGTTCTGGGCTGTTGCAGAGAGGAGTCTTCTCAATTTGCCTCTCGAGTGCAGCTCTGTTCTTACACATTGTAGTATGCTCCTTTCCAACCTCATATAAAGATCATCTGAACTCTATTCATATTTTGGTAAACCATGATTCCTGGAGGCATTTTGATACTTAGCCTTGGCAATAAACATAACTGAAGAGAATAATAGATGTTGGAATAGGTGTTGCAGAAGGCAGCAATTACCTCCTATGTTCTTTTGAGATTTCCAAATGAATTCATTTTGCCTTTCTTTGTACCTTTCCTTTTTTTTTGTGCTTTTTTTTTGAGAGTTTTGAGTGACTGATTTTCACTGGCACAATTTCAGGAAAATCAGATTTCTAAGCTGTATGCGTTGTTGTTGTTCCTGGTTGTGCCCATGCTGTCCGTGGTTCTACAAACTCAATAGAAAATGCTTTATTTGTCACTTCCAAGTTTTCCATTTATATGAGAACATTCATGCCAGAAAACCCCTTTGCTCCCCCTTCCTGGTGAGCACACGTGGTGAATTACCTGATCAATTAAATGGAGGCACTTGTATGAACGGTGTACATGGAATATTCTTCGAAGACATTCTGTGATCAAAGCAGAGAAAGGAAATAAAAGTGAGCATGTTTGCTAAATATTGAATAAATTAAACATGAGGGTACTGCAATGAAAAGGCAGAACATGTGCTTGTGGAAAGAGGCTTTTTATCCACTTCATACTTATGACAAAATATTTTCTGTTGTCCTGTTAACATTCCTTCCAGCAGTTCCTGGTAGAAGAACTAGAGGATAAAGGAGCCTGATACATAAGAGACTTTGTGGGCATCTCTTTAAAATTAATTATGCAATTGTCAAGTGTCTCCAGAATAAGAAGCAGAACTAAGAGGGCTTCCAGAGAATGCAATTGTACAGTGATGCAGGCACCAAGGTACAGTTGTTCTGGATAGGTAGCCAGAACCATTAAGCATATACCACTTCTCTTTAAGTTACCAGAGATGCAGTAAAAGGGAGAAGTAAAAATCAAGCTAGGCTAGGTTCAAAACTGTTGATGATTTAGCCTTTCACCACAGAGTCACTGCCAGTTTGCAACCCCTTACAGTTTACTTAATAAACTTTCAATGAATTGGAAATCAAGCTTTCATCTTTGTACATCAGTTACAGAATTAGCAATATCTTAGTTCTTACTGTTCAGTAGGTGCTTATTGTAGAATGAAGTACACTCTGGAATAAAAATGCATAGGCCTCAGGTTACAATTTCCATTTATTGTGAAGAAAGTCCCTTATAGATGTGGGAAACCAATTTTGCCAGGTTATAAATGGGAACACAGCAGCACAAAAAAAAAAAAAAAAAAAAAGAGAACTGCAGCTCATGTATTCAAAGTCAGAAAGGGAAAAAAACCTTGGGTCTCTTGACTCACTCCAGTGTTCTGCTTAACAGTGATAAAGTGCTAGTCTTGTTTTAACTACTACTGTGCAGGCAGCAGTTCTTCACAGGAAGTACAATATTATTTGGCATTTCTTAAAATATCCAATGATAAGTTTAGTGAAGAATATGATGTTTGACTGTACATGGATATAAAGTTATGCTCTTGCTCAAATATGTGATTCTTCTAAGTGACGGTGACTCTGAGTGTGTGCGTGCGTGCGTGTGTGAGAGAAACTCAGTAGTTAATTTTCCAAAGTCACCTCTCTGGTTTCTTTTTATTAAATCACAATTCACTTTCAGATATCATTGTTTAAAATTCTGAATTAGGCTGTCTGTCTATTAGGCTACCATAAATAATAAATTCAAAGTGGCTAAGCTTTCAAGTAAATTTTACAGGGATAATAATAACTTCCTGATTTCTGCAATTGTTACTCATGAAAGGTGTAAAGGTGTGCTTGTACTCTTCAGAAATAAGATGGTGATTATATTGATGAGATTTTCAGACATGTAAAATAAAGAGAAAGAAAAACTTACCTTCTCTTTTTTCATAAACTACTTTCTGAATACGAGGTGCTTCCCGCCTTTTAACATGACCCCATTTGGTTTCACTTCATCAGATTTCTTGGTAGATGACAGAGTCCCCATAGCACAGAAAGAAGGCGCTCAGAATTCTTTTGAACATGAATTTCTGTTACTTCTTCTGACTAATCAGGGAGTTTTCAGATTTCCTAATAATTTCTCTTTTAGGTTGCCCCATTGACTTCAACTAAGTTTCCCTTAAAGACTTACATTTGGAAATCCATAATTCACAAGAACAGTACTTTCTTCTGCTCTTTATATGCTATATACATGAAATACAATACTTTGCATGGAGCCGTGTTGTACCTCTTTTAATGTCCAGTATAGCACTACGGGATCATCAACAGGATTGTCAGACCTCATGATTAAAGCACAGGTATTTGGCAGCAGAGTACTCCTGAGGCAGAGCTTCAACCTTATTTAAGCCTGTTTGACATACTTACCTCAAACCACCGTGTGGGGTTGCCTGAGTGTGGAAATAAGCTGAAACAGGTAGGATAAGGGAGGGGAGAAAGGCCAGATGGGATGCTTTCATACAGAATCCCCTATCAGGAAGAAATGTGTGAGCTTCCACACTAATACTGTTGATCTGTGAATCCAAATGCCGGGATCTCCCGTGCGTGTGTTCCCCTGAGCTCCCTGGGAGCTGGGTGCTGGTGGCACGGGCACTGGCTGCCTGCAAGGTGGGGGGGAAAGCTGGCTGGGAGCTGCTGGGTGACATCTGCTGCTGTGTTCACATTCCCATCCCACCAGGCCTGACCTCACAAGCTCCGCTCTCCCAAGCCCTCTGGAAGCTGTGCCCTGACTCCCAAGGAAAGGGTTTTATTTTTATAGTCTTGTCAATACAAAGTAAAGTCTTGGTTTCCAGAAGACTTTTTTTTTTTTTTTTTTATGCTGGAGCGCTCAGATCTGGGATCCTAACCCATGGGAAATTGTGAGGGGCTTGAGAGAAACACTGGGTGTTCAACCAGGCTTTGCTTACTACCACAGCAGCATTGACTTGAGCCACCCTGATTAAGTTTAAAGTTATTAAGCTACAGTCTCACTAAATACAAGGTGATGTTTCAAATGATGCCATCTAAGGCTTATTATCCAAAATTAATGTGATTTACAACCCACCTGTTTCTTTTAAGTTAACTAACCTTTAACTGCTGTGGTTAGACTTCACAAGTATGAGAAATCCATCAGCTGTTGTTCTCAGTGCATAGTGTGCCTCAAAATCTGGTCATTTTGCTCTCAAAAAACATTGTGCTTTGTCATGTACTAATTTCCTTATACATTCACAAAGCTACATAGGAAATATTAAGAATACAATCTTTGTCTCTCTTAATGTGCATTCCCACAGATGGCAGAAATTGCCATATATTCTATTCACAAATATGTGAGCATACTTTTTTTCCTAAAAATATTGCATATTAACTGTAAACCCTGTGATGTCTGCATACGTGCTCTTAACCTTATTCAAATAACTTAAAAGAATGAAAGCAATATTTCTTTATAGACTACATTTATCAGAGATTTATTAATGTGTCTTAACTGTAGACCTTGTTTTTCTTAGAAGAAATGGCAATTGCACTGGATCATGGAGAGGCAACTTGCTCTGGAAAACAATTGTTTGAACATAGTCTTCCTTTCTGTTTTGAATCACTCAATTGTTTATACAAATATGTATTCCTTTAATGACAAGTTAAGACTCAAGAAGCATTTAATCATAAATACATGTTGTCTCTTCAAAGTATAAAACCTGTTTTTAATCTCTAACAATAATCACAATGGAAAGTGGATAAGAAGACATACCATCTTCTAGTTTAAATTAAGAGTGTCAAATAATGTTATACCTACTATCCCATTTAAAAAGTTGTGCTAAGTGGGTGAACAAACCTGTTCTTTATGGTCACTGAGATGGTTAGGGGCTTGGAGCATCTGACATGCAAGGAGAGGCTGAGAGAGCTTGGACTGTTCAGCCTGGAGAAGGCAAAGATCAGGGGGATCTTACCCATGTGTATAAATACCTGGTGGAGGGTGAGTAAAGAGTATGGAGTCTAATTCTCAGTGTTGCCCAATGAAAGGACAAGAGGCAATGGGCACAATCTGAAATAAAGTGAATACAACTTAAACACAAGGAAAACCTTTTTACTGTTAGGGTGAAAAAACAGTGGGAACAGATTGCCCAGAGAGATTGTGGTTTCTCCCACCTTGGAGATGTTCAAAATCAAACTGGACCTGCTCTGGATGACCCTGCTTTGAGCACAGATTTGGATTGGACAACCTCCAGAAATGCCTTTCAACCTCAGCTGTTTTGTGGTTCCGTGTTTCACATTTTTAATAGAGAGGACTGTGCCTAGACGTCACAGATTGAATTTGTGAGGATTTTGGAGGATGAACATATGCAGTGTCCTCTCTGAACATGCAGTATGGCTGGTTTGGTCTTGCTGAGGGCTGCATGAGTGAGAGGGGAACCACACTGTGGGATGCCTCCACTGAAGCGGTGGACCCTGTGCTATAGAAACCCTCTCCTTCTTCAGGGGAAGCAGAGAGGCCAGGCAAGGTGGTCACTTGTTCCCCTGACCTACTCCTATGGAGAACAAAGATTCTCCCAGGTGGTTTCTAGATGTAGACACACACCATTACCTTTGCTCAGACTTCAGGACTACTTCATCCACCTTTGCAAGGAACTCCTCTTCCTCCACAGGGTCCACTTAACAGAGGGGAAAGGCTTTGGGGTTTTGACTCCTGGTTTTTCTTATTCTGTCCCTGTAAGTAGGTTCCTGGCACACAACTGAGAACCTGTGCATTGTACTGGGACATGCTCTGTGCTTTATTTGCTTTGGTCAGACATCAGGCAAATATTCATCAGCAAAACTTCACCAATCCTTATTACCTGTCACAGTGAACATACCTGCAGGAAACCATGTCTAACAAGGATCATCACTCTTAGTGCATACACAGCTGTAGTCTGGTTTTTAATGCTCTTTCCCTCAGGCTTTAGTTGATACAATACCTTAGATGCCACAGTTCTATATATTAGGGGTTCAGTGACCTTGCCTCCTCCACTTCCCTACTGTCTAGTCTTCAGCCACTTAAGATCCCAGGCTTTGCTTATATGCTAAATGACAGGACATTTCTGTGTGCTTGGTATTTCTGGCCCAGAATTTCTACTCTCAGAGCTCCTACATTAAGCAGCTAATTCCCTTTTTCTTATTACCTCCACCTATTAATAACTGCAGTCTTCAAGAATGGGAACATTCAGTATTTTCCCTAATGCAACACTCTCATTCAATCCAGATTAGATTCTACATCCCCCCCAACCCCCCAACTATTTATTTTAAGGTGCAGTAGAGAAAAAAAAAAATGTAGAAAATAAGAGACTGTTTGTTTAAGCGTGTGGTATATTCTGTGCAGAAATATTAATTCATGCAGGAGAATTCTTAAAGACTGCTTTGTTATTAAGGTAGAACCTGACCGGTTACCATGTCCTAATCAGTCTTATTCCCTGAGACTGTCTCCTTTCCACAGTTACTTCCTGGAGATACAAGATCTTTTCACTGCAGAAAATAGAAATCTTTCTTCCCCTCCCACTTGTCAGTAGCAGCCTTATCCCCCTTCACAGTGTCTTGCTTTTTTGATGCTATATTTTGACTTCAGTAAAATATCTGGTCAAAATGTTTTCGGGTCTCCGGTCTGCCCTGCAACTTTTTTTCTCCTATTTACCTGGTTCGGAGCTCTGTGAAATAGGGCCCAAAGGGACTGCTCAAATCATGAGGTTTTGCCTGATGTTGCAGACAGTTGCTTTCCTAGAGAGATTGTAAGCCATCTAGAAGCTCAGTCTCCAGATCAAGTACTCACTTTGCTTCTATCCAAAAGCTGTTTAAGAACTTCACCCTTCTGATGGTTAGCAATCTCATTGCCTGTTTAAATTTACTTGTGGACAGTTTATATTTATTTTCTCTTTTTGTCAAGTCTATTCTTTGCTTTAGTAGCTCAAATGCCTCCCCAATTTTCTTGTAGAGGTGCCTTTCCCCCTTGCTCTAACTGTTGGACTAAAGAAACCAAACTCTTCTTGCTTCATGGCGTGAAAAGCCTCTCTGTAGCCATTCTTCACATCTGCTCTCATTTGGATGTTACTCTTATAGACCTAGTCATACAGCAATGTTTGCAATACTGAAGATGAGATCTTAATGCAAGCATAAGAGCATTAATACTTCATTCTATACTGGCAGGACCTTCTGTTTGAATTTGTCTATTTCTGAGCTGTATCACAATATTGACTTTTGTGAACTTAACACACTTGGGTCTTTTTTCTTTCTTCCCTCTCATTTTCAGCTGAGAACTGCTCAGCATGAACACTATTTCTGTGGATATTTCTTGGATATTTGAAGGGAATGGGAAAATGTGGGACTTCTGGTTTCCTCCATTGTGATCTTTTTTGGAGCCAAGCAGAGTTTGGAGATAGCCTTACATCTAACATAAAAAAAGCCAAGCGGGATCAAATTTGAAGCCAACTTGTGAATCCTTTGCTCCTCATAATCCTCTGCAGACATGGAATCAGTTAGATAATTTAAAATATATCAGCAATTGTGGGCATCTTTTTTATGAAGTATTGTAGCATTCAAACACAGTCATTCAAATGACATATCTCAGAACTGTTTTTTTAAAAGGCCTCTTCCATATTCTTGGCCACTTTATTTGTCATAGTTTTTGGAATGCTTAACAGTCCAGTGCTTTGGCTTTTAACTAATACTTAAATATCCATGGTTCTGCCCAAAAATTGCTGCTCTGATCTCTGCACAGCCCAAAAATGTCCTGTTACATCTGAAGGCTGACATAAATCAGGTGGAGTCTAGATTGGCTGTGACACAGGACTGGCAAGTGTAAGAGCAACTATGGAGAAAGAAAATCTTACCTATCCTCGTCGTAAACTGAGAAGGAAATTTATCAGAAATAAATGTAAGCGAAATAAATCATAGCTTCAGGATAAAAAATGTGTACAATAAAGTCCCTAATCTCTGCAAATGTGATAGAGGAGAACTTCAGACACAGAATCAGTGCTGATGTCCTGCATGTTGTAGCAAGAGCTCAGTAGATGACGGAAGATGAAATAATCCACTGGATAAGGAATTTCTTCGAAGTGTAATGGTATAAGAAGTAGTAAAGAAAAAAAATTAACTGGAACAAGAAACCGCATGAGATGGATGTCTAACCTTGGACATGCTAGAAGTCTTCTACAGTTGCCAAGACTTCTAGTTAGCCAAGATGAGATGTAGACTAGATGTCACACAACCCAAGTGAGTGTGGCTATATAAATGACTGCACAGTGACCATGCAAAGGAGCACACAAAGGGCAGATAAAGGCACAGCTAGTTTTCATTAATTTCTTCTCAATCTGTTGTCTACATCTTCTCTGTAAGAGCTCTGGAAGAATCATTCAGGGATTCCTAAGACATCTAGAATGGCAGTTCTTCTGAGAATCAGGGCTTCAGGCATTGATGAGTTATGCAGCATTTCTCTAAAAGCCAGTAACAGGGCAAAAATCATTTCTGGTACGTCACAGAGAGAAAAGAGGTAGTTTCTGCAGGTTTATTCGAGGTTGCATTCTCTCTGCCCTGACAGCTTGTGATCTGATAAATCTGCAGAACAGGAACTGGAGATTTGCCCTCCTTGGTTCCTTCAGTGTGTTGGGTATTTTCTGCAGCAGAGTATTCTCACAGTAGCTAGTCTGGTATGCAGGACTGTGGATGTTCCATGATTTTGTAAAGGCTACAATTAAAGAATTATACTAGTCTTTTGGTTTTGTCTTTATGTTTTTATATAAGAGCTTATTACAGACTGAATTTCATTTTTATTTTAATATCTATCAAATAATTTTATGGGAATAGTCTGCAGTGGGATAGTGTTTTGCCACTCAAAATTTAGGAATACAGTAAAGGACCTATGCTACTTCTCAGTAGAGTCATCAGCACCAGCTGGAGAAGTTAATCCTGTATATGTTGTCTGTATAGGATTTATTTTCATTTGTGGATCCATTAAAACAGTTATTCTCAGTCCAGCTTCATGAATGTGAACACTGTAACTTTAAGAAATTAGAAAACATCTTCTTTATGCAAATCTTCATAGTTCACACAACTGATAGGTTTGGTTTTAGTTTTTTTTTCTAAAATATCATTTTAGTAGTATGTATTTAAAATACTGAAAATGCAATTCAGAAATGAAAAATGAATTGAGTATTTGCTGGTTTTGACAGGCAGATTCAACCTGGGGGGCTGTCAATCTAGTAAGCGTGTTCTGCATATAATGAAACTGAAGCACAGTGGAGTAAATCATATGGTTCTCAGATACTTCACAACATCTTTGTAAAATGTGTTACTGTGTTGGTTAGTTAAAAGAAAAAAAAAAAAAAGGAAAAATAATCAGCAAACAAAAAACTATAAAGAATAAGGAAAGAAAATGCTTTATCCCAAACAATACTTGTCTGAGGAGGAGAAATACAAAAGAAGTGATAATGAGTGTTTATATTTGAGCATGACTAAAATATCAAACATGGAGATATTTATGTCTCATAAAGCTATTTACATGAATAGCTAAATACTTTATACAGGTTTTTTATATAGAATATAAGAAACCAAACCAGGGCAATGTATTACAAAACCTGTGAATTAAGCATTCTTCACAATGTGCCTGTTCTGCCTAATGGTTTGAAAGAGGATGGAATAATTTAACACATCTTGATAAAGATTAATGAAAGGAGAAGTTGTATGGACTTTTAATCTGAATTCCAAGGGCAACAAAGCTTGTGAGACCTCAGTGGACTTGCATATTTGCCATTTTGCCTTTTAGTTCTTGTGTTCATTGATTTTTTAATTTACTGTACATTTTCAGTGAGATTTGAAACTAGGTAACAGGCCCAATAAGTTTTGTTAAATTTTGTTAAAAGAAGTGCCTAGATAGGGAAGGGAGACCCTGTCGATGCTGTTGCTGGAGGAGAGGCATAAATATTGGCTTATTCCATGTTAGCCATCAGAGAATCGATGTGGGAAAGAAAGCTTATGAAGGACCCAAAACTAGAAAAACCCTCAGCCAGACACACATTTGATCGGGCAGCAGAGGACAGAAAGAGAATTGAGGATAGAAGCCCAGATGTCATTAGTTGCTGCTCATAGATCTCCTCTAAGAGACTGCCTGGAGGAGGGCCGATGCTTTACACTGATGCAGTAGGGACAGATGCACACTGGTGGCCAACCACGGGCTAGCCTAAGGACTGTGGTGTCACACACTGTGCAAAAAACTGTGGTAAAAGAACCTTTCAAGATCAAAACCTGAGACATAGAAAGACTTGTGGTAGCTATGCAGGGTAGAGATTTACCCCACCATCACCCTGTGGCACTAGCGTTTGGTGTTGGAGTTGAATGAAGCCAGAGCTAGGTGACTTTTCTATGTTCGAGCACACCGGTGGAGTCCACTGCTGTGCAGATAGCCCACCAGCCAGCCACCAGGGTTGGCTGAACCCGATGTGCTTGCTCACAGTGTTATTTTACTTTTTTTGTGGATTAGCAGAGCGTGTCTGAATTCACCTGTAAAATAAATATTGCCTGTTTGCTAGGAGTTACCATAAACTTTGCTAGACAGGATTTCATTGACTCTTGTTCCGCTTAGACTTCGGGCCTTGCCAAATGGTTAGCAGGAGGGTTCTCACAGATCTGAAAAGTGCGGGAAAAGTGGAGTCAAAGCTCAGCTTTCATTTCACGAATGAGTTTCTTGTTATTGATCTATCTCACATTTTATGAATGTGCACCAGTATAAATCTGTGTGGCCTGTGATCGAGTAAGTCAGAGAAAGTGGGTGTATCTGGGTAGGACAAGGTAGAATTTTCAGTTCTCACCATCCTCTAGCCCATAAATACTTCTCCTGTAAATGGACTCAGTTTGGTCAAGACATGACCTAGAAACTTCTCTCAGTGTCCTGTTGCATTACATGCATTGTCCCCATTGCTAAGTATAGCAGCGTGATAGAAGACACACTGGCGTTTGGTACATTATGCAGGCAAAAAGCTCCTGGAATGGTGCTAAAGCTGCATCTGTCTCTTTTCTAGTCAGGGAGCTAAAAAAATTGAATTCTTCAAGGAACTGCAACTTTTAAATGCTGACTTCTGCTTGGTTTGCCTTTAAAATGCCCACTCCAGCTGTTCCCTGTCCTGAAGATGTGTGGGAAGGATCTTTCCAAGCCAACAGCACTTCCCAGCTTAAAAAAAAATAATAAAAAAACAAAAACAAACAACAAAACACAAGTAACTTTACTGTGAATGACTTGTCATTCTGTTCTGAGACTCTCACTCAGCAAAGCCCTCCAGTACATGCTTAAATCCATCCCTGTTGACTCAAAGCATGTGCTTTAAGACTGTCCCATATTGGAGCCAGGGACTGGCGCTGTTTGCACTTTCGGCATGCTGAGACACCTCAGCCAAAAGCCAGCAGAGAGAACGCAGTCAGAGGGACAGGGGTTACGTGCTGGAGGATTTACCTCAGCAAATTCTCCATCAGTCCTGCCCTTTGGTTTTGTTCTTAAAACCCATAAACACTTAAAGCAGAAGGAGAAAACAGAGGCCACGCAGGAAGATGCAGCGTGTGGTGCTGGCCCTTTGCAGAGCGGGGTCGCAGCCAGCCAGGGCTGTGTGAGCACATGAGTTATTGGTGTGGCCACAAGATCCAAGATGGGAGACATGTGTCACGCTGCAGATCTGTGTGACTTGGCAGGCACCCGCTCGACAGGAGCTGTGGGGCCTGCCGGGTTTTCTACCACCCTTTAGATCCCTGGCTGTCACATTAATCCCCTTTTAAACCCAACCTCCCTTCTCCAGTGATTGACTCCTACATCTTTTTTTCATCTCCTAGAGCAGCCAAACAGCATCCTGCACAGCTGAAAGCTATTCAGCTCCAGGACCAAGCACACACTGTGAGGGAAGCTCGTGGCCTTTCTTGGTGGTGATGGCCAAATATGTGTGTAATGTGCTTGGTCTTCACTAGCCCACACAGCGAGAGACCCTGCTCCTCTCTTGAACTTGGGTGTAACACGTTCCCTCCGCCATCAAGCAGGCCAGCTCTAGACTAATATTTTCTGTACAGTTAATTATGACAGGACAAGTGCTGTACCCCAGTGGAAATTTGCCACCTGAAAAATTGCCTAAAAATATTTCCTACAGTAAATGTTTCTCTGTGTGATTAAGTGTGCATGTGGACGGTACTGCACAGAGGGTTTCCCAAAAACAAATGTCTCGCCTAAGTCTCTTGGCAAGGCCTCCTTGTTTTTTTAACAGTTTATCAGCTTTTGTATTATTCACTAATGGCAGGAATTACTCCATATTTCCTTTTTAAACTAAAAATTCTCAAAGCCTGAAAAGATGAGCATCTGTAAAGGTAAAAAGAGGAAGACTGGTTGAGGCAAAGAATTTCATTCTCAAAAAGAAAACTGCTCCAAGGGTTAAGATACGTTATTTGGTCTATGAAAATTGGGGTCGGCTCCTCGTTTTGCTTCAGCCTTCATGCACTCTGTTAGTACCTCACTGATAGACTGTGACCACCTCTGCCCCAGGGGACCCAATGCACAGATCACAGGGAACGAATTCTGGAGCAAAAGTGATATGACCATCTCAGACTGTCACCACTGAGCAGCAGGTCAAACTACTTCACGTGTGCTGCCATGAAGATATTTCTGTCCTGCTTTTAATATAACAAGAAGCATGCTCTCTAAGACGGTGTTGAGGCCCCCGTCCAGAGCAGGTCTGGGAGTAGGATCGCTCCTTTTGACAGCCCCCAAGATGCTGGATTAGTCCAAGTGTTGTGTTAACCTGCCCCGCGAGGCACAAGAGGAGCAGGAGTTTTCTGCATGTGTGGCACTGAAACGGGGTCACACTCCCAGCTGGAAAGTGGGCTCTGGCTGAACATTCGGCTCAGCTTCTAGCAAATGCAGCCTGGGCTCTGATGCGCTTGATGGCTTGCAGATTTCTCTGAGAGAATATTGTGTAGCTGGCAAAAGAAAACACAAGAAAGGAAGGAAGCAGCATTGATTGCTTTTCAGCCCTTTTCTGTCTGCCTCGTCTCTTCCCAAACATGCAAAGACATCTTGCAATGCCAAAGACATCTTGCAATGCCAAAGACCCAGTGTGACATAAGGATGAAACATTGCTTGGACTCACAGAGCAAATTTCAGCATAGACCTTTACCTTCCCTCTTCAGACAGCCTGATGCGATTTGAAGGGCATAAAGCAAGCTGTGTGAATGAGAGAGCACCCCCCTGCAAAAGCACATTCCCGTAAAATGTCTCCTGGTGTGCACCGTCTCGGTGCTCCAAGCTGGATTTCTCTGAAGACGAGAAAGGACTATTGCAACTGCATCCTTTGAGACAAATTAACACAATTCCACTCTGTGCTCGTACAAGACTTACAATTCTGTGATCTGCCAGGGTTGTAGCATAGTTAATCTTAGAAGCAGAGTTTTATAAAGGTGCTAACTGGTGTTTCATGGTGCCCCTGTGGTGTTTCGTTTTCATACAAGGCCTTATTTGGAGAAATGCTGCGTGAGCATTTAAAGCAGTTACAAGGGCTATTTGATCAGCCAGAATGGTTCCTTTGGGCAGTATTTTGGAAAAATAATATTTAAAAATTGCACTTTATAAAAATTCCGAGGACATATACTCTGAATTGTTGAACGTCAGCATAATACCAGTTTGAGAAACATTCTTTTCCTTACTTTAGATTGTGACAAAAGAACACATAAACTAGAAGGAAACCAAACTGCACAACTTAATACAGTGACACTTTTTAACAGTATTTCCACAGTTTTCTATATATCATGGAACTATGATTTCGAGGTGGGGTGTTTTCTTATTTTATTGAACCCAAGGACACCTCCTTCCAGAATTAAATGTATTAGGCTTTCATAAGTAGCTACTGCCAGGGGGAAATTGTATGCTTTTTCAGAGTATATTCATTTGGAACTTTTGGAAAAAATTCATGAGAAAGACCCTGTTTGTGTTCAACCCCCAGACTGCCTCACACCTCAGTGCTGTCACCTCTCACAGTGGATGCACAAATGTAATCCTGCAGGAGTCTACATATTTTAGAAAGTGTGCCATGGAGATTCGGAGGTCCACACTCTTTCTTTTCTCTGTCTGTGGAGGTACCATAAGTTGTGCAGAGAAGTACCCGGGAGGGCAGAGAGAAGGAGATGAGAAGGGCGAACACAGGGAGGCTGAGTGTGTCAATAGTTCCTGACTGTTAGTATGCGATAAAGCTCCTATAGCTTTTCTTTATTATTATTATTCTCTCCAAGTTTTAAAGGTCTACCTTTGGTGTCCTGGCTGTATTCCAGCTTGTGTGATCTTTCCTCCTGACCTACAGTCCTTCTTCAGTTTCATCTAAATAAGCTATTCCTCATTTTCTGTCTGCTTATCTTTGCTATATCCTGTTAGGACTCCATCTGTAAGGTGTGGAGCCCTCCTGTGATATCCCAAATAGAAAAAGGTAGCAAAAGCCTTTCAGTTCTGGTAGATGTTTTCAAAAGATTTTCCCCATTTTGGAGCTGGAAGATTAGTGGGACAGGAGTTTGAGTGGGGGTCTCCCCTGCCCACCTGGGCAACCAGGTACTGCGCAACCAGTGCTTCTCTGGGCTGGATAGTAAATTTCATCCCAAACTGAAGAGCACTTGCTGAGGTGGTATTAGTAAAAAAGGGGTTTTCTTATGAGAAGTTTTGGTGTCAGTAACCTACAAAGATTTAAGCAGAGGGTTCTGTCATCCAAAAATGCCAGTCAGCTCAACCACTGAACTTTCTTTTGACTTCACAAGCAGCAGGCAGCTTTCCCAGCCAAATGGATTTAGGTCCTTAAATTGCTGCTGCTCTTCCTTTGACTGATGATCTGCTCACTTGCTTCAGTGGGCTGTGTGCCATGTGCAGTACTAGCTTTCTGATCTGGGCTGTCTGCATGCATGTACGCTGTCACTCTTTGTGCTTTGCAAAGGGTAGTGTTCACTTCTTAACCCTCAGGTCTCCTTAACTAACAGTTGGAGATTAAACCAGTTTTCCTGTTGAAACACTCATGACCTTTCCCTCTTGCTTCATTCTTGAGGCTCTGTGTGGTGTTATTTCTTCTGTGTTTTTAAGTCTGCAGTTAGATCAGTGTCAGGACCCTGTTAGTAAAGAGGCCTCAACTGCCCAAACCACCCTGACCTGCTGGTACCCCCACTGGCCAGGAGCGACATTCAAGCTCAATCTGGGCACTTGCTCCTTGCCTAAGGTACTGTGTAAGTATAGCCTGGTCTCCAGCTCCATCTCTTGCTGCTCCCGACTGAATTCTTGGATGAACCCTAAACCTTGTTCATTACTTGCCTTCTTGGAGGATTGTTGATGGACCCTGTTATGAGGGTTTGCCTGCCATGTTCAGATGCCATGGTATAGTACTCCACTGGTGAGGACACAGCCTGTGCTGGAGTTGCCCTCGGCTCATGGCTCATCTCCTTTGCATGGAGCAGCCCCACTCTGACGGTTCCCTGGCAGTCATTCCTCCTTGCTACCTCCTGATCTTTCAAAAGAGAGTTCTGTTGCTCTTATTAAGCTAGAAAGAGAAAACTGGAATAAAACTCTGAACCGAATATGACCTTGAGATCATCTGGATTCAAGTATTTCCTTATTCTTCAGATGGGTCTCTCCCAGCAGATGTTGGGCCCCTTACCATTAGTGCCTAAACGCATCTCAGATTTTGGGGAAGACTTCATACAGGAGCCTTTTATTTCAAGACCTACAGGATTAATCCATGGTGCTTACATGAGATCCAGGATCTCACAGTCTGTAGGCACCGTTCTAGGGAAACCAGTGATCACCAGTGCAGGATCCCTACTTATAGATATTCCAAATCACAGAGAAAACTGAGATGTGAAGTGACATTTTGAGGGGAAGAGCCTTTACCAAGTGGTGCCAACAGGGAGACTGTCACCTTTGCACTACCCTCTGAGCTACAAATGGTTTGCGAGTGAAACTGGAACATGTTAGCGCATCTGGATCGTAGCACTAGTTGTCAGTTCTTTTTTAAAACTCGACACCATAGCTCATCAGTACTTGCTTTTAGGGAAACACCTTTGTTAGGTAGTCACTGGGACCATGGAGATGTGTCAATGATACCTGCAGCATCTGAGGTGCCAGGTCCAGGACGGCTGTCTGCATAGCTACTCTCACAAAGGTTGGACCAACCATGGTTGGTTCATGGAAGAAGTAACCCTTTGAGAATGTGACCTGAAAGCAACAAAGATGATAATTAAGCTTAATATCCTAATAAGCCTCGTTATCTCTTGAAGTCACTGTGATTTTCAAACGGCTCTGAAGGAGGAAGAACCTGTTTCACATTCAGAAATGGATCCCCTGAAATGATCTATGTCAGTCTGTAGGAAAATGGAGCCAAGAAGAAGCATTGTGGACAAAATATATGGTTGACTACCTAAGCTGTCTCTATCCTCTGATCCTTAACAAAAGAAGAAATGAGCCCTAACCAGTAAAAGCCACAAGACCCATGATTCTCCCAGGAAGAGAAATATGGGATCACTTCTACCTGATATTTGTTACCCATAGCTGAAAGATGTTTAGCTATCATGGTGAGATATCTGGCATACTTCTTCAGACATGTGAGAGTAAGCTGTTTTAAATGTTTTTATTATTAGGAGATATGTATCTCTGAAGTGATTCCTGGTATCAGTGATACTTGTCTAAAATCTCAAAAAATCTTTAAAAATATCTGTCTTAAGACATTCGTATGTAATGGGTTGTATAGTTAGCAGAACAAGAGTCAGCTGCCAGATAGGATTTGGCGATTTTAAAGTCCTCATTGATGGTGTTTGTTACAGTGGTTTTGCTTCAGCTACGGACCTAGATGCCAATTGCAATGTACAGACTGAGAGACAGGTATGGGACTCTAACCCGGGTGAACACTCATCGGTCTTCAGAGGATATTGGAGCACGATTGGTATCTTCTGTAATAGTTATTGCAATGACTTTTTAAAATGTCATTGATTATAAACTCATGCTTTTACACAAGTGCACATGTATATTCACAATACAAGAGGAACAGTGTGGTACATCAAGACCTATGCTGGTGGATCTCAAGGAATATAGAGTCCTTTACTTCTAAATTAGAACTGATCCAGATCAATAACAGGTTAGCTTGTTGACAGACAATTTTTTTGAAGCCTAAACAAGATGAGTAGGGCAAGTGCCTCTTAGTACTTAAGCTCATCATAATGAACATTGTCACCCTTATTGGTAGTGACAACATATAACAGATGACATACGTAAAATTCCCTGCCCCTTTCCCCAAACCTATAATGAGATTCTTCCAAGCTAAATTTGCATTCTGAAACTCCCCTTAATCTTTTGTGGAGCAGTGCTTGAGTCCATTCTCCAGAGATGTTTTCCTTGTATGTTTTAGGAAAAATAGGTTCACTGAAGTGTGCTTTTGCAAACGGAGACAAAAATTTTGTGGATGTGAAAAGCAACAGTCCAAAGGACACCTTCTTTCTTGTGGCAAGGATATCTGCTCATGGTAAATAGTAATACTTTGCCTACCATAATGCTACCTTGTAGTTTCACTTCTGATGCAGAAGAACTCCATCAGGGTCTTTTGGCACCTAATCCCTATTGAAATAATTTTGAGTTAGGCATGTAAATCTTTTGAATGGTCGTTCGGGCCCAAATTTATGTTTATTGGTTTGCAATTATGATGTCTTCTCCATTTAGACATAATCTTTCAGTATAAAATTCAGTCTTTGTATGTGTAGGGCCATATCTTGATCCTACCTAACAAAGTGGCTGATAATGGATTGTACTAATGCAAGGATGGTGAAAGACATGTAAGCGAGCAGAAAGTTTACAGTCATATTAAGACCATCTAATCATCAGCCTCACCTCTCACCACTGGAACAGAAACAGCTGCAAGCAGAGAGATTTTTCACATTTGCTTATAAGATTTCCAAATATAATAATTATTTCTAGATAGTAGGTAAGGTGATAAACACAAGAGATCTGGAACTTTGAAAAATATTTGTTCAAAGAATTTCCCTCTGCTGAATTTTTGTCCCAGCTGACCCCACCAGGAAGGGGCCTAACATCCCGAAATCTGGCGTCTCAGTTTTAGCCTCTTCTGCTAAACACAAACCCATTGGTTTGACAACATTTTGAGAAGTCACTGTTTAAAGCTGGCTGCAGCAAGAAATTAAACAAATAACACTGATAATGGGAATAACCTCGGAGACAGTGTATTTTTTGGTGACCAGAACACTTAGAATAATTTACTATTGTATGAAGTGATGCAGCTGGTTAACTTAAAATATTCCTCTCTTCCACACACAGAGAGAGATGGCCGCAGGAATCAGTTCTAGAAAGCCATTTGCATTCCCCTGTGGCTTGTTTTGCTAAATCAGTTGCAGCAAAAAGAGCTACTCCAAATGGTGCATTTTTCCTGTCTTGGTTTATTTTGTACTTGTTCAATAAAATAGATTCCAGGAAAGACAGAGTTGTATAATTTTTAATAAGATTTGTTAAAAATAGTGTGGCTGTGGTGAGAGGAATGACCAAAGGAAGTGATTTGTTTCCTACAATCATTTCTCCCCCTTTACCAGTGACCTTTCCGAATGCGAGCAAAGAGAAAATATTCACTTTATTTAAAATTCATCGCAAACAGCAAGAGGGGAGCAGGGCTACCACAACTCTCATAAATTACACGCAAGCCTGACCCTTCTGGAAGATGAGGCCTTACTTTGCTGAAGGACTTTCAGAATTTGGTGCCGCCGCCTCCGACCACAGTGGCACACAAAATATACAGTGGGGAGATACCCGGAGGAGGTGGGGGCCAAGCCGCTTGCTCGGCGCCTGAGCCCAGGTCTGTCCGCCTGCTCCAAACCTCGGCGGAGGCTAATCCGGGAAGGAAGCCCTTGCCCACAATGGTTCCTGCCTGTTCAGAAGGGGAAGAGCGCGCGCCTTAATGTGGTCTTGGCTCCCGCTTCCACCGGCATCCCACCCTTCCACGGCAGCCCCGGCATGCTACCCCCGGAGCGTTTCTTGCCCTGCCTGCCCCAGGTGGGTGCTGCAGAGCCCCCATCCCTCCCTCCCTCCCGCCGGGGAAAGCAGGAAAGCTGCCCCTGGCAAGAGCAGAGTGGTTTCAAATGCGTATTCTGCCCGCAGTGTTCGGGCATCTTTTTAATTCTTGTGTGACCAATATTTCTCATGCAGGATTCCAGCCGGCACGGGCTATGCAAACAGCAAAGCACCTTTTTTTTTTTTTTTTTTTTTGCAGCCATGCCATAAAAGGGAAAAGACGAGGAAGGTCCTGTGGAGCACGGTGGTAAAATAATCAGCGCAATGAGCCATATGCCGACTGAATGTAGCTGGTTCGGTGCAGTTCATCCCCCTAAACTGGGGAAGTTTCCTCCCATATCCAGAAATGATCATTTTTGTTCTAAAAGACTTCTCTGCAGGTCATTTTTGCCAGATAGCTTGGCCAGTTACTCCGTGCTTAGTCCGTTTTAATAATAACAACAGCAACAAAACTTTACAAGATGTTCTTTCCTCTTTGTCTGGCAGGATTAGCAGTTCAGCCAAGGTCTGACCGGCCGCTGGCTCCAGAAGTGAAGGACTGAAAGGCACTCGGAGGGAGCCGTCACATGGAGAGCCTTGTTACCAGTGGGCTTTGGAGATTGCTTTTTTCCCTGTGCTCACCCAGGGTGGCACCGACTGCTACCCAGAGTGCAGAATTGGGATCTCTTGCTGCTGGAGGAACTTGCTCTGAGAAGCCTTCTAGGAAAAGCGAAGTCTGGGAGGCAGGCAGACATACCAACAGCATTTTCCCCTGCAAATCCACTTTTATACGTCTCGTTAGCACCGATGGATTGAAATAGCAAATCTTTGGAAATAGTTTGGAAAACTGTTTTCTCCCTTGGAGCAGTCATCTTTGAACATTTGTGTTTAAGCTAAAAAGAAGAGCAGATGTCATTCAAGATGACTGAAACAAAAGAACAACTCCATCAAACTTCAAACTCCCCATCACTGAAAGTGGTGAGCGCATCACAAGAGTGGGGCATAAAAGGACTCATTAATAGAGCCTGAGGAAAGGAGGCCAGGAGGAGGCAATGATGATGACAGGAGAGCTTCATGATCAAATGATGCAGTAAATTAGATTATTTATTTTTTTTTTTTCCCTCCCTCCTTTTCCACACGAACAGAGAAACTTCTCTTCTAAACATTTCATAGGCACAAGAATATAAACACACGATCTCAGGGCCATAGGTACTGCAAACACTCGGGCCTCTGCTTATCTTTACTCCCATGGGCAGTTCCCACTGAAGATATAAGCCTCGCCAGTTGCTTACAGCAAATTTGTAGATGTTTGGGTCCATGTAAGTAAAGTCAAGCAGGTGAGCCTGCGGACCGAACCGTGCTTCTGAAGAAGCCTGCTTGAATTTGCATTTTGGTTCACAAAGAATCAGGATTAGGCCCTTGTTCTTCCTACTTACATGCTGGATTTTCAACTTTCATGCTCCTGCAGTGCAACTGCCTGCTAAATTTAGAATACCTTTTTTAGAAGTTGTTTTATGAACGCACACACAAAAAAAATAATTACATTGTAAAAAAAAACGCAGGCTTTTGAAATGCCATTTGCGAAGCGTTCCAACTATGTATGACTGGCTCAGTTACTAGTTCGCAATTGCCATCTGAACATCTATTTTTCCAAGCATTTAAGAAAAGTGATGTGTACATTTTTCATGTGTAATTAGGCAGCGTAATGTGATCTCTTGCTGCAGTCAAGCTGCCATGTGCCGTAGCCTCACTGAATAGCTTCCAGATTTCAACCCAATCTCTTCTGTCTAGACTCTACGTTGCTATTTTTTTTTCTTTTTTTTTTTTTTTTTTCTCCTAGCTTAAAGCAGACTACGATATAAAATGCCAAAACCAGAAGGTTTTGTCCCTCTTTCTCATAAAGACGTGGGACAGATCTGGGAGGCCCTGCTGAGAGCTGGGTCCCAGACTTTCATAAGACACGTGTCGTCTGAATCTGACATTAAAGATTGTGCAGGCATTTCAACAGGTCATGCACACACGGGGGGAAAAAATGCCCAAAAATATGGTTTTCATTAAGAAAGTGAGTATTTTTAGAGAGGTGTGGTTCAGTTCAGATGAAAAGAAAAGAAAGAAAAATGAAAGCGGCACAAGAGATCCTCAACTGCAACATTATTTATATTGCTGTTGAAATGCAGTGTGTTCTCTTTATAAAGCTGCTTTTGGGAGTGAAACAATATAGGCCCTGCCAGAACCAGGTGCATATCATGTAGATTGTTTATAATCCAAGTTAAAGGATAGCAGATTTATACCAGAAAGAACTCTCCAAGGGGACTTTGGAGTTTAAGTGTACTGTCTTAATCTATACATTACCTCCTCAACAAAGCAGTTGCCTTGAACAAAAAAAAAAAATACTGTTTTGGTGAATTCACAGATAATTCTAGAGAATTTTATCTAGTGTGATATAGTTTTAGACTGCTTGTTCTGTTCCCAGCTTTTTATTTGACTCTAAGTTACTTTATTTCCGCATCAAGAAAATGAAAAAGATCAGAGAGGAATCGTTTCCACAGAAAGATGCTATTGTGCAATACAAGCGAAAAGCTAGTCTTTCCCTGGCTTGCATTTTTACCGCCTTGTCCTGGGATTTGATGCAGTTTTTGCATACACTGCAATGGCTTTTTCTGCCCAAAGGAGAATAGGCTCTCGTTTTAGTCAAGAGATGGAGTTGTGCAAATTTTCCTCCACTTTTTTTTTTTTTTTTTATTTTGCATTCTTTTTTTTTTTAAAAAAAAGAAGGCTTATTTTCTCATCTAGACTGTTGTAACACCACACCTTAAATCTTCCTTTTGCTCTCAAGAAAATGGCTATTGTCCCATTGAAACCATGTCCTTCTGCCTGCTTTTCATATAAATGGCAGATTGGTTGGAAAAACAGGAACATTTTCACTCTTTTCTGAAGGGAAGTGTGCAGTGCTTGCTAAAAATTCCCATGCTTCTGCAGAACCAACTGTTCTTTTCATTAAAAAAACATCCACTTACTTCAGCAAACTTTTCAGTACATTTGCCCATTTTTTCTTTATGGTAAAATATGAAATGCTTGAAATGTTGGAAATAATTGTGCAAATACTTTCTGATACGTGCAAAGGGAAAGTAAACCAAAAAGCTACCTGTTCAAGATGAAGCTCCCTGTGAAATTCCAAATGAGGATAGCAGTCAGGGCAACTATTTGATGATTGTTAAACTTTTAAAATTACATTTTAAGTCAAATGAAAACTTTTTTTTTCATGTGTCCAATATCTAAAATGATCATGGGGAGTGGTTTTCATCCTTCTGTTTCAAAGAACTTTGCAGAAATAAAGCTAAGTAATACTACTGTGTTTGGGAAAAGGGAGAAACAAAACTGAGCAGTGAACAGCCCTTCCTTAAGGATGCAGGATGGGCCAACAGGTACTGCTTGATCCCTGTGGCGTGTCTGCACGAGGCAACAGCGTGACGTGCAACGCCGGCTGCTACAGCGGGGACACCCCAGGCAGATTCACGGGGCTGCCGCCGAGTCTGCCTGACTGGCTCCCTGTTAGCAAACTTCCCCCAGTTTTTCCTTTTAATTTCTACATGGTAGTGATGTGACATTTGCCACTGTTCTTGCGATAAGGACTCATTTCACTAAAATAGGGATTTTCTGAGCTGTAAATCAGGTCAGAATTTTGACACAGGTGCTAAGGTGAGGGTTTGCAAGCTTCACATTCGGTAGCAGCTTTTTTACAGAGTGTCTATCCTAGACTGTATCAATTTCATAAATCTTAAAGCCAGATGGGACCAATTATGATAATCTATTCTGATGAATTGTAGTAAAGACCGTAGGATTTCTTACAGTTGTTTTCTGTCGCTGTCTTGTTATCATCTGTTGCACATTTCTGGACATTGCTCCTAGCATTTTCAAGAATGTGGAGGGCCTTGTCCTGATCTTCATTCTGCTCATGAGTGTCACCAAATAAGTATGTGTAAGGAGAGCAGCAAAGGCTTTCTTCAGCCTTCATGCAAAACCATCATTACCCTGGGAAACCATTATCCTTCAGGAGCCACATTATGACAGATCATTATGTTCAGCACACCTGTGCTACGTGTGTAGTTTAACAAAATAAATCAGCTCTTGGTCTGAAGAATCTATTCTCATATTTTGCTCTAAAACCGCAGTGTCAGAAGCATATTTCAGGAGTGAGATATGCTTTTGAATACTTTGCTTTTTGCAATGAACAGCGCATGTCAGCCTGGTCCCCTCTTGACCTACAAGAATCTTTCAGTGTTCTCCAGTTAATTCAAGGCCTCAGATACCAAATCAAGGAAAGCATGGGATAATCCAAAGTTTTCTGAGGCTGTAAGTCAAAAAACAATGGGGCTCTGTCATGTCATTTTTTTCATCTGTGACAGAACACATAGGCTTCACTTAATCCAGTCCAAATGCGTGTCCCAAATTAAACACGTTCGTCATTTTTCATGATTTCAGAAGATCACTTCTGAAAGAAATGTGGAACGTAAACTGTTTGTGCTGAACAAGACTGGAAGATGTGGTGGTGGGACATACAGGACATGGGCCACCCACCAGCCAGCAACAGAGACCTCTGCTGAGGTTCTGCCCGAGAAGCACCCACGGCAGCCTGCCCGTCCCCGCACACCCACGGGTCACCTGCATCGCCCGGTGCTGCATCCCATCGTCCACTTTGGACGTGTAGCTTTAGCCGCTGCAAGCAGGGGGTGGGCCTCTCCATTCGCTGTGGCTCATCCAGAGGGTGATTCAGTGTCACATCCAGAGCTGAGTCACCGCTGGCAGCCGCCTCTCCCTTCCCCTCCGGCCGCAGAGAGGGAGGCAGCCCTTGCTGCGGCACCTGCCTTGCTGCCCGGCAGCTCAAGCTCTGGCCTGCCTGCAGCTACATAGGTGTCATGTCTAGGGCATGTCTGTAACTTGTAGCACTGCTGCCACAAGGTAGGTGTGATGAGAAACCTCTGTGTGTGTCCCCCCTCGTGCGTGCATGTGTGTGCATGTAACAGCAGCTGTGGAAAATCAAGTATCTCCTATTCGTACATCGCTGAGCTTTCTGTAGCTTCGGGTTCGGGGGGGAGACTTCTTTCCTGCCTCTGACTATAATATCAGATATTACTCTGTTTTATGACACAGCCAATGAAGAAATGATGCATAAAACTTATGCTGAATTATTTAAATAAAAGAGAGGTGTGGTACAATGAGGTGATTATGCATGAGGATAGCTGCAAAGAGATGGGTATAGAGGAAGACCCAAGTCTGTACTCTAAAATCATGTTTCTTAGAGCTGTGTATGTATGCAGGTCTGCTAGCCAAAGTCATATGTACAGCTGTACAGGCACTTGTACATGAACATAGGATTGATTTCATAGACCTGAAGGCAAAATTTAGGTTTTTTTCCTAAAAAATGTACCATGACAAATGCAGAAAATAGAGGAGCAGACTAATGTAAAGAAGAGACACAATTAAGATCATTCAGAAATGTAAATCTTACAAAAATTTTATGTATCTTAATATTGATTCTCTATTTGGTTACATTTGTATTAAGCTATGGCTTCCTCAGAGATCACTACACACCAGGTAATCAAAGGGAATGCAAAAGTATAAGGACATGAGTAAATAATAAGCAAGTGCCTTTATGATATTTAAACTTATTAATTGCTCTCTATTGAACAGCGTAAGCATTTTATTTCTGGGCAAAGTTGTCTTCAAGCATTATTTATCTGCAACCCTTTATACTTAAACAACCATTCTGACCTGAGTTATTTCTGTATGCTGGCTGAATACTTCACCGGTAAAGAAATGCATACTTTAGAAATTATGACATTTTGTCACCTACCCTAACTTTGTCTTTCTGTTTTTGAAAATGCTTCAACTTTGAGCTTTCTTATTTTTAATTTTCATCATGTGGTTGAAAAATTTTGCAATTCTTGCAAAGATACACTGCTCAGCATTTCTCTGTTGATTCACCAGATGAGACATTATTCCTTGAATCTAGGCAGTGATGCAGAGAAATGCCTGTTTGGAGAGGGAAGAATAAATGCTTTAGATAAAATAGGAAGAGGCACAACTTCTGTCCCCCTCTCTGCACCCCCCCACCCCCCAACTGAAAATGAATCAGAAGTTCAGTTCTGGCTGTGGAAATCTGCAAGGGGGAATTTATTTCATCATTATTCCAGTTGACTTGTGGACTGATCTTCAGGTTTTTTCTAGTTTGGGACTTGCCTGCCAAAATAGCGAGAAAAGAGATGACTGTTTCACCTCATTTTGGAGAGTCAGGATATTTAGGAGGGATTCAGGCAAGCATCCCAGCTTTCCCATCACTCAGGTCGGATCTTTGACATTTTTTTAATTTCTTCCATCATTACTAGTGGCCTCATAAAAACCCTGCTGAAATTCACGGGAGTCTCAAGTGTTCCCTGAACCTTTTCTTCCAGCATATTGTTTGTTTTTTAATCTCAGCTATCAGTTTAAGCAGAAAAAAAACCCCCTAAAAATTAAAAATTCAAACAAACAATGATTTCCCTTTCGTTTTAGACAATTGTTTGGGAAACAGTGTGAATTGTTTTAAATTGATACTGTAGTCTGGAATATTCATTGGTGTTGAATATTCTGGTGACCAATATCCTATTCATCCAAATACCTTATCTAACCACATATTTAATCAGGTAAGTTCCAGTGTCTCTCCAAATTAAACCCTTTATTTTGCTGCCTTAGATCTTTTAAGAAGAAATGATCCTTCGTTCCCTAATTAAAAGTGATTGTCTCATAGGACGGACACCAGTGGACTTCTCAGAGACTGGAAAAACACTGTCGGTGTCCAATCTGTGACTAAAAGAAATCCATGAATGATGTAAAAAAGTCATTCTTTCTGATACTTGAAAAATAGTTGTCTGTTCGTATCTAGGCAATAGGATGTGTCTATATAACAGACCATCTCTCTTGGTTTAAATGTCATTTTTACATAAAAGAATCTCTATTAGTGAATGTCATCCAAACCTGTGAGAGGTAATATTTATAAAGGTGTCCCCTTTCTGTTGCAGACTAGTTCATAAATGGTATTTTCATAGGTACAATGTTAATCCTTTCTGATTTTACTGAGAAAATTAGGTGGTGGAACAGCATTTCACCAGGCAAACATGTTACAGTGGAAAAAATAAAATAATCTCCCCTCTACTCATCTTGTTTCATATTGAAAAAAAATAAATATCACTCATATATCCTATTGCATTGATAATAACTATAATTAACATTATGAACTTTTCACTAGTATCATTTTTCTTCAGATGAAATACGTCTAAGATAAATAAGTGCTAGAACTGTAGCCCACAGAGGGCAATTGGTTTCTTCAAACCCGCATGAGTTTGTCATTTGCCTAGAGCACCATTTCTGTGCTTCACATTTTCTGTATTGCAGCTCACAACCCATCCTGCTGGCTTTTAAGCACAGTAAACACCTCTCTTCTGTTGGTGTACAGGCGACCCAGACATTACAGACTGAAATCACCACTGGACAAAACAGGATTTTTTTGCTATATATACAGGAGATCAAAGATAATTTCTCCTGTGTTTTCAAAACAGAAACTTCAAACTTCTATGAACCTCAAAACACTACACAGTATTTGCCCAACAGTAATGGAAAAAGAGGCCTGTTGGTGAAAAATGAGGTCTACCTGGATCCCTCGCCCAATTTTCAAATCACATGGCACTTGCCATTGCCCTCCCCAGAATCAGCAGCAACCAGGCTAAAACCATGGTAAGCTTTCCACCCCTGAAGGGGTCCAGTCCCAGTGAGGAGGTGTATGTTCCCCCACTAGAGACTGCAAGCTGTCCAAGGTTGTGCTACATATTATATCATAAATGTATTATCAAAGGCCCACTGGTCTGAAAGAAAAATGGGAAAAGAGCCGGTTATGTTTTCTTTCCTTTTTCCAGATGTGAAAATGTGGCATTTTTGATTGTCTCTTTCAAACTTGCATTTTGAAAACTGCATTTAAGGAGATGGAAAATGATGCGAACCCTTTTTTCTTTCTGCATGACGCTCCCGAACAAGAGGCAGCACGCGAAGGCCTGCTCCTCACCTGCAGCTGTCTGCACGTCCCCTCCTTCCTCGTGAGAGAAAGCTCCCGGCGTAAGTCAACGGGACGACCGCCGGGACAGAGCAACCGGCTGCGAGCTGGGCCTCGCGAGCGGCGGCTGGCGGCAGCAGGGGCCTTCTTGATGCCGCCGTAGCCGCGCAGGTTGGCGGCATGGCAAGAGATGCTCCAGCCCCCCACCCGGCTGGCCCCCTGCTCCATCCCCTTCCTACCTCGTGCTCCGGCACAGAAGGAACGGCTGACTTTCCGCAGAAACGTTGGCTGAAGATTTTAGGTTACACATGTAGGGCTTAAAGGATCACCGGGAGATTGGTTTACCGGGCAGCGGTTTAAACCTTGGTCCCCGACCGCGGCTTGAAAGGACAAAGCAGAGCGGTGTCGTGCGGGGAAGTCGGCCAGCTCGCCTCCCACCCTCTGCGGCGGTGGCTTGTTTGGAGCGGGGCTGCCTGCCCCCCCAGCTGCAGAGCAGCCGCACGCACGGGCCTCGGCACCTGGAGGAGATGCAGGAGAGACGTGGCCGCGTGGGCACACCGGTAGCTGGGCGTGACCCCCACTGGCTTTTCTTTATCTCCTCAAGGGAAAACTACAGGATTTGGGGGCCCCACCGTGGGTACTGTTCCTGCATCCACATCCCCCAGGGTGCAGTAAGAAGCTGACAGCATTTTCGGTGTCCCCTCTCTCTGCTGTGTTATTCCAGTTAATAGGAATTACGCATCACATAGTTTCACAGAGCAGTTTGTGGCCGTCGTGTGCTGCTGAGAGCCGCTGCGTGTACAGTGTGGCGAAGTGGTGCGTGACAGAGGGGGGCTGCAGGACCCCCGCAGCCCGCCCGCCCTGTCCTGCTGGGCATTTTCTTTCTGGCCCCAGGTGAGGAGCATCTCGGCCCCCACCTCCCTACAGGGTTATCTGACTGCCCCGCTCCTCCCGGCACCACTGGGCAAGCCTGATGCTACCGGCACATCATAAGGACGAAACAGCTGCTGGCCGCAGTTTGTTTCGGGGAGCAACTGGTTTTGGGGCCATGTCCCTGCTAGATTTATGTTCTCTGAAGAGTTAAGTACATTAGTGCGGGTAATCTCACTCCATTACCTTCTATAAAACCGAATCTGTGATTTCCTCCCTGGTGAGCATTTACCATAGTGAAATAGGCTACTATTTTCATATTTAACTCATTGGTAAGTCATAAAACCAGCTCAAGTTGTCCGTCCCAAAGAGCAGAAGCTGTGGGATGGGACGGTGGATTGGAGCTTTTACGAGGCCCAGCAGTGTCGGCGCAGCGCGCTCAGCATCGCCTCTCGCTCTCCCTTGCATCCCTATCGCGTACCCCTCCCTTCCGCTTTGAAATCGACAAAATTCAGAAATTTACAGGGCTTTTTAAAATCCGAGATGAAGCAATTAAATCTCCAGACTGGAGAATGTGAACCTTTAAAGGCCCTTTGCAGAATATGAAAAGAAAGAGAGGATTATATTTAGCAGGTGTGACAGCCCACGCAGGACATTTCATTGCAAAAGGGGCTGACATGAACCAGGAACCGATACTTAAATTAATATAAAACATCTTGGGGGAAAGGTGTTTTCTTTTCTTTTCTAAGCATTAGGAAATCATAACGCTTTCTGGCTTCTTCAAAAGCGAAAGGTCCAAATATACAGGAGTCATCTGGCATGTAAAATAAAAAGGAGGTGGGGGGAGAGGGCGGGTGGGACACCTAGAAATGCTTGGGACAAGGTTGGGAGGCGATGTTGGGGGGCGGGAGGGAATGTGACCAAATGCCTGGCCAAGAAGCCCAGTTGTGATTTCTCCTCCCCTGCCTCACTTGAGGTTTTGCATCGCTGCTCACAGATCCGGGGGTTCCCCTGCCCCAGGGCAGGTTGCTCAGGGCGGAGGTGTGGGACTGGGACATGGGATCCAGCACCGGCGGGTGCCCCAGCCAGGTCTGCGCCTGCTCCCGCCGCTCTCGGCGCTGCAGCAGCATCCTCTCACCCGCCACCTCTCCTTGTCATTTCCCTGGCTCCCTGGAGACACAACCCTTCATTACAGGGGTGCTTTATTTTGATCGCTCTGTTTCTATTCATATCATAACCTACCAAGCCTTAGAGTGGAAAACTCGACTTGGTACTTTTGTGGGGAGGTGTCCACTCACTTCTTGCTTCATTCACTAGTGCGTGTTCCTAATTTTAACCAAACTGCTCCGTTTTGATTTTCCCAAACTGTGGATTTAACGCCCAAAAGCTCGAGTTGTTTTCACGCCCACTCAATGAGGGCCACACGAGCGACGCTGCCTATCCACAGCAGGGGAAGCAGTGGCTGTGGGGAAGGTGGGGTGGGTGGCAGCATGGTCCCCAGCTCTGCACCGTGACCTGTGGGGAAAGGACCGCGTGGACTCGCCAGGAGATCTCCATAGGTGGGTGCTGCCGCGGCAGGTCTGTGGCAGAGGGTACGCGGTCCCACTTTTGGGGTATTTTGTCTCTTCGCTCCGCTAATTCATGGTGGACGTGCACCAGGTTGTTTACCTGGACCTTTAGGTTCTTAGTGACCTGAAAATGCACGGTGGGGTAAAAAGTCGTCTTCTGAGGGAGGGAGGCATGTGGTTGCCTGGACCACAGTGTGTTGTTGGGTACCCTTTGGCATTGAGAGAGTTAAAGGTCCTAGGCACCCACCAGCCCTGGTCTAGGCAGTGTCTAAAATCAGTCCTAGACCCGCTTTATTTTTTCCTTAAAAACAGGAAATGGAGCCCTGAAGGCTTTTTAACTGGAGAGAGAGTGAGGAGGGGGTATGCTCACTCTGCCCATACCCAGCCCTAAGCCTGACCCAGACTTGGGGGTCTCTGTGTGTGTTTTTTTTATTTCTTCTCCTTTTTTTTTTTTTTTTTTTTTTTTTCCCCTATTATTTTGGCAGACTTTTTGGAATGTCTGGGAGCTAAGGGCTTTGCTTCATGGAGCAGAATTCTGAAGCAAGAAAAAGAGAAAGTTATAGACTAAACCACAGAAATGTAAACATGTCTGCAGCTAAAATAACTCCACTTTCATTGAAAACACTCCTCGCTCACAATCAGACTTCTGTGTGCTATGCTCAATAAAACTGCATGCTAATAGCAACCAATTAATACATTATGTAGTTCTGCTTTAAAAACTGAGACGCTTTTAATTTTTTTTTTTTTTTTTTTTTTTATTATTTTTAATTAAGGGAGTACTGGGTTTTCTGCTTTTTCACGCTGGCTCTCGGCGCTGACCGCTGGCTGAGAAGCGCCGGGGAGAGCGGCGGGCGATGCCCGGCGGTGCGGCGGGGGCCGAGGCGTGCCCGGGGAAGGCCGGGGCAGCGCGGCGGCGGCGGCCCCAGCGGCGCCCCGGTAAGGAGCCCCGGGCCCGCGGGCGGGAGGGACGGGACGGGACGGGACGGGGCGCGCCGCCCGCTTCTCCCCGGCGTGCGCGGCTCGCCCGCCTCCCGCTGGGCTTCCCCACGGGTGCGTGTGGGAGCGTGGGCGAGGTGAGTGCCGCTGCCGGGGTCGGGACGCATCCCCTGCTCCGTCCCTCCCGGCACCGCCGGGCGATGGGGCGCACAGCCCCGTTTTGGCCGGACCAGGCTCCCCTGTCCCTCCCCCCGTCCTTTTATTTCCGTGCAGCCCCGTTATTTATCTCGCTGCCCTCCGGAGCCCCGCTGCCACCTGGTTAGAGGCCAGGCTTTGGCTTCACGTCGGGTCCTCGCAACAACCGCACGCTTGTTCTACCCCTTAAAACACGCTCTTGTTCCCCGCGCCGGCAGGAGGGGAGACCCGCCGAGCCGAGCCCCGCCGAGCCCCCGCTACCCCCGTGTCCTCCCCCCGCAGGTCCCGCTCACCTCCAGTTCTGCCCGGCCCCTCCCGCCTCTCCCCCGTCCCCCCCCACCCCCGCAGCGGGGGCGCCCGGGGGAGGACGCCGGGGAGTAGGGGGGCGGGGGGTCCGCTGCCACCCCGGGGGGGGTGCCGGTGCCCGGCGGGGCCGCCCCGACGGCGGCGGGGGAGCCGGGGAGCGCCGGGGAGCAGCGGCTGCCCCCCTCGGCGATTGGAGAGAGGAAGAGGCGCAGGGAGCCCGGGGCCAGCGCGATGGGCTGAGCCCGTCCCGACTGAAGTGACTCACTGCAGCCGGCAACGCCGCCGTCCCCTCGCCCGCTCCCTCACTCCCGCCCTCGCTCCCGCCGCCGGCGGCCGCTGCCTTCCCCCGGCGGCGCCCTCCGCGCCCCGGCCCCTCCCGTCCCGTCTGGTGTGTGTGTCCCCCCCCACCACCACCCTCCCCGGGACCCCGGCCTCTCCCCCCTTCCGCCGCCTCGCCCGGTAAGTCCTTTCCCTCCGGGGCTGCGATGGAGCCGGGACAAGGGGGTTGGAGTTGGGGGGGGGGGGGGGGGAGGCCAAGCGGAGCGCCGGGCGCGGAGGGGGCGCGGCGCGGCCGTCGGGTCCGGGAGCGACAGGGCGAGGGGAGGCAGCGGGGCGGCGGGGGCAGCGCCGCCGGGCCGTGGCGGGCCGTGGGGAGGCGAGGCGGGTCCCCACGGGGCGGCGGGGCGGCTGCCCCCTCGCCGCGGCACGCCGGCGGGGTGGAGCGGGGCAGCCCCGAGGGCTCGGCCGGGGCGCGGGGCGCAGACCGGCCTCGCCGGCTTGCTTGAAGGCGTTGACGCTGCGTGGTGTTGGGCTGGCTACTTTCTTTTCGAATATCAGCCTCTGAAATTCTGAAATTGTATCATCCTTTCATTCTCTTCATCCCCCTCATCTCCACCCCCCCACCCCCCCTACCCCCCCAATCCATCGTTTTTCTTCCTGGTTCGTAATAGCAGCGTTGGTGTCTTTGTAATTCTTTCAGCAATTCATCATTCAATTAACTAATACCTCTCTTGCCTTTTCAAAAGCTGGCCAGCTCTTGCTTCTTGGAAAACTTTCAATTACCTGAGTTGGTCTTAGGAGAGCCGGGGTTGGTTGTGGTACTTTTCAGGGTAAGCGCTGGGATACAACGATGTGCGGGGATCTGTTTTGGTGACCAGATGACTTTGCTGTAGAGTTTGGAGTATACGTAATGATATTTACAAAAGCTGAAGTCGCAAGTTCTGGCTAACATAAACTTCCATTCATTGCTGCCTTTGCTAAGAACTCACGGTACAAGTAAACTTGCTCTTTCTTTAATGAAGTTTTTATCTGTATTCCAAGTGTCATTCTCTGAATTAACACTGTGCTTCAGTTCTGCAGTAACAGTTTGGAAATTACATTCTGCCCATGTAATTTCGAGTCCATTAGGAAAACCAGGATAGGTCTATGAACTGCACATGGAGAAATGTCACATTCCTTTGGTTTAACCCTTTAACCACTTCCCTTGTTTCACTGAAACAAGTGAAGTAGACAAAGACAGCTTCTCACTAGGGTGTGAAATGTAAACTTTCATCAGGATATATGTATCAGGTATGTGATTTTGAGCACACCTGAACTGATAGGAAAAGCAAGGAAGAGAAATAGATTCTTTGACAACTTTCTAATTAAAAGGAAATAAGGCAAAAATAAACTAAGCCATAGTTTATAAGGGACAAATAGATTTTTTGTGTTGATTATCTATTTCTTGCAGGATATTTATAAAAACAAAGATGTGGTACATTGGAATAGTAACATCAGTTCTTATTTTCTCTTTCATACACATATGTAGGCAAACAATGGCAAACTTGCCATGCAATTCTTTGAAGAACTTTGCAAGAAAAAAATCACTGCTTCCAAAAGCATTTTAGGCTTTAGAGCTTTGAACAGCATCTGTCCCCACCTCCCCCAATTTAGTCCCAAAGTTAAACAATTCATGTAGTACTGGATAGGGTTACATGTTACAGGAATTTTATAAATGATCTGTCAGTAGAAGTCCTAGGTGTGATTAGTTGGACTTTTTGCTCCTAAGGCGTTACTCCATTTGGATTGCAATTTATGTAGTATTTGGTTCTTAAGGATATATTCTAATAGATATATATTAGGCATATTTTTCTTCTGATGTTTTATAAGCGGTAGTGACTGTGTGGCTTCTCTCTTTCCTTTAAGTGAGTTGGAGCTCTTTGTCAGGCACTGAAGAAATCTGGGTGTAGGAGTCCAGTGGGGAGTTGCAGTGATAGGAGCCATGAGCTTAAAAGACAGATTGTTACAAACGTGGAAGTAGTGTCTCTTATCTCAAGTACACTCGTTTGCATGTTAATAGGTTAGACCTTTTTTATCTGAAATACCAGGTTGGATCCCACAGTCCTTAGTGTTCAAATGACGATTCTGCCTAAGAGCAGTGCTTTTACCTTCCGCAGCCTGGATGCCTCCTTGCTACCTGCTCTTCTGTGGGAAGTTTATTTAATGTGTGGACACGGAGTTGTGTAAACAAACACAGAACCCTGGGATGGCTGTTGTAATCCAGTTGGTTTGAACAACGCCACATGCACAAAATACCTGGCTACTGACGAGGCAAATCCTCTCTCCCCTTGCGCTTTCTCCAAAACACCAGTGCTTTGCTAGCCAAATGTGAGGCTCATGGCATTGGTTCTCCCTCTGCAGAGCGATTCGTTTGGATCACTTTACTGAGGTCCCGGTATATAGCAGTTTCTCCTCTTGGTTAGAGGCACTCCAGTGAGGATCAAAACACCATGAGAAGCTTTTGCAGTGCTGACGGCATCTGGTAGCTCTGAAGTGTTACATGTTAGGTTTCCTTCCTTTCCTTGCCTCTGCATTACTAAATGCTCCAGGACTCACTAGCAGGTAACAACAAAATAATTTAAAATGTTTGGGTTGAAATAAACCCTTTCCCCTTGAAATATCTATTACGTTGGAGTTTTTTTTCCACTGTCAGGAAGCTTGTAATTTTCTTTTAAGTGAATATTTTTTGATTTTTGGGGGAAAAGGAAGCAGTAAGGGCAAACTGTACTTCTTTTAATCATGCAAGTAGCTCTGTGGAAATACGTGTCCCAAACTCGAGGTGGAAGCTGTTGACAGGGGGTACGGCTAGAAAGGGCCCTTTGGGCCTGATGCATGTCAGCTAAGGTCAGCGGTGCAGGCTTAGCCTTGAGTGCCTAATGCTGCCCACTGGTTTTATGCCGTACCGCTGGGAAGGTAGGCCAGGGATTGGTTTATGTTTTGTACATCAGCTTTCCGATACAGTTGATTTAAAATGCTTTTGTGAAAAAAAAAAAAAAAAAAAAAAAAAAAGTTCATGTTGGTAAGATATTTTCAGCCTGAATTATAATGATGTTTGTCTTGGGTTGAAAGAATTACCTTTTGTGCAATAACACCACACTGTTTTTCATTATACCCACAACTGGCTACTTCCACTGCCACTAGAATATTTTTTATTTCCTGGTGTGGTTCTAGCCATGCACTTTTCAACAGGCAGGTTTCCCAGTAAAGTCGAGCATCATTTTTTGTTTTGGTTGAAGGTCTGAGTCGTGACAATTTGTATCACTTTGGCATTTTGGAAGGTAATAGATGGAGAAAATCTAATATATTTCCTTCACAGCATAGTTAACTAGTGTAGGTAGAAAACTGGCAGTCTAAAATTACTTTTCTAAATTTAAATGTAAGTAAAAAGTAGGCAATAGGAAAAAATTAGAGGGTATATCTAAATATGGAGTTGCGGACATATCTGTTATATTTAAACTGCATTTTAACCTCTTCTATTTATATTTAGTGGTATGTGTATAATCTGGAGGGCTTGATTGAATTCAGGAAACAGTAATTTCACAATGAAAACCAGAGTTTATTTTGCTGTGGACATAGTGCACGTCCTTGTTAATCGGTGTATATATTAAAACTAAAATGTATGCAGTGAGACATTTTTTAATGTTGTTTGAGAGCAAAAAATGATATTTGATCTAAAGTAAGCATGAATGGATTTGCAAAAAGCCTGCTTCCTGTACTGCTCTGGCAAGCATATCTTCTACTGACTTCAGTGGCACTTTTTCTTGCGTGGAGCGTGAGACTGCTCTGTGGGGTTCGTTTTCATCAACTTACCTTTTCTATGGGCCATTCAGAAATGCCACTTTTTAATTTAGAAAGCTAACATGGGAAGTAGATTGCTCTTGCATGCTGCTTGCATCAGATGAAATCCCTCCTTGGCACAACTTCATTCCAAAAAGAAAAAACTTATTCCAGGGACAAAATACATAGTTATTTTTGTTTGATAATGGATCATATAAATATTAATTGTCTGCCCAAGGAGAAAACAATAAACATATGTTTTCATTTTAGCTGGAGATACAACAGGCTTTGATAGAGGATGGTTCAAAGTGAAGGGCCTCACTTGTAACCACACAGGCTCTTCAGCTGAAGTCTGGGTGACCACTCACATCTGGGAGATTGCTGCTGCTGCTGCTGTGCACAAAAAAGCTGGGGGCTTGGCTTGGAATTGAGGTCTTCTGTTCCGATTCATCCTAGTACAGACACTAAGTGACATGATACCCAGGTGCTTATTAAAGTGTCCTGACCGTAGCATTACTTCCAGACTTCTCACTGCCCACTAAAAGATGCTGTGCTACTGCTGGTCCCTTCAGCAGGGAGAAGGCAGCAGTGCCCGGGTGCTCAGGTGCTCCGCAATACTGGTAGGGCATGAAGGAGCTGCTAACTCTTTTTTAGATGCTGCTCCTGCAAAAGACTACTGACTTGTGTTGTGTTTTGGATCTTTTGAATTTGTCAGGTAGCCTGTAGCTTTGAACTGCACACACCTAATTAGATGCTGATTCGAAAAAGAAAGGTTGGCTTGTAGGAGATGATGAGCACCGGCAGGCCCACAGTACTGCATGAGGCAACTTAAACAAATATGAGCTTAAATGTGGTTTCAATCAGCTCTGTTTAGACACCCAGGTTTTCGACTTTCTCCAGGAGGTCCGTAATGAAACAGGCTTGTTTCCTTTTCACCTCGCAAAGAAACAGCATCAGGAGGAAAATTGTGATCGAGCATGTACCAGCCACATAGCCGGCTGCTGCAGGAGAGCAATTTGGGGTGCGAGCCTCGACGGGGCAGCATGAAGGAGTTTGAGACTGTTGCTGCTAAGTCCAGGAATACAGCTTACGAGTAACACCCCCCGGCTCGAACGAGAGCCGAGCGGGCACAGCCGTTCCCACGGCCCCTGGGCTGCTCTGGGGGCTGCCGCGGGGTGCCAGGGGCACCCCCGATTAAGGCTGTGCAGGTGCAAGTGTGTCAGGCGCAGGTTCCCTTCGCTCTTAACCTCCCCTCATCCCAAATATATTGCTTGCTGAATTGGCATCTTTTCCTTCTGCTTTTTGCTGTCTGCTACCAGTGGTCGGTAAGGCTATTTTATTTTTTTTTTTTGCTAATATTATGCTGTTAGTAAATACGCACTGGCTTATAAACTGTTCAGGTCTTTTTCATTTTTCTAGTGCTGGGAGCAGTGGTTTAGGAGTAGCAGCTTTGCTGCCCTGTAAACTACTTACAGCAAAATGTTTTGTGAATTCTGATTGATTTCTTCTAATTTGTAAGTCATGTAGGCTTACCTGTTCGAGATTTTCATAATACCTCCGGCCTTGCAGCACTGAGTTTATTACTTTATTTGTAGCTTATTAAGTGTGGATGTAGACAGTATATTTGACTTGATTTGACTGAAGCAGACGCTTTCAAGAAGTCACTTTTTTTTAGTACTCAGTAGCTATACTGCATGCAGTTACTGTGTGATTTGTTTTGGTGCAATTTATATGTAAAAATCATGTGGATTTAGCAAATTGCACAATGTATCTTCTTCTGTAAATTCCTCTCATTAAATGAGAACAAAAAATGAAATATGGAAGGCAAACAATTCACTTTATACAAATTGCATTTCTATCATGGTTTATATTTTTCTGGGTAATTAAAAAGGTCTGTATTAAGAAAGAAGTCTAGTAGCTATGCAGAAGTAAAGTCTTCTAAGCAAAATTCAGTTTTCTAAGGAGGCTTTGTCAATTCTGAATAAACCATGCAATAAATTTAAACCCGGTGTTTTAAAATTCTGTTTATAAAATGGACTGCTCTCTATAGAGTTCACAAATTATGCACAAAGGATTTATAGTAAACTACTGAAGTAACATTAATATGTTGCATTACAACATGCACTGAGAATAAACTGCAAAATCTGCTTGAAATAGCAGCTGATTTACAGGACTCTTGCAAAGCAGACATGGTAAAAGTTCTCCATCAGTTCTCCAAAGGAACCACTGTTACATTGATTGTCCTGATTGTAGTTGGCTCTTCAAAGGCTCATAGAGGTTTTGGTTTTTTTTTTTGTACATGCTTGTGGCTGTGGCATTAAAAGCAGGTTTGAAAAAGATAAAAATAAAGGATTTATTATCAAATTAAGATAAAGGATTTAATATCAAGTTAAGATCTAGTTTGGTCCTGGTGGCTATCTTGTGCCTTTTCTTGAATTTCATTAGATTTGCCCAGAATGTGAAGATGGGAATGTGGGTTAGTGCTCTTCGTTCCTTTGCTACATTTGTAAGTTCTCTGGTATTTTTACGTATTTATAGCAAACAATCTGTAACATGCTCTGTATCTCTTGCAATCAAGACAAGCCAATTTATCTGTCATCAATATGTATGTCAACATCCTGAAACCACAGAGATCACCTTCTTGGTAGGCACAACCAAGGCTTCATTTCAGCGAAGCAATTCATCACCCTTTTGAAATGAAGAGTGTGGAGACATCTGAACCTGACATCTTGGTTCTTCTGTGCAGGGAATATTCTATGGGATGACACTGAAAAATGGTTTTAGAAGGGTAGGATTCACTTCACCTAGCTGTAGCCATCTAAAAATCAAGTATCTAGTTGACAGTAATTGTACAAGGTCCCTCCCTAGCCAGAAGACAAGTTAATCTTGCCAGTCTGAGGCAATGATGTTAGTTTGGGAAGGTCACTGAAAGATGCAGCCTTTGTCCATCAACTTGAGTGGGAATTGGGGCTGCAGGACCAGGTATCTTGGCAGATCTCAGGAAGACTTAAGGAAAAGACATAAATAAAAGTACAGCAGAGACACCAGATGAATGTTTTACAGTCTGACTGGGAAAGAATCTTATTGCTCATTTTTTATTTTCATTTTAAAGGTGATCCAGTATGTAACAGTTTCATTTTTACTGTCAAACTACCTTTTTGCTGTCCAGTTTTATCATCAGCAATAGAAACATTAGAAATAGCAATGGAAAGCCCTTTCATGCTTTGTGCACTGCTGTCTTAACTTCTTTGAAAAATGAAAATATTAGCCATCATTTTTTTAATCATTAGAGTAAGATAGGAATGGATTAATACTGCTGTCTTTCTATTAAGATTCTGTTCTGCTCATGAAGGAAATAGTAATATCCATTTAAGTTTGGTTGTTTTTTTTTGTTTTTTTTTTTTTTTTTTTTTTAAACTGGTCCAATATCTCATTCCAACAAAAGGGTTTTACCAACCATATAGATGATACCCCAGGGTCTCTACTTTGCTTAAATTTCTCTGAGCACAACTATGAAAATCTTGCTTTGGAGAGACCATAAGCTTTGTGCCTGGTCCTGTGCACAGGAGCAGATTTTGGCTCCCTGATTGGTGTCTTGACATGGAAGTTGTCCTTGCAAGGAGTGCAGTTTACCTCTGAAGCTACAGTCAGTCTTGCAAACTAGCTCTGCAAGAGCTAGCAGGAGGGAGGGGTGAGCTTTGTGTTTGTTATTTGCTTGTGATTTCCATGACAGTTTACAGGAAAGACAGTTGTAACTGAACGTGAGCCCAAGGAGCTCGGTCTGTGGTTGGTCTGCAGAGCAGTAACGCGGGGCAGGGGGTTAGGTTTGCTCCGGGGGTGCGGGAGCCAGGGTGAGGGGAGTTAGAGCTGTCCTCTTCTCCTCTCCCTCTCTGTTACCACCCCCCTGTGTGATGTGACGTGCCTGGCATAGGACAGGGGAACCTCAGCCACCCTCAGGGACACATCCAGCTCTCACTTCAGCCCCTCGTACTTAGTTAACGAGTCCCGATGGGTTTTGGCCCAGGCTAGGATTTATATAACTCCCTCTTTGCTGTGTTGGTTCCACAGGACTAAAGAGGAGTGAGAAGTAGTAAAAATCTATTTTGGTCACTAAAGTAAGCAGACATGACTCAGAATACTCACTGGGAACAGATCTGCTGGATGAAAAGGTGCCATTTTTACATAGTCACTTTTCTGACCATGCCCTTTAAACTCTTACAAAAATAGAATACTTTCTCTGGCACTTCTCTTGGAAAGCAGAAATGGGAGTGAGAGCAAGGATGTTTGCTGATCTTCAGCCCCTGCTTCAAAAACGGGCAAACTGTGTGCGAGTTTTGTAAGGCATATATAACATATGTTTAACACCAGGAAAAATAGAAAGGCATTTGAATTTTGTGGGGAAGGGATTTGGGATAGTTGGATAGTTTTACCATTTGTAGTGGAAAAGTGTGATTCCTAGTTCCTGCCTGTTAACGGTTGGATGAATTCTGGCTAGCTCTCTGTGCCGATTTCTGGCATCCTCGTGTCCCTGCAGAAGTACAGTTCAGATCAGTAGACTCGTCTGAAGCACAGTGAGGCTGCTTTTGACTGTTGACTCTGGGTTCCTCTTGGACTGTGCGAGGAGAGTGGCCTAAGCTAAAAATGAGCGTGAAACCACATTGACGTAAGCCGTGAGTGTGTTTATGGACCTGTGAGGAAACAAATCATCACCGGCAACCAGAGTCTCAAAGTGGGAATGCTGATGCTCACGTGAGACATGAGTACCCCCGCGCTGCGGGCAGAGCGCCCGTCCAGCTCCCAGTGAGGTTGATGGAACTGGGCTCTTCCACACCAGCTGCGGGCCTGCCCCAGCCAGATCCCCATCCATATCGACCCTTGGCTGCTTTTCATGGAAAGGATAAGCAAGGCAAATCATTTTGCAAAAAGTCACTCACAGCTAAGTGGGTGGTACTGGAGTTTTTAACTCTTCTCTCTGTTTTTTTTTTTTTCTTGTTTTGTTTTGTTTTGGTTTTTTTTTTTTTAATTGTTGTTGTTTTTGTTTGTTTGTTTTGTTGTTGTTGTTTTGGTTTTTTTTAATGGTTTGGTGGGAAGCTAAAGCCTGACCAACGCACAGAAGCTCAAAACCAGTGGTGTCTCCACCACATGTGCTTATGGGTGTTTGTCAGTGCTGTTGTTCTCCTTTGGGCTATTGCTTTCTTGAAAAGAAAAACAACAGGCCCATTTGAACGTATTTACCACTTTCAGTTGGTTTTACATGGAAAAGAAACACCAACCCATAAATTCCTCTTCCTCCTCCCTTCCAGAATAATCCATGAAAGAGTTTGAAAACTCTGAATTTCTGTTCAGTGGATGAAATCTTGACCTTACTGAAGTGGCTGAAGCTTCTCCATTGGCTTCTGAGGGGGCAGAGCTCTTCAGCTTAAGTGTTTCTTTCTCATATTTCCACTGGGCCTGGAAAGCCCTGGAAGTTTTTTCACTGTGGTGATTTCCTAAAGCTTTAATTCCTCTCAGTTACTACAGCATTTAAAGGCACTGTCTTTTTAGCACAGGAAACAGGCACTGCTTTTTCTCTTGATAAAATTTCCCTTGTAGGAGTTCTGAGAATTTCCACTTTCTCTGTGTGGGTTCATCTTTCATAGAGGAGGAGATGTGGGTCATACACCTGCAGGTCTTATGACTCCCTCCTGCTCCATCTCTGGCCTCCTCCCAGTCCCTTGGCAGCAAGGAGTCAGTGAAGATTCACTGTCAAGGTCTCCTGTTTTAATTCCTCACAGGGCCCAGTAGCTTCCTATTGCAGGGGAATCCCAGTTTTTCTGTTTTAAATTTGAAAGGCGTTTTGGATATGATGACATTTACAGCCAGAGCACATGACCTTTTACATATTGGCCCTTTCTCTTGCAGTGAGACAGGTGATTTCAACAGGCCAGAAATGGGAGAAGCAGCCCAACAGGCTTGGGGGACACACAGGATTGCCACTAACTTGATACTGAATGGCAGAGAAGTTCGTCTTCCCTTCTCAGCCCTGCTCATGTTGTGTATCGGGGAGCCGAGACCACCATTGGGAAACTTTAAACTCCAGTTTTTTAGTAGAGCTGAGTTAGAGGTTTTCTGTGTTCAGAAAGCCTGTGTGCTTTCTCTTGCCAGCCCAGAAACAGTTTGAGAAGACAAACTCACCCAAGGTAGAGGCAGCATGATGAAAAGCAGCGTGCAGTGAAGCACCTTCGTTTACATGCTGTCGCGGACTGGGCACGGAGGTCGCGCCTGGGTGCCAAGGGTCCCTCTGGCCTGAGCACAGCCTGCCCTTGAGGGGTGCAGCTGGTGGTATGCCAGGGTTTGCCGTAGGGTTTGGCACGCCACACCACTGTGAACTGAAGGGCTACCTACAGTTCTTACAATTATACCCCCATTTTTGTGGGTGTGCATATCTGGCAGTTGTTTGCCAGGGGCAGAGGGAACGAATGAGGAACTTAGCTTTTAGGTAAACAAAATGTTATTGTTGTACTGCTATAATTACAAGCATTTTAAATTAGGTATTGACAGCAGTTGAGAGCCGGTTCTTGACTGTGCCTGCTGGCAGGCAGCGAGATGTCTACCAGCTCCTAAGGGGAGCCTTATTGCAGGCTGTGAGAATAACTCATTAACCAGTTAGTCTTTGGTGGTGTTACTCCACATATGGTCTGCGGGCTGCTGGTGGTCTGGAAGACATTAGAAAGTGGTCTGAGAAATGGCTGCACAGGAAAGGCAGAAATAAACCCAGATAGACAGATACACATTCCCACGTCGCTGGCAGGTATGTGCCCGTGTCAGCAAGGCACCCTGAGTCAGCAAGCTGTGCTGGGAGATAATTGCTTTAGCCCCCCAGCATGAGCCCAAATGGATGGATCTTGAGTAATTGCACGTGAGGGAAACCTTTACTTGATGGCATATGAGGGGAACTTTACTAGATAGCATCGATGTGGAGCAAGTCTTCCTCCATTAAGGAGGATGAATACTTTGCCTCTTCTTTCTTGTGTTTTTGAAGCACGGGATGGGCCGAGGGATGCTGCTTCTACGCCCGTGTTGCTAGCGGTAATGAATGCTGCAGGGAAACGGACGGCGGCGAGCCCATTTCCTTCACAGTGGGAGGAAAGTAGTAATTCAGGAGACCATTAAACATTAGAAATACCTCTACGAGGTCCCTACAAAGATACACTCCATTTAGATTAAAGTCCTGTAGGGCCAATTATCTTGGAAGAACATAAGAACTTAAACAAAAGCTGGGTTAGGTATGCTGCCCACCAATGGGTTTGAGCAAAAATGGATGCAGTGAGAAAACACTCATGTGTATTATGAAAGTGAGAACATTTAGAGTTGGTCTGTGCAATAACCAACTTTTACTGTTCCCCCAGGATCAGCATGCACAGGAAATATCTGTGGCATGCTTGCTTTTCCTGGAGATGACAGCAGCCCTTTGGCAACCACTTTATAATACGTGCTTGATACTTTTCAAAAGGTTGGGCTGTTGTTTTATGAATGTGCTTTGGTTTTCTGGTGCCAGAGCCTTTATGCTTGGCCTTCTACCCTTCCTAAACCTGTGCATTCCTGTTCTGGCCCTGGACATTTCTCCTCTAGTGCTGTTTGGTAGCTGTGATGGTGCCTCCATTTTTCTCTGTGCTGGCATTGGGATGGGGCTTGAGGGAAAAGGGAAGCCAACAAAAGTCCCTTATGTTCCTTGTGTGAAAGTAACTCCTATGGCCTGTGCTGGTCTATGGGTGGCTCTGGACTCCTGGAGGTGGAGACATGACTTAACACCGTGTTGTGGCTGGAGGGTTAGTGCAAACAAATTTGAAACACTTTGTCTCTGTTAATGTTTTCTAACGGTGGGCTGAGTAATTTGCACAAGACTACAAAGCAGAGCGCGATACCAGCACTGGGGTTAAAGTCTGCCTTTGCTTCAGCTGCTAGACCACAATTTTAATTGAACATTTGGCTATTTACAGTTAGATCTGAGCACTGGACTGCACTGAACCTTCAGGCAAGAGATTTTGAAAATGAGTCAGTTCTAAGACACTGGAGCAACAAGTTCCTAAGAGCGTTTACTGATGCAAATTGCTGCCTGGTCTTAAAATGGCCTCTTCCATTTAACACCATAAAAGAACTTTCTTAAGAGAAGACACAGTAAACAGTCTGAGGTCTAATAACTGAACATGCAAGCCTGAAAGGTTTTAAAATACTGCTTGCTTAAATAAGAGTCATTAACGTTGTAACTGATAATGAGAAAAATGCTTATGGTATTAGTGGTTTACCACTTTGGTTCCAAAAGGATAAAAACAACTTCATAAAAGACACCACAGACTGTCCATTTTCAGCCTCAGTGCAGGGCAAATACTTCAGAAAATACGAAACCCATCATTTAAAATAATAATTTAGCATTTGCGTTGGGGAAACACGGTCGAAGTGCCCTTTGAGCACAGGAGAGCGCGGCGGTGCGGGGCTGGGTGGCTGCGGCTGCCGGGAGCGCTGCGGCAGCCCCCACGCCGTGTGTCCTTGCTCCCGCTGGGACCAGTGTGGGCACAGCCTCTGCCTTCCAGCCTGCCCTCGGGATCCTCACCTGGGTGGGGATGGCTGTCTGTCTCGCCTTTGCCCGGTAATGGTGCAGGGCTCGGCGGGTACCTGAGGACATCTGGGATTCTTTCTGCGTTGGCCCTGCTGTTGCCTGCTGCAGGAGTAGTTAGGTGGTTTTTTTTTTTTAGAAACGGTTAAATTTCAGTCTCAGCTCAGCGTGATGGTAGAGGAAATAAAAGATACGGGGTCTGGGAGGCACTCGGTGCCTCAGGGCATCACTGGGACTTGCTGGCTGGGGAGCAGCATCAGTGGCAGTGGTATGAACTCATTTAGTTTGTCCATCTAGGCCAGCTGCTCTTTTCTTTGCAGATGGCCCCTTCCCCTTCATCTGTGCCCCTTTTTTCCTCTGGGCAAAGTAGGCTGGACCCCGTGTCCTGCTCAGGTTAGTGGAAGGGCTTGCACTGACCTCAGCCAGGACTGGCTCAGATGCTTGAGGAGACCGGCTGTTTCCTCTTGGGAAAGCTATGTTTGGGACTCAGCATGCTGTGTTCTAGCCTTGTCTTTAGTAAAGGCGGCTGGAGGTTGAAGTGCTTCCTCAGACTATCTCTGATTGTGAATGCAACTAGACTGGGTTTTACTGGTGCTTCATGCAGCCCTATTACATGGACTGCAGTGTTTGCTCTTACGTAAAAATGGAAAGTTTCCCCAGCTCCCCCCATGAAAATGACTGTTCTGCCTTACTCAAAATGAAAATCAATCAAGGAAGGAACACAGCTGGGCAAATGACAAGAGAAACAGAATGGTGCCAGGGTGAACTTTTATGGAAATGCTCTCCGAATAGTATTTCCATGAAAAGGCAACTTGCAGATGTAGGCTGTGTTTGCATGAAGGAGAGTATGATGCACCACACGCTGAATCTGTCAAGGTCTATAAACTTTTCATATATTTGAAGTTTAGGCAACAGAGAGGCCATATTTAAGACACAAAGGCTTTCTTCTTTACTTTATTTACTTTCTTCTTTACTGTGATTATGTTATCCCCAAAGGTAGAAAATGTAAGCCAGGGGAAAACAAAAAGGAAGTTTATGGAAGAAACATTTCAAATATAAAGTAAACTTCAAATGAAATTTTAAATATAAAATAAATTAATCTATCAAAAAGGAAATTTACAGTATCATTAAAAGATGCTGACTTGACCTTTCAACAGCATCTTAATTATAACAATGACTTGTAAGTCTGTGTCAGGCTGTGTGGTGGTCCTCTTAGTGAAGGAGTCTGAGTGGCTTAAAAACTGCAAAAACTTTTTCCCATTGATGGCAGTGGGATTTTTCTCATTCACATGAGTAGAAACAAGATTATGGGAACAATATAAAAAGCAAGAAACGAAGGATGACTGGTGTTAGCGTTCAAAAAATGGGAGAGGGGGGAAAAAGCAAAATGGTAAAAACATCAGCCCATACTTGAAACTGCCACACTTGAATCTACTTGAACGCTTTTTCTGGAGATTTTGTAGCCTTTTCAGTGGGCTGGTTTCCATGTGTCCTGACTGATTTTACTGCAGACTTACTGGCTATCAGTAGAGCTCTTGCAAAGTTTGATTTTTGGAATCTCTTAATTTTCCCTTGTTTCTGGGATTTTTTTCATGTCATACCAATCAAGTTTGAAATCTGCTGAGAGTAATTCTTGAGACAGCCTTGGAATTTTTCAGCCTATTCCTGCTTGTTGCTTTCTGAAATAAATGAGAATGCATTTTTTTTTAATTTATGATAGCTTACAACTTGATGTCATTGCTACTCTAAGAATAATAATCAAGAATTGTTACACTGACCTGATTGTTTACATTTCCTTTTGATGCTGCCAGTGATAAGCTAGAGGTAATAATACTAACTATATTCTCCTGTCATAATCTAAAAACTTGCCACCATCAAATAGAATATGACTGTGCATGGTTTTTAAAGATAAAGGCATTTGTCAAATGCTGTGTCTTCATAAAAGTCTGCAATGGAGATCCCATTACAGAAAAACTTTGGAATGGGTAGTCCTTAGCTCTGGTAGTTGGGAGCAGAGATGAATGACTGCCATTCTTAATTAATACTAGATTTGTCAAAAGGAAAAAAATAAAAAGGACTCTCAGCAAGAGATTGTGACACTGTGAGCAGATTTGGTCATGGCATTAAAAAGAGTTAGAAGATGTGCTCTGTAAGGGGTTGGTAGGTCTGTTGCTCCCCCATACTGGTGTAGGTCTGTTCCCTGCATCCCAGTCAGTTGCTGAGTTGGGGATCTGTGTTATTCAAAGACCTTACAGCAAGGAGCCATGGTGAAGTGACAGGGAATCACCTTCCAGCAGCACGTGGGAGCGCATCCCCCCTCGCTAGGTGACAGTGGGCATCGTCACTGATCTTTTCTCTGAACCTCCCAAGCTGTCATGAAGTCCATCTAATAAGTGCAATAAGCCATGGAAAATACATCGGTAGCATGTGCTGACATGGGTGGAACACACATGAGGATGGAGAAGGGGCTCCTGTTACCCCCTGTTCAGCTGCGCAGCCTTTCAGCCAGTAAAGAAATAAATGTTAACCCTTTCAAAGCTCTCCCAGTGAACAGGGAGAAGGCAAGAAAGTGCTTCTTACTTCACTGAGGTTTGACTTTAAAAGGACTGTATAACCATCGAAGTGCCATCGGGAAACAAAAGTACAAGTGGCTCAGCAAAAACTGCAGATAGTGGTGGCTGTCCTGGTGTGAGTGAATACAGGCTGGGTTCAGTCTGCTGAAGTCAATAAACTGTTTGTGCTGAGCTTTCATGCTCTGCAACGTCAGAAGATCATTGGAGTGAATTACAGCCTTCTGTTTACTCTGGGACTGTTTTTCATCCCATGTGTAGTTGGAGACATGTTTCACTACAAGAAGCAATTCACAGCACATTCTCCTAAAAAGAAGAAAAATCAGTTTATATCAATGCATGACTTCCTACTATCTCTGGTTAACCCCCACGCCCCCACATACCCACAAACATAGTCATGCATCACCTACTTAGCACTAGAAAGGGGATATTACATCTCTAGGTTATTTCCCCAGTACTTTTATTTTTTCAGCCCGCTACAGGAAGGGTTCATAGAGTATAACCAGAAAGATGTTTTTGTTCCCCCACCTTGGGTTTCAGTCTGAAGACTGCCAATTAAATTATCCCATAAATCCTCCATTATAGGTAGTAAAACCTAATTTTAGATTTCCTGCCCACTCTAGTGTCCTGCCTGATTGCTACCAGTTGGATAGAGGCTCAACCTGTTAAGCAGACAATTGCAGTGAATTGACTGTTTCTTTCTGTGCCACATGTGGAGAACTTTTTCATATGTGGCATTTGGTCATAATTCTCTCTGGCTATTTTCTACCTTTTAGTTGCTCAAGCGTGTACTTTTTTTTTTTTTTTTTTTTTTTTAAGGCTGAAATGTAGACATCTGTAATTTATTCTTTTGTCAGAATTTTTGTGAGAGAAAAGGTTGTTACCCTGTGGATTAGGAAGAATGTTAACCTGCCTGCCACCACTAAAACATTAATAGTTTAAAATTAGTTTCTCTATAATTCCTGCTTAAAGAAAAGCCCTGTATTAATAGAGCTAATACATTTATGTTTAAACTGAAAATATTTCAGGTTATCTGAATATTAAAGCATTCTTTCCCATTTTGTTCAAATACAAATACATTATTTAGCTGCAAACAGTGCTAATTTTCTTGAGGGCAGCTTCTGCTAACCATATTCTCATGGGGGAGCTTTTATATCACATACAGTATCACTAAAGATTCCTATTTTATTCTGAGTATAAACGACCCCTAGCTTGGTATTTTTCTTCATGAGCCTTATGGACGACAAGTAATAAATAAAATTGTCACAAAAAGTGGGCTTATCATGCAGATAAGGTGCAAGTATCCATGCATAAGTGCCTTGGTCTCTGGACAAAAGGATATTTCCATTCAGCATGGAGCACTTTCTCACAGAGCTTTAAGTAGGATTCAAGGATCTGTATGTGAGGAGTACTGGAGCCTAAGATACTATGAGAAATTAACACCTTTCTCTGGTGCTCTGCCAGATTTGTTTTTAACCTGGTAAAATTCCTGATTTAGCCAAATCACAGATTGGATACTGTAGAGGTACCTGAGTATATCTTATACCTCCACAAAACACTGTCTTTCTGAATGTACTATTTCCTGCCTGAATAAATTGGTAATGTTGTAACAACTGTCAAATCAGGAAGGTACCTGGTAGTCGGCAAGGGTCTTTTTCATCTCCAGAGTATGGTGACAGGAAATTTAATTCAAGATGCAGGGTGCATATAATCTTGCAGGTATTTGCAAAAGGGAAAAATACTGCTAAGAGACATCACGCTGAGGGAGCAAACACTCCTTCCCAGACTACTGTGACGCAGGTGCCGGACTAGGACTTTCCTCTGAGACCCGGCTTTGGTGATCCATCAGCTGGCGGGCGTAAGTAGCCTTCAGCTGAACCCGTGGGCAACAACCATAGCGTGTGCTCGTAGTGCTCAGGTGATGGCATGAACTCGTCACTTAGGAAGCATCCGTCCTCGCTGGTGGGCAGGACTCTGGGCACAGAAAGGGGCAGTTCTGTTCAGGTGGGCAAATCTATTTTTTAAGTGATCCCGATCCACAGATAGAAGCAGTTTGTGGGGCTGCGAAATGAATCAGCCCCTTTCGGCAGTGCTGTTCTGTGTGGATTCTCTGAAGTCTAATTAAGGCTGCTCCTTTTTAACTCTCCCGTCAGTGGAGGCCCTAACAGTATTCCCCTGCTTCACCAAGCTGTTTGCTTCCCTCACTCTCTATGCAATGTACTATTTTCAAGTCTTATTAACCCCCTGTTAAATCTGGGGAAAACCGGGCAATGATTCCTAAGCTGATGGAAGGAAAGGTTAAGAAACACTCATACATGCACGCAGCGTGACATCTCAAGTCTCACTGCTTGAAGAACGAGGCTAAAAATGGAACAGCCATGGTCTCCTTGCTAAATGGATCTTCTCCACCTAGCTTTGTTTATTGTACTGAGACTCTATGTGGAGAGATTATCATTTGCTGAGTGGTGCCTGAGGCACTGTATAAAAAATAAAACATACACAAAGACTAAGAAAGAAAAGAAGAAAGGAATTTAAGCTTCTCAGTCACGGCACTGTTCCTCTAATGGTTGAAGAAATATTTAATGTATTTTTCCAGTTATATTTTTGTCCAATTTAGGAACCCGGAAATATAGGAAGGGATGGTCACATCGATGCTCAGAAATGGAAAACAGACAGAAATCGGGAAATAATCTATGTGTTTTCTGTACTGAATTTAAGAGCGAGAGTGACAGACAGTGCCGTTCATGGTACAGAGCTCTGTGAACTGCTGCTGAGTTTCTTGGATGTGTAGTTGGCTCCAGAAGTCACTCCTTGTAGCAGAATTGCGCTGCACAATCAAAACTTTAGGTCCCTAGACACAGTGCCTATAAAGACAACCTTGAAATATAATCCAAGTGACTCAGTCACATCTGTGTATCTGGAGACAGCATGGGAAAAAAATTCTTCGAAGCAGAAAGCACTTGATTTCTCTGTGGGGTATAATTCTGAAACCTAATCATGGTGTGTAAAATGTCAATACTGTGAATTATGTCCTAGTTGGATATTTGATATCAAACTACCAGCAACACCTTCAGCTGTGCCAGAGGTTCCAGCTCCCCTCTCTAGCATCTTCTGCATTTCAATGCATGTTTGTACTATGAATTTCTAATTTAAGAGGAGCAAGAAATGAAGACAATTTGATACCCAGTTCAGTAACTAGGAATTCTATACTGATTGATTATACTGGGCATTTTCATACTTATCTCATTTAAAAATATTAGCTTTTTATATTGAACTGAGAATTTTGCTGAATATTAAATTTCTTGCATGGGAATGCTCTTAGTTCTAGTATCCAGCTTCAGGATTTGAACTAGGCTTGTGTCAAGCCTGTGCTGTCTTGAATATGCTACTGTTACCAGAAAAAAAAGTCTCTCTGGTATGCTAAGAAGAGGGGACGTGCTGGGGTTTGCAATTTTAACATTACAGATTCTTTATTATTAATAGATTAGTGGGGATTTTTCCAAAGACTCATATGAGTCACAAGAGCTCCTGTTACTAAATTTCATATACTCATTTATTTATACAATTATACATGAGGTCTTACAGTCTTTTCAGCCCAGAAAGAGCCAAGGTACTGTAAGTGTAAATGCAGTTTATTGAGTTCTGGCAATCATAAGTATCTGTTTTAACATCTGATTTATCTTGAACTATGTGCATTGAAAGAGGCATCTCAAAATTATGAAAGAAGGGGCATATGCTAGTCCTTTGGACAACCTGTGTATTCATACCCAGAACTAAACCTTGGCACAGAGTGTTAGAATTAAACTGTCACCACTAGGGCAGTTTTACTTTATGTACTGGAGGGTTATATGAGTTTTATAGGTTCATTTATTTTGCTGATTAACAGTCCAATCCTGCTCTTAACAAAGTCTTGGGTTTTTGTTTTTTTTTTTTTTTTTTTTTTTTTTTTCATTCCTGTGACTTCCCTGAGATGAGCAGAAAAGATAAAGTCTCTGGCAGAGGGAAATGTGAGAACAGGAATTTCAAGGGAGGACATTCCCCCTCCTAACATAAATTTGTCTGGACTTTATGGCAACATTTTCTTTTCATACCATGCAGAAACCATCCAGACAGATCTCAGCAGTGCAAGACCTCAGTATACAAGGGAGCCAGCTACAGACAATGCCACATGAAGACTCTTCCCTGCTGGTAAATATCAAGCAAAGGGATGCCAGCAGCTCAGTGGACTTCTGAGTGTATCTGCTGCTACCAGCCCACCAGGCATGCTGGTGGCTGCAAAGGTGGCTTGGTGGTCACAGATCAAGATGTTTTCCCTTGACCTCCCAGCTGTTTGATGGGTGTTTTCCAGAGATTTGCCACTGTCACAATTAGCCTTTGCTGCAGGAGCTCACTGGCCTCCCATCCTCCTCCTCCATTGTCATCAGCAATGACTTTGGATGTCTCATGCTCCAAATAGCCAGAAGGAGCCTGGAAAATTGAGCAGCAGCATAGCCGTTAAAAAGAAAGGGCTCAGAAGGAATGTCCACTTTACTGATGTCGTTGAGAACTTACTGCTTTTTGTATCAAGGTGCTGGCCAGAAGAACTGGAAGAAATGTGTATCATGTATTGGAGAAAGAAACTGGGACCAGATGGTGGTCTATGTTGTGTCAAACTTTCAGCTTCTTCAGGCTGTTTACTCTATGGGTTTGAAGCCTGCATGTTTAAGGGTGTATGTGTCAGCCTGAGTTTGTGCGCTTTGCTGATAAATTATTTTATTTCATTATTTGTTCCGTGCCAAGTTCAAGAAAAATACAGCTAACTTCAAACACAAAGTTGCATAGAACAAGTGGGTAAATGTAATGTAGATAATAATAATGTAGGTTAGAGTAGTTATTCTTTAATGAGGTGTAATTAAGCTTTTTGAAGTAATTAGTTTGGGTGTTCCTTGTCTTCTTCGGAGTCTTATTTTTAGCATGTGGGTGCTGAGCAGTTCTTGAAAATCTGGCCTCTTGTCTTGACTGGACTGACAAAATCACTACTCTACTTGGAAAACAGTTGCCTGTACTTCTTGCTACCATGGGAAGAAACAGCATTCTGAGAAAACATTTGTACTAATGTTATCTTTGTCTTTCCTTGCTATCTCACCACCACTGAAGTGGAATGACAGGCAGACATTGTTTTCTTAAAAACTAAAGGTGATTAGGGATTGCCCCTATCTCATTACTTTCAACTGTAATAAAAAGTGTGAGAATTAAGAACATTCTGAATAACTGAATGACAGTAATATGAGTGTTTTCAACAAAATGATACACTGTGGTTTCATTTCCCACAAACAAATGTTGTTGGTGCATCCAGACATGTAGGTGATGGTGATAAAGATGAGGAATATTATACCTAAAGGTACAAAATGCAATGACAATATGAAAAATTCTGAAAAAAAAAAAAGTTTTGGGTTAAAATAATAAAACAACCTGAATACATGCCTGTCTGTAGTCAAATGTGAGGTAACTTTGTCTTTTCTTTGAAAAGGTCTGCATGGCCATAGCTGGCAGTCTGCCTTGTTCTGAGAGAGGGAACTTCCTCCCATGTGCAGGCAGTTCAGAGCTGATTTTCTATTGTGTTGAACTATATGGTAACTTCCATCATGCCCTCTGCCATACTCCCTTTCTACAGGCCTGCCATAAAGTAAAAGCTGTCTTCCAAGATAAGAGACGATTTAAAAGGTCATAGTGGTCATAACAACCCTTGGGCAATCTGGACACAGAAGACTGTGTGCTGTTGTTACTTTATTCTAAAGGGTATAATAAAGAGGAGGCTGGCATAAAGTAGGGTATTGGTTATCTTCTGACAAGACAGCTGGCAAATGTGTTACTCTGCTTTCCCTTTGCCATTATCTCTTTTTCTTTCCTGTGGAAAGCAACATCTTCTTTTAAGAAACAGTCTCCTTACTTGCCTCTGCATTCCCTCATACATGTTATACTTTTTTTCCATTATTTGCCTTTCACCTGATCGCTGTGTTAGAGACAGCTTGTATCCTGAGAGCATGTTAGTAGAGCAGGGAAACTGCTTATGAAATTACTCCCTGAATGAGTTTTTTTCCAGTGATTATGGAAAATAATAGCTTTGCACCATGGGTGCACTGTTTGCCTGTTAATTTATATGAGTGCATGCAGGAGCATGCTGGTTTCGGGGGGCATCACTTGTGTTAGTTTCCAACAAACTTGTAACTGGTACACAAGGTGTTGGTTTAAATCTGTAGTCTTGAATAATTTGAGATTCAGTTACCAGAAGTATCACATTTTTCCATAGTTGGGATGAGAAGAGGGAGCATTTATAGAGGCAGGAAATTCTCTGTAAGGAGTTCTTGCTCCTAAGCCCAAATTATTAATTTTAAATCCCTTTCATTTGTTTCACAGGCTTCCACAATATTGGGTGGGTGTTTAGAATTGTGTTTTAAAACATTTAGGGAAATAATTTTTTTCTCTATATGCTTCTTTAGCACTGTTGTGAATCCAAACATTGGAAGTGTCCCCAAGCTCTTCCTGTTTCATCCTTAAAAGATCACCAATTTGATTCCCTTACTGATCTATGGAAATGTATTTTCCAGGGTATTCTGAACACTCAGACCTTAGTTCAGATCCCTGCTATGGTTTAAGTAGAGTGTGGGTGTGAAATGGGAGATCGTCTGTTGGGATATCCTCATTATACTATTAAAGGGTGCTGTAAGATCTGTCTCCCTCCATCCCCTCTGTAGGGGTGGGTCCATTTTGGGGTAAAACATTTAGTCATAGGGTGAAAAAGACTGTAGCCCCATGGTTGATACACGTGGCAAGTAGGACACATCCATGGTAGTCCCTGCTACAGCGAATGTCTAATTATTTATGTAAAACATTGCTGAAAGGAGCAGTTAAAAGGCCCCTTGTGCCTTCGACTGTTCCGTTGCAGGTCCCTTGCAGCGCGCTCCCAGGAAAGGTGGGCTGGGGCGGGGGGTGGAGTGGAGCCTCCCTCCCTCATCGGCCAGTGAGCAGAGCACCACTGAGCCACCAGGGCTGGGAGAGGAGCCGGGGACTTGCTTAGTACCCACAAAATCTGTTGGAAGCAGGACTGTTCAGGAAACTGTTCAAATCTTCTAATAGTTAAGGGTTGCTGAAAGCTGCATTATTTTTTTTCTTGTGAAAAAAAATCTCTGATTTGTCATCCCTAAATTCAAATAAGAAGTGTCTTGCTTAGAGTGTTTCCCACCAAGAAATAAAATTATCAGCAGTATTCCCGTCACCAATAACACATTGTCCTGTTCTCTGCTCTGCAGGGTTTTAATGCGCTCTGCTTATGGTTCCATCTTGCTTGATTTTGATTTCAGAGGATGGAAATATGCTCGTATTTTTATGTAAATATCTTTCATTGGATTGTCCTGCCTTAAAGCCAGTTCATTTTGGAATCCATATGAGCGATCCCACAGCTTGCAATGGAAGATTTGCTGGTTATCCACACGTAAAGGGTTTTAAGCTAAGTCAATGGAAACTAAGTCACCGAACAATTGCATCTCCCAAGAAACTTTTATGTTGAGACCGATGCCCATTTTTAGCCCCAGCACGAGGAACAGAAGGCATCAATTAAATTCATTTTACTTATTTAGATGCAAGTTCATGTGCAGATCCTTCGTCTAGTTAAGAGCTAAACAAAAGTATGACTGAGAGGAAAAAATGTACTTTGTAGCTAGACATTAAATGTTTATCTCCTTAAGTGGTGCTTCATGTTTTCTTTATATTCTGTGGCAAGAATTCCATGGGAAAAAAGAAGTTTCTAGACTAGGGGGAGAAGCTGCCCAAATGAAGTTACGAAGATGCTTGATCCAATCTGGAGATTTGGTTACTGTTTTAAAATTCTTTTTCCTCCCCGGTTTAGTAACTCTGATCCTGGCAGAGATGGGGGGGGGTTTGTTGCAGATGGTTATTATACATACTGAAAGGACTGTATACTTACAATATGCTCCATAAGCTATTAAATGCTGTAAAAGCCTGGCAGACTTTATAGTTTGCATCCTGCCATTAGAGTTCCCTCTGAAGTCTGTCAGAGGGATATAATTCCACCCTAATTAAAGCTGTTCCCCTTTTCCAAATGTGAAACTGGCCTAATTAATGACTAATTGTTTCACAATATAAAGTGGGCTGAATTGTTTCTAATCCCCTGAGTACAGTGCCCTTGCTTACTCCCAGCTAAGCAGAACCCCTGTGAAGGGTGTTTTGTCTCCATTAAACTCCATCAGGACGATCTGTAGCCAGTGGAAAAGAAGATTTCTACTGATGGTGGAAATGGTCTCCCTGAGATTGTAGTATATGGGTCTCCAGCTGCCCTTAGAGATGTCAGAAGTGGGATGAAGATTTTCAAATCGCTGTACTATGTGAGCTTCTGAAAACACCAGCTCATCTCCTCCTGCCTTTCTGCAAGGAGAGGAGAAAAAGGTTGTTGGGGCCAGTTACTTGAGGCAAGATGGAATACGTGTTATAGGATCTGTGGTGTTATGACATTGTCTGGGGGAAATCCTGAGTCATTTTGAAGTCATTTGGCACTCAAAACCCAGTTTGTTACAACAAGTGCATGTGTACCACTGAGTCCTTAGGAAATGCATACAACTTCTGTATGCCATAAAGGAAGAGCATCATGCCCATTACTAATACCATCCTAGTTAACTTTCCCTGCCATGCACATCCCTCTACAGCAACAGAATTTAATTGTTTTTTTTTTTTTTATTTCCTCATTTTGGTGTATTGACCGATCTCAGAGTGCTCTCTCCTCCACTGCTCATTTCCGTATTAGTTTGGGTCAAATCTGAAGCCCACTGAGATGAGTGGGAGCTAAGCAGGATCTGGGCCTTTGATCTTTGTAGTTCATATCTGAAACTGAGTCAGTTAGCTACTCAGGGGATTCCTCTGCAAGGTATGAACTGCTTGAAGATAAAGCACATGAATAATATACAACCAGTCCTGCAACCACTCTAAAAGTAAACTTCCGAGTTGCTGTGTTTAAAATTATGGCATGCTGCAACAGCAAGCATCAAAGACGGTGGAAGTGACAATGCTGATTTGTTTCTTTTTCATCCCAACTATATTTCATTAGCAGGTTGTACAAAGATGAGTCAAAGCTTGGGGTGGAAAGGATCATGATTTACTTTTATAATTCTACTGAAAAAGCAGAGTCATTGCTGTTATAGATCTGGTAGTTGACATTTATACACACCTGGCACATAAAAAAGTGGAAGAAATTGGATCTACATTTAAAGGAAATATTTTGCATCACTCAGTTAAATTCTTTGAACTTGCAGTTTGCCTTTTCTTTCTTTCCTCTCTTTTCTTTTCTTTTCTTTTCTTTTCTTTTCTTTTCTTTTCTTTTCTTTTCTTTTCTTTTCTTTTCTTTTCTTTTCTTTTCTTTTCTTTTCTTTTCTTTTCTTTTCTTTTCTTTTCTTTTCTTTTCTTTTCTTTTCTTTTCTTTTCTTTTCTTTTCTTTTCTTTTCTTTTCTTTTCTTTTCTTTTCTTTTCTCTTCTCTTCTCTTCTCTTCTCTTCTCTTCTCTTCTCTTCTCTTCTCTTCTCTTCTCTTCTCTTCTCTTCTCTTCTCTTCTCTTCTCTTCTCTTCTCTTCTCTTCTCTTCTCTTCTCTTCTCTTCTCTTCTCTTCTCTTCTCTTCTCTTCTCTTCTCTTCTCTTCTCTTCTCTTCTCTTCTTTCTTTCTTTCTTTTCTTTTCTTTTCTTTTCTTTTCTTTTCTTTTCTTTTCTTTTCTTTTCTTTTCTTTTCTTTTCTTTTCTTTTCTTTTCTTTTCTTTTCTTTTCTTTTCTTTTCTTTTCTTTTCTTTTCTTTTCTTTTCTTTTCTTTTCTTTTCTTTTCTTTTCTTTTCTTTTCTTTTCTTTTCTTTCCTTTCCTTTCCTTTCCTTTCCTTTCCTTTCCTCTCCTTTCCTTTCCTTTCCTTTCCTTTCCTTTCCTTTCCTTTCCTTTCCTTTCCTTTCCTTTCCTTTCCTTTCCTTTCCTTTCCTTTCCTTTCCTTTCCTTTCCTTTCCTTTCCTTTCCTTTCCTTTCCTTTCCTTTCCTTTCCTTTCCTTTCCTTTCCTTTCCTTTCCTTTCCTTTCCTTTCCTTTCCTTTCCTTTCCTTTCCTTTCCTTTCCTTTCCTTTCCTTTCCTTTCCTTTCCTTTCCTTTCCTTTCCTTTCCTTTCCTTTCCTTTCCTTTCCTTTCCTTTCCTTTCCTTTCCTTTCCTTTCCTTTCCTTTCCTTTCCTTTCCTTTCCTTTCCTTTCCTTTCCTTTCCTTTCCTTTCCTTTCCTTTCCTTTCCTTTCCTTTCCTTTCCTTTCCTTTCCTTTCCTTTCCTTTCCTTTCCTTTCCTTTCCTTTCCTTTCCTTTCCTTTCCTTTCCTGCCCTTTCCTGCCCTTTCCTGCCCTTTCCTGCCCTTTCCTTTCCTGCCCTTTCCTTTCCTGCCCTTTCCTGCCCTTTCCTGCCCTTTCCTGCCCTTTCCTGCCCTTTCCTGCCCTTTCCTTTCCTGCCCTTTCCTGCCCTTTCCTGCCCTTTCCTGCCCTTTCCTGCCCTTTCCTGCCCTTTCCTGCCCTTTCCTTTCCTGCCCTTTCCTTTCCTTTCCTTTCCTTTCCTTTCCTTTCCTTTCCTTTCCTTTCCTTTCCTTTCCTTTCCTTTCCTTTCCTTTCCTTTCCTTTCCTTTCCTTTCCTTTCCTTTCCTTTCCTTTCCTTTCCTTTCCTTTCCTTTCCTTTCCTTTCCTTTCCTTTCCTTTCCTTTCCTTTCCTTTCCTTTCCTTTCCTTTCCTTTCCTTTCCTTTCCTTTCCTTTCCTTTCCTTTCCTTTCCTTTCCTTTCCTTTCCTTTCCTTTCCTTTCCTTTCCTTTCCTTTCCTTTCCTTTCCTTTCCTTTCCTTTCCTTTCCTTTCCTTTCCTTTCCTTTCCTTTCCTTTCCTTTCCTTTCCTTTCCTTTCCTTTCCTTTCCTTTCCTTTCCTTTCCTTTCCTTTCCTTTCCTTTCCTTTCCTTTCCTTTCCTTTCCTTTCCTTTCCTTTCCTTTCCTTTCCTTTCCTTTCCTTTCCTTTCCTTTCCTTTCCTTTCCTTTCCTTTCCTTTCCTTTCCTTTCCTTTCCTTTCCTTTCCTTTCCTTTCCTTTCCTTTCCTTTCCTTTCCTTTCCTTTCCTTTCCTTTCCTTTCCTTTCCTTTCCTTTCCTTTCCTGCCCTTTCCTGCCCTTTCCTGCCCTTTCCTGCCCTTTCCTGCCCTTTCCTTTCCTTTCCTGCCCTTTCCTTTCCTGCCCTTTCCTTTCCTGCCCTTTCCTTTCCTGCCCTTTCCTTTCCTGCCCTTTCCTGCCCTTTCCTTTCCTGCCCTTTCCTTTCCTGCCCTTTCCTGCCCTTTCCTGCCCTTTCCTTTCCTGCCCTTTCCTGCCCTTTCCTGCCCTTTCCTGCCCTTTCCTGCCCTTTCCTGCCCTTTCCTTTCCTGCCCTTTCCTTTCCTGCCCTTTCCTTTCCTGCCCTTTCCTTTCCTGCCCTTTCCTGCCCTTTCCTGCCCTTTCCTGCCCTTTCCTTTCCTGCCCTTTCCTTTCCTGCCCTTTCCTTTCCTGCCCTTTCCTTTCCTGCCCTTGCCCTTGCCCTTGCCCTTGCCTTTTTACATTTCTTTAAGGAAATGCAAAATTGATGTTAAAGAAAACATAAATCAATCTACATGCTAACATCTCTAAAAAAGATCCTTAAATTGACAAATAGGACTTTTTCTAATCGTTAATAATTTTAGAGAACACAAAATTAACTTTTAGAGCCACATCAGGGCTTTGAATACGTACTAAAGCTATGTTCATACATTTGTTGTTACATGGCAAGCCAGTGGTTTGAAGAACTGGTGAGGCCACCACAGCTATGTGCCTGTTCTTTTTACTTCACTGGTGAATGGCAAAAAGGTACTTTAGCTTGTAGTCATTATGAGATATCTACAATGACTGTTTGGTCCTCAGAAATGAAATATATCCTAGCTTCCTATTTTAAGGGTTCATATGGTCTTGAAATGATGCCTTTACCTGTAACACCGCACACAGCTACAGATGCATCCATAGAGATGGATGTTAAATCTCTCTTTTTTAGCTGAACTGAATTGCATTAGAACTGGAGTATTGTAGCAAGATAGCGTAGCACTGAGCAAGAGATCAAAAGCATGAATGAAAAAGGTCCAAAGTTTGCAGAATACACACAAAAAAATATTACTGCAGTCTTTGGCTACATAATGGGAAGGTGTAGGAAAAACAGAGCTGCACTCTTCTCAGAGATGTGCAGTGAAAGTCAGTTTAAGTTTCAGCACTGGAAACTGTGACTAGAAACATGAAAAAAAAAAACCAGCAATAAGGGTGACCACACATTGGAATAGGTGGCCAGTGAGGCGGTATGATTAAGGCCTGGGAGATATTCAGAGTTTGGCCAGGCAAGGTCCTGAGCAACGGGCTGTAATCGGTCCTGCTTTGGGCAGAGGTTGGGCCAAATAACTCCACAGATCCCATCTACCCGCAGGTGTTCTATAGTTCACCTGGCCCAGAGCTCGTGTATCTTCCACCACATGAACACAGAGGTGTTGCAGGGAGCATGTGGTAGACTCAGGAGGTATTCTTAAGTGCGTACAGCATGTCCCAGCATGAGGTAGGATTTTCTGGTGTGCTCTAGCAAGTAGAGATAAACTTGGTGCTGTTTGGTATCTTGTGCATTTGTGTTATCTTGTGGGGAGTTTCCACTAATGAGGAGTGGAAGGGGTTTCCTGAGGGGCAAGTGAAGAAGATAAAAGTTGAGGTAGAACTTGGTGTACATGGTAAGTTCATGTCAAACAGAAAGCAGTTTAAAGGGTTGCAGTTCAACACCACAGTTGTTCTGGTAGTCCTCTGCCACCCAGGTTGGTTCTCCTTTGTTAGATCTCCACGGTAGGTCTGGACTTCACCATACGGGAGACCTCAGGGCAGCACTGTGTTTGGAGTCCCACTGGACTCACCACCTCTGTTGGCAGCATCTCTGTAGCTGACACAGAAGCTCTATGCTTATGCTGTTGATTGTTGCTGGAACTGGTCAGAATGAGCACAGAAGAGTCAGCAGGGTTTTGGAAGAAAAAATGTTAGGAAAGGGTGAATAGTTTTTGGATGAAGCATTTGTCAGGTCTCAGTGAGCATAGGAATGGGAGTGAGACCTGGAAATTAAGAATCTTTTAGATGTAAACACTGCAAAAAAATGTGAGCAGGTCCTAGGTGTAGTGAGAGCTGGGGAAATGTACAGAATGGTGGTGAGGGCAGGAGGGAAAAAGAAGGGGAGTTATTTGTTGTATTAAAATATACTGATTGGGTCTTGCTTAAGGTTGCACCTTTAGGGAAGAGTGGCTGAAATCCCCAAAAATGCGTAGAGGTATATAAAAACTTATTCTAAACTTGGATTCCACAATCAGGTTATGAACCACCATAAACTCTCAAAATTGTTATGTGCCTATGTCTCATAATTTTTTAGCAGAAGAATTTGAGATGGGATCTGTTGCTTTGGAGGGAGAGAACAAAGGAAAAAAATTGATTATAAAAATGTTGGAAGAACCTTTTCTTGAGAGCTAAACAATTTCAGTTAGGTATGTTGAACAAGGTAGACTGTGTATGGTTGCACCAAAAGGAAGGGTAGACGGCCAGACTGGGATGCAGGCAATGTGTGTTAAACTCCTGCGACAAAATTCCCATGCAAAGGCACCAGCCCTCAAATACCATCCAGAACGTACCAGCTTCATAGGGGCAAGGCATTATTTGGGCTTCCCTTGCTAAAGAAAGAATTGTAATTATTCCTATCTCTAAAGTTGACTTCTATTTCTTCTGGTTCTGGGAATTAGTTATTTTCTGCAGCAGCATTCTCTGCTGGAAGAGCTGCTGCTTCCTTCCAGGCACATACTCCTTCAGAAGTGGGTGAAACACATGTGTATGCCCATATAGTGTTTGGAGTCTGATCCTGCATGGCCGAAATCTGTGATAGTTTTGCCGTTTACTTTAATATAAATGGGATTGGGTCCTGTGCTAGTTGTGTGCTTTTGTGAACCATCAGGATGGAAGGCACAGCAATAAATGTAGTAAGATAATAAACTTTGGCCGTATTTCTATAGCAATGTATAAGCCCATCTGTATGCCGTATGTCAATAAAACCAACTAATTACAGAATAACCAAATATAAAGGGCCCCACTGCTTAAGAAAACCCTCCTGTATCCCATTCCCAAACTTCCTATTACATCTATGGAAAGTCTGGACCATAAGCTGTATTTGTTCCATTAAATCCTGATTTTAAATTAAAGCTAAGCAAGAAGATAACTGCAGCTTTATCCTTGCAAAGGCCTATTTATGTCTTTATACATTAAAACTATTCCCATTTGCTTTGGGGAGCTACTTCCAAAATACAGAGGTGGTTGCATCTGTAACTCTGCCATGCTGGGGCCTTCCAGGGTTCTGCTGGAAAAGCACACAGGGTGAGAGAAACCTGCCTTAACCCTGCAATTGCTTTTCTTCTCCAGCTGTAAGTAAAATGCATCGTAATTGTTAATATTTCTTTTTCACTTATCTATATACAAAACACCATGCACTGCTTTTGCTGCACTTTTTGCCTGCTGTGAAATCAGGCTTGGTGAGCTAAATGCATTCCTTTTCCCTCTATTTTTAAATAATGTGTGAGGAGAAATACAAATATTTCCCTTGCGATATAGAGCTAAACATACTAGGAGTTTTCAGTTGACCTTTATGAGTGTCTTTTCCGTGTGAAATCTGTTTCTTCACATTTCTAAGTCAAACTTGCATCTTTGCTTATCACAGGTTCAATAACCTGTTGTAAATTTTATGTTACAGCTTTACACTCACTATTAGGAAATACGTTTAGATCCACAAAATGTTATTTTTCTAAACACTTAACTTCAGACTTTACAGTTTCACAAGTGACAGGTCCATGTTTCATCTAGTAAACTACTGCAAAATCCACATGCTGAAAAAATGAGCCTAAAATGATACATTTGGCCAGTATGAGCTATTTATAGACATTCTTTAAATGCATTTGAAATAAAAATGAAAATAAAGCTGTGAAGGTCACAAATCAAAGCATTATTGAAGATGACTATATAAGTCATCTATCTTGGAATATATCATTCCAAGGTAGTTTTGTGCTAAGGATAAGTCGTATTTCTATTTTTGCAATGCATTAACATTTTTCATTGATAAAGTGAGATTCAAGTTGCAATGGAAGTGCCAGTCTTTCTGATATATACTTTTGAAGAAATTTATGCTGTGCAAGTCAACACTTAATGGAATACACTTTATTTCTTAAATATATCGTGTTTATACAGCTGTTCCAATGTTTTTTATTTCTTAATTTCCAGCATCTGAGATGAAATTGCCACAAGTAAAAAGAGAAATTAAACCAACAGAAAAAAAGGGTTTTATGCCAAGGATGTACAAAAGGAGTAAAATGCATTTAGTAACAGAAAAGAAAATTGGTCTGAAGAACTTCAAAGACTCTGCTTAGATTTGTTCTGTAGTCAAATGATATTTCCACTGAAAGCTGGCTTTATTTACTAATATGCTGAAGAAGGATCATTACATGTATTTATACTTTGTCTTAAGAATAATTTAAGAGAAAGGAGATGTTGCCAGTCACATTGGTTGGGTTAATGTTGTTCCCCATGAAGCCCCTTTGCCATATACAGGGTGGAGTTTCAAAACAACAGAAACTGTGCAGGGGGCTGTGAAGGGTCAGCCACAGTTCTCCATCACCCTCTCTATTGTGTTTTTCTTATCCCTTCACAAAGGACTTACCCATTCCTTCTGCTGCTGAGATCCTATAAGCTGACCCCCCCCCTCTTTTGCTGATGAAGAGGATGCTCATACATGGCTGTAGAAGGGAAGCAGGCACCACAAATGTCTGTCTTTGAAAACAAAGCTATGCTGGAGAAATGTGCTTCAGACACAGCTGAGTATTCAGTCAAGTGTTATTTCAGTTTCACTGAGTGTCCATGGCTAGGTCAGGCCTCCTGGAAAGTTTCCAGATATGGGACCATTTTTCACACATTAGGTCCACAAACCCACTTGCTTGTATGTGCCTAAATCTCTGTGGGCATTTTCTCTGCAGTAGGGATTGTCAGTATACTTCAGTGAGTGGCTGTGGGATGTAGCTTACATTCACACAGTCTGCTCTTGATTTAACTTGCTTCAGAAAAGTTCTGGTCGAGCCCAATTTAGGGTTGGATATAATCTTCCTCTCCCTCCAGGCCCAGCACTCCCCACGGGAACTTCTGAGGGGAGGTGCATCTACTGCTTCCACCCATGAAGTGGGCAGCTGAGCAAATTCGGTACAGGGAGACCCGCAGTGAGGTATGACAGCAGAACAAAAGTGTTGTTAGGTTGTGACTGGGGTGTACCTGTAGAGGCTGGGCAACTGCAGCAGTTTCTTCCCACTGATGCTCTGAGACAGCTTCAACGGATGCATTCAGTGGAGCTGTCTCGTGGGTGAGTTCCCCAGGACACATAGCTGCCTCTCCTCTTTGCAGCACCCTGGACCAACAAGAGTGAGTCCATACACACAGGAAAAAAACAATAAAATGATATTGTTCATTAAAACAACTATTTTCCTCATTAGAACAAGGAGCATCCCCCAGAAACCTAGGGGTAGAAAAAGGAGGACAACTTTCCAGTGCAGATTACTGAAACATTTGTTGCATCCCCAAAGTGAGCGCTTGCATGCAACAGATTCGGTGCCAGTACATTCTGTTCCTGAACAGCATATACATTTCTTGAATATGACAACGAAGAAAATTTATCGAAAGCAGAGAACATTTTAACTGTTTTTTTTATTTCATGCTCATATAGTTCTAAGATAAGTAACATTACACTTTAGTTCTCCCATAAATCTAATTTAACATTCTTCAGATTTTAGATATTGTTTTAACTGTAACAATTCAGGACTGTTCTAGGTTTGGCAGAACTGTTGGATAATCTGCAGTAAATCATGTACTGGTCTAATGTACTCAGTAATTATTGAAAGTGCACAGTGTATGTAATTTCTGATTATGCAAATTTAATTAAGTAGTTAACCTCAAAAAAGTCTGTGAGGTGTTCACACAATTATTTATGACTTCTTAAAAATGCTACTGTTTTCTGCTTATTACGTATATGCCACCAGTTTGTACTAGATGCTTGAATGTTGTTGAAAATATGAATGTATCACCCAAATGCTGAGTGTGGTGCAAAACTTATACTGATTATTTCATAGCACTTCCATGGGCTTATCAGAAACAGATATTTTGTGAACAAAATTAAAAATGGAGGCATAGGTATCTGACAGCTAGAGGGCAGCTAGAGCACCTAGTCTAATCTCCTGTACATCATCTGTCCTTCAGGTTCACACAGCTACCTCTGGCCTGGAAAATTCAGGTACCAGAAATAAGCGCAGAATGCCATCATTGGCTAATCCACAAATATTTCTCAAACAAATGGCTTTGAGGTTCAAGAGGCACTAGCCAAGGAAAGGTTGAAGGAGCTGATAACACGCACCATGGGAGGTTGTTACATAATTTGTTATTATTGAATTGGATCTTGTTTCACTTTACAAAACACTTTGATTTGCTTTTATCTTTCAAAAAGATATATTAGTTTTCCTTAGCTTGTGACTTCAGCCACAAAATAATTTGCTGTTAATTCTTTTGGTAACAGTGAGTGTATCTTTCCACAGATGTAATTTTAAGTGGAGCATTGGTTAAAATGTTTGAAACAGCCTTAGGCTTTAGCAGTGTAATGGATGTAAATTAGAAACTACTATTTGTCACTATATATCTCTCCTGATGTCATCCTGCTTTTGTACAATGCACTGTTTTTATTTGGAAAGTCTTATTTCTGTAGAGCACTAAGGTCCATAATTATAATCTGCAGACAGAAATTATGTGGTGGTTACTTCATGACCATGTTTCTTGCTCTTGTGTGGAGCTCACTGGCAGACACCTTCAGCTAAGCAGGGGGTTGAGCTGAGTTTGAACAGTTAAACACAGGACCACAACAGGGCAGCCCTAGCATGAAGCAGAAAGGCAGCAAAGTGCACCAAGCAGGAATTTGACTTGATCTGGGAACTTTTCTGGTGACCTCTGTGCTTTTGCACTTGGAGAGCACAAAGTCTTGAATTCATTCGTTAACTCTCCCCTTGGTATCCTGTGCATGTGCATAAGTATCCTGTAACAGGATAAGCATCAGGGAGTAATCATTATCAAACATCCCTGCATGGTATTAAGACAGACAGTCAAAACCTTGAGCTATGGAAAGTGGTTGGTGTAGTTAAATGTGTCAGACGTGACTCAAAAGTCTCCTTCCTTTCCGAAGATATTACTTCATTCATGTTAACCACATTTGTAAGTGGCCTGGACTGAAGAGATAGTGTTTGGGGAATTCCAAACTCTTTTATATGTAGTTGGGAGTTTCAGGAATAGCTGCTCTGCATTCCACATTGATATATAATCCTCATTATGGCTTTGAATAAGAACATGGTAATTCGCCAGAAAAATAAATAAAACAAGTTATTGGTCAGAGGCGTACTATATAGGGAGTACTAATAAAAACAAATATTTTTGGCTGTAGTCTAAAGTTCCTACTGTAAATGAGCTAATTTAGGGCTGTATCCTCCCCTGAGATCATGGTCTGGAACGTGAGATAAGCAGTAGCTGCACAGATACTTTTGGGTGGTAACACAGAAATGTGCCTTCTCTACTGACTCCACATTCAAAGAGAAGGAGAGGGGGAACATTTGCTATCTTTTCCTTGTAGACAGATTGACTCCTCCAAGAAAAATGTATGCATATCAACTCAGTATCCCAGAAGAAAATTCATCTTCCATCTTCAGTTTCGATGAACTCCAGGAGAGACAGACATAGACACAGACAGCATAGATATGTCTCCAGATAGATGCATCCATTTGCCCCCCACAGACGTGAGGGACCTGGGGTATTGCTATTAGTACTGAGCTAACTAAGCCCTGGCCATCTGTGCCTCCACAAACAGGTGGTGACACATGGCTTATTCTTCGGTAACTGACTTGCTTACGGTAATACTCAAGTTGTGGTTTCATGGTCAGCTTGAACCACACCAAACCCACGTCCGCTGTCGACAGGGGCAAGTCTTACCTTGCCACCACGCTGAGCCGGTACGTGCTCCTTCCTGCCATGCCTTACCCCGGGGGATCCGAGGGTACCACGACTCGCTGCATCGGGGAGACGCTGCTGCTGGAAGGGAGTCCGGTCAGAAAGGTGATTTGCTGCCAGTTAGACCAGCACTCTGGTCTGACTGACAGAAATAGTCTTAACGCTGTGTGAGGGAGAGAACTTATCAGCATGAGCTGGTCATAAAACCAAACCTTCGGGAGGCTTTTCAGGAGGAGGACTGAGTGGGGAAGTTTTCTTTATTTCCAGAAGGAAAAAAAAAAAAAAAAGAGAGATTTGGGACTTTTTTTTTTTTTTAATTATTATTGTCTTGCTTAGGTGTTTCTTGAAAGTGAAAAATCTTTCAGTTTTTAGATGCTGGAATTGAAACCCATCAACCAACCAGTCCAGCTCAGCTTTTGTTTTTCCCACTGATTTTTTTAAGCAAATAATGCCATACTATAAAACAAATAAACAAACAAAAACAAACTATCAAAGAGATGTAATTGGAAAATTTTCAGTGAGTTGTTCTATTTAAATTGCTCCCAAAGAACTCACTATTTATTTAATGTGCTCATAAGTACAGAAGAGAAATGCACTGGATTCACAGGTTAGGAACCTCTCCTAGTCCAGATCTATTGTTGCCACTGTAACAGTCAATGCCACTTACCATTGTTCCACTCCTGCAGTAAAGCAAACATGCACAGTTAAGCACAGTTAAGATGGTGCACAGCGCATCCATTGAGTTCAGTCCTGCAAGGGCAGGATGAGTACAAGAAGTTTTCATTGAGAATGCAAAGTTGTAGAAATGTTGGTTGACACATATTTTCCTATTTTGGTCTTCTTGTCCTTTGCTGTTGTTTTATTCGTGGTATCCACCTGCAGTCTTTCCCTATCAGCAAATACACGTTGACTGCAGGTGAACTGACTTGGCAGTAGCATTTCTTGAGTGTAGCAGGATCTTTTCTCAGGGTTTTATTATTCATGCTGTTAAAATGCAGAGTTTACAACAAAAGGAGCAAAAAAAAACCCCAAACTGAAGTGGTTATACTCAAGCACAGGTTAAACATAAAAGCTGTAAGCCCATGTCATGCAGCTCTGCTATGTAATAGCTTACTGTCAATACTGGCCCTGGGTTGGAAGAGTTGTATTTCGCAGCCTGCTCATTGGAGCCTTGGTTTACAAATGCAGAATTATAAACATTGCTGTGACTTCAGTTCTGGGCCTTTCTTCACTAGATACTATTGGATTTTGCTCTTTGAGCCATCTCCCCCCCGAAATACAGGTCTGCAGTGCAGAGGGGGCCATGGCCTGCCTCAGCCCCCGGGAGGGCTCCGCTCTGGTTCTTGGCAAGCCTCGGGTCCAAGGCGGGAGCTGGCTCCGGCTGCTCGCCTGGCCCTGCGGTACCTTCTTCTGAACCTGGAAGTGTTAGAGCAGAGGAGGCATAAGCTTATGGTACCATGCTGTGCAAGAAGCTTATTGTTTTGTTTGACTGCTTAGCAGTTCCCTGATTGCATGCTTTTCACCATCTTCTGCTCCTGAGTTTTGCACATATCAACTAAAGCAGAATGGGTGATTTTCTGGCCTGCTACAGACAACGGCAAAAGTCCAGTTTATTTCAGTGGATTTCACCACTTCTCTTCTTAGTCCTGTTAAAGGACTTAATTTAAAGAACTTAATGGCTTAATGTAATAACTTAATTTCACTAAAGCCCTATGATATGAATAAAGCAGCAGTAGCACCAGGGGCATGATTGCACACTGCTTTTCAGTTGGTGGTCCTTGCAGTTCCTCAGACCTGTAGACTGCTGAAGTGCAGCAAGTCTGAATTTGGGTTAAATTTGCTCTAAAAGGGCTCCCACCATAACTGGAATGATTTTAGATGTTTGCAAATTACAGAAAAGCTGAAAAGTGCACACAGGGCATCCATCTACCAAAGAAGTGCGTCTCTCAGGTACAGCAGCAAGAGCTTACGCTGCTTCCACACACCATTGAGAGCAGGTTTATAGTCCTTCTGCCTTTCTAATATCCCAACCTTTCTCTCTTTTACACACTGTGTCACTGGTACTGGTAGGACCCAGATGCACAAAACGAGATTTCCTGAAAAAACAATGCAGAAATGGATGTCTCAAAAGTTCTCCAACAGCTGAAAAACATCAGTTCTTATAAAATATGTGACAAGTACAGTTGCATGACATTGTGAGGGGGTCTGAAAGTCCTGCTGGCACTCACTTGGGATAGTCTGCATAACTGTTCAGGGATTCACCTCCTGTGAGTAATGGTAAACATCCTAAAGTTATGCTGGTAGAAATTCAGTGCAATGCCACTCTGTATTATTCATCGTTTTGGAGTGTGTGTGTGTGTCTGTGTGTGCAAATCTCCAGTGCTGTGTGCCATTCATAGCTTTTCATGCTGTCTGACATTCACGTATTAGTAGAGCATGGGCTCTGACTGTCCCAGCAGCAGTGACACAGGGCTCTTTGGAGACAGCCGCTGTCCCGCAGGCAGAGCTTTGGTGCTGCTCTCTCCTGTGCAGCCTGTGCTTGGGTAACCATGTAATATCGTCCTTCCTTTCACTGCACGAGGAATCTGGCTCAGCAATTATGGCATCTTGTTTGCTGTTGATTAAGCAGCCCTTCACTATCCAGTATTTGCATACACACTGTGACTGTATTTTGAATATTAATCCCTTCGCAGATAGGTACTTTGGGCCACATTCATCCCCAGCAGAAGAGCAGTGTGGACTGTGTTTCTTTATTTGCTGCCGCCAAGCTTGGCTCCGCGTGGGCGTTGCTTTGCCTGGAGTTTGGCCTGAAGCCTTTTTCCGTCAGTTTTGCAGACTGCCTGGTCATGCTCTCTTGCAGCACTTTAGTGCGGGGTGCAGGACACATTGGGAGGAACCTGCTGGGTTTTTTTAGGTGAACATAACATGCGAGATTATGGAAAATGGACCTATGTTCCTGTCTGCAAGGTAACCTAAGTGCAAAAATGTACAAGAAAGGGGTGCGTACTGCTCCCCATATAGAGGGGACATGCAGCCCCTCAGTAATTTGGCAGTAAATGCGTACTTTAAAAAGTCTAATCCTTTTGATAAGACTATAAAACAAAAAAAAAAAAAAAAAACATAATCACATCTGGTGAACTCTAGAGCGGTACATAATTCTTCAATCCTTTGATGTATTTACATAACTCCAAAAACACGGGTTGAATGCACGCATGCACAGAAAGACAACAGACTCCATAGCTGATCTGTCTCCTCCTGTGTGGGGTAGCTCAGGCATACCCAGGTCTGGCTGAGTTCGTAAAATAACATGGTTTTATCTTGATATTTTAATCTGTCCTGAACATCAGAGGAGTATTTATATCTCCCGTCTCATGAGCAGTATTGCTACTTTTCACTATTGCTGTTGTTCTTGCGTGATGCTTTGGATGCATCAGGGGTTGGGAACCAGTACCAAAAACCAGATCCTGTCACGAGTATTTAATGCCGCCCACAGCCTGATGCCAGCAATCCTCTTTTCTCAGGGATGTGGGTAGGGCATGTGAGCCTGGTCTACTATCCCAGCAGTCTCCTGCCTGCTGTCCTCTGGTGCCTTCTTCCCCAGGAGCCTTGGCACATGCTCAGTACATGCTGTCCCCCGTATTATATATACTAAAATACAGCTTCTTTTCATTTGGTGGGTGTGTGCTGGTTGTGGAGTGGGGGTGCACGTGCGCTCCAACTCCTGTGCGAAGCCATTGCTTCCCCGTCCACGCTGCACCATGGCCCCACAGCAGCTCTGTAGCTCCCGTTGGGCAACCACACATGCACAGTCTCACTGGTGACACCGACCTGATGGATGATTATTTGTTTCATGTGGCGGGAAGGCTTCCCATTATGTGACAGGGCCTATTTCCATTTCAATCATACGGTGGATTTGCGTCTGGCCACGTGCCAGCCGAAGCTGCAGGGTCCATCCCTTGGGTGCTGCCAGAAGGACCACTGCCGTCTCTCTGCTCTCCAACGCCCTGCGAGGTGGGGTGCCACGGGGACCTGTGCCACTCGTGGGATTAGTTAAAGCTAATATTGACTCAGGATGCCAGGAGCACGAGAAAACCTGCTCTGTGGCTACAAATATATCCTTCCAGGGTTAAACCCTAAATCAGGAAGGAACTTAAGGAAGTGCTTAACTCTCAGTTTGTGTTACGATTTCCTTGTTTCGGTTTCCTGAAAAGAGATGTCTCCCTAAACCAGGCTTCAGTGTCATTTTGGCTCTTCCATTAGAGTCATGCTAGCCAGGGGATGCAGGGCAAAATCTAGAGCCACGTGCAGACCCTGTGACAGACTGTCAAGCACAAATATGACCAGCATGAAATTTGGGGTGGGGGCGGAGGAGGTTCTGGCAATAAATACCATCTGGTTCAGCAAGTTAGTACCAGATGTCTGGAAGCTTCCAATTCCAGCCAGTAAAGGTGGAGCTGAAATAATTAAAATTGTATTTCTGTTTGGAAAAAGCAAGGAACACTGTCACAGCTTTTTTAACAATGATTTCCAGCAGTAAAAAGACGGAAGTCGTGCCTTTTGCAAACTAGGACATGTCCTACTTTAGAGTAGCTATAAATGAATATCCAGGTGAGAAAAAAGAATACACTGTCAAAGGTTGAGTTTAAAGCCGAATTCTCCCTTTTAGGATCACTGCTCCGCAGCAGTGCAGGGCAAAAGTCAAATGGCCAGAACAGTTGCATATGCATCTTTCCAACTCACGCTGGCTAACATTTGCTTGTCTTTGATTCTCATACCATGTAGTGTAGAGTTGGCAACTGGTTTGCAAATGTTCTCCGTCATCTTCTCTTCCATAAAGAATCCATCTTCTTGGGGAAAAGATGTGATATGAATGGGCCTGGCACAGTTCAAACAACTGCTCTTAAAGCCCAATAGCATCAAGGAGGCCTGAGCTCTGAAAGAAAAGTCTTTTTCCCACCCCAGAGTGACACAGGGCATTTCTGGAATGGACTCCACACCTCTGAACTCAACATGTGCTTCCTAAGTGCAAAATCCTCCTTCTATCAGGAGAACCACCCAGGTGTTGGGAGCTCAGGAGAGGCAGAAATCCCTGCACTGCTGCCAGGTGTTTCCAGCTCAGCAGCTCTCTGAGCTGTAGCAGGCTGGGTGAACTGGGGTCCTGCATGCTCTGTCTCCACCACAATGTGAGGTGGCCTGCAGTTGGTCCTGGTCAGGGGACAGGGGACAGGCTGCAGGGCAGGGGACAAGCAACATTTCTGGGGGACGAAGAGGGACAGAGGTACACAGCTCTGTAAGGAGTGTTGGAGCCCCTTGTCTTTGTCTAGACAGAGTTGAAAGTTGCTTCCCAAAGTCTCTCTAAACCAACCTCTTTTCTGAAACCTGGGTTAACCAAGTAAGATACGTGGGTAGGGAGAAGAGACGCAGTGCATACTTGCATGCTGAGCAAAGATGCTGGAGAGGCAGAAATAAACACCAATGTGGCACAAGATCCCTCTTTCCTGGGTAGGCTTCTTTGCTGGGGGTGAGGTACTGTTACAGCAGCACAGTGATAAAAGTATGCAAACTGTGAAAACATGATCTAACACTGGGTTCAAAATATTTTGCTGTTCCGTTTAAATAAAATTTAGTAGTTTCCAGATTCTGTGTATGATGTTTTGAAAGCTTAAAATACAAATCCTATAAATCCAATGAATAATATGGCGAGTGTGGATTTACTAGGGAAGGGAGGAAGGGAACTAACTGGAAGGCATGTCAGTGCTGTTGGTGTTTCTGTATGACTTAAATCTGAGCAACGTCACTGTTGAAAGTTTGCTTTTACCAAAACAAGTGTCTGTTGCTTTTGAAGATATTTAAATTCTGTGGAAAGAAAAATCTTCACTTAAAACCATGACATCGGTATCCCATTTGATCATCCACAGATAGCTGAAGAAAGTGTACAAAGTGGGAATTTGGCCTGGTTTGGGGTTTCTCTAATAGGTCATCAAATTAAGTACTTCTTTTTCATGGATTTGAAGAGGGACGAAGCTGGCTTCTTTAAGAAGGGGAAAATGTACCAAGATCTAAATGGTGATACCTTTAATTACACTGTATAGTACCATGGTTTATAAATGGTTCCCTTACATCACGAGGACTGCTTCTGGCATGAGCTGCAACTCAGTGTATGTCAGTCATTCAACATTTCTCCTAAGTCAATAGGTAAAAGCTATCTGCAGTTTGATTTGCAAGTTAGTGTGGATGTGAGAACAGATAATGAACTTTAAAAAGTCAATACTGGGGAAAAAGATATTTTTTTTTCTGATAATGCCTTGCTCTTTTAAAGGATGAAAGAAGTTTAAGGTCATGGGCAAAAGGAAACCTCTTGAGTGAGAAATGGGAATTTCCAGGCTTTTAGGGAGAACGGAGAAAAAAACCAATTACTTTACATGACATTCACATTCCTACATTTTTCTACATGTTTTCCAGTTTCCTGACTTATCAATCCCAATTTACTAGCAGTTATTTGATGTTTTTGTTATTAAGCAGTACTTTACATTAGTTACATTATATATTGTTATTATTTAAAATTGTTTTAGTGGTCCCCTACTCCCTGCACCTGCAAACGAATACACCCCACCTGTCCCAAACCCTCTGTACTTTATTACCACACATGGATAAAGGATCCCAGAAGATCCATGCTCTGAAGTGCTGTTACTTGAGCGGCTGGACCAGATTTGCAGCTCTTGTAAATGGGCAGAACTTCAGTGAAATTATACTTATTTATATCAGCTCCAGATCTGTCCCAATCCTGCTGTATGTTTCTAAATTGGGAAGAAGAGATTGTGGAAATCTCTGATATCTTGGGTGCATAATAGGGCTGTGCAAGGCAGAGCATGCACCAGAGTTCTTATTTTGGGAAAATCATCCAATACAGGTAAAGACCAATTTTCCATGAGAATTTCAGGGCTGGTTGTTTTCTCCTGTATGAAATATATCCTAAACAGACTATATGGGAACAGAAATGTCTTAGAGCTTCAACTGTACTGGTTCTTGAGGAGATCTGGGGAAGGTAAGATGATTATCAGTTATAAAAAGATAAGAGATTTCTACTGAAAATAAACTTTTAAGATATATGACTTTTGTTTCTTTGCTTATGCAGCTGCCTTGGGATCTGAGCTCCTGGTAAACACATTGGCCTGTTAAAGGACATGATTCAGACTGTCCCAGATCCAGCAGCTCACATCAAGGTTAGTTTCCTGTTTATTGTGAGTCCTCAGATGTTTTGAGAGTGATAAAATAAAAGAATATGTATACATGCTGCAGGTTTTCTTTCATGTTTGTAAGTTGTGCTACTGCACAACACTGGCTCTTTTATTCCTCAATATTTAGTTCCTATTGTCTGAGTTAGTCCTGAAGTCTTTGTTGATGACACCTGTACTGATGTGCTCTGAAGTACGTAGATATTTTGAGGAGAACTTTTTCTAAGATTAAAATCCCATGATCGTCCTTTAATGTTTGGTATGCTTGATGCAATATACCTACTTGAAAAATAGTGAATTCATATGTCCCCAGTTCTGCTCCAGTGGCAAACATAAAGTTCAGCTGGAGAAGGAAAATGAGCATAATGCAAAAATTCAAAGCCAAAGAAACATCCCATTGAAAAGATTTAGTGCATCGCTTTATGTAAGTCATAGGAGTGTAGACACTGAACTGTGCTATTGGCTTTAAAACCAAAATTGTTTTCCTACATTTCAAAAGCTGTTGCACTGTTTTTACTTTACTGTTACTATTATTATTACTATTATTGTTGTTGCTGTGTCTTTCTTATCCTTCTTCACTGAAGACTAGGAACCTGCTAGACTTAGCAGGCATAGCTGAAGATGTGTTGCTAAGAAAAGACATTTTGGAACATTCCATGTAAATAACACCATAAATTGACTGGTTTGGGGGTACTCTATTTCTGCCTTACTATTTCATCATCTAGAGGCTTTGTTTGGAAATGATTTCCTGGCTGCTTCTAAAGGAGAACAGTAATTCTCTTTTGCAAAATAAAGACACTCTTCTAGCAGTGTCTTAAGTGGGAAAAGCCTGCTGATCCTTACATACAAATAGTATGATGAAATTGCATCTTGCTGTCTAAAATACTGCTGGTGTAATATGATTGATGCAATCAAAGAAATAGATCAGCCACGCTAAGCAGGATGTAAGTGAAAATTTTTCTTTTATTCTTTCTGACTCCCTTTCTGTCTGTCTGTCTTTCTGTCTTTCCTTGTTGCATTTTCTACAACTTCTTTCATGGAGTTTCTTCTCAGTCAACTGCTATCTACCAGTCATCAGCTCTCTATAGAAAAGCTCCATTTTTTCAACTTATTTTTAAGTGAATAAAAATTAAATATTATTTTAAACAACTCACTTCTCCCATTAAACAGCAGTGAATGAAAGAAACTCTTTATATAGCTCCCTAGAGCACTTTTGGATTGTGTTTAGATACTAGAATAACTGGCAGTAGTGTGAGAGCTTGTCCCTTCCCTCTTTCCAAGTTTTCCAAACCCCAGCACTTTAACAGTTTTCTGGTTCTCAGTTGTTTTTATGAAAAGAGCAGAAAAACACCCCTACCAGAAACAGTCTCGCCTCAACATGTCATCACCTGGATTTCAACCAGTAAGACTTCAAATATATGAAGGGGATTTAGTATGTCTTCATGCTGTTTAAGTGTCTGCAGTGCCAGAGTAAGAACTCAGTTTCATGCTTTCTACCAAAACTGGTATCTGAAATGTTTTTTTTTTTAACCATGGGAGTTAGAGTTTGAGAGGGTATAGCTGGGTATGCATGCATCTTGTTACAGCAAATAAAAGAGAGATGCATAAAGATCTCTGTAATTATGTGTTCAAGGGATCCTGTAGGAGCCTATTTTCAGCAGAACAGCACGTTGAAGTTGCTGTTACACTGAAAAAGGGTGCAAGGAAGGCAATTACTTTAATACTGTGTTTGAGATAGGAAAGCTAGCTAGACATCAAATCATTCACATTGCTGTTTCTGTCATTAGGGTCTGCTTTGGTCTGAACACATTCTTCAGAAAGCTGCCAGGGATGCTCTGTTCATTTAAGCTTTAAAAGTGGATGTAACTACATTCTTAAAAATCAGTCACAAGAAAGTATAATGCATGGGATGTGGGAAAGATGTGATAGTCTTGTCTATCTGTCATGGCTGTGGTGAGGCAGAAGGGACAAACTGGGTTCATTACTGTCATCTTTGGTATGGTTTTGTTTAGTTAACTGTACTCCATCAGGTAGGTCATGTGGTTTTGTGTCTTTTGATTTCTCGAATAAGCAGACACAGCCTTATTCCTGCACATTTAGATTTGTAACTTTGAAAATCACTTTCTAGGAAGTGTCTGAGTTACTAAGATTTCCCAGATTTTAAGATTTATGTTTTTTTCCTGAACATGTGCAGAAAATTAATGCGAAAGATAAATGAATATGGCAATATGAATATTCAGAGACATCTTTTTCGTAGAAAGGGCGATTTCATTTGCATTATGTGAGTTTTTGTGTGTGCTATTTTAAAATCTGATTTTCCTGCTACCAGGAGAAAATGTAACCAATCTCACAGCTCTTGTGCTCTGCTCCTGAACGAGAAATGATAAGAGCTGGATTCCAGTGCCCAGGGAGATCCTGTCCAATTTTGTGAATGTTTTGAAAGTCTTAATGTGCATGTCTTTATTTTGTTTGGGCAGCTTCGTTTCATGGCTACTAAAGATTAAGCTTTACATTTTTCACCTTGAATGAGACACCCATAATTGATATGGTGAATCTGCCTCCCTGTTGCTCCCTAATGCCTAGTTTCACCTGAGTCACAGCCTTGTGTTCTGCCCAAGCATAAAGGAAAGAAACACTTGATGTGGTCAAGAAAAAGGATCTTTATGTTTGGACTTTTAGTTCCAGTTTGGTAAAATATGGGGAATTTTGACCCTGATCTTTGAGCAGTTCCACACACATTTAGTGCCTGTGAGAGGGCTGAAGTAAGACTACTCGCATCGATAAAGTGGAATGTGTACCCAGTGGTTTGTGTGATCAGCACCCTGGTTGAATAAGGTTTGCTACTGCTAAAGGCTTAAAATAGCACCACTAGTTTGAATTAGTAGCAAACCATTAAGAAAATAACTGTTTATTTGATTTAAAACAAGACAAATGATTTCTTGCTATGCAGTGTCCCTAATTAGAATGAAAAAAAATATTTTTGGACAGTCATTTGGTCAGTTTTTAATAGTTGAAAGGGCTTGGGTACAATGCGCTCACTTTTATATCAAAGTTTGTGTATTCCCTCCCTTTTCCAGAATAAGTTTTCCTTAAACAGTCTGCACACTGGAGAGAAGTTAGTACACAGGATCCTTTGCAGCCAACTCTGTCCTCACCTCTCACTCCGCCCATGCTACTAAAAGGGGCTATCATTTTAATTGGATGCTATAAAAATTTTGATGTTAAGCATAACATTAGAGAAGATTTTTGTCTAATGTGTCAGGGGATCAAGGTCCTTTTGTCACCAATAGAAGTTTTCAAACACAGCAAAAGTGGATCTCTTACTCTATGTATACTAAGAGTTACTTCCAGAAAGTGCATCATTTTTTCTATCTTTTTAAACTAAGCGCTGCATGAATGTGCAGAATACAGTTTTCACCAGGAAGCTGAGCATTTGTTTGTTGGTCTGAATTATTTTGCTTCAGGTAGTTTGTCATTTGGAAGGTATGTAAAGATCTAGTTGCTTAGACTGGTATTATAAAAAACAACTTAAGAAGAGTTCTATCTCATCAAACCCACAAGGAAGGTTAGAGATGTTTTCAAGAAGTCAGTGGCTAGGTTGTCACTTTGTACGGGCAAGACTCATTTACATACATGTTTCAATGTGACTTTCTTGTTGTTTTCTTATTCATTAACTCTAGTTCTTACAACAGTATTTACAGAAACACTGTGCAAATGCTACCTGACATGTGCATGATTTGTTTTTAGTGGTCTGCTTTGTGAATACTGACCATTCAATAAGACTTTTATTTTTTAAGGCTTAAATTCTGTTTTCAGCAGCCTCATTTGCAAAGATCAGATGCTTGTTTGACTTCAGTTAGCTTGTGCCATCACTGCAAGGGGATTTTGTGGAACCAGTTATTAGGAGAAAAGGAGTTACTGCTGTTCCTTTGGCCCTCACTGGGAGAGTAGGAATCCAGGCTATGGCTTGGAGGTAAAGAAATTACTGCATTTTTCAGGAATGGAGTCTAACCTGGGGTAAATGGGTATAGTTTTAATTGAATCAAGGCTAATTTATGCTGGTGGAAGATTTAGTCTGTGTATATTTAAGTGGTTTGATTTTTCTGTTCCTTGGTGATGATTTTGAGATCTGGGATGACTGAAGAGAGGTGAATGGCAGCAGCTGAACGGAGGTGTTTATGTATTGCATAGCCACCTTTTGCCTTGTAGAAGTTGAAAAACAGGGACACTTTACATGCCAGATAACTTAATCAAAGAGGACATATTTTATAAAAATACTCAGAGGGCATCAAACACTTTGAGCCAAATTCAGCTGGTCTGTGTCCATATAACCTCATTTGTTCTGTAGATGTAACTAGAGGTTGTTGCCCTTGAATCTATCAAATTGAGGTTACTAAATCTGAAAGCTGTACCTGATATTGCAATGAAGGAAAAACTAGATTCTCTGAAGAAATAGAAGAATTACTCCACAACTGTTTCTGAAAATTACTCCTGAATTTAGCATTTATGTGCCTAGTCTATGAATTAGGTGGCACATACACATTTCTATGCACAGCATCCCGTGTTGTCATTGGAATTATTACAAAACCAAACCTGATCCCAGAGTTCCTTTATTGGCCAAAGAATATGTTGGCTTTCAAATTGTGGCAGTGTAGAGATGCTGCTGGATGTACCTAATCTGTTGTATTACGGTTAAATCTGATTTTTTAAACTGGTATTATTCATTAAGGAGCATATTCTGGGTCTGATATAATCTGTTATTTTTCCTGGAATTGTAGAGTCTCTAAATAGGATCCAAGACTTCATCATGCTGGGAGTTTTGCATGTACAATACAGTCTCTGCCTGAATGGGCAAGGGGAACAAGAAGGGAAGGAGGATAGAATTAGTATTATCCTCCAGGATAAGGGGGATAAACGCAGGCTTTTCCTCCCACCTCTTTTTAGGGTCTTGACTAAGCTAGGAGCCTAATCTTTGTGGATGCTTTGCATTGCTAAAGCACTTCTTTCATTGCTTATGAAATGATATTTGGGCAGCTCAGCTAAGAGTGAGAGCATGGAAATCTGAGCCAAAGATACAAAGAGCTTTGCCCAGAGTCACATGTGAAGTAAGCTAATGGCAGACACATTGCAGCATAGTTGAGTAGGCGATCCATATGGAGTATGTAATACTACTGTATCACAGTATGTCACCACTGGAGTCAATTTGATAACATACTCCCATCCCCTCCAGAAAATACGGAATAACTGCTCCTGATAGTTGTTGGCTAATGAGCCAAACCTCCCACAGGTATGAATTAGTGATGACCCTGTAGATGTATTGCCCTGCAATGGCCTCTAGCTGTGAGCCGGTGCCTTTAGTCCCAGTGCCCAGAGGTGAACAAACTACTGTGGGTTATCTGGGCTGCAAACTTGCTGCCTGACAGCTGATCCAGGATAACTGCTGCATGCAGGCTCTCATCTCGTGGGTTGCAAATGTCCCTTGGTGACAGATGTGAAAAAGCATCAATATCAGCAGTCCCCAAAGCTGCTGTTGCTGAGTAGCTGTAAGTCCCATCCCCTTTGCTTACCCCTCACTGTGTACTTCATTCATTATTCTGGCAAAACTTTAAAAGCTCTTCCCCTGCATTTGTACTGACAGGGCAACACCACTGTTTCAGTTTCACTATGCTTCTTACTAATTATGTGAGCTGGATCACAGTTGCTAAATTTTGTTTGAATGATAGCCATGGTTTACTCTGGGTTCCCATAAAATAAAGTAACTGAATTTATTATGAATGTGGGTGACACTCCTCTGCACCAGCATTCACCAAGTCCTCAAAGCGCCAGGTTTAAAATCTGGTGCATTATTTCCATCCTCTGTCAGCATACATGAGTATGCTGTAATAATGCCAGAATCTCTACTGTATTTGAAATCTAGAATCTCCTTATATGCAGAAATTTTGATTTACTTCTCAGACATTTTGAATTCTGGATTGTAACCAAATGATTGCCATAGAGTTTATTTGAGTAAATTCTTCTTTTTTCTTTCTTTTTTTTTTTTTGTTTGTTTGTTTTTGGTTTTTGTTGTTGTTGTTGTTGTTGTTGTTTGTTTTTTTTTTTTTCCTTGAACTCTACGTCCTTTCTCTCTGCCTGAACAAATACCTTCTTGCTAAAGGAAAAGAGAGATAATGGCTTCTGTGTACTATAATTGATGAACTTTCAGCAATTCAGAGCAAATCCAAGATTGCTGCCAACAGCCAGATGGGAAACAGTGTTAATGACATGTTCAAAGAAAAGTATGTTATTTTGATAGGGGCTAGTCTAGAAACTTTAATCTCTATTGTTCTGGAGACTAATGGCATGGATAATTCCTTAAGTGAAGCCGTTTTTAAACAAAAATTATCTTTTTCATAAGCAGGAAAGAGCAAACTGAAGAGTACCAAATGCATTTTCAGTGCTCTGGCTGATATATATGTGGATTCAGATGTGTTCAAAACTCATTTCTGAGTCTGCCAGATGGTTAAAAGTCTGGACATTTCTACTGCTGATGGGTAGAAATCATAAAATGAATGGTCCTGGAAACCAGAGCTAGGGCGGCAATCTGAGCGTGGGGAGAAGTTACAAGAAGAAGTTGGGAAGGACAAACAAGACAGACTGGAACAAGGACAAAAAGAGGACAAAAAGGCTTTGGGGAAACTGGGAAAAAGATTCGTCCCCTTCCTCCTCCCCTCTAGAGCCTGGAGTGGGACGGAGGGCTCCCAAATCACAGTCTGGTTTTGCTGCCTGTAAATCTCCCTCAAGCCCACTGCCAAAGTAGGTGTCTCCTCCTTCTTAGGTCCTGGCCATCTGGCAGATGAGGCCAACAGCTCCACGCTATGTTTCATGCCTTCAGGGCCATGCCTTTTGCATGTGGCGGCAGTGAGAGCACTAAAGGGAAGGGGTGCAAGAAAGTTTTCCTTGGGGGGCTCCACCAGCACAGTGCTTGGGCAGCCTTAGGACTCCGAGAGGCTGTAGTGACAGTCTCCTCCTTCCTTGACAAGTGGTTACAGAAATCACCTGCCTAGGGCTATCCTCACACAAATACATAGTGCAAATGCTAAGGATGTACAGAGATTATCTCCCAGTGAGTCAGAGATTACTGCTTAATGTGCATTGGACTTGCATTTTACCTTGATCTGGCCACAGATATCCCAAGCAATGGGTCATCTTTAACCTTTCTCGAGAGATTATTTCCCATGACTCATTATCATGAAGCATTTCCTCATATGTAGCCACCCTGCTCCCCTCTTTGACCAGCCTTTGTATATCTGCTCTTCACAGATCCAAGCTCCTTTAATTTCACACTGCTTTTGCTCCTCCTCACCTTCTTAAAGAGGGAGATTTATAGGAGGAGCTCAGGGGAGGTTGCCAAGCATCCCACAGCCTGCCTGCATTAGTTCTGGTCACAGTCCGTTTCAGGCGATGGGGGACAGGCAGCCTTCCCCCCATCACCACTGCAGCTGCATCCAGCCCTGCTGTCAGCTGTACTTGTTGCTTGGTCACGAATCACCACTGTTGTTATCCTTCTGGCAACACCTCCTAGAGCTGGAAGGCATACTCCAAGGGCTGTTGCTCCTGAAGCCCACAGACAGGGCGAGATGCTTCCCTTGGGCTTGGTGATGTGTTTCCTCTGCACATGACACTAAAAAATTCATCTATTTTCTCTCTCACTCTCCCTCCTCTGTGTCTCTTACCCTACCCCCTTAATTTATATCTCATATTGTATACTTTGACTGACAACCATCGTCCTTAAATCCGAAACCCTACTTCATTATTTCCTACCCATATTCTAATCTCCTCAAGAGTATTTTGGACTATTTCAGCAGTCCTGTTGGTGTCCCAGAGTTGACTTTAGGGTGTAATATCTTTTGCTGATGTGCTATTTAATCCCCTTCTTTAGATTATTAACACAGACATTACCTCATAAAGTTATGGGCGTTTGATTAGATACCTTCCACCAACTTGCTATTTTATCATTTGCCATAAGTCTTTGCCTGTTATTCTGTAGGACATTTAGAGACACTCAGTGTTCTTTCCCAAGCCAATTCAAATTCTTGCTGTGAAAAGCATTTCTTCTTTGGATCAAGCCAATGGCCAGTATTTGGGTATTTCCAGGCATGTTCCATTGGAAAGAGAAACTGATTCTATACCATAGGTGTATTCTTGGTGCAATTTTTTTTTTGTTTTGTTTTTTCTGTTAGTTTAAAATGTGCATCCTGTCCTTTTTGCCCTAGAAGAACAGAAAGTATGACAGGACCACCGCTGTCCCCCCTAAATTCCCATGCCTGTCTTGCCAGCGAGCCTTGTACCCAACAGGCTCTATGTGCTTCCTTCACTACTAGGTCCTTCTCAGAAGTACAGCTTTTTGCTGCCTAATAACCTGCAAAACCCAAATGTCACCCTCCAGGTTTACAACATGGTTAAACTCAGCTAATGTGGGTGAGTTTTACCGAATTACATCCCCTACATCCCCAGGCCAGTACTTCTGGTGCTTCCAATGTCTCTTTTTGTGACATGAAAGGGGTCAATTTCTTCTGCTGCTGAGACCTGAAAAGAGTGTTTGGCATGTACATTATATATTTCATATTGCCTGTGATTACCTTGGATCAAAGATACACTTGCTGGCAGTTATTATCACCTCCTTTCAGAGCAGCAAAAGTTTGGTAGGACACTATAACCTGCTATTTCAAATTCAGCAAAGTAGCGCTCAAAAGGAGGTAGATAAATCTGTGGTGTGCTGTGAATCTTCCAGGATGAGCTGACATAATTATTTGTCCATACTGCCTTGGTCATATATAGAGATTTTCCAGGAACCCAGAAACCTGGCAGATGTCAGGGCAGTGAATAACGTGGGAGGAATCCTGCAAACGTGAGAAATCCTGTGTCCAGCACGGCCAGCCCTCGGGCTGAGCACTGCCTGTGCTTCTCAGATAGGTGTTGGAAGGAGCATATTGTGGTACATTGGCTTAAATCAATGGTAATCTTGCTGCATCAGAAATCTGAACACGCACCAAGTGTTGCCACTGCCCCTAAGGGAACAGCTGGGAATAGGAGAGGGAGCTTTGTTCCCAAATATGTAACCCTTTTTACCTCTGTGCTTTATGTTTTCTACTCTGTCATGAGGCCTGGTGTTGTGAACAGTAACACTCTCTTTGTGCCCTCTGGGGAGGAATAGTAGAGTAAGATGCGATAACTTTGAAATGGCAGATGATCAGGAGTGCCTGAAGATGTGCTGGATGAGATGCTCACCTAACCTAACTGCTTCTGGTTGGTATTTACTTTAAGACATTTCTGGGTCCCCTCTTTAGAGAAGGGGAGAGACCTAAGTTAGGAAGGGGTGAATTATTCTTGGGAAGCACCCATGTCTTTCCACTGTTTACATGGAGACTCTAGAGTAGTTACATTAAGCACAGAGGGACTCGCAGGTGGTTCTTCATTAGATGGACTAAATTCCATCTTACATGGCATATCCTCAATATGTAACACAGAACTAGGGATACACCCAAGCCTTTTCCAAATCCAAAAGCTATATAATAACATCAGAATGTCATTTTACACAAGTGTAGTAATCCTTTGGAAAGCAGGGAGTAGATGGCAGGCTGCACAGGAGCAGCCATGTCCCAAACCTGAGTCTGGATGTCAGGGCAGGATGGAGGTTTGCATGGCAGGACTGCAGGTGATGTCTGAAGACACTTGGGGCACAGTCCTTACTGCCTTGACAGCAGGAGACAGACTAAGCCACCTTCCTCCCAGCCTCCAAGCTTCCTGGCAAAGGAACTTGTGTAGGCAGGGACTTGCCACAGAGAAGATCTGGGGCCAAGGGCTGCAGAGCACAGCATGCTGCATGGCATGGGCCTGGCTGTCACATGTGTCCAGGTCTGGGACAGCAGAGCTTCCCTGCCCAACATTTACACTAAGAGGCCCTCAAAATGAACTCAGAATGAACAAAAAAAAAAAATGTTTAAATCTTGAAGCGGAGGCCCACTGAGAATTCAAATTCATCCACTTAGAGAAACTAAAGGAAGCCACCTACTCTTTAGTTACAGCTTCAGAAAATCTTTCCAATTCTGTCCGAATTGTCCCAGAGCTGCAGCCAGTTGGCTAATGGTGCAAGAGACATCTCAGAGAAGTTATTAACTCAGACAGAGGAAAATATACTTTCAGTTATTACATGCTAATAAAGCACAAACTAAACAAATTTAGGCAACAGAAGCAATTATATCATTAAACATTTAACTGCAAGAATGATTTTGAAATTGATAATAATTCAAACCAAAGCATGCACACAAAGAGGAAGGGGGAGGAAGGTAATTTTAACAATTGAATCTAATCAGTGCCTCAGTTCAAATGCATGGCTATAAATGTCAAAATACGTAATATGTGATGCTAGAACAGAAGCGGAACCAGAATGGATGAGCATTCCTCACTTCCTCACTTGACCAGACTCCTCTAATTGGGAGGAAGTTAAGCACATGGAGTGGGGGAACTTGGTGAGCTGGGTTATCACCAGAGCTCTCTTTAGATACCACTCTGTGTTCCTGACCAGCCTTTCAAAACTGGCAAGAAACAGTGAACTGAGGCAAAAATTTCAGACTCGGCCTCCTGCTTGCATGAGCCCTTCCACATTCTGCTGCCATCACCTGCAAAGGAGGATAAGCTGGATCCTTACTGAATCACGAGAGGGCCACTGTGAGGGGATGGCTCCCCATGAAAGGAATGGAGAAATTCCCCTCCTCATCTGAAAAAAACTGTTTTCTGTTGCTCTTCGAATTGCATTGGAAGGAAGGGAGAGACTGTCATGGGCTGCAGCAAGGTGGGTTTGATGAAGATCAGTGCTGTTGGGGTGCAGCAGCATGGGACGTTCTCTAAGCTGCAGGGTTGTATTTGTTGTCAGTTTATGACAGGGCTGCTCCCTTTGAAAAAGTATAAATCTTAATCAAATAAAACTGATGTGCTGCCATATTTACCCATCTCACATCTCACTGGTTGTCCTACATCATGTTTGAGCATATAAGTTACATGACAGAGTTATCCAGGGGTTGCCAGCTGACACAGAAACAAACCCTCATGTTAAATTGCCTGCAGATGTCCTCTTCCAACTCCTGTAAGGAACTTCTACCAGTTCTCTCTCCTTCTCTTTTTTTTTTTTTTTTTTTTTTTTTTTCGTGTGTGTGTGTGTGTTAAATAAAAGCAGCAGAAGAGGGGGAAAACAATCTCAGTTGAATCTCTGTGCTAGTGCCTCTGTTTGCAGGACAGGAAGCCTTAAGAAGACAATGCAATTTATAGGCAAGCGCAACAAAAAACCCTGTCAGGATTTTCATGAACTTTAGTGGACCAAATGAGTCGTGGTTATTTTTAAAACCGAAGCTGACTGCATAATGCCAAGTCTAATGCTGCCAAGGTGGGCTTTTCAGAAGATTCAGACCTGAGGAGGTGAGAAGATCTTTATGTTCTGTAGGCTGTAATTTATTTGATACTAGTATATATGGCTTAGAGTTTTGACTAGACATCCCTTTTGTTTTGATACTGATCTAAAGAAATCAGGATTTTATCTGATGGATTTAACTTCTTGTTCTGTGTGGCAGAAATCCCCAAGTAAGATTGTGACATTCTTGAAAACATTCACTGTTTTCATTTACATAATTAGGAATTTTTGTTTTGGTTTTGTTTTCATTGTATGAATTTGCTGAAGTTTGTGAACTTTTTGCCTGGCTGTCTCCCTTTTGTTGGGGAAATCACAGAATGTTGTTTCTTTTTTCTGGCTGGAGGAGCATGGGCTATTTATGCGTAGTTTTAAAATACGCTTTCTGTGAGTGCTTACATGTTCCTCTCTGCAATGTGATATTTCTGGATGATCAGTCTAGCCAAAAGCAATTGCAAAAAGGTTAGTGGAGAGCAGGGCTCCCATTTAGACACCTACATGAAATACCAGCCCTTCAAAAGCTGTGAGTGCCAAACAACTCCCACTTGGAACAATGGAAGCAGGTGAGTGCCGACAGCTTCCGAAAATCTGGCCTCACATGGTTTCAAAAGAGATTGATTAGCAAGTCCAGCAAACATTTTTTTTTTTCTCTGTACTTGCTTAGCTCTGTGTGGAGAATATGAGCTGCACTTGGAGCGTGCTCAGCAGTTGCAGGTGATGCACAAGGAGGAAGGTTCCTCCTGGGAAGGAGGAGTTCCAGGTGGGTTGGCAGGTAGGCGGGTGGGCAGTCAGCTTTTTGCCAGGCTTGCTTCAGGAGAGCTTTGGTCAGGAGTGTTGAACTTTGCTAAGCAGGTAGAAGGAAAGCCCCAGAGAGCTCCCTCTGTAACTCCTCCACGTGGATCTTTTTTCAGTAAGAAAACAAAAGTAGTTTTCCCAGTTGTGTTAAACTGCTTTGGAAGTGACAGAAACAAAACCAGAAAAGGCCACTCTGACATTACTGAACTAGGGATGTCCAGATGGGAAATTATAGTAATATAGCTTGCATTCAAACTTCATGTCTTGTGTAACTTCCATGTGTAGGCAAAGGAGATAAATTTGCTCTCTGGAGCTACACACGCGCTTCTTTCTTTTGTTTAAGCCTGAAACGCTTTTCTCTTCCCCCTGTGATGATGGAGTGAGGTCTGCAGGAAAAGTAGGATTAGAAATTAATGTTTTGGGAGCTCTATTTCTGTACTAAGTTATCTTTGTGGCTTTCTGAAATGTTTTTTTTTAATTCTATCACAAATCACCAGCCATTTTTTCAGTAAAGCAGACCTTTCAAATATAAAAACAATAGAGCTGTGCTAAAATGAGGAAAGATTAATTCTGAAAATCAAATAATGAGTTTCAGCTATTGTTGCTTTTTAAACATGGTAAACAGGTTGGGGACCAATATGCTTGCAAATGACCTAAGTCTTCCTTTCCAGTGGTAATCCGTATTCTTTTGAAAAGCTAATAAAAGTGGTGTATGAAAGAAATTCCTGGGGCACTGCAGAACTCACCCTCCTAGGGAGAGAGCCAGATGTGCCGGTTAATAACCTAGCAAGCATTCAAAGCCAGGGCAGTAACCGCTTGGTATCACCTAAGCCAGACGTTCTGTGTCGGTGCAAGGCAATATCGCATACTGGTCACATTCGCAGCACAGAGCTGGAAGACATGTGCAGTCTTATTAAAGGAAGGGAAAAAAAAAAAAAAAAAAAAAAAAAAACAAGGAAAAGAAAAGGAGGGGACAGGGAGAAAGAGAGGGAGACAATGTGTCTGTCCCGAGAAGCAGCAGAGTAGCAGACACACTCCTCCACATGTGCATTAGTCTGTCAGCCTGGATTCTGTTACCCAGATGTTGGGGTGGATCCTATGGCAGGGACCACGAAGGAAAAGGCTTTTAAAAGAAATCATATTTCAGTGGTGAAATTAATGTTACCAGATTTTTCACATGCAATCACTAGTGTAATTTTTCAGAATTCCTTAGTAAAAGAACAAATTATAGATTTAATTCTTTTTACAGGCTTGTTTGGCAATGCCTCTTCCAAACACAAGCATATGTGTGTGAAACTTGTCAATCATTTTTAGAACTGAGCTGCCTTAGAGGAAACAGCATGTTAAAATTGTTCTCAAACCAGTCCTACTGAATTGAAAATTGTTTGTGGAGGGAGTCCTGAAGTCCAATGGGCCTTTCTCAAGGCCCCACCCCTCAGCATCAAACCCTTTGAGAGCTTTGGCCATGACTTCAAAACAGTTCTTATGCATAGTAAAAACATATATATTTGCAGTGGCAATCAGACTACATCAGCATCAAATGAGATTTTTTTTAAATCCCAAATTTAGTTTCCCAGGCACAGCAGAAAAATAAATTACTTATGGCATTTATGGTATATTTGTAACTTGAAACTGATGGCTTCATGTTACTGGGCATAACGTGTGCAGCATATAAACAAACACTGCACAAAAAGACAAGTCCCAGCTTTGTCTCTTTGACACTTTGCCTCTGTGACCGGGATCCCACAATGAACGCCACATGTGTATTTCTGCTGAGCTCATGTTTACATTGAGCTCGGCTCAGCCCTGTGCTGATCTTGCCCACGTGTGGCAGGATCAGAGTGTCTGATGGGAAAGGGGGGTGCGGTGATAGGAGACGATGTACGTGCCTGTCCAGCCGTGGTCATCGCAAGGGGAAAGGGAGAGCATCTGTGAATAAACATTTATTTGAATGTGTTAAACAATGCGGTTGTTGTTCTTGCCTGTAAATTTTTCATGAAGCCTCGGGAATGCAATATTTACGTAAAAAGATGGTGATATGCAAATTTTACTGAATCTCATATTCATGGCTGATAAGGAGTCACTGCTTTCAGCTATTGCAGAAAGCAGAAAGTGGATATATGAAAACTTGAAGAGTGGATGTGTGACTGTGTTGCAAATAGAAACAAGGCAGTTTTATATCAATATTAGTACAGTGCCCTTTGGAAGCAGTCTGGATGTTTTTGTACATAATTATGGATTCAATAAAATTGTAAATTTATAGGCAGCTGGTGTATCTTTTCCCATGTTGGAATAGTATCAGCTGAATAGGTCTTCTGAGAAATCTCATTTTGTAGTTTTGGTAAAAACCAGACTCACAGATGTAGATTTCTTTGTGTCATTTCACCACTGGGTGTGATCTTGACTCTGATGTGAATCTCAAAAGTTAGCAGACCTTGGCAGTTCATTCTTGCATCTGCCACACAGCGTACACGGGGAGGTGCAGCACCACCTAACCAGGGTGAAAAAAAAAAAACAGTATTTTCCTTCCTGATGCAGCCTGGGTGTAATTGTGAGTGCCCAGCAGAGATAACCAAGGTAGTCGAGGCCGGGCCAGCTTCGGTGCTGCCCACAGCAGAAGCACACTGGCGCGATGCTGACGGCTCGCTAGTTCACCCCACTTGGCCACCGCACGGTTTGGATTCAGCATCCACTCTTGCCCCAGGAGAGGGGAGGAAGGGGTCTGTGGCTGCCTGCCCCTGCCCTGCGGGTCCTCGAGGAGCTGAGTGTTATCTCGGACACCCATGAACCTCGCAGTCTGCCCCAGCATCGGGTGCACGCCTCAGACGGGGCTGGGCTGAGAGCTGCCGGGGCTCCGTGGGCGAGAGCTTTCCAGGCAAAGCAGCCCGTCATCGCACACTGCAGTTTGTCAGAGTGAGAGCCTTGGAGCCGGCAGGGTGTGATTCATCCATCCCAGCAAAGTCTCTGAGGCAATCTGACATTATTCGGACTGATATCATTAATTAATGAGGGCTGAATGTTATTCTTAGACACTGGATTGAGTATTAGGTAGAGAAGCCTATGAAAGGGCTCTTTGATTTTGGAAAATTCCTATGGCACTGTCAAATTTGCTAACAAAATTAAATCATCTGCCAACTTTCCAAGTTAAGGAGCACATCCCTTCTGAAGGCTTGACTGAGTCTCCTCAGTGCCTTCTTGGGATCAAGGGATTATTTGATTTATATTAATGCAAAACGAAAATGATAGATAGCCTCCAAACTCCAGTCATATTAAATCTATCAGGCGGGCTTTGGAGAAAGCGTTTTTGTTTGTTTGCTTCAGCACAGATTTGATCCTCCCACACCGTTGTTTGGCTGTGTTTGGCTTAATGCACTCAAGGTGGAAGGGAGCCAAAACCCAGAGCTTTTGCGCAGCCTGGGTGTTGGTCACTGGGTTGTGCCTGGGCTTTGCCCCTCTGCCGGGGTGACCCGCAGCCACTCGCAGCAGGAGTGAGGACCTGTTCAGGCAGCTGTGGTTAACTCAAACAAACCCCAAATTTAATGAGGTTTGGGTCTGGTCTTTAAAAATGTCAGGTGCTCATGTCCTGGGGCTGGCGCTGCTCATCCCTCCTCCTGATGCTTTTCCTCCCCAGAGATGCCTCTTGCCCCGGTGCCGGTTGGCCACCCACTTCACAGACCTTGCAGGTGTCCAGAATTAGCAAAGCCTTTGCGGGCCTCTGGCGGCAGATATATAAATATAATGCTGTCATTTAAAACCCCAGCCCTGCGCGGGAAGTGTGGCGCACATGTGGGCCGGCCGGCGATCACACATGGATTTCATTGCAGCCCTAATAATGCTGGGGGTGGGGGGGAGAAAGGTGAGGGGGCTGCCAACAGGTCAGCCCCCCCCCCCCCGCCGGGTTTGTCTGTCTTGGGGCTGCTCCTGGTCTTCGTGTAAACAGAGGAGTGCCCAGGCACAGCTGGTTCCTCTGTTTGCTGTTGCTGCCATGTTTTTTGGGCAAAGAGGTGACATCCGTGGCCAGCTGGTCTGCCTGGGCGGCAGGAACTCATTGAGTAATTGCTGCATGGAGCCCTAATGCTTTGTGGTTGAATGAATGTGCGTGTTATCCAAGGTAGGCACTTTTGGGATGATACCCGCATGGTGATAGTAATCATGTCATCGAGCATTCATCTGCGCTGTGGGTCTGGTTTGTCTTTCAGCTGTAGCACGTTGTCCTCAGGGCAGCCACTGGAATACGTGTGCACGTGTGTGCACTCACACACGTGCATGCGCACACACACACACAGAGCTGGCCACCTTAGACAAATAAAGAACATGAATGCTTACCATTTGTGTGTGGGGGGGTGGGAAAATAAAAATCTGTTATAGATTGTGCTAATTATAAAGAGGTTTGACATGGTACCATACGTTCAGCAGCAGAAAGACCTGAGTTATTTAAGTCCCCCATTTCATTTGGTGTGGCCTGTGTCCATGAACCAGGCTGTAATATATAATTCTGGCTGCTGGAGTGAGGATTTTTTTAGGGATGTGTTTGTGACTTGCTTTAGATATCTGCTCTAAAGGCGCCCTTAAAGCATTTTGCTTCCATTGCCAGGATCAACAGACGAGGTGCTGGAACAAACTGATAAATTAAATAGCAGCAAGTTACCCAGACCTGATGGTATTAATCCAGGAGTTGTGAAAGGCCTGAAGAATGAAGTGCCTGAGCTGCTCACAACAGAAATGTAAGGACTCAAGGGAAGTGGAGAACTCAGGAGTGACAGTCTTTGTACTTACTTTTAAAACAAACATGAGAGCAGTGCTGGGAAGCACCTCCAAGCCTTACTTCAGAGCAAAAATAACACCTGACTAGTTGCATTAATAAACAATGGCAAAGTTATAAATACACCTCCTGCATCAATGATATGAAAGAGATGGAGTGGGATGTATTTTCCAAAGGAAAATTGGAAGCCTTTGTTGTACCATAATTTTTAGAACGTACAGAAAAGCGGATTTGGAAGAACAGGTTATTATTTTTTAAAAAAGCTAAAGGAGCTTGCTTGTCAAGGGAAAAAGTGACATTCGGTCACCCATTAAAAATGGTTAGGAAAGAGAAAATAAGAAGGTAATAGTAAACATTCAGTTTTCAGCCTGGCACCCAAGATCAGCAGCAGGATGTCTTAAATTGCATCCTAAATCTGGCGATAATACATTTAGTAATGAGCTGGAAAACAGGAAGTGACGGTGCTATGCATGTTCAGGTATTTTTTTACGTTATGCAAGACAATCCGAAGGAAATATGGAATGTTTCACCAAGCCAAGTAGAAAGCACTGTGCTATAACAACTCAATATGAAAACGCATATGAAAAAGTAATGTAGGTAGGAAAAAAATGCGTGCCATTGAATAACTATAACTGTGATTAAATATACTGTATACCACTTTTGAGACACACTGCATTAATTTTCTTCCACGCTGAAAACTGGTCTCCTACTCTTTGAATATCAGTTCCTAATTAATGGTGAAATATGAACCTGTATCCTATGACAACTGTTCCTCTTTGATAACTTTCTTACAGTTATTCTGCAGAAAGACCTGAGCTTCTGGTACACTTGTATTCTGTCCAGACCAACCAGCGATCCATGTGGTGCAGCGGCTGACAAATGGCAGTGATGGTATTAATACCATAATCAGCTGTTGTCACTGCTATGTCTGTGTTTGTGACTGAGCATGATGGCTGGAGTGGATACAGGATTAATATGTGTCCTGGTACTGCTTCTCCACAAAATCATTCTTAGTGCTGCTGCTGCTGGTTTTGGTACAGAGTTTGGTATCATTCTATTTTTTTGAGATACCTGTATAAAATATTTTTAGCTGGCTTACATTTACTGTCTCTTGCAGTATAAAAATGTTCATTTTTCAGCTTGTGTTAAGAGAAGTGAGAGAAGTTCAGTGATTTCAGGAATAAAGAAATGGAATATGAAATAGAAATACAGAAGTGTTGATGCTCAGTGATGTTATTAGAAACCCACTCTATAACTCTCCCCTGGCCAAGGAAATCTCACTTGTTCTGAGATGTTAACACAAAAGGCCCCTGGCCACATTGTCAGGTGGTATCTTTGGCAAAATTATTTTAGTGAGCCTCAGGGATATCTGTGGCCCCTGCAAGATGTTGTATTATTCTGTGAAGTTTCTGCTCAGGCATCACATCTGCATTTACGTGAGGATTGGGCACGGGGAAGGGACTGTGGGCCCTGGTGACTGGAGACCCCATTTGCCCAGGAGAACAGTACGGAGCAGAAGGAAGCCGGGTGAGCATCATTCCCATCATATCAGTGCCTTCAGGCATGGCCTTGAACATTCACTTGCAAGATGAAAGAATAGTTTGGCCTCTGTCTCTCTAGGAAGCCTTCTCCTTTACAGAGGAGACTGCCAAGGTTAATAGCCATGGGTGGATGTAACCTGAGGTGTGGTCAAGGCCTTGGTTTTTGGGACCTGGATTAAAATCACCACTAAATAATCACCTGTCTGCTGTTGACGACTTCTAGTTGTTCCTGAGCTAAACTGAATTTAAAACAGTAATGTGGATGAACCAATTCCTATTTACAGTTTCCTCAGCTCTCCCGTGCTCCCAGATATTTCTTTACTTGGGAAACTACATAAAGCAGTTGCCACATACTTCTTTCAGAGTTTCCATTAGTATCAGTTCGTGCAGAGGATGCCAAGTCCAATTCTCACTTACGTCAGTGAGATCCCAGTGCTCTTTGAGTTTGCTCAGATTGGGGAGCCGGTGTGGCTGGCATTGGCTGCCCAGTGCCATGCATTCTGTAGGATGCGTGTTCTGCTTTACCGTCTTCCATTATTTCTGTCTTCCTAATGTCCTGTAAGTAAGGTCTATGAAACCCTCCTCTGACTTGCATGCCATATCTTCATTACTTTATGTCACTAGCATCATTATTCATTTCACCTAACTTTACTTCTCTGAAAGCTAAACCTATCATCAGAGCTAATGGCAATAGAGGCATATCCAGAGGGCATTTAATTCCATTTTAAAACAGACTTCAAAGGAGCCTAAGCAACTTTTTTAGTCTTGATGTCAAACTTTTGGGCAGCTAAGGTAAGGTAAAGATAATCTCACTAAAGGATTTGCATCTATTGCTGTGTCTTGATTCTGTAGTGCAAAGGTGCATTCACAGGCTTGACAAGTCCCCTTAAACTTTTAAAATAAAAATTTCATGCCAACTTTATAACAGTGGATCAGATGGAAAAAAAAATCTACAAAATATGTTGCAAAGTGCTATCTTGGGTAGTTTTAGTACCAGGTTAAAGGTATTAGAGATACAGGGATTAGAAATTTCGATTTGAAAATTACTAAATTAATTTTTTATGACTTCTGTGGGTGGTAGGAGGGCAAAAGTGGTACATGGTACTGTGACTTTTTAAAGTTTTGTAACTCACTTTTGTATGTTAATTTTCCTTTCACCAACACTTACTTGGTTTACACATAAGGATTACACATAATTCTAAAAGTATATTTAATCCTGTCTCTTCAGGAGTTTGATGAAATATTTCACTTTAATGCTTCATGTCTGCTTGTCTGCCTAAAACTTAAATATACACTAATCTTTATTCTTTCCCTGCCCCAGAATAAGGTTCTTTTAAAATAGGCTCAAACATACAATGCTATTACCCAAGTTGATGGTATCATTCCTAGCTAGGATCCCTGTGCCTCTTTCAGATTTCAGCTTTTGCTGACAAGGAGGCATAACATTCCCAGCTATTTGCACCATATGGTGAATAACTGCAGCTTTTATCATGAAGGAATCCCTGAGTGCTTTTCAAACAATTTTTATAAGAGTCACTTCACTCATCACTGAAGTGGAGCCAGTGCTGGGGTAAAACATGACAACCGTTCACTGGTAACCAGTCTGCAGCACTTCTGAAAAACTGGGACCCTTTAGCAAAATGTCAATATTTTTTATGACATTGGTCATAAAAGGCCAGACCCTCAGTATGAATAAATTAACATTTTGGCCTTGTCACGGAGCTGCCGTGATTTCTACGCATGGCAAAACTGTCCCTGTCTATGTACTTTTCACTTTCTAAAGCCTTGATTATGAAAAATCCACTTTTGTCTGATTTCCCACTTTGTAAATCTTGAAGCAGTTGTCAGAGGAAGTGTCCAACGTTGTCCGGAGGGGACACCAGACTGCCCCTCCCTGGTCCTTGCCCCTGCTGCTCACTGACATCCCCAAGCCTTTTGCAAAGCAATAAACTGCAGTCAGTGCAGGCCCTGCACTCTTCTCACTTCAGGATGATAGGAAGAAAAAAGAACCTTATCCTTAGCTTATCCTTAAAGCCAACAGCAGGTGGAGGTAATGACCCAAGTGGCCTCTGTTTGTTGATCAGACAGATTCAGCAGCTCTACCATTTGCCTGCTCCATCCCAAGTATGGTGTGAGGTCTTCCTCTGCTTCAGTCTCCTGTCGTGCAGTGGGGAGAAAGCATCTCACCAGCAGCAGAGGAGGGAGCAATATTTTCCTACTTCATGCATCTGTTATGAGGGTAAATCAGTCAAGTAACACAGGCAGAGAGCTGCAAGGTGGATGCATAAGTTAAAAAGAAACACCAGGTAAAATTCCTGAGGTAAACTATGCAAAGCCATCTTGGATGCCTAAAGCTAGAAATCACAGCTTTCTGCCATCACTTAAGACAAATGAAATTAGAGGTTATCCCTGTGAAACTTTTTGAAAGGAAACTCTTCTCATGCAGTCAAAAGCCCCTCTTAAATTCTGTGGGGTGTTTGCTTGAGTCAGAGCCATAGGATCTGGCCTGGTATGTATTGCCCTTGCAAATGCAGCACTCTTTGTCAGGGAGAAATCTCATACTGAAGAAATGAAAGAGCAGCTCCAAAACAATGGGTTTTGTCTTTAAGATGTGTACATGCTCATGATCTTCTAAGTACATGCCTTAACTAGAGGCTGTCCAAAACAGGTTTAATGTGAACTCTGGGATCTGGTAATGTAGGACTTCCCACGGCATCAGCTGGGCTTTTCTGAAAAATATGATAAAAACGAGGTCCATGACATTGTGGGTGGAGTTGTATGGAAAAGAGCATGTGTCTGACAGCATTTTTTCCAGGAAACTGGACAGTGGGCTTGCGATTTCAGATGCTTTACTAGATACTGCTGGTGATCCTGATGAGCAAACCAGGCTGCCTTTCTGTTGGGTGAGGTTCATATAACGCCTAGCCCCACTGTTACATACTTTCATGTGTTTTAGATATAGAACTTTTATATTATTTTGAATGATATGATAGACTTTAATGAGAAGGCAGTTTTGGAAGTCCTGGCTGTAATAGCAGCACTGTTAATATTACTGGTTTTGGCATGGCAGACACAGGAAAAGTCTTTCTAGAGCCAGACATCTGACAGGCTTGACAGGGGGTAGCATCTCTTCTGCCTTGCTCTGCATGTGGCTATAACTTGAAACCATTATTTCCTCTGTGATAGGCAAACCATTTTGGCTAAAAATTGGCTTGGATGTGGGAGACAAAGATCAGCTTGACACGTGTAGGCATAACCTATTGCACATCATCTTCCCCCCTGTTCCAGAGAAAAGTTGTGAGGGAGTTTCTTGAAATATGTCACTGACAGGAGCATGAGAATTAATTTTTTTTTTTTTTTAATAAGGAATGGTGCTTAAAAGAAAGGAAGAAGTCTGTAATTACATAACTTCTATTTATGCCAACATCCATTTTTAATGATTTTCATTTGCAGGTAGCAAATCAGCAAACCATTTTCAAATAGTCTGTTGGCTGCATTACTCTGATGCATTAAAATGTTTCTGTATCCAATTTGTATATTTACATTTGAAAACAAAACTCTATAAGAAATACTTTTATGTTACAGTTGGGTTTTTTTTTGAAGAGGTAAAAAAATATAAATCATTTAGAAGGGACTGAGTATAAGAATATTGCCATTTTTAAGGTATATATCACTGAACACATTGTCAGGAAAGCAATACAAAATGTTATACTTCCCTGCTTTGAGGAGTTCTGCTCTCTGAATGGAATAAAATTGAAGTAATGTAGAAGAATTACCTTGGAAACCTATCAAGGAAATAAAAAAGATGTAAAGTAACTTCACAGTTCTTAATTTAAGTATGGTGACATTTCATAAGAAGAGACAATCACATGCAATCTACTGTAATATTTCCAGTCTGCTTTCTTGCACCCTGGCTAATCTTCATACTTCTGGGATACAACCACAAACAGCAAAAACCAGAACAGAGGCACCCCTGGAACAGCTGCCAAGCCTGTGTCTGCCCTAGGTAAGGAGCAGTAAAGTTTCTACTAGTAAGAAATCACAGAATCATAGAATGGTTTAGGTTGGAAAGGACATTAAAGATCATCTAGTTCCAACCCCCCTGTCACAGGCAGGGACACCTCCCACCAGACCAGGTTGCTCAAAGCCCCGTCCAACCTGGCCTTGAACCCTTCCAGGGAGGGGGCAGCCACAGCTTCTCTGGGCAACCCGGGCCAGTGCCTCACCACCCTCACAGCAAAGAATTTATTCCTTATATCTAATCTGAATCAACACTCTTTCAGTTTAAAACTACTATCCCTCATCCTATCTCTACACTCCCTGCTGAAAATTTCCTCCCCATCTTTCTTGTAGGCACCCTCTAAGTACAGGAAGGCCACTATTAGGTCTCCCTGGAGTCTTCTCCAGGCTGAACAACTCCAACTCTCTCTGCCTGTCCTCATAGGGGAGATGCTTCAGCCCTGATCATCTTCATGGCCTCCCCTGGACCCACTTGATCAGGTCCATGTCCTTCTGATGTTGGGGGCCCCAGAGCTGGACACAGCACTGCAGGGGGGGTCTCACCAGAGCAGAGCAGAGGGGGAGAATCCCCTCCCTCAATCTACTGGCCACATTTCCCTTGATGCAGTCCAGGATATGGCTGGATGCATCCATGAGTAATGAGGAAGTGAGGAATGAGAAAATGAGGAAAAAGTTTGTATTTCATGGTGTAAATTTTTCTTCAGAGTCATGTGAGGCATTTTCTTCTACCTGAAACTAGAACTTAAACCAATATATAGACAAGTACATAGAAATAACTTTTTAATTTTCTGAGTGAAGGTTGCTTACATGGCTTGGTGGCCCTCATAATTTTTTTTAAATCTGGGCAGCCTGAACTTAACATCTTAGAAGATGACTCCAGAGGGACTCCATTGTCTTCAGAGGGAGCCAGTCTGACTAGCCTAGAGCTTTCAGATAGCTAGCATAAGCAGAAATGTATCCCCTGCTTAAACTCTGATTTATCCTGCTAGGCCAAAAATTTCAAAACTGCCAGAAGATGTTTTGGCTGCTATCTATCACTTTAAATTGTTCCCTATCAAATATGAAAAGTGTTATGAGTAGCTAGGATGAAGTGCAGGCTCTAAGGAAGACAGTGACAAAACACCCCTGGCTTCAATAGAGACAGGATTTAACCCTCACTATCTTTTTTTTTTTTTTTAGCTATATGCATGTACTTTTATTGGTTATGAACTGTATCACTTTTTGCTATTTTATTTTGGCAGACTTTAATGCTAGATAATAGTA